>NC_143059.1:18085000-18760833 GCF_052426305.1 Pelodiscus sinensis
AAATACACTGCAATATCATCTTGATCACAGTCCTCTAGTTCACTCTTATTTAGAAAGCCAATAAAAGGATTTTCTGTTGAAGGAAATGTCTGGAAAGATTAATGAGAATTATCTCTGTCAATAGCTGAATGCATCTGTAAGACCAAGGCCTTTATGCTGTTGGCTGTGCAGTGGGAGGTGATAATCATCTTCTGCTCGTTACCAGATGGTATGCATAGAACATGTAACGATGAGGTGCAACATTGTTATTGCCTTTCGGGTTGTCAGCACTACCTATGAGCAAGGAGACCTGAGTGAAATTGGTTGATGGTAGATTTTAACCTTTTGAATTCCATTCCATGTTGGGTTCACCCACACCTGAATTTTGCTTTGATTTAAATGAAGCTTCCAAAACTCAAAAGAAAAAGGGGACACTTGGCTGTAACTGATGCATTTTGCTTGCTTTTGTTATTGCTGAAATCTAGTGAAACAGGCTTTTGCTTGGATTGTGTGGTGGGGTGTGGTTGCAGAATGCCCCTTTGGACTGTTCTCCAGTGTGCTGATCTTACCACTGATGTCTGCCTTCTTGCTGTCTGGAGCACCCCATCATCCTGTCCTCATGGGTCAGATCCTTTGGTCTTCCCCAGACAAGGCACAGAGCTGGGGTTATCGCCTCCCTGCAGAGCAGTGCAGATCCTGAACCACTTCAGCTCTGAGAAGATGCAATTGTAGGGTACAGCACCCAGGAAACCAACACCAAAGGAGACCCAAGCCCCCCAAATAAAGCTGTTTTACACAGTGATAGCTCATCAGGTAAGTTCCCTTTATTAATTAAAGAGATGTGCATAGTGATTGATCCCCCCACGTAACATTTATTCACACTGGGCCTGATAGTGTTTTTATTAAGTACAAACAATAGGATTTAAGTGGGTGCAAGTGAAAACAGACAGATAAGAACATAAGAACGGCCATACTGTGTCAGACCAAAGGTCCATCCAGCCCAGTATCCTGTCTGCTGGCAGTGGCCAATACCAGAGGCCCCAGAGGGAGGGAAAACAACAGGTAATCCTCAATGTAGATGGGCCAAATGTCAGAAAAGCCTGTTGAGGAAGAAAAGAGGGAAAAGATATGCAAATTGCAGTTCACAATTTGCGTATTTTTTTCTGTCTTTTCTTTCTAGTCTAGACACAGCCTAAGGGTGCATCTACACAGCACCCTTAGCTCAAAATAAACTCTGCAATTTGTGCTACACAAATTGCATAGCTTATTTCGAGTATATTTCACAATATCTTATTTTGTAATTTGGCACTGTCTACACAGCTCCAAATTTCAAAATATCTTGCTATTCCAAAATGTCCCTTAACCTTTGTAGAACGAGGGTTACTGGGCTGTTGGAATAAGCTGCCTGTTATTTCAAAATCTATTTTGAAATAATGGGCTACTTCAGTAGACACAGAATAGCTATTTCGGGATACTTCTGATATCCTGAAATAGCTCCTCAGTGTAGAGCTATGCAAATTGCATATCTTATTTTGATCTAATTTCAAAATAGCTTATTTTGAAATTTGATGCTGCCAGATTTCAAAATAAAGTGCTATTCCGAAACATCCCTTAACCGTTGTGAAACGAGTGTTACAGGTATGCCAGAATAGTGTGCCTGTTATTCTGAAATCTATTTTGAAATAACGAGCATGTTTAAAGATGTGGAATAGCTATTTCAGGCTACTTCCGGTATCCCAAAATAGTGCTGCTGTCCAGCCATAGCCTAAGAAATGTATTGCATGCAGATTCTTACTCTAAAGAGCTATTCTTACTTCAAGCATAATCTTCAAGTCAGAGACAAAATCTTTTACTCTGACTTGAGTCTCCAGCCCTTTTTACATTTTTTTCCCCTCATAGAGTGTGCCAGGAAGTTTCAAAAGCCAGCCGAAGACCAAGACCTGATAGCTTCCCATGGCTTAAATAGACTTGTCCCCCAGGGTGGGAATCTTTTGTTTGGCATCCCCGCTTCCTGTGGAAAAACACTGGATTCAAAATGGATTTCAGTATGAGCTGTAATGGCCACATGTCTTTCTAGCACAGACCACCTCTTGGGCTCACAGGATTGACAAGGATTATTACAAGTTGTTGAGGTGATCACCAAGTCATTAGGCTTCAAAGGCACCAGTAATGGCTCTCATTAGCACATTTAAAATTATAAACAGATTTACACTTCAGATTTCTAACTTCACATACAAGAATGGTACATGTGCACAAATAGGATAGACAGGTTTGGCAGATTGTAACATTTAAAACTTATAGGTTACATGAGGTATTTTGTTTAAAGCATCTTCAAATTATGTATATTTGTATTCATAAGCTAATGTTCATAAAGCCTGGGGGACCATCACAGTGTGCATCTGTAGTTACAATCCAAGGGAAGAGAAGGTGGAGGAATGGTCAGAGGGTTTTCAGGTGCGGAGGACCTCACAGAAGAAGATGCAGAGGTGAGGGGTGATCTCCCCAATCACACCGCAATATCATTTTATGTTTTGCTGGTGCTTAAAATTTGGTAGTCTCTATCCTTCCTCTCTCTCTCTCTCTTTCTGTTTCTTCCATCTAAAGTATTTCAGTTGCTATGGAAACAATAATGATATTGGGATGGGTGGAGCTTGGTGACATTAACAATAGCAGAATAAAGCCTGCTGATTCCTTGGGCTGCTCACATTATATAGTGAGTAAGCTGACTGTACCTCACAGGGCTGGATACTTGAAGTGGCCCAGGGGAATGCTAATTGTGACAGTAGTGTTTGGCAACATGAGAGGAAATTGGCTAGTGTTCAGAGGGAGATAGCTCCTTCAGTAGCCAACTCCAGTGCAAGGGGATAGGGATGTCAACGTATAAGCCTGGCCTTACTGGTTAATCCTGTCAGCTATACACATTTCCCGCCCCCCCCACTGCCTCGGTATCAAAGGCAGCAAGGGCGGGAGGTGGGAGCTGGTGCCTGTGCAGAGCCAGCTTTTAAGCTGGATGCTCATGAGCATCGGATTTGCCTGCCGCCTTCCTTGTACTGCTGCCTCTATCGTGGGATCTGGTCCATGAGGGGAGCCAGGTTATAAATCAGCTCCCCATGCAGACTGATACAGAAGCAGCAGCCCCTCTCTGCAGGGGGCTGAGCTCCCCATGGACAGAGGCTCAGGGCTTGGGGAGCCCTCTGGCACCTCCACTGCTGCCTGCTGCTGGGAGGTTTTTAAACTGGCTCCCCTTGCGGACTAGCTCCTGCCTGCCACCCTGTGGTGCTGCCTCTGACAGACAGGAAGCAGAATGGGGTGACAGGGGACTTGCTGGGAATGGGGCCAGGAGCGCACTGGCTGCTGACCGTGCCCCTGGGTACTATCAAAGTCATCTAACCACTAAAATGTGGTGCGGTTACACAACTATTCAATTACATGCTGTCTAGCATCCCTACAAGTAGAAGGAGAGAGTATTTCAACGGCATGGTAGAGTGGAGCTCCATTGTGCCTGATCCCCATTAGTGTAAGGTCTCTGCCCCAGAGCAGTCCTAACTTGCACTGGGGATGACTAGTGATTCCCTGCGGCTGCCATTTTTGCTGAATCATAGTGAAGCATACAGGGCTATGCTCAAATTGCAGCATCACACAAACTAAAATGCACTCAAAAATAACAATCTTAGAATTAATTGCTACTTGACTGGCTTTGAAAGGACAGGGAGGAAGAGGAGCAATTGTGGACGCTATCAGGGAGCGCTTTCTGAGAGGAAAGACAGAACATGAGTTGGCTTTCAGTCAAACATATTGTGAATGAACCACAATTTGGCACCTCCTGACATACAGTATGGCATTCCTGCTGCCTGGGGGGCTTGGCTCAGCACTGGCCTTCCTAGAGTTATTGGAGCACACAGACAGAAATACTGTGAAGCATCATGAAAGGCTGCGTTATTTAACCAGGATGGTGTGGTCATGTTGCTCACAGCCCCACAATTCGATCCAGCAGCAGCACTGCTATTATAAGAGAGGAGCAGGGGTTACAAATGGATGGGTCAATTTACATGGACTCCAGTGGCTACAATTACATCTTGCTTTTTAAAAACACAGATAAATGCAACTAGAATATAAAATCACAGTCATCAACTAACAAAACCCACCTCTAAAGGGAAATCCTTCCCTAATGGAAAATCAATAGGGATTTTGCCACTGTCATCAGTGAAGCCAGAGTTTACCCCCTACGATGAAGGTCAGGGTGGGCTGCCCCGATGGATGAAGAGACACTTCTGTTTCTTTTGGAACACCTATCAAAAATATCATTCTAATCCTCAGACAGCTTTCTGATCACTCTGACACTTCTTGCTCCCGTCCCGTCCTATCTGCAGGGTTCTGCCCCTCCTCAAGCAGGATCTGCTTCCTTGATCCTGTTTGTTCTGCTTCTGGCAGTCTCCCATGGTAGTGAATGATGTCACTTCTGCCAGCTGTAGTGTACTCAGAGGGATCCATCAGGCACTCCATTTCAGATTCTCGTAGGGGGGACCTGTGCATGCAACTCGAGTGGGGGTGAGGACAAAGAACAGTGGCTTTAGCAGTGTTACTGAGCATGCTTTTACTTCAAGCCAAGCAGCAAATTGGGGGAGGGACGAGGGGAGGGAACTGACCCTATGTGTCCTACCCAATATGCACATCACATCTTTTCAGGGGCTACTAAGGCACTTACAAACTCTAGTTTTTTGGCAGATTACTTAGCAATTAGCTGACAAGAAGCACTCTATCAAATTCCTGTATAAAAGAAGGAAAAGTAAATAAATGTCAGAGCCTCTCAGCTCTAATACAAACATATTCTGACATCTTGTGGCAAGTCACCTAAGGGACACTGGTTAGGCTTAACATTTTAATACGCTTATTTTGTTACTAGTTCTGTGGAGAGAGAGAGACATTGTCAGGGCTCCTGGGCACTATCTCACCTCTGGGCAGGGAATGGGGTCTAGTGGTTTACATCAGGGGGCAGATACATCTGGGTTCTACATAATAAGAACATCAGAATGGCCATACAGGGTCAAACCAATGGTCCATCTATCCCCGTAACCTGTTGTCTAACAGTGTTCAATGCCAGGTGCTTCAGAAGGAATCAACAGAAGAGGAAATCATCGAGTGATCTATCCCATGTCATCCATTTCCATTTTCTGACAAACATAAGCTAGGGACACCATCCCTGCCCATTCTGGCTAGTAGTCATTGATGGACCTATCCTCCTTGAACTTACTTTGTACTTATTGGAACTCTATTATAGTTTGGCCCTTTCCACCATCCCCTGGCAAAGTGTGCCACAGATTGACCATGAAAAAATACTTTCTTTTGTTTGCTTTAATCTTCTGTGTATAAATGTAATTGGGTGACCTTCTTGTGTCATGTTAGTGAAGAAGTAAATAACATTTCCTTATTCAATTCTTCCACACCATTCATGATTTTATAAACCTCTAACAATCTTTAGTCATTTTGTTTCCAAGCTGAAAAGTCCCAGGGTATGTGTACACTTGCAGCCTATTTCGGAATAGTGCTGCAAATTTAGGCATTCGGAATTGCGAATCAAGCCCGGGATTTAAATATCCCGCGCTTGCTTTACATCTTCCCGGCCGGGCGCCATTTTTTGAAATTTATAAGCCCGGAATAACTGCCCGTGTCTACACGCGGCAGTGAAACGGGCGTTCGAAATAAAGCCCTATTTCGAACTACCTGTTATTTCTCCTGCAATGAGGTTTAACAGGTTTAAACAGTGTAGTTATTCCGGGCTTGTAAATTTCAAAAAAAAAAAAAAAAAAAATGGCGCCCTGGCCGGGAAGATGCAAATCAAGTGCGAGATATTTAAATCCTAGGTTTGATTTGCAATTCCGAATGCCTACATTTGCAGCCCTATTCCGAAGTAGGCTGCAAGTGTAGACATACCCCCAGTCTTTTAAATCTCTCCTCATATGGAAGCTGTTCCTTATCCCTAATAATTTCTGTTGCCCTTCTCTGTATCTTTTCCAAATCTAATATATCTTTTTTAAATGGGGGTGACCAGTTCTGCATGCAGGATTCAAGATGTCAGTGTACCATGATTTTATATAGAGCAATATGATGTTTTCTGCCTTACTATCTGTTCCTTTCCTAATGAGTCACAATATTCTGTTAGCTTTTTAGATTACCACTATACCTTGAACAAATATTTTCTGAGAATTATCCACAGTGATTCCAAGATGGCTTTTTTGAGTAGTATCAGCTACTTTTGTATGTATAGTTGGGACTATATTTTTCCATGTGCATTATTTTGCATTTATTCACATTGGGCAACACAATGACAGATGGAATTCAATCACCCAATTTTTTGACATCCCTTTGTAACTCCTTTAAGTCAACTTCAGTCTTAATTATTTTAAGTAATTTTGTATCATCTGCAAATTTGCCACTTTACTGTTTACCCCTTTTCAAGATCATTTATGAATACATTGAATAGTACTGATCCCAGTACAGACCTCTGGCACACCCCATTATTTATTCCTACCCTTTGTTTCCTATCTTTTAAGTGGAATACCTGGCAATGTTTTTGTGATCATCTAATGATCTTTCAATTACTTGAATGATAAGCCTTTTGTTATTTTAATCACGCTGCCTTCCTCTGTTTAGAAACAAATTCTGTTCCAAATGCAAAGCTGGAAGCAGCACAAGCTCTGTTGCAGTTAAGAGCTGGGTCTGAGGCTAGAGCATGCGCTTTAAGTAGACCTCAAGTATTAAATTCAGAGGTTCAGACTTTGGGAGGAGAGGCGACAGCCCCTTACACCCTTGTAAATGTTACCCCTGAGCTCTATTGGAACCCTGGTAGCTGAGGCATCTCTGGAGAGATACAGAATTGATGCATTTCCTGGCTACCTGAGGCACACACCTTCTCTCATGTGCTGTTCTCATTTGGATGGTACTGTTTGAGCAGCCTCCTACAGGTGGATGTTCTGCTGCCAAGGGCCCTGTGGCCTAGTTTATTCATATAGCAGATCCATCACCATTTTAACTCTGTCTCTTAATTAGATTTGTAAACCAGGTCTCCTAACCCTAATGTCTCTTTCTACTTTCTTCCTTGCCACTCTATATCTCTCCTCTTCTTGCTCAGTAGCATGGTGTATCTCTGATTCTCCCCCAACCCTCATCTCATACTCAGTGCAATTGAATTTTGAATGTGCTCCTTTTATGACTCACTGGATTATAATATTTCCATTGCATTTTAATCATCATTATGACAACATCTGTTGGCAGCAGTACACAGATGTTTTTCAGAACAAATTCCCAAGGATTTGAAATGGTTATGTATCTATGCTAGAGAGAAAAAAAAATTTTGAAGGTTGTGCTTAGAGTGCATCTAATTTTGGAATAAGCTCCATTGAACTCACTGGCACTTCTGTTTTTTGAGAAAACAAGTACAGGATGGGTTTCCCTTGGAAAAGCTGAGTTATGCTAAAGAAAAATAGGGACTAGATTTATGAAATCACCATTATGATTTGTGAACATGATGTGCCAAAATATGAGGCATACATTTACTATATGTTTGAGAGAATTTGTCTGCCTGTCTCTCTGTCTGTTCAAGAACTCCTCCTAAATTGTAAGAGGTAGAACTACCAAATTTGGTGTACAGCTTCCTCTTATCATAACGTAATGCAAGTTCAGGATTTGGTTGTGTCAGGAAAATGGGATGTGCCTGGAATGGGATTGCGTCTCATAAAATGGAAAAGGAGGGCATGGGGACAGCAGGGGATATAGGATGGAAAGTAGGGATAGTTATACTGTATAACAGGGGTCAGCAACCATTTCAAACCAAAGAGCCAAACTACATTAAAATTCAGAACAAATGGTCAACAAAGATCCATATAAGAATGTCTATTTGCATGGCTGAAAATGTACAATATAATATTATTGATAATTAACATGATGATTAATAAAAGCATAAATGAAACACTGTACTCAGACTTTATTTAATGGGACTTCTGCTTTTTCATCTTTTTGCACATTTCTTTGATGTTTACATCATAACTGGTCAAATTCAGGTTCAAGCACATGAGTAATTCCACATTTTTAAAATTTTGAATGAATTTTTCATTTTAATTTCAAAAGTTGCATGCATTTTGGGAATGAAAAGAACCATATTTGGTTCCATACTGAGCCATATTTGGCTCTAGAGCCATAGGTTGCAGACCCCTGCTGTATAGTGACCCTAGGAGGTTAGCAAGGGGGGATGCAAGGTAATGATTTGGTTGTGCCAGGAAAATGGGGTGTGACTGGAATGGGATTGTTTCACATAAAACCATACAGAAAAGAGACAGAATCACCAGGCAGGTGAAAAGGGCTGGCTGGGAGTGCGACCTCGCTCTCCCTCCACCTTCCCCCATCTGGGACTGTCCCAGCTCCAAGCCTTCCACCTAGTTTCTTCACTTCATCTGGTCTTCCACCATTTAGAGAGGGCAAGGGGAGCTGAAGCCCTCCCCAGTTCTTATGGGAACATTGCTGGCTGTTCCCCTTCATCAGGACACAAGGAGGAGAAAGTGCACAATTTGCTACGTTCCTCACTCTGGCTGGGGAGCGCAGGGTGCAGATGAACCTGCCCCAGCTGGGGGACATGCACCCCTCCCCAGCTGTGCCTGCTGGAGCTGCAGTAGCCATGGAAAGACATTTCTCATCTGGCCCAAAGCTGCTGCAGTGAGTGAGGGCTGGAATAGTCTTCTCTCCCCAGGGCAGCCTACAAAATGAATCCCTAATCTTCAACCCAGAGCAATGATTTAAATGAAGAAAAACAAAAAATTAACTGGGTTAAGGACCATAGCAACGCAGAACTTCCTTACCTTTCCACAGCTATCTTCTGGCTTACCTACATAGAGAACCATGAACTTGAATAGTGAAATGTTTAAGCTCTCCTGCTTTCCTTGACAAAACACACTCTCTTCCTTTTGGTTTCATTTAGCTTAGGAGGTTGCATTTCTTTGACCCCATCATAAAAAGGAAAGCAAACACTTACTAACAAAACCTGATACAGCAGTACAATACCCAAAGGAGGGATGTGATGGTAGATCTAAGAAGCAATTAACATCAAGAAAAATCTAAGAAATAACATTGACAGCAGCAGTCACTTTCATTTTCTACTGAGCATGCTGGCAGCATTGACAATTAATTTCATGTAAATTAAAATATGGACTAGCTACTTTGATAAAAAATAATACTTTATAAAATGCCACTAATTTGATTAACAGAAATACTTGCCTTCTCTTTTTCCTTCCTGATAGCTTCTTTATTGCTCTTTTGTCTTTTTGGGTTTATTATCCCGCAGTCAAGCGGGTGTTTTGAATTCCAGAATTGTTATTTAGGCAGCACAGTGAAGAAAGAGGCTCCTGGTAGGTGTATAACAGCTACATTTTGTTCAGAAAAGAAGTGGTGGTGTCTGGATGAAGGTTGAGTGGAGATGTACTACTGCTCACTCTTTCATTTTGCTGATGTATGCCCTGATTCCGCAATGTATTCTGCACATAGGCAGGGATCCACTTTTCTGGCACTCATTATAGGATTGGAGCTTTAGGTAGTGCCTTCCCAGTCCTACCAACCCATCTGCAGTTCTTTCATGCCCAGAAGGGACAGAGTTCTGAAATTGAATCAGTCAGCTGGCCCAATGGAGTCAAACTGCTTTAGATAGTTTCTTGAAATCAGTGAAAGCGATATAACTTTTGTGGAGAGGACTATGAAAAGGGAGGCATTGAATCTTTGGAGCAGGACTGGTTCATTATAATCTTATGGCCCTGTTTCTGTATGTTCTGCATTTATCTTTTGTAAAAGCAAATAAAGAAAGAACAAATATCACAAAGGATATTATTATTTTGGAACTATCTTAACAAACAGAAGAAACGTGCTTGAAAAAGCTGAATGCCCTTTATTTGCAAACCAAGATGACAAAATTGTCCTGGGAAATCAGTGATTTGGAGCATGCCAATTTTGGATTGTAATGCATATTAGATGTGGCACTTTGTTTTTATATATGCTGTGAGGTGTACTCAGTGCTGAACAGGCATAAGGTGGACCAAACCAATATCAGCACACCTGTTCCAAACAATTGACAGTAACAAAGCATGAAGTATAAATACAGTGAAATACCATGTAGAATAGTGGTCTCCAGCCTTTTTAAGCAGAAAATCACTTTGAATTTAAGTGCAATACAGGATCTACCTCAAATTCCCCATTCCCACCTCCTTCACCACCCTTTTTCTGAGACCCCGTCCTCTCACTCTGTTCCGTAGAATCATAGGACCATAGAACTGGAAGAGACCTCAGAAGGTCATCAAGTCCAGCCCCCTGCTCTAGGCAGGACCAATCCCAACTAAATCAACCCGGCCAGGGCTTTGTCAAGCCAAGACTTAAACACCTCTAGGGATGGAGACTCCACTACTGCCCTAGGTAACCCATTCCAGTGCTTTACTACCCTCCTAGTGAAATAGTTTTTCCTAATATCCAACCTGGACCTCTTCCACCACAACTTGAGACCATTGCTCCTTGTTCTGCCATCTGTCACTACTGAGAACAGCCTCTCTCCATCCTCTTTGGACCTCCCTTCTGGAAGTTGAAGGCTGCTATCAAATCCCCCCTCACTCTTCGCTTCTGCAGACTAACCAGACCCAAGTCCCTCAGCCTCTCCTCATAAGTCATATGCTCCAGCCCCTAATCATCTTGGTTGCCCTCCCCTGGACCCTCTCCAATGCGTTTTGTTTTGTAGTGGGGGGCCCAGAACTGGACACAATACTCCAGATGTGGCCTCACCAAAGCCGAATAAAGGGGAATAATGACATCTCTGGATCTGCTGGCAATGCTCCTCTTAATGCAATCTAATATGCCATTAGCCTTCTTGGCTACGAGGGCACACTGTTGACTCATATCCAGCTTCTCATCCACTGTAACCCGGAGGTCCTTTTCTGCAGAACTACTACTTAACTGGTTGGTCCCCAGCTTGTAACTATGCTTGGGATTCTTCCGTCCCAAGTGCAGGACTCTGCACTTGTCCTTGTTGAACCTCATCATATTTCTTGTGGCCCAATCCTCCAATTTTTCTAAGTTACTCTGGACCCTATCTCTGCCCTTAAGCGTATCTACTTCTCCCCCTAGCTTAGTGTCATCTGCAAACTTGCTGAGGGTGCAATCCATCCCCTCATCCAGGTCATTAATAAAGATATTGAAGAAAACCGGTCCTAGAACCGAACCTTGGGGCACTCCACTAGAAACCGTCCGCCATCCTGACATCGAGCCATTGATCACTACCCGCTGGGCCCAGCCTTTTAGCCATTTTTCTATCCATCTCACTGTCCATTTATCCAATCCACATTCCCTTAGCTTGCTGGCAAGAATATTGTGGGAGACCGTATCAAAAGCCTTGCCAAAGTCAAGGGCTGTGTCTAGACTGCATCCCTTTTCCATAAAAGGGATGCAAATTAGACACATCGCAATTGCAAATGAAGCGGGGATTTAAATTCCCCCCTGCTTCACTTGCATAAAAATGGCTGCCGCTTTTTTCCGGCTCAGAGCTTTGCCAGAAAAAAGTGCCAGTCTAGACGCGGATCTTTTGGAAAATAAAGCCTTTTCCGAAAGGTCCCTTATCCCTTATTTTAAGAGGAATCATCTCTGCACCTGTTCCTCACTCATTTTCATCTCGTTGGGGCGGGGGGGTGGAGTGCGGGTGGTGCAGGCTCTGGTCTTGGGCCAAAAGGTTCAGAATGTGGGAGGGGCTCCGGGCTGAGCAGGGGTTTGGCATGCAGGTGGGGGTTCAGGGGTGGAGCGGGGTTTCAGGAAGCAGGCTTTGGCTGGATGCAGCTTACCTCAGGTGGCTTCTTGGGGAGTAGAACACTGGGGCTAGGACAGGCTCACCCCCACTCTGGGCCTGCGCTGCTCCCAAAAGCATCTGGCATGTCCAGCAGCATTTCTGAGGGAGGAGGGACAGGTGGCTCTGTGTGCTGCTCCCTGTCCACAGGCACTCGCCCCCCCCCCCCACCTTTCATTGGCCATGGTTCCCCATTTCTGGCCAATGGAAGCGGTGGAGGCAGTGTCTGCCGGCAAAGACAGCGTGTCGAGACTCCCTGCTCCAGCTCCCTAAGGAGTCGCAAGGACATTTCAGATGTTTCGAGGAGTGGTGCAGAGCTGGGGCTGGAGGGAGTCTCCCTTAGCTCCACTGTTGTGCTGAACTGCTAGTGGCTGATCTCCCAGTTCGGCTGCAGGAGCTCCCAGGAGACTCCTGGTCAGTTTTCCACACATGGATGGGAAAATTAGAGAGAATGAATTTTGTTATATGCACCAATATTGAGGTAATGTGGAGCACCAGTACACACACACACACACACACACACACACACACACACACACACACACACAAATTGCCATCGGGATTAATTACTCCTTCCACAACAGGCTAGGCATTTTAGAACTCACTACTCAATTACATTTAAACATAGGAGAATAAAATGATGAAATGCACAGATCAGTCAAAAACCTGAAATAACTTAATTTGAAAGAAGTAACAGCAACACAAGTAAGTGATGTGTCAGGAGGTGAGTGTGAAAGACAGAGTGTGTTGGTCTGACAGACACATACGGTGTGAGAGTGACAGAGATTCATACTGCCCCTTTAAGTATGCTGAGCACATTCACACATAACAACAGCTACCAGAAAGCTCCCTGGATCCCAAGCCCTGTCATGTCCCCTCCCATAGAGATGGGGTACAGCAGTAGAGGGAGGGGGATTCCCTGATATCAGCACCTTTCTCCTCTGTCTCCCTCACCCCGCATAGCCAGCAGAAGGTCCTGAGAAGCGTGACAGTGGAGGGAGGTACAGCTGACCTGCTGGTATTTGATAGCCTTCCAGCCGAATCAGTCGGATTACCTGTCAGAGGCTCCAGGATCTACCAGTTGGTGTCCACTGATATTAAGGCATTCTTAATCTTTATATATATATATATATATATATATATATATATATATATATATATATATTCTTTTTGTGGCATATAAATATGAGCAGCATCATATGTTAAGCTGTGCAAACAACTGATTTTTCAGTTCAGTAGCTGAATCAAAAAACAAAAAAAAAGGTCACCCTGAAAGAGAATATTCCAAAATGTTCAAAGAACTGAAATGCTAAAAGTTACGTGTCATGTCAACCAGAAGGGTTTCTGTTGACCCATAATGAAATGTTTCCTTTTGGTTGAGGTTTATAAAATATTTTTTAAATTAAATTGAGAGAAGTAAATGAAATTTTGAAATATATTATTACAGTAATGCCAAAACAAGCCAATTTGACATTTCATTTTTTTGAGCTAAACAGCTAGCTAAAACTGAACCACATTTGCAAATTCTTTCAATTATTGCCAATTTTGAGTTTTGATTAAACATAAAAAAATGTTTATCTAACTCTAATCATATGGCCTTGGAGTAGCAATGTGTGTGGTAAATGCAAATGACTTTTTGACCTTGTAGATTCAAGTGAAGCTAAGACACAAGGACAACATGAGTAGAATGGGAGATTGGGGGTGAAAGGGAAGAAAAAAGGGCTCAAACCTTCATTGCTAGAATGCATTTGACTTTCCTGGGAGATTTAGGTGCACTACCAAGTCATGCTTGGGGTTTCACAAAGCAAAAAGTAAAGTAAAAGGAGTTTCTTTGACTGTAGAAATGTGTAATGGAAGCTGAAAAGATATTGGCCTTAGTGATGTGAATGTTTAACGGATTAACAAGTAAGCCTCATTCTTAGAGGGTGAGGCTAATCGGTTAAGGTTAACCAGTGAGGGCTGGAAAAGCTCCCTACCCGCCATGGCCTCCCTCTCACCCACCATCCCTTTAATTGATTAACCAGTTAAATAGGATTTTGCATCTCTAATTTGCTTTGTGCATTTTGATTGTGTAGTTTTGTCTTCAGAATCCCTGGCATTTTCACTAAGGGTGTGTCTAGACTACTGAGTTTTGTCGACAAAAGTGGACTTTTGTCGACAAAACTATACCAGCGTCTACACTACTGCTGAGTTCTATCGACATAACGTCGACAGAACTCAGCAGTTTTGTCGACGCTGGTATACCTCATTTTACGAGGCATAACACCTTCTGTCGACAGAGTTCTGTAGGGTTGCCTGTAGGGTTGCGTCTAGACTACAGGGTTCTGTCGACAAAGCAGCTTGCTTTGTCGACAGAACTCAATGTGTCTGGACGCTCTTTGTCGACAGAAGTTTTGTCGACAGATACTGTCGACAAAACTTCTGTCGACAAAACCCGGTAGTCTAGACGTACCCTAAGAGAAAATGAATGGAGACGACCCAATCCTGTTACAGGTATTCACTTCAGATTTCCACTAAAGGCAATGGGAGTTCTGGTTATATACCTCCTCACAATGAAAGATGCATAGATGGGAGGAATATTGGTATCAAAACGTACAAGGAACTTACATATTCTGATGACACATTTCTTTAAAATCCAGAACTCTCACTTGCCGGATTTCTTAATATGGACTATTTGGTATTATAATCAAACGAATGAATTAACTGGGGACTAATCAGAATCAGAGGTTGTAAGGATTTTATGGGGCAAACTTTGAAAATTGGAATTTTAAATCAGTTCTGCATGGACTGATACAGCTAATGATAACAAATAGCTTGAAAATTACGATAAAGAAATTTTGCACTAGAATCAGCAAACTGGTATAGGAAATTGGGATAAACCTCAATGTGCGTGTGTGTGTCCATAGGCGTGCACAGCACATTTCATTAGGGTGTGCACCCAAAGAAGTTTTTTTAAATGTACTCTTTGACCCCCATTAGCCACACCTCCTGACCCCCATTAGCCACACCTCTGGAAGTAACACTCTCAGGACAAGATGGACACACGACCAGAAGTAAAAGGTGTCATGTGATCCCCCTCTAAGGACTTTTTCCACCATCGTCCTACCAATAAGGATTAGTTTGTCCCCCACCAAACCTCCCTCATGCAACTATCCTGCAGTTGCATTAACCCAATGTGTGTGACATTAATTTGCAGGTGGAGAGGCTGGGGGAAGTGTTCACTCTAAGAGTTTCCTCCCATGAGCAGAATGAATTTTGTGTTGTGCACCAGTACTGAGTTCATGTGTCTTGTTCGGATGTGCCACTGTGGTACCCAAGTTATTAATAAATATCTTATAAACCTCTGCCTTTTCCCTCTGCTGCCATGTCTCCTCCCCTTGCTCCATCAGGTTCCCTGGTGCCTGCTGCCCCCAACGTAAGAACATAAGAATGGCCATACTGGGTCAGATCAAAGGTCCATCTAGCCCAGTAGCCTGTCTTCCAACAGTGGCCAGGTGCCCCAGAGAGGGTGGACCAAAGACAATGATCAAGCGATTGTCTTGTGCCATCCATCTCCAGCCTCTGACAAACAGAGGCCAGGGACACCATTTCTATCCCCTGGCTAATAGCCTTTTATGGACCTAACCTCCAGGAAATTATCTAGCTTCTCTTTAAACTCTGTAATAGTCCTAGCCTTCACAGCCTCCTCTGGCAAGGAGTTAGTTCCACAGGTTGACTATGCGCTGTGTGAAGAAGAACTTTTACTTATTAGTTTTAAGCTTGCTACCCATTAATTTCATTTGGTGTCCCGTAGTTCTTATATTATGGGAACTAATGAATAACTTTTCTTTATTCACCCTCTCCACAGAGCTCATGCTTTTATAGACCTCTATCATATCCCCTGTCAGTCCTCTCTTTTCGAAACTGAAAAGTCCCAGTCGCTTTAACCTCTCCTTATATAGGACCTGTTCCAAACTCCTAATCATTTTAGTTGCCCTTTTCTGAACCTTTTCCATGGCCAAAATATATTTTTTGAGGTGAGGAGACCACATCTGTACACAATACTCAAGATGTGGGCATACACATGAGACACAAGAGACACATGAGACCATCGTAACCACAGAGCCCCAACGCTCTGAGCAGGACCCACACACAGAGGCACCGGAAGCCACATTTATCCTCCAGGTTCAACATCCTACCTGCCCGGGAAATGTAGCTCCCCAGAGCAAGCTGTGTGGGGCCGAATTGGTGATTCCTGGTTGAGTCTGATGCCTTGGGGTGGAGGAGAAGCCCTGTCCCACCCCGAGTGCGTTGTGGAGCCTCAGCCGGACTCACTCGCACTTCGCCAGGACCATGCACGGGGCTGACAGTGTCCCAGGATCAGCATGTGCCGGGGTCAGTCCTGTTCCCTGCCGGCTGATTTGCTCCCCCCACCACCCCCACTTTCCCTGGCCCTTCCCAACCAGCACTGCTACCCCGACACCCTCCCAGCCACCCCTGCTTCCTGCTGCCCAGTTCTCCTCCCAATCTCCCCTGTCCAGCCCCACTGCTCCCGACACCTCCCCGTCTCCTCCAGCCACCCACACTGCCCCTCCCCCATCTTCCCAGGCTAGCTACACTGCCCCCGCCTACCAGCCACACCCTGCCCCCTTCCCAGCCAGCCCTGCCCCCCTCCCGGCTGGTATTTTTTCCCTGGGTGGGCTCTGAGCAGCGGGCCCTCACCATGTGGGCAGCTCTGGAACCCGGCCTCCAGCAGCCCAGCTCGGGGCCAAGCCCAGCGCGCAAGGAGCGGCTGCTGCAGCCCTGTCCAGCCAGGCACCACTTCCAGCGCGGCCCGGCCCGGCCAGTGGTGAGACTCCCGGGCCCCAGCACCGAGGGGGCGGCTCTCGGGCTCGGAGCGCACGATCGGCCGCTGGGGCGCAGGCAGGTGAGTGGCGCTGGTGAGGCAGGGAGCCCGGCCGCCCCCTCACCCTGTGAGTGGCTCCTCTGCCATCACCAGAGCTGCACCGGAGACGGCAGCCGGCAGTAGGGGTACAAAGGCGGGGGGGCTCCACAGGCGGGAGAGGGAGTTGCGGGGGGGTGCACGGGAGGGGGTGGCCGGCCACAGGGGGCACTGGGGAGGGGCCGCACTCATCCAAAGGCCTCCCATGTCCTCCACTGGCTTCATGGTGTGCGGCCCTGGCTTTTGAAGTGCCCGGGGCCGCCAGAGCATGCGCAGCATGCACAGCCGGGCTGCGCAGCTTCTGACACCGCGGCTGCCAGCGTCTTCTTGGGGGGGGCTTGCCCTGTCACACCCGTCATCCTCCAGCCGGCCAGTCTGCCAGTCAGCCCCGGATTAGGGTGTGCCCAGGCACACCCGGCACGCCCTGTGCACACACCTGTGTGTGTGTATGTGTGTGTGTGTAAAATTATTTCAGTCAAGGCAACATTTGCAAAATGTCTTTTTGTATGCTTCCATTTCCCTTCTTAAGTATGTCAAGGAGACACAGTCAAAAAATGGGAACATTTTCATGGAAATTATCCCTTTTTTCAAAAGATCTAATATTTCTGACCAGTTCTACTTCCCAGCAAATATGTGACAATGCTAAATAAATGGTTAGTAGCATGAAACTATAGTTACATATGAATACAGATGAATAATGGTCATGATGTCATGAGACTGTACTATTAAACTGGCAGTTGATTGGATCAACTTTTTAAAATACAGATATTTCTAGATAAACTGTTTGGTGTTCAACACAGAACACTTACAGGTAACACTCCATCCATGACTGGAATCCCCATTTGCAAATAATGACTCTCATATGAGAAGTATGGCCTTTAGACCAGCTCTACGCTAGACCCGGCAGCTCTGCTTAAGGTATGCTGCTTAAGCCAAACTTGGCGGCATCCCCACAACATGAGACCAATAGGTGCAAACGCTCCCGTTGGCTTCCCTTATTCCTGGCATGAGCAGCAGTACTGGACACCGGCAGAGGCACCCTCTGAATTTGAAGTCTTAACTAAACTCACTAAATTGAACTCCAGAAGATTAATTGCGTCAGCATCCATCTTCTGTGGAGTGAAGATGTGCCCTTAGTATAGAAGACTTTGAGCTTCAGTGCTTAAGAGGAAAAATTCTGTAGTGCATCCACCTGGAATAATCCCCACATGATAGTTGAAGACAGGAAATATTTGCTGGCAGCGCTGGGCTTTCAGTCTTTTTCTTATGGAAATGTTGATAAAATTGTTAATGCTTTTAAAACACACAAATATTTTGGAAGTAGTTTTAAAAATAGGTACATTAATGTACGAAATGGTCCATTGCCATCCACTCCATCATCCTTTTCCTTTTGATTAGTTTTAATATTTACCCTTTTCCATCTTCTTTTTATATAGAAAATCATTAATTTGGGAAGTAAAATTGTCAAGATATTGGTTATTTTGGCCCATAGAGCTATGAATTTTTTTCTGAGCACTTGTTCTGTACCTAATTTTCAGTCACCTAAGCAATCACTGCTAGTTCATGGATTTGACTGTGCTACAGGTTGCAAGCGGATTAGAATAATTATCTGAAAAGTCTTGTGCAGCCAATCTAATGGATGGGGTAGTTTTGATCAAGTGCACAATGGAAGTGCAGACCTCCTAAGAATGGCACATAAATACATTAACGCAAATTAACTTCCCTCTATTTATTTTCTTTGACATGGCCTGACTTTATTTAATTTGGCGGGGTGGTTTGCAGAGCTGAAGGTCTCTGTCACAGCACTAGCCAGTTATAAGGACTACTGAGTTTGACTGACTTTGCTGGTGTACAGGCAAGTATCCAAGTGCTGGGCCTTGGTGTGATCCTCTCCCTTACTCCAATACTTGCTATTCTCAGGTAATTTAAATAGGATAAAATAGCATGAAGGAGATCTGTAGTGATTCTTCAAGGTAATGGACCTTGATGAAATGTGCTGGACACAGGAATTCAGGAAATCTGACAGTTTTAAGTTGAGGTGCCATCCCCTTGCTAAGCATAACTGCTTTAGAGTCATAATGCAGACTAAAAATCTCAGCTAGCTCTGCTTCAATGCGTGTAAGCTAGTGAATTATTATGTTATCTCTAGTTTATACTAGTCATCAAAGAATAGACTGTTGAGAAGGTCTGGAAAATTCTCAAGGGTTTTGTCTCTATTAATGCAGCACATGACAATGGAAAACATATCTCATACTAATAGCATCTCAGAGCATTTGTAATATGACTGTAGTTTTACTAATTTCATTGAACCTTAGATGATGTGAATTTTCCCTGCCCCCAACTTCATGCTTTCTCCTTCTGCATATTGCATTCAAACAATCTAAGGGAAAATGACACATAATTGCTGTAACATATTTATGTGAAAATTCAGGCCAATTTCTTACTTAAAAAATAAAAATAAAAAAAAATATTGTTCATACCAGAAATTGATAAACTGATAGCTGTTTTCGGAAATATGAAGAAATTCTAAAATGAAATCAGAATGTGAGTTTATGTTATTGTTTCATTCTTCTATTTTTTTACAAGTTCCTGCAGCCAGTCTAGTTCACAGAAATCTAATTAAAAATTAAAAGTCACAACCCACTTTCTTTCAGTTCATAGGTGCTCTACTTTTAAAATAAGGGGTTGAAAAGTAAACTCATGAATTTCCTCTGGTTTGGATTCTCTGCTCTATCATAGCTGAAATTCTGGAGAATGAGTGATTGGTTGTAAAGCCTTCAAAACTATTTGAATCTTTTGTATTTAACCGCACAAGCTAGTTGGAAGTTTGTACATAGAAAATTCTCCAAATGTCACATGCATACGACCTTTTGAAAATAGCATCTCACAAATTCATGTTGAAGGCACTTGTTATACAGAGTTTGGGATTTCCCCCCCGCCCCTCCTTCGGCATTTGTCTGGATCTTTAGGAAGAATCTGTGAGAAGCACAGAACCAAAGGGCCAAATACATGAATTTGTATTATTCATTCCTGTTCACAATAGTCTATAACTGCACTCACTTTTTTTTTTCATTTGAGGCTTGTTTTTATCAGTGTCTGTTGCTTACTCTTTTAGGGACATATCCTGAAAATGCTGATGTGTTTGAGGAAATTCACAGGGCAATAATCATGTCACAAACATTTGCACTTTCAGCCAGTGAGGGAATAGAAAGGACAATATGTCACTTATATGACCAGTTACATTTAAGCAATACACAACAGATTTGCAATATGACTGATAGATTTGAAAAGGTATGGTTTGCTAGCAGATAGTCTATGTTGAGAGAGAAAGTCTGCATTTGTAGAAATTATTTGTTGCAGATTATTTACTTGGCTCTACTGTTTAATATATATAGATCAGTAAAGATATTTGAATGTCTCTATTAGTCTCAGGAATGTTTATTGCAGGTCTGTTGCCATGGAGCCTAGAATGGATAAGTATTCATCTAATTAAAAATAAAGGTGCAGAAGGTGTAATCTATTTTATTAGTGTTTGTAAACAGTGCAAAAAGCTGCTGTTTTTAAAGGGTCTCATCCTGTGATAGTCAGAGTACCTTCCACTTATTTCAGTTGGGGTTGAAGGTCAAGAAAGAGAATCTCAATGGGGATCAGTATTGGATGGTTTCCTGATAGCATAGCAGACATCTACACTGGAGTAATCAAGGGACAACCAAAGTTTAAATGAAGGTCACAGTGGAATTGCGTTAGACAATTCCACACAAGGCTCTGCTAGGTCTTAGTGCCAGCCAAATTAATTTATCCTACTGTTTTCCATTCTCGGGAATATTCTAAAACTGTAAGACAAGGCAAAGGTTGCTGTTGAATACAAATGCCTGATTTCACTAAATATGATTTACTAACTTATTACTGCTTCTGAAATATTAATCTAGGATACAGATACTGAAACACATGTGATTTCCTCTAAAAATAGCATCTCACCCTAGCTATTAATATTTATTTGACAACCAATAGCATATTCAGAACTGTACAGAGCTAAAGGAGACTGGCCATATGTGTACTTGTACGGAATGTGGAAGTTTTCCATGGTGTTGCATTCTTAAATAAATTGTCTGTATAGGTCAGAGCGTACTACCGCTTTGTTAGACAGCTAGGCACTATGAGAATAGGGCTGATTGAAATGCCTTTTTGATTTACTCCAAGAAAAAATTGTTTGAAAATGTTCATGTTATCGCAGGACATTTCAAACCAAAGGAAAAAAAATTAGTTTTGGTTTTTGAAAGCCAAAGGAAAAATGCACTTCTTAATGAAACAACATTTTTTATTTATAAACTTCCTGCTGGAAAAACAACCCCCAGGCTTTTGTTGCCTCACATTTTCTCACCAAAAATTAGTTTTCAACAAAGCCTCTTTTTTGGGGTCAGAAATTGCTTTGGTCACATAGGGTATGTCTAGACTACAGGCTTTTGTCGACAGGAATGTGCGGAGTGTCTTTCTACTTCTCAGTTGAGGGCAATGTCAGTGATAGTTTGTGTACCTTCCCACACCCTAACCCTGTCTCCTGCACCCCCCCCCCCCGCAACTCGGTCCCCCCTTCCTCACCTCAACCCCTTGCCTGGGTACCTCCCCATCCCTAACCCTGTCTTCTGCACTCCCCCACACGTCAGCTCCTGCCTGAGTACCTCCCCACACTCTAATCCTGACTCCTGCATCACCCACATTCCAAACTCCTGTCCTGAGCCTCCTGCACGCCACACAACACTTAAATATCTTAAAGGCACAGTCACATGTCACCTCCCAACCCCCTGCCCTGAGCCCCCCAACGTAGAATCATAAAACTGGAAGAGACCTTAGAAGGTGATCAAGTCCAGTCTCCTGCCCTAGGCAGGACCAATCCCAACTAAATCCACCCAGTCAAGGCTTTGTCAAGCCAAGACTTAAAAACCTCTAGGGATGGAGACTCCACTACTTCCCTAGCTAACCCATTCCAGTGCTTCACTACCCTTCTAGTGAAATAGTTTTTCCTAATATCCAACCTGGACCTCTCTCACTGCAACTTGAGACCATTGTTCCTTGTTCAGCCATCCATCACTACAGAGAATAGTCTTTCTCCAGCCTCTTTGGAACCTCCCTTCAGGAAGTTGAAGGCTGCTATCAAATCCCCCCTCACTCTTCTCTTTTGCAGACTAAACAGACCCAACTCTCTCCTTGTAGGTCATGTGCTCCAGACTCCTAATCATTTTGGTTGCCCTCCACTGGACCCTCTCCAATGCGTTTACATCCTTTTTGTAGTGGGGGTCCCAGAACTGGACACAATACTCCAGATGTGGCCTCACCAGAGCTGAATAAAGGGGAATAATGACATCTCTGGATCTGCTGGCAATGCTCCTCTTAATGCAACCTAATATGCCATTAGCCTTCTTGGCTGCAAGGACACACTGTTGACTCATATCCAGCTTCTCATCCACTGTAATCCCCAGGTCCTTTTCTGAAGAACTACTACTTAGCTGGTTGGTCCCCAGCCAGTAACAAAGATATTGAACAAAACCGTTCCTAGAACGGAACCTTGGGGCACTCCGTTAGAAACCGACTGCCATCCTGACATTGAGCCGCTGATCACTATCCACTGGGTCCAACCTTCTAGTCATCTGTCCATTTATCCTGGCAAGAATATTGTGGGAGACCATATCAAAAGCCTTGCTAAAGTCAAGGTATATCACATCCACTGACTTTTCCATGTCTACAGAGCCAGTTACCTCATCATAGAAGCTAATCAGGCACGACTTGCCCTTTGTGAATCCATGCTGACTATTCCTGATCACTCCCCCTCTTCCAAGTGCCTCAAAATGGATTCCTTAGGGATCCCTTCCATGATTTTTCCAGGGACTGAGGTAAGACTGACCGGCCTATAGTTCCCTAGATCGTTCTTCCCTTTTTTGAAGATGGGCACTGCATTTGTCTTTTTCCAATCATCCGGGATCTCTCCTGATCTCCATGACTTTTCAAAGATAATGGCCAAAGGCTCCTCAATGACATTTGCCAACTCCCTCAGTACCCTTGGATGCATGGATTTATGTACCTTTAGCTTTTTTTAAATAGTTCCTAACCTGTTCTTTCCCCACCAAGGGCTACCTATCTTCATCCCATCTTGCATCACTTAGCGCATTAATCTGGGAGCTGACCTTGTCCGTGAAGACAGAGGCAAAGAAAGCATTGAGTACTTCAGCTTTCCCCACATCGTCTGCCACTAGGTTACCTCCTTCATCCAGTAGGGGCCCTACACCCTGTCTGATCACCTTCTTCTTGCTAACATGCCTATAGAAACCTTTCTTGTTATCCTTCACATCTCTTGCGAGTCGCAATTCCAATTGCGCTTTCGCCTTCCTGAAAACTCCCCTGCATTCTCGAGCAAACATTTATACCCCTCCCTAGTCATCTGTCCAAGTTTCCACTTTTTGTAAGCTCCCCTCTTGTGCTTAAGTTCATCAAGGATTTCTCTGGTAAACTAATCCGGTTTCCTACCATATTTGCTTCTCTTGCTACGCATTGGAATGGTTTCTTTTTGTGCTAGCTCTCCTGTACTCCTTTCCCATTCATGTTAGCATCACAGGGGATTCTGTCCATCAGGTCTCTGAGGGAGTCAAAATCTGCTTTTCTGAAGTCCAAAGTGTGTATTTTACTACTCTCTTTTCTTCCCTTGGTCAGGATCCTGAAATCTACCATCTCATGATCACTGCTTCTCAGGTTTTCACCCACCTCTACTTCCCCTATTAGTTCCTCCCTGTTTGTGAGCAGAAGGTCAAGTTGTGCACGGCCCCTGGTCGGATCCTTCAGCACTTGTACCAAGAAGTTATCCCCAACATTCTCCAAAAACTTCCTGGATTGCCTGTGTACTGCCGTATTGGTCTCCCAACAGATGTCAGGGCGATTAAAGTCCCCCACGAGAACCAGGGCCTGCGATCCTGAAGCGTCTCTCAATTGTCCAAAGAAAGCCTCATCTACCTCATCCACCACATAAGAACATAAGAACAGCCATACTGAGTCAGACCAATGGTCCATCCAGCCCAGTCTCCTGTCTGCCGACAGGAGTCCTGTGGCATCAAAGGGTATGTCTACACTGCCACCCTACTTTGAACTAGAGTGGCTAATGTAGGCATTTGAACTTGCAAATGAAGCCCGGGATTTAAATATCCCGGGCTTCATTTGCATGTTCCCGCATGCCGCAATTTTTAAATGCCCCGTAGTTCGAACTACCTGCCCGTGGCTACATGTGGCATGGACTAGGTAGTTCAAATTAAAGCTCCTAATTCGAACTACTGTTATTCCTCCTGAAAGGTCTTTGTTTTTGACACCATCAGTTTAGGATTAAACAAAGACTGTGAATGGCTAGCCAAATACAAAAGCAGTTTCTCCTCTCTTGGTGTTCACACCTCCATATCAGTCGCTAGAAGTGGTCCTCATCCTCCCTGACTGAATTGACCGTGTTATCTCCAGCCTCACTCTTGATTGGAACTCTTTTCTTATGCCTGTATAGTTATACCTGCCCCTGGAATTTCCACTACATGCATCTGACGAAGTGAGTCTTTGCCCACGAACGCTTATGCTCCAATAAATCTGTTAGTCTAAAAGGTGCCACAAGACTCCTGTTGGCATTTCAGTTGCCTTTCCTGAAATATGTCAGGCTCAGCTGTGGTCAGCTGCAGGTCATGGTTTCTGCAGCTCCTTCAGCAGGGATCTAGCGCCTAAAGCTTTTACCCCTAGGCTGTGTCTAGACTGGCAAGTTTTTCTGGAAAATCAGCCGCTTTTCCGGAAAAACTTGCCAGCTGTCTACACTGGCCACTTGAATTTCTGGAAAAGCAATGACGATCTCATGTAAGATTGTCAGTGCTTCTCCGGAAATACTATGCTGCTCCCGTTTGGGCAAAAGTCTTTTTCCAAAAGGGCCAGTGTAGACAGCACAGTAATGTTTTCCGCAAAAAATCCCCGATCGCGAAAATGGTGATCGGGGCTTTTTTGTGGAAAACCGCGTCTAGATTGGCCATGGACGCTTTTCCGCAAAAAGTGCTTTTGTGGAAAAGCATCCTGCCAATCTAGATGTGCTTTTCCGAAAATGCTTTTAACAGAAAACTTTTCCGTTAAAAGAATTTTCGGAAAATCATGCCAGTGTAGAGATAGCCATACTGTCCTTAAGAGGATTTTTTTACTTATGTGTGCAAAGCCATCGTTCATATTTTGGAAAGAGACCTGTATAGCTATTGTGAATGACCATTTATCAGGAAATATTTATTAATGGTTTAGTGTAACCCTCACTGAAAATCGGACATGTCATCTCTCTGGGGAGGTGTATCTTGCCGTTGCAGAATGGAGGTGAAACCTGTGTTCTAATACATGTAACCTCTAATTCATTTCTAGCTACTTTGAGGCTACATCTACATTGCGCAAGAACATATGCAAATGAGGTGCGGGATGACTATCGCCACGCCTCATTTGCATACTTAACGAGCAGCCATTTTTGCGCAAGGGGCTTTTGCGCAAGAGCTGTTCTGCCTGAAAATAAGTGGCAGAACAGCTCTTGCACAAGAGGGGGATTTTGCGCAAGGAGCAGTGTAGGCAGCTCCTTCTTGTGCAAAAGCCCCTTGCGCAAAAATGGTGGCTCATTTGCATATGTTCTTGCGCAAGAAAGCATAATGTAGATGTAGCCTAAAAGTATTGTTCTGATGTGTAATGCCCTACATGTTGTAGCTTGCTGTGACAGGAGTTCCTTCTAATACAGTGCTATGGGAGATCTTGATATTTTCATGGCAAATATTTCCCACTTGCTCTTTGTTCAGCCAGGTGGTCTAGGAACACTTCCTACAACTTTATCAAGGATATTATTGGCTTTCGTACTGAAGGTCAATAAAGGGATGCCTAACTAGTCAAAATCCTGTGGCTAGCTACTTAGTTGGATAATGATGTCTAAAGAAGTATACACCCTTAGATTACCATCTGTGAGAGGGTGGCTGTCTTGGGCTTTTCCTGATTTAGGAAGTCTACAGAGGAATTGTTGATTATGGTCATAATCAGTATATTCAACATTTCCAAGAGAAGCATATTAAAGAGCTAGTGTCAAGGCTGATGGGTCCCAAATGTAATGTAGAGTCCCTTTTAAAAACACTGGGCTAGATTGTCAGCTGGTATAAATCAGCATAGCACCACCCAAATCAATTGAATTACATAGATTTATATCAGCTCAGGATCTGGGTCAATCTGTTTTCTCCCCATAACAGCACCTGTAAAATAGGACTCCAACAGAAAGAAAATCCCACCAGCAATGACAGACCCAGGCTTCAGGAATTTCTGTGACATCCAAGGCCTTTTTTTTTTTTGAGTCCATGCATAGTTTACTAAGTCAGTGGTCACCAACCAGTAGATTGAGATCTATGGGTAGATCTTAGAGCCTTAGACAGGTGATCCTGACTGGTTTGGCCAGGAAGCTATCAAGTTCTGGCACTTCTGTTGCTCCTCCCCCGACTGTCATGCTGCTCCTGCTCTCTGCCTTGGAGCTGCCACTTGGGAGCATCCTACTTCTAAGGTTGCCAGATGGTTTAACAAAAAATACGAAACACCTCTCCCCCCCACCAAAAAAACCAAACCCCACCAGGAAGAAATTCTGGTTGTTAAGCAAAGTTGTTAAACAAAAACAAAAAAAAGGGGGGGGGGGGATGGAGCAAAAGTTGTTAAGCAAAAGTTGCACTACTCTGTCCAGTTTGGGACCACACACTAACCGCCAATGAACCCACTCCTCCCCCTGAGCCAGGTCCCCTGCAGCATCCCTCATCCCAATGCACTCACCCCTGCCTCAGAGCCCAGCCCTCCTAGTACCCCCCCCATCCCAGTGCACTCACCCCTGCCTTAGAACCTTGCCCCTCTCTTGCCCCCCATCCCAATGCACTTTGAACTAGGAATAAGAGATCCTCCGGAATAGGGCTTTATTCCGGAGGATCGGGCCAGTCTAGACGCTTTTTTCCGGCTTTTCCCCAAGCCGGAAAAAAGCGGCAGACATCTTTATTTAAATCCCGCGGGGGATATTTAATTTTCCCTATTCCGAAGTTTAAAATTAGCATGCCCCTTTCGAAAAAGGGGCCAGTGTAAACATAGCCCCACTGTCCTTCCCTCTCATTTCCTGACCCAACACATACGTGGGGGTTGTTGTTGCTTCTTGTACGGCTTGCAAAGTGTGTTATTTTTTATTTTTGACTAGTCTGTGCATTTTGTAATTTTCATTTCATGCTTAAATGTAATTCTTTGAGTAGTGAGTTCTAAAATGCCTAACCTGTCATGTCTGGAGTCATTATCCTTGAGGTAACTGCTGCTCCTAGAAGTGGCTGGCATGTCCCTGCAGCCTCTACTGGTATGTCTACACTGCAGTTTTTCCAGAAAAATGGCTGTTTTTCCAGTAAAACTACACTTACGTCCACACTGCTATTGCGTTCTTTTGACAGAAAGTTGAAAGAATGCGGCATTTTTCCCGACAGCGAAAAGCCTTTTTCTGAAAAGAGCTCTTTTGGAAAAAGGCATGTGTGGACGGGGAAGAGGGTTTTTTTTTTTTCAAAAGAAGAGGCCTCCAGGAAAAAGCACAGGTGCCCTAGTGGCCTCTCGTCCATAGTAATCACAATTTTAATGCGAGATAGCATCCAATTAATGTGGATGCTCTTTCAAAAAAAGTTTTTTCCAGAAGATCTCTTCTGGAAAAGATTCTTCCAAAAGAAGTCTGCAGTCTAGACACAGCCTGAGCAAGGCAGAGCAGGGGGTCTCCACATGCTGTCCTTGCCTGCGGACACCACTCCTGCAGTTCTTGTTGATCAGTAATGGGGAACTGTGGCCAGGAAAAGCTGTGAGCTCAGTGACTGTAGATGCAGGACAGCACGTGGAGCCATGGAGCCACTGTTGTACATGCCAGCTGCTTTCAGGGGTGGTGCAGGCCTACCTTAACCCCACAGCTCCATCCCTGGGGCAGCTGTTTGTCTACTCCCAGGGTAGGCGGGATCGAGCCCAACCACCCTGTGCTCCAGAGGCTGATACATTGTCCCTGAGTTCACTGGAGATTCCACCTTGCCTTCCAAATATGTGAACCAGCTCCATCCCTGAGGCCGCCTGTGTTGGCTGTCTGGCTGCTCCTAGGGTGGGACACAAGTCTCCAGCCCTGCACTCCCCAGGCGAATGCCCTATCCCCATGGCCACTCCAGAACCCACCCCACCTCACTACCTGCAGAGTGTCCCCTCCCACACTCCGAACCCCTTGGCCCAAGACCAGAGCCTGCACCCCTGGTCCTCAGAGAAGGGGGAAGGAAGCCGGGCAAGAGTATTTGGGTTTGAGGTAGATCTTATATTGCACTTAAATAGAAAAAGTGATCTTGTAGTTAAAAAGGTTGGAGACCACTGGACTAAGATATTATAAGTCTAATTGTCTTGACTCAATGAGCAGGCAATACAATGAAATATGTATATATCCTGTTTTCTCTGCTTACATATTTGAGTTCACGCTGGCTATTTCAAAAACCAAATGTATCTGTTAGAGTTGGCCTGGGCAAAATATGGCCCATGGGCCACATCTGACCCGTGGAGGCAGCGGGGAGCCTCAGGCAGGCTCCCCAGTTTGTCCCGCAGCCCCGCGTGCCATGTAGAAATGCGGCGACAGTGCTCTGTTTCTGTTTTAAAACTGGAGGGGAGGGGGGAAGTTTTAGGAGCCGCCTCGCCCCCTGCACATTCCCATTGGCCTGTTTCTGCCAGAAACCGGCCAATGGGAGCTGCTTGTTGGAATAATAGGCAGCTAAGAAGAATCACATCCCCTCTCATGGGCTCAGTTATTCATGAAGCACATGGCCAGGCAGGCAGGCTGTCTGGGAAACTTTTAAAGCTCTGCAGGCAGGCAGGCTCATTTGGCAGCTGGCAGATAAGTCTCGTGGCCACAGCCTGCTTCTGGCACCCCAACCCTTTCCTGCCCCAACTCTCTGTTCTTCCACTCAACATACCCAAACACTTGTCCCTCTCTTACACCCATACCCCTCCCCAGATCTGGCACCCCAATCTCCTGCCTCAGATCACAGTCCCCTCCTACCCTAGGCTACATCTCAAACCCCTGCACTGCAGTCCTCTGCCCTAGGTCACAACTGCCTGCTTCATCCCAACTTCCTCCCAGACTCCAGTCTCCCTCCTGCACCCCACTCCCTTACCCCAAGCTCCCTTCTGCACCCAACCTCCATCTCAGACCCCACATCTCCTCCATTAATATCATGAAAGAGTGCAGCCCTCAACCACTTTCCAAAATCTTGGAGTGGCTCCCTGTCAAAAATTATTGCCCACCTCTGTGTTACTGGGTTTACCGTCACCCTCTCCCATGGTTCTCGTCACGCAGACAGAAAGCAGGAGATCAGACGTCCAAAGTGCAAGCAATGTGTTGTTTATTGTTGTTTAGTTCCAAGCAACCATATTCCAAAGCTGTTCACACCAGCATATCTCTATATGTTGACAGAGTTTTCCTCTTCCCCTCCCCCTAATAGTTGTATAGCCCACAGAACAATGGTCACCAACTAGTAGATCAGGATCTACCAGTAGATCTTGGAGCCTCTGACAGGTGATCCTGACTGGTTTGGTCAAGAGACTGTCAAGTGATGGTACTTCAGCTGTCCCACCCCCTGCTGCCCTCCTGCTTGTTGTGCAGGATAGGGGAAACAGAGGCAGGGGGGCGTTGATGTCACTCTGCCCCCTCCCCTGTATCCATCTTCACAGAGTGAGGAGGGCAGGGACTTGGAAAGGGGTGCGGAGGTGCAGGGCAAGGGTATTTGGGTTTGAGGTAGATCCTGGACTGATTTTAATTCCAAAAGTGATCTTGTGCTTAAAAAGGTTGGAGACCTCTGCCATAGAACCACTTCTTCTGACCCCTATGGGTATGTCTACACTACCCTCCTAGTTCGAACTAGGAGGGTAATGTAGGCATACCGCACTTGCAAATGAAGCCCGGGATTTGAATTTCCCGGGCTTCATTTGCATAAGCGGGGAGCCGCCATTTTTAAAACCCCGCTGGTTCGAACCAGGTGCAGCGCGGCTACACGGGGCACGAACTAGGTAGTTCGAACTAGGCTTCCTACTCCGAACTACCGGTACACCTCGTTCCAGGTCCCATATGAAGAGAGGCTAAAGAGACTGGGACTTCTCAGCTTAGAAAAGAGGAGCCTGAAGGGGGATATGATAGAGGTCTATAAAAGCACGAATGGTGTGGAGTGGGTGAGTAAAGAAAAGTTCTTCATTAGTTCCCATAATAGAAGAACTAGAGGACACCAAATGAAATGAATGGGTAGGGTCTGTGTTCTACCCCTTTTGTATCCCATGGGAAGGGTAAAGAGTGAGGTTGTGCTTTGATCAAGGCTTAATTTTGGCTTACAGTGTATCTAATGCCCATTCTCCTTTGTCCCTCCTAACTGGGGGTATGTCTACACTACAGCACTAATTCAAACTAACTTAATTCGAATTAGTTAATTTGAACTAAGCTAATTCAAACTAGTGCATCTAGACCTAAAAACTAGTTCGAATTAGCGTTTTGCTAATTCGAACATTGAGTGGACCCTGAACCGAGGTTAAGGATGGCCGGAAGCAGTGCCGGCAGGGCATCAGATTAGGACTTAGAGCGTGGAGTTGCTGTCTCAGGCTAGCTGAGGGCTGTGCTTAAAGGGACCCGACCCCCAGCTCAGACAGACAGTTCTCAGGGGTTCCCCGCTCGCTTGTCTAACTCGATGAGGGACAGCAAAGCAGTCCTGGCTTGGAGTGCCCTGAATGCCCACACTCGGCACATTACAGCACTTGGCCATCAGCCCAGCTGCACTTGCCGCAGGCTGCCATCCGGGGGGTGTGTGTCAATCGGGGGGCTGCAGGAGAGCTTCCACCCCGAGGAACCCATAGAGCCACCCCAGTCCTCCCCATCGGAGGCTCGTACCCCATTCCTCCCTCACCTCCTTCCACTTACCCTTCCCTAGCCCCCCTTCCTGATGTACAAAATAAAGGACACGTGTGTTCAAAAATAGAAACTCTCTTTATTGAACAAAACTCGGGGAGACTGGGAAAAGGAGGTGGGAGAGGGGAAGAGAGAGGGTGGGAGAGGATGGGAGAGGGGAAGGCAACTAAAATGATCAGGGGTTTGGAACAGGTCCCATATGAAGAGAGGCTAAAGAGACTGGGACTTCTCAGCTTAGAAAAGAGGAGCCTGAGGGGGGATATGATAGAGGTCTATAAAAGCACGAATGGTGTGGAGAGGGTGCATAAAGAAAAGTTCTTCATTAGTTCCCATAATAGAAGAACTAGAGGACACCAAAGGAAAGGAATGGGTAGCAGGCTTCAAACTAATAACAGAAAGTTCTTCTTCAGAAAGCAAATAGTCAACCTGTGGAACTCCTTGCTGCAAGAGGCTGTGAAGGCTAGAACTAGAACAGAGTTTAAAGAGAAGTGAGATAAAGTCATGGAGGTTGGGTCCATGGAGTGGTATTAGCCAGGGGGTAGAAATGGTGTCCCTGGCCTCTGTTTTGGAAGGCTGGAGATGGATGGCACGAGACAAATGGCTTGGTCATTGTCTTCGGTCCATCCCCTCCGGGGTAGCTGGTGTTGGCCGCTGTTGGCAGACAGGCTACTGGGCTAGATGGACCTTTGGTCTGACCCAGTACGGTCGTTCTAAGCTCAGGGCTCACTGGACCACCTTGATTTTCATGCAAACCTGCTCCTGGGTGGCCAGGCTGGCAGCTATCCTGCCCTAGACGGCCACTTTCCTGTGCCTAGTGCGGAGGTCGTGGATGAGGTCCACGATCTCCTCACTAGACCAGGCGGGCGCCCGCCTCTTGCGGCCCTGGGCAGGCTCCTGGGAGCCGCCAGTCTGGTCCCGGGGAGAGGCGGAGGGCTGGGTGGCAGCGTGTGGCTGGTTCGTGCCGTGCCAGGTGCATGGTCTGCTGGCTGGGTGCTGGCAGGCTTGCACCCGGCACGGGCACCGTAGCCAGACCTCCGGGGCCGGGAGGGGGGCAGAAGAGTTTCCCTGGTGGTGCCCAGAGTGGCCACCAGGGCAAGCTGGGGAGGGCTAGCCTCCCACTAGTTTGAATTAAGTGGCTACACAGCCCTTAATGCGAACTACTTAATTCGAACTAGGCGTTAGTCCTCGTAGAATGAGGTTTACCTAGTTCGAATTAAGCTCTCCGCTAGTTCGAATTAAGTTAGAACTAGCGGTTTGTATGTGTAGCGCCTATCAAAGTTAATTCGAACTAACGTCTGTTAGTTCGAATTATCTTTGTAGTGTAGACATACCCTGGTTGTTTGACCTTGACTTGAGAGCGCTTTTCAGTGTAAGCTCATATATTACACTCCCATCATATCCTGTAACACTTTAATTACTCTTATCTGTTGCCATTATGCTTAACAAACTCATCTGGTCAGGTTGAAGCACCACAGGTAGTGTCTTTGTGCTTTGTTGATGCACATATTATTAGAGATATGAGAGTATCAAAAGTCAAACCTAACATTTAAAAAGCCTATTAACTAACAGCATCCAGTAGGCAGAATTTAGGGAATTGTCTTTGAGACTTTATTTATTTTCCCTCATTGGAAACACATGTCGTTTCTCAATGTAATGGGGTAAGTTTTAATTTTATGAACACATACATCTCTATGCCTGCTAGAGACCAAACACTGCTTTTTCATAAGGCACTAGAAACCCTTTGTGTATGCATTTGAAGAAACAGTGTCTGTGATTGCTTTTTAGTTTTTTTTAGAACTCTACATTAAACATTTCCAAGGATGAAAGAGTTCTCTCTCTTCTGCACAGAGATGATGGAGGCATTGGAGACTCTTTGAAACTGTTCTTATCTGAGATTGAATTAATACTCTCCCTGTGGAAACAATTGACAGGGTCTCAGAAATTGTCCTATGAGGGCGAGTGTAATAGAAATACCTCCTAAGATGAGTAAGGGCTGGATTGTGTGCTCATGATGGAAGCTGTGCTACCTCTGGAAGGCCATGCTTTTCATCTCTTCTGGGATGCTTGAGGGGTGGGGTGGTTAGCATGTCTCTCTGGCATTATTCCCTTGGGGATTTCCAGGTAGAAATCCTGCCAGGAGTTAATGGTGCTTCATGCAGCATTGACTTCTGTGGAGATCCTTTCATGGCTGCTACTGAACATCTGTAGGGTGACTCAGAAAGGGCAACAGGAGACTGTGAAAACTGGAAGGCTCTTTCATCATATTCTCGCCTCTGTGGTCCCTTCATAGCTCTCCCATCTCAGAGAACATTTCTCGAGGATCTCCATGAGATGACCTGCAAAGAGTTTTCAGATTGGGAGATGTAGCCAAAATTATAGTATTTCCAGACCTGTGGTTACGTCTAGACTACAGGCTTCTTTTGGAGGAAGCTTTTTTCAGAAGAGATAGTCCGAAAAAACTTCCAAAAGAGAGCGTCCACATTGCAAAAGTGCATAGAAAAAGCGATCTGCTTTTTTGAAAGAGAGCATCCAGACTGCATGGATGCTCTCTCACATGTAAGCTGTGATTGCTATGGACAGAATGGCCACCAGGGCACCTGTGCTTTTTCCTCTTTCCTCTTCTTCTGAAAGAACTCCCTCTTCCCTGTCCACACATGCCTTTTTGCGAAAAAGCTCTTTTGCAAAAAGACTTCTTCCTCATAGAATGAGGATTACCAATGCCGGAAAAACCCCTCTGTTCTTTTGATTTTCTTGCGGAATAATGCAATTGCAGTATGGATTCCTCAAGTTTTGTCGGAAAAATGGCTGTTTTTTCTGACAAAACTCTGTAGTGTAGACATACCCACAGTGAATTTTTCTTATCTTCCCCAATGGTAGGAATGACAATGCTTAGACTCTGTCTGTTGGGAAAAAGGAGGCGTTTGCTTAGCCCAGGGTTCCCGCTCAGAATAAATCTCCTCTGTGTTTTACATAACAACTGTGTCAGTTTACTGTGAGTGAATCTAAAAGGGCTTTTATCAGAAAGGATTTAGATGAACAGTGAAAGGCAAGGCAATGCCATTACCCACTTACTTCACATGTAGTCTTTGTCATTTTAGCAGTGTCAAAGTTTGTTACAATCTAAATGTTTGAGAGACAGAAATATGCAAATGCACTGATTGCTCAGGATAGTTACAAGTTTTGAAGTTTTCAAGAGAGTTTAAATATATCAATCTTTATTCATTGTAAGCAGTCTGCCAAGTTGCTTCCCAGTAAACCTGAATTTTCAAAAATGAGAAATATATTTTAACCATATTAGAATGTGTTTCATAATCGTGCAGTGCACAAATAGCGCCATGATTGCTTTGCAGTTGTAAACATAATGCTTTCTGCCCGACCTCCTGACAGGAGTATTGTGAGGATTAATTAGTAAGAACTTATATAGCACCTACGCCTCATAAAGTGCCATATTGTTGCTAGGGATTTCGATGTTTAAGCATTTTATAAAAAAGGTTCGTGTTGTCTCTAAGAGAACCTCTAGTGTCTCTGTTCTCTCCTTCTGCTCTGGAATATCAAGTTAAAATCTGCCTAAAAATAAAAGGTTGCTGTTCCAGGAGTGGATATGGTCAGGTCCTTTACTTGGATCAAGGGCACATTAACAGGAGATTAAGAATGCTCCCTCTTATTACCCTTCTGTGGTTTTGTGCTTAACTCTTTCCTCTCTGATCCATGCCTTACTCAATGGCTTTATCTATTCCCCCCCCCCCCCCCCCGCCTTGAATCTGAAAAGGAATTGATAACATTCAACATCACCTAGCAAATGAAATAGCATCTTGGAAAGGTTATCTGTTGAAGTCTATTGCCATTGAGCTTCATGCTGGTAACGGTGGGAAGAAAGAATTACTTTGATTGGTTTTTTGATTGCAGTTACATTCATAACCAATAGCACTAGATTTGTTTATCTAAACATTGAAAATAAATAACAAGTCAGAGACACGGAGCCGGAGGCAACAACTCTAGGATCACGGTGTTCAGCAGCATAATTAGAGTTTAAATACAGGTGGTGCTTTGCATCTCACCTTTCCCACTAATAATGCCTCTGCAATGCCCCTTTGCACTGCCTTTTCTTATGTTTCCCTGTGGTCAACCACTAGGTTTTAGATTATCTTTATTAGTCAGAAAGCCTGCTGAGTGCCAGAGAAAGGCAGGCTCTCAAACGGATGGTATTTATATAATACAAACAGTGGGTTAGCTATCCTGTAAATCTCCTTGTGGGTGGCCGGCTGCTGTCATTTGATTATGAACAATCTCTGTCCAATCCACTTGCCTTTGAAATTCTCCTGAATCATCCCCCTGTTTTATCGCAGCCTCTCCCTCTTGTTCTCTGTCTGACTTTGAGAGATTTGATCTGTTTACATCAGAGTAGAGTATGGCCCTCACTAGCTGCCTGAATCTCCCCATCTCCCCAGAAGAATAAATTAAGACTGCACAGTTTCAGTTTACTGTTTAAACTGATCTTCATTTGGTACATATCTTTGATAGCTGCCAGAATGCATTGCTGGCTTTCTCAGTCCCTGAGTTTATCCCCCTTCAGATCTCATTATGATCTCTACCTCTGCTGCCCTAGGAAGCAAATTTATTTATTTTGATCATGTTATAGTTTCTGCTATTTCTAAAATCAACCCAAACCCTTACTCCCATCGCTCCATGTGTGACTCATGGCTCTTTCCCAGCACCCACTCACTTTGTATTCTGTAAATCAGTACATCCCAGTCTTTCTGGGTTGGCGCTCTCCTCTTGGGATGGATTGATGCCTGGTTCTTCTAAGCCTCCTTGTCAGTCCCCACACCTTTGTACTGTGATATGAAGTGTTTTCTGCATCTCATCTCTCCCCCCCCCCCCACCTCATCCTCTCCCATTCTGTCTCTTGCTGCTCTTGCTCACTTTCAGCTTGTTGTTTCTACTTTTCTGACTTTGCTGTGTTTTTCATTCTCTTGCCCACCTCTCCTTTAAGTCTTACCTCTCCCTGCGGTAATCCTCTGTCTCCCTTTTCTACCTGCACTGAGTTGCATGATCTCCAGGTGGTGTGTTTTGTTTTTGTTTTAAAAACCTGCTGCAGTGCTACAGGCTGCCTATTTCCACAGTGCCCACAGGAAGCCGCCAAGAAGGCAAATGTAATTTACTGCCACCAAGGGGAGGGTGAGCAAAATTGCAGCCAGCATTTGACAGTTGCCTACCACAAGCCCTAAGGGTGGGCATAACTTCCTATAGAGAAGTCTAGTTGTGGGAACTCAGTTATAAACATCACTTGTTCTTCTCTCTGCTCTTAATGCCCTCTCTTGCTTTCTTTTATTGTCCTTGTTTCTTTCATTCTCAGATTAGATGCATAGAGATGTGGCTAATATACTGGGTCAGACTACAATCCATTTGGAACTGACACAGGCCATGCAGATATGGAAAGCATTACATATGAATAGTTTTGACATCACTTGTGCTTTAGGACCTCATGTATCCTCTCCCCCTCACCTCCCCCCCCCCCCCCCCCCCCCGTATCTTACATTATTTATTTACAGTAAAAGGGCTGGTACCTCTCATAAGATTTTTTTTTTCAGTGTTTCATCCTGGCTAGATCTCTGGAACAGATACATTTCAAAGGAGTATAGCATACTTGTTGTTTTGTTATTTTTGTAGCAACAAACACTATAGTCACAAATAGGCTTCCATTATAGTCCCCAGACTGGCTCTGCAAGCCTCCCAACCTGTCTTTGATTTCTAATGTTCAGCTTAAGCAGTGAATGTTAACGATAGACACATGGGGTGATTGATGCTTTAGAAATGTTTGTAGTAATAATGATATATTGTGTGTAGAATTCAGCATAAAATGGTAACCCCTTTAGAATCTGTAATCCCACATGAACAAGGTGGTTTACAAAATAAACTCTATTTTAAGTGAAATAAATTCACTTTATGCCAATTTTCTAGAAGAGTAAGCAAGTGTTTTATGTTATTAACCTGTGTTTGTGGGTTTTGTAAGTAAACATTAAATATAAAGTTTTCTCTTGGAAAATTGAAAAGGAATTGAATTTATTTTGTTGATCCAGGAATGTTTTCTGTTGCATGCGGGGCACACTTCAGGAAATATTAAATCAGCAAACTGCGTGGCTTCAAAATTTGTCAGTCAGTAATGTTACACTCTGTTTAGGAAACAAACAAGAAGGTGAAGTGGAATCGGATGACTAAATTAATGCTGATGTTTCTGAGACAAATCTCTTCCCTTTGCAGGTGTTGAACTTCAGTGCACTGTAAGCTGTGTCTGAGATAGCTTAAAATTGGCAGGAACATGTTTCAAGGGTGAGACCCATCTCTGACCTGGGGGATATACAGGCACCAGTAAATGATAAGGATCATCTTTTCAGAGGCTTTCTGCACAATGGCTGTTCTGGTGCCACCTGGCTTCCTGGCAGTTCTCTCCTTTCGAGTAGCGCTGCTAGGAACTTATCCCTGGGGGTGGAATACAAGTCAAATTCTGCATTAGTTTTGCTATACAAATAGCAGTAATGTCTGCCCCCTAATCTGGGTGTAGCTTGGGGTATGTCTACACTACCCTCCTAGTTCGAACTAGGAGGGTAATGTAGGCATACCGCACTTGCAAATGAAGCCCGGGATTTGAATTTCCCGGGCTTCATTTGCATAAGCGGGGAGCCGCCATTTTTAAAACCCCACTGGTTTGAACCCCGTGCAGCGTGGCTACACGGGGCTCGAACTAGGTAGTTCGAACTAGGCTTCCTATTCCGAACTACCGGTACACCTCGTGGAACGAAGCCTAGTTCGAACTACCTAGTTCGAGCCCCGTGTAGCCGCGCTGCACGGGGTTCGAACCAGCGAGGTTTTAAAAATGGCGGCTCCCCGCTTATGCAAATGAAGCCCGGGAAATTCAAATCCCGGGCTTCATTTGCAAGTGCGGTATGCCTACATTACCCCGCTAGTTCGAACTAGGAGGGTAGTGTAGACATACCCTTGGTTTCTTAGTGGTAGACCTTTTTGAGAACCAGTAGCAGTATTATGGGGAGCACAATACATTGTCCTATGACATGTCAGTTTTCTTACTTTTACAGAGAGGTTAAAAGTATCCTATATATTCAGAGAGTCTATGTCTACACAGCATTATGATGTCAGAATAGCTGATGTTATTCTGAAATAACATAGTCTGCGGCTACACAACAAGCAATTATTTCGACATAATGTTGAAATAATATCTAGCTGGAGGACTTTTTACTGCAACTCCTGTAACTTATTTTATGAGGAGTAAGAGAAGTCAGAGGAAGAGTGCTCTAACTCAGACTTTCTGCTGTGTAGACAGCGCCAAAAGCTGAAATAAAGTATTTTGACTTAAGCTACACAATTGACGTAGCTCAAGTTGCATAGCTTATCTCGGCTTTAGCCCTACTGTGTACACATGCCCAGAGAAAGGTAAAATCTTCTCATGTTCAAAAGTTGTTTATAGTGATGTAAATTATTAGACCTTTTCATTGTTTTCTGACAAAAAATATTTCCTTTTGGAAAATTCTGATTTCTTCAATGCTCTTTTATTTGAGACAATCAAATTGAAAAATCGTGTTGAGAATTTTGGTAAGAAATGTCATTGTTTAATTCTGACTTTTCCAAATATTTTTTTCTGTGAAAATGTTTGGTATTTGGACTTCCCATCCCAATTTGGAACAAAAACAAACATTGAAACATTGGAATTTCCTATGGGATGGATATTCTGTTTTTTATACCAATTTATGATTCATTCCATCCAAACACTGAGAATCTCTATTTTAAAATAATCTTCGTATTGATTTTAATGAGCAAATGCAACATTAGAACCCCCCGAATTAGACTGAGAGGAGAAATCTGCTATAAAGGATGCATACACTACAAATTAGCCTTTAAATCATCCTCTGGTTTTGATACCAGGTACTGCTAGCTTCCCTAAGCACGACATTCTGCTCTTCTGTTTTCTTACCCATTACAGAGTGAAATTCAAGGTCTCTACTCTTAATAATAAAAATCCTTCATGAACTTGGTCTCAGCTACCTGAGTGATAATTTCCATGACAGCTATGTTCTTTTGGCATTAATGGCCAATAACGGAGACTTAATAGATGTCTATGGAACTCACTAGGACAAGAGACAGTAATGAGAATGGACCGTATCTGTTTCAGAAATAAGGGCCTCGTTAAAGCCCACCAAAATCATTTGGCGTCTATCCACTGGCTTTAATGGGATTTGGGTAATGCCCTAGAGCAAGGGAAGGCAGTAAGATGGGTGCAGCTCACCAGGGCTAGCCCTCGCAGGCTGCTGGGGCTTTATATACCTTCACCTCCCCAGGTATGGCTGCTTGTAGGTCCCGTTGGCTGCGGATCACTGTTCGTGGCTAATGGGAGCTGTGAGAAGCAGTGTCCCAGTCCATGCCGCTTCCTCAACTCCCATTGGTTGGGACGGCTATCCAGAGGCACAGGTAAGTAAAGTGCTGGCAGCCCACCAGAGGCTTACCTTGGTGAACTGTGTGTGGCCCATGGGCCGGTTATGTCTCACTGGTGTCCTAGATGCCCAACTCATTTCTTCAGTTATCTTTGCTTCAATACATTTTTTTTTAGAGTTAAAATCAGAAAGCATACAAAAAATCCTCAGCTGAAAGAGAATAGAAAAGCTATAATCAAAGCAGGCCTTTGGGGTAGGGAGAGAGAGAGAATGTTGATTCTGAATAATTTGTGAAGCACTCAGTTATCCTGGTGGTAGGCGTGGTGGATAAGCTGTAAGGGTCTTAAGGCCACAACTAATAATGGATAAGTATGCACAAGTTAACAGAACATCCCAGCATGCTTCTTTCCTCATAGGCAATATGGCATTCTAATGACATCTTCAGAGAAAAAGAATATGCATTTGCTATTATAATCATGTTTGTCCGTCTGCTAAACATGAGTATTAAAAATTAACCTTTATGGCTGCCGGAAATGCTGGGTCCTTTCATTGGAGCATGCCCGTTGTGCTGCTAAACGTGCTTCTTACTAATTACAGTTTCACTGGTGCTTTGGGAGAACAGCAATTGCTGCACAGTAATCACAGTGCAGGGCAAATAGACTTTCAACTTACATGATCTGCAAAGGAAGTAGAGAGGGTTAACAGGAGTACCAAACACTTCTACATTTCTTAGCTGTTAAGAGTTGGCTAGGTTATATTAATAGAAAAGTTTTCTGCAGTTTTTTGTAACTGACTTTGGTCACTCCATGGTTATCTGACTGTAAAACAACAAGGAGTCCTGTGGCACCTTAGGGTATGTCTACACTACCCCGCTAGTTCGAACTAGCAGGGGTAATGTAGTCATCCGCAATTGCAAATGAAGCCCGGGATTTGAATTTCCCGGGCTTCATTTGCATAAAGCCGGCCGGCGCCATTTTTAAATGCCGGCTAGTTCGGACTCCGTGCCGCGTGGCTACACGCGGCATGGAGTAGCTAGTTTGGATTAGGCTTCTAATCCGAACTAGCTGTACTCCTCATTCCACGAGGAGTACAGCTAGTTCGGATTAGCAAGCCTAATCCGAACTAGCTACTCCGTGCCGCGTGTAGCCACGCGGCACGGGGTTCAAACTGCTGGCATTTAAAAATGGCGCCGGCCGGCTTTATGCAAATGAAGCCCGGGAAATTCAAATCCCGGGCTTCATTTGCAATTGCGGATGACTACATTACCCCTGCTAGTTCGAACTAGCGGGGTAGTGTAGACATACCCTTAGAGACTAAGGGCACATCTTCACTGGCTGTGCCAGAGATCAACGTTCTGGCATGCTATTTAGCAGGTCTAATATAGACCCATACATTGAACACTAAGAACAGCTCCGGCCAGTGTCTGTACTCTTCACAGTTGTGAGGAGTAAAGGAAGCTAACTGAAGTGTTTGCTACCATCATCCTTCCTCCATGGGGACAGTGCTAAGCTTGGCTTAAGGTACGCCAAGTCCAACTATGTATTATACATAGCTGGAGTTGCATACGTCAAGCCATCCTTCCAGGTCTAGTGTATACCTGGCCTAGCAGATTTATTAGGGCATAAGCTTTCATTGGGAAAACCCACTAAATCAGATGAATTGGAGTAGAAATTACAGAGGCAGGGGTAGAAATATAAAAGTACAGAAGAAATGTTCTTTTGTTGTTCTTTACACACACACACACACACACACACACACACACACACGCTTCTGTAATTTCTACTGCAATTCATCTGATGACGTGAGTTTTACCCACGAAAGCTCATGACCTAATAAATCTGTTTGTCTCTAAGGTATCACTAGACTCATTGTTTTTTCCAGATACAGACTTACATGGCTACCCCTCTGAGACTTGTGTGACTGTAGTTAGAGTTGTTGAATCACTTTACCTAGCACAGCTGTGTAACTGCAATTATAGGTAATAGGAGTTATGATCAAGGAGACAACTCTTCACTCCTCCTTTTCTTCAGGCCAGATTTTCAGAAGGGTTTTCTTTCTGCAGGCAGTGTGCTGGTACTGGACAATTCTCCTCCTGTTCATCCTTCTAAAGACTCATTCCTCCCAAACAATTACTTGTTCACTGAGTAGCCTTTATTGTGAGCTTGGCAAACAAACGAGCAAGCAAAAGGAACTCAGGAGCTGACCAGTGCCCCACTGAATACAAAACGGAAATTGTAACTGCTCAAGTTGTAATAACCTTTCCCCTCGTTCTTTGGACATTTTTATTTTCTCATGAACCGTAAAATGATCACTCTCTTCCCCCTCCCTGCTTTCCCTTCTCTCTGCTCCCAAAGAATGCTTTGTGGAAAAGAGTGTGTTTTAAACACTTGCTGAGTTGTAAGGGCTAAAAGCATTGTACCGTCCCTGCTAGTCCAACACACCTTTCCCATATGCTTAGTTCATCTACCTACCCTAACTCAGGAAGATGGACCAGGTAGAGAAGACCTAACTATTTTGTTATTGAACTGTGGTTAGGGGATTTTATACTCCCAAAGCTATTTTCTGTCTCTTTGTATTGCCAGACAATTTCCTCCAGACATGGCTTTTTGTATTATTTTATTAAATTCTGTATTTAGTATTGCTTTTGGGAAGCAGTTTTCTCCCCTTTGGAACTTATCTGACAAACCCACTTGGAATGTCCTTAACAAAAAATTTCCATAGAATGAGGTCCTCTTACTCCTTTTGGCTATGTCTACACTACAAAGAAAAGTTGGAAAAAGATACGTAAATTTCTGCTTTTTTTCCGAAAGAGGCTTTTCTGACATTTGGCCTGTCTACACGGGGCCAAGTATTGGAAGTAAACCCTCTTTGGAACATCCCTTCTTCCTCGTAAAATGAGGTTTACAGGGATGCCGAAAAAATGTGTAGTCTAGACGAAGCCTTTGAAGGACTTAATCCTTCCTCTTTCCTCTATGGATTACTCTGATCACTGGCTCTAGCACTGTAGAAGATACATCTGTTGTTGCACACACCACCTGGGTTTTTACCTTATGCCTTTAAATTCTGTTTTCATAGACATACCTAGTCCAGCACTCTGCAGAAAGTACTGTAAAGCGATACTGTTCATGTTGGTTCTTTGCTACTGTAATCATCCAGATAGATAAATAGTAGGGATGTAAAATCCTGTTTAATTAATGTTCAGTTTAAACAGTTGACTAATTAAACGGGGCTGGACGGGATTTGTTCCAGGCCACTGCACTGAAGCTGTACCCCTACACCCCATGGACAGGCTGGGGCTTCTTACCCCATTCTGGGCTGCTGGTTCCCAGCCCACATGAGCTGGGAGTCAGCAGCCTTGTGTGGGGCTGGAAGCAGCAGCGGGGGAGGGGATCTGCAGACTCCCAGGCCTTGACTCTATGTGGGCTGGGAGCCAGCAGCCCTCCCACACCTGCTATCGTTTCCTCCCCGCCGCCCCTGCACTCCACAAAGCTGCCTACTCCTGGCCTTCGCAGGTTGAGAGCCAGAAGCCCTGCAGGGCTGGAGCCGCCCTCCACCTGTGGTGGGCTGCGGGTGTGGGGCTGCTCCCTGGTAATGGTTAACCAGGTAACCGGCTAACTGGTACCCATTCACATCTCTCATACACCATTTAGGCTCCTTTTTTCTGCATTTCTTGTATTTCATCTTTCATTTCCCATTTCTAAATAAGCACTCCCAGCACTGTCTGCCCTTTGTCCCAGGCTAATGACCACATGTTGGCATGTCAATTGGCTGGGCTGTAGGGTTTCTAGTTCTCTGTTTACCTCATATGTGAGTCTGAAGAAACAAGATTAATTTAATTATTGTAACTTTCTCTTAACATTAATTCCACTCTTCTATGTAAGTATCGACAGACAAATCTGTTCTCTCTTGCTCCAGCTCAAGAACCATTTTTACATCATAGTTTTGCAGTGTTTTGCTATGCTTACAGGATTCTTTTCTGGCTCACCCACTTGAATTAATATCTTTGGGACCTGAGGACAAATTGCCAAAAGTTGATATGCTTGTAGGTGCTCAGAGTTTTTATTTGATTTGTTTGATTCAGAAAGGTTTAGGGCAGAATTGGCCTGTGAATTCTCTTCAGGTTACACATTACTCCATTCTGATGCTGTGCTATTGCAGTTGAATAAAAGCAGGAATTCCATTTGTCGACTGTGTTGGTTTTCACAAAGCCCCATGTTTTAGTTTAATCTTATAAATCTGGAGATAAGGGCGGAATGTTCTAAGCAGTTCACTTTCTAATTAGGAAGCAGGTTGTTTGAGACTCAGAACTGATTACAGGCTTCCAACTGTACTGAACAGCTCCAAAGGTTTTAATCTACTTGTGACAGGTTGGGTCCCAGAGATCTCCTTGAGACTGTCACCTGATGGGCTGATCAGACCACTAAGCCCACCCACCTGCCCTCTAGGGCACCATACCTGGAGCTCTGGTTTCTGCCAGCCAAGGCAGAGTTGGTATAACACACAATGAGCACAGTTCAACTCTGGGAGGGCTCAGTTACAGGGACTTGGCTGCCACAATGGTACCAACCCCCCAAATAAATCTGCCTTGCTCTTTACACAGAGAAAGTTCTCTTACTCAGTGAAAGAGATATGCATGACTGTTGTTCCCTCCTTCAGGTGACATTTATTTACTGTGGGTAAAGTTCTTCTGGTCAGAGCTGATCTTTTTTTTTACCTAGGTCTAGCTGCTTCTCCAGAGTTCTTTGTTTCCAGATTTCTTCCTGCATCCTGTTGCAATGGGGAGCAGTCTGTGAAGCTATCTGAAGACAATCATTATTTGTGTCTTATTCCTTTAAATAGAATGTGGAAAAATGTCAAATTTAAGATGGATTCCAGCACCAGTCACATGTCTTTGTAGGAACACCCACAGTTTAGGCTTCTAGGAAAAATAAGACAATTCACAGATCGTTGCCTTGAGTACTGGGCCATTAAGGGTATGTCTACACTACCCCGCTAGTGCGAACTAGTGGGGTAATGTATGCATACCGAACATGCAAATGAAGCCCGGGATTTGAATTTCCCTGGCTTTATTTGCATAAGCCGGCCGGCGCCATTTTTAAATGCCGGCTTGTTCGAACCCCGTGCCACGCGGCGTACAGATAGTTCGGAATGGCTTGCTAGTCCGAACTATCTAGCCCGTGCCGCGTGTAGCCGCGCGGCACGGGGTTCGAACAAGCCGGCATTTAAAAATGGCGCCGGCCGGCTTATGCAAATAAAGCCCAGGAAATTCAAATCCCGGGCTTCATTTGCACGTTCGGTATGCATACATTACCCTGCTAGTTCGCACTAGCGGGGTAGTGTAGACATACCCTAAGTTCCTTACGTGCAACTAATGTCTTTCACTGGAAGACTTAGGATAATAAACAGGTTTACATTGTATATTTCCAGCTTCACATATAAGACAGAAACTTTAAGAGAATTACAAGCTCTTGAATAATAGTTATTAAGCATATTTGAGTTATGCATAGTTATATTCAAAACCACATTTCCATAAAAATATGGGGGTTCAGTGTCACACCACTGATTTCCCATTCAGGTTTCTATTCCCCAGAGAAGCACTTTAATTCACCTTTCTTAGGCTGCATCTACACTGCACTTTAGGTCGAAATAAGATACACAATTTGAATTATGTTTACACAGCACTTATTTTGAAATAAATTGCTATTCTGAAACATCCCTTACTCCTCTTGGAATGAGGTTTACAGGGACCGCTGGTGTCCTGAAATAGTGCTGCAGTGTACAGGAGTGTACTGGCAATCAAAATAGGCCCGGGAAATTGGTTGAGAATGGCCCTCCCCATGACTTCATCCCTGCGTGCCCCTCAGGCCCCGCTCCCTGCGTCATGTCCGGCACGTGGTGCAGGCGGTGGGTCAGGCTCTGCGTGCTGCAGACAGCCAAGAAGTGGAACCACTCAGAGTGAGGAGAAATGGCATGCAGAGATGACGGCCCACCGGACAACGGCCTACTGGGAAATTCCCGGTATCCCCCCGGGCCAGTCCACCCCTGCCAGTGTAGATGTAGCCTAAGTTATTAATCAGTAGCATAAAGACAATATAGAAAAACTTAGTGAAACCGGGAACTGTAGAATTAGAATAGTCTGAAATAGTTTAAAGTTTGGCTTATTTGAGTGGAGTACCAAGTTGCTTTTAGAAATGTTTGCTGTAGTGTTCTCTCCTATTAGAGGATTTTGTGTATTGAGTGATCTCTTTGGAGGCAGTCTGAAGGGAAGTGGTAGCAATCTTCTAACGTTTTCTGTATTGACTGAGGTCTTCAGAAGATGTACAATTGGACAAGAACAGAGGAAAAATGCATTGTGTGCTATTAAAATGAACCACATCTACATTTGAGCTAAATGCATCATCTCAAGAAGACAGGACTTAATGGAAGCTCAGCTGTCTGTGCCAGAGTGATACAGTGTTTCATAAGAAAGCAAGCTTACTAATCTAATGTTGGTAACTAGTGGTCATTTGAAATAGATGTCAGACTCAATACGTACCTAACTAGAAAATTACCTGCTGTGATCACCCCTAAAAAGTTTGATTCTCAGCAGCAATGCAGTGATTGACATACTACAGAATTTCTCGAAATTTTAAATTGCAAAATAACAGCAATGTCTCATACTCTGTGTGAATAAATGTAAATGTAATAAAATTACCTTTGCATGTTGAATTTGCAATAACTACTATTAAAAAACCAGATACATCGTCTACCATGTCTCTGTAGTGAAGAGCAGTGAACTAATTTATCTTTGTGTCACCATACTTTCAGTTATGCAAAATTTCCCATTTGACCTCAACAGGCTTGTGTTTGTGAGATGAGCAGGATTGGGGATGTAGTGTATCAGAGTTCGGTTACAACCTTCATTTGTTGTAGTTGTTGATCTTTTATCAGTTGGTAAAAGATGCTGTTATCTGTGAAAAGGTTGGTGAAAGCACAAAAACTTTTCTAATTGACAGTGATTGCATCATATGGTGTGTGACATATATTTATTTTTACTTGAATATATTTACTGTATAGAAGGGTTCTGTTGAAAAGCCAGATTCTGATATTCTCTCTGATTCTGAGCAGTATTTAAAACTGGGAGATATTCTATAGAAATTAAACTCATAGATCCATAGACTTTAATGTCCGAAGAGACCACCATGATCAACTAATGTGACCTCCTGCACACTACAGCCATGGAAACTCACTCACAGACTCCTTTAATAGACCCCCTAAACTCTGGCTGAGTTATTGAAGTTCTGAAATCATGACTTAAACACCTCAAGCTACAGAGAACCCACCATTTTACATTAGTTTAAACCTGAAGTTAGAACATAAGAACGGCTGTACTGGGTCAGACCAAAGGTCCATCTAGCCCAGTAGCCTGTCTGCCGACAGTGGCCAGCACCAGGTGCCCCAGAGAGGGTGGACCGAAGACAGTGATCAATCGATTTGTCTCCTGCCATCCTTCTCCAGCCTCTGACAAACAGAGGACAGGGAAACCATTTCTATCCCCTCGCTAATAGCCTTTTATGGACCTAACCTCCATGAAATTATCTAGCTTCTCTTTAAACTCTGTTATAGTCCTCGCTTTCACAGCCTCCTCTGGCAAGGAGTTCCACAGGTTGACTACATGCTGTGTGAAGAAGAACTTTCTTTTATTAGTTTTAAATCTGCTACCCATTAAATTTCATTTGGTGTCCTCTAGTTCTTCTATTATGGGAACTAATAAATAACTTTTCTTTATCCGGCCTCTCCACACCACTCATGATTTTATATACCTCTGTCATATCCCCCCTCAATCTCCTCTTTTCTAAACTGAAAAGTCCCAGTTGCTTTAACCTCTCTTCATATGGGACCCGTTCCAAACTCTTAATCATTTTAGTTGCCCTTTTCTGAACCCTCTCCAAGGCCAAAATATCTTTTTTGAGGTAAGGAAACCACATCTGTACACAGTATTCAAGATGTGGGCGTAGCATAGTTTTATACAGGGGCAGTAAGATATTCTGTGTCTTATTTTCTATCCCTTTCTTAATAATTCCTAGCATCCTATTTGCCTTTTTGACCGCCGCTGCACACTGTGTGGACATTTTCAGAGAACTAGCCACAATAACTCCAAGATCTCTTTCCTGATTTGTCATAGCCAGATTAGCCCCCATCATACTGTACGTATAGTTGGGGTTATTTTTCCCCATGTGCATTACTTTACACTTATCCACATTAAATTTCATTTGCCATTTTGTTGCCCAATCACTCAGTTTGGTGAGATCTTTTTGGAGTCCCTCATAGTCTGCTTCTGTCTTGACTATCCTAAACAGTTTGGTATCGTCCGCAAACTTTACCACCTCACTGCTTACCCCTTTCTCCAGATTATTTATGAATAAGTTGAAAAGGATTGGTCCCAGGACTGACCCTTGGGGGACACCACTAGTTACCCCTCTCCATTCTGAAAATTTACCATTTATTCCTACCTTTTGTTTCCTGTCTTTTAACCAGTTCTCAGTCCAAGAAAGGACCTTGTGTAATTTACACAAGAGCCTTTGGTGAGGGACCTTGTCAAAGGCTTTCTGAAAATCTAAGTATACTATATCTACTGGATCCCCCTTGTCTGCATGTTTGTTAACCCCTTTACAGAAACCATGTTGACTTTTCTTAAACAAATTATGTTCTTCTCCGTGCCTCACAATTGTATTCTTTACTATTGTTTCGACTAATTTGCCTGGTGCTGAAGTTAGACTTACTGGTCTGTAGTTGCCAGGATCGCCTCTAGAGCCCTTTTTAAATATTGGTGTCACGTTGGCTACCTTCCAGTCATTAGGTATGGAAGCCAATTTAAAGGATAGGGTACAAACCACAGATAATAGTTCAGCAATTTCCCATCTGAGTTCTTTTAGAACCCTTGGATGAATGCCATCCAGTCCCAGAGATTTGTTAACATTAAGTTTTTGTATTTGTTCCAAAATCTCCTCTAATGACATGTCAATCCGGGACAGTTCCTCAGATTCATCACCCACAAAGGATGGTGCAGATTTGGGAATCTCCCTAACGTCCTCAGCCATGAAGACTGAAGCAAAGAAATCATTTAGTTTATCTGCAATGGCTTTATCGTTCTTCATTGCTCCTTTTATATCTCGATCGTCTAGGGGATCCACAGGTTTTTTAGCAGTCTTCCTGCTTCTAATGTACTTAAAAAACATTTTGTTATTACTTTTTGAGTTTTTGGCTAGCTGTTCCTCAAAAACTTTTTTTGCTTTTCTTATTATATTTTTACACTTGATTTGACAGTGTTTATGTTCCTTTCTATTTATCTCACTAGGATTGGTCTTCCACTTCTGAAAAGATGCCTTTTTGTCCCTCACTGCTTTTTTTACATGGTGGTTAAGCCACGGTGACTCTTTTTTAGGTCTCTTGCTATGTTTTTTAATTTGGAGTATACATTTAAGTTGGGCCTCTGTTATGGTGTCTTTAAAAAGTTTCCATGCAGCTTGCAGGGATTTGGCTCTAGTCATTGTGCCTTTTAATTTCTGTTTAACTAACCTCCTCATTTTTGTGTAATTCCCCTTTTTGAAATCAAACGCCAGAGTGCTGGACTGCTGAGGTATTCTTCCCACCACAGGAATGTTAAATGTTATTATATTATGGTCACTATTCCCAAGCAGTCCTGTAACGGTTATCTCCTGGACCTGATCCTGTGCTCCACTCAGGACTAAATCGAGATTTGCCTCTCCTCTTGTAGGTTTCTGTACCAGCTGCTCCAAGCAGCAGTCATTTAAGCCATTTAGAAATTTTATCTCTGCTTCTCTTCCTGAGGTGTCATGTACCCAGTCAATATGGGGATAATTAAAATCCCCCATTATTATAGAGTTCTTTAATAATTGACCCATGCCCCATGCTGTAGAGAAAGAAGAAAACGTTCCAGAGTCTCCACCAAGCTGACCAGGGGAAAATCTCTTCCCAACCCCAAATACAATGATCAGTTAGATGTTGGGGTTATGAACGAGACTAGCCATACACTCAGGAAAGAATTATCTGTAGTAATGCAGAGCTCTCCCCAGCTGCGGTACATCTAGACCACATTCTTTTTTTGAAAGAAGATATGCAAATGTGGTGCTAATTTGCATATCTTCTTCCTATCGCTTTTTTGAAAGCAGTTTTTTTTAAAAAGAAAGTAGTTCAGATGCAGTTCTTTTTAAAAAAACCCTTTTTTGAAAGAACCCTGCACACCTCATTTTTTGTGGAAGAAGAGTTCTTTCAAAAAAGGGTTTTTTTCTGAAAGAACTGCGTCTATACTGCTTTCTTTTCGAAAAAATCACTTTTGAAAAAGCGATCAGAAAAACATATGCAAATTAGCACCAAATTTGCATATCTCCTTTCAAAAAAAGAACATAGTCTAGATGTACCCCTGGTGTCCCAACGCAGCCATTAGTGTATTTGCTGCTAGTAGTTGCAGATGCTATTGTAGGCAGTCTCAGCATACAAACATTTGCATAGAGTTATCAAGCTCAGTCTTGAAGCCAGTGAGTTTCTTTGCCCCCCTGCTCCGCTTGGAAGGGTGTTTCAGAATTTTGATGGTGAGAAACCTTTATTTGATTTGTAGCCTAAACTTGTTGATGGTCAGTTTATTCCCATTTGTTCTTGTGGCCATGCTAGCACATAATTGATCATTTCTTTGCTCCCTGGCATTTATCTCCTATATGTATTTGTAATGATAGCTCCTCTCAGCCTTCATTTGGCTAGGCTACACAGGCCAAGTTCTTGAGTTTTCAAGGTGGATTTTCTACTTCTGGGATCATCCTAGTAGATCTTCCATGAATCTGTTCCAGTTTGAGTTCATCTTTTTTAAACATGGAGGACCAGAATTACACACACTGTACTCTGGAGGAGGTCTCGCCGGTGCCTTATATAATAGTACTAAAACACCTTTGTCTCTACTAGAACTACATTGCCTGATGCATCTTAGATCTGCATTAGCACTTTTCACAGATGTATCACCTTGTCCTGTTGTCCTGTTATCAATCAATCTTCTCAAAGAATCTATCTTTTATATTTTGTATGTTGTATTTTAATCCCAATTACTGTGCACCTCTATGTCCTTAAGTACTTTATTTCAAAATTTGTTCCAAGACTGTCAGGTCTCAAACTGATAGGCCTGTAGTTTCCCGGATCACCCTTTTTCCCTTTCTTCAAAATAGCTACTATATTAGCAATTCTCCAGTCAGAAGGAACGATCCCTAAGCTTATAGAGCAACAAGGAGTTTTGTGGCATTATAGACTAACAGATGTATTGGAGCATAAGCTATCATGGGCAAAGACCCACTTCGTCAGATGGTATTTGCCCATGGTAGCTTATGCTCCAATACATCTGTTAGTCTATAAGGTGCCACAGGACTCCTTGTTGTTTTGCAGATCCAGACTAACACGGCTATCCCTCTGATACTGAAGCTTATAGAATCATTACAAATCCTTACTATTGGGTTTACAATTTCTTGTATGCTACTTCCTTTAATACTCTTGGATGGAAATTAATTAGTCCAATTAAAATGTTTGCATTTGATTTCTTCCTTGGATGTGGTAATTTCTACCTCCATATCCTCATTTTCATTAGCTACCCTGCTACTACCTCTAAGCTCTTCAGTTATTTAGGGGACCATATTTCCCTATACTGAATATGGGGCACCTGATAAAATTACTTGTATTCAAGTGAGTTCTATGGCAATTGATCATACAAATGTTCAAATTAACATCTAGATGACGGAGCCCTTGTTAAAAAGAAATACTGTGGAGTTAGATTCTTTTTATTTCCCTTCTTATCTTTAAGGATTTAGGGTTCACACAGGGAAGGATGAGACACACACCTTCACTCTCCCCCCCCCCATACACACGGGGAGAGCTCATTCACTCACACCCCTAATACATCTCTATCACACAAGGGGGGAGGCAACTGACTGACCCAATCCAATCCTCCCCGCATGGCACTCTCCTTTCTCCATACATGATTGGGCCCCCATGATGGACCTGTCACTCCTGGTACCTGGCACTACATCTTCCTGAAGCAACGTGTGTGGGGGGCACAGAGGGTCACATGCTCCCCAGTTCTGCTGGGATACACACCAGAATGTGGCCTGCAGCCGTTTGGCGCTGTGTGGGAGGGAGGGACCTGCGCTGCTTCCAACTGTAGTGAGAAGGAGGAGGACAGGGAGGTTATGTGGCCTGGCCTGCATCTGTGCAGAGCTCTTCGCTTTCCTGCCTGCCCACCCCACTGTGGCTGCAAGCAGCTTGGCCCTTCCTGCTCACACAATATTGAAAGGCAGCTAACACCTCCAGGCTGCTGCTGGCCACTGACTTAACTCAGCTGCCCTTTGTTCTCAAGCCACAGCACGTGCAGAATGATGGTAAGTCCTCAGGAAGCCTTATGGACCAGAGTACAGGGAACCTGACTGCAGGGGCTCCCATAAGCCGGGCTGGAGAGGTGGCTCAACAGAGGAGAGGAGGGTGCCGAGGCAGTGAAGCAGCCCAGCCATCTCTGGGGACAGGAGCGGGGAGTGCGTGGCAGAAGAGGGTGCTAAGCCCCCGGGTTGGGGGCTGCTGTGGAGCTTTCAGGTTCAGGGCATGAACTGGCAGTAAAATGCTTCTCCTGTCCCCACTTCCTGCTATTTCAGAGCTTAACTGAAGGTGCAGAGGCTTCCTTGTGCCAGTGCTGTGTGGGGCTTGGCTCCTCCTGGCCAGCATCCTGGGCCAGAGGAGCTGGGCCTTGACAGAGCGGGGCCAGCCAGAGGCAATTGGGGGAAGGAAAGAGGGTGAGCCGAGTGCTCCGATCAGGGGCTGGTTCTCCACACAGTGCTGGGAGCGGCACAGCCCATCAGTGGGGGAGAGGGGGCGGATCTGGAAGAGGAGCAGGGCTGTGAGGCACAACGGGCAAAAGCAGAGCAGACAGTGAGGAGAGAAGCATATAAAGTGCCGATGGGTGACAAGCCACCTGGTGCCTGTCTGCACTCACCAGCCACTGCAGCCTCACAGCCAGTGCCGGCTGGAAATGGTGTGGGGATTAGGCTCTACTGGCTAGGAGCAAGCACATAAATAAGGTGGGTGGTGCCAACAGAGTAGCAAGGGGCATGGCCATCTTCACACACTGCATCTTTGCTCTGTCACCAGCTTTATATACCCACCCCTGTTGCCAGCCTCTAGATGCCCTCACTCACCACTGGTGGGAAGACAACTGGTGGCCCATGGAATCTGTGGAGTGGGTGCTTGGGGCAATGTCTGCAGGGGCAGCATGCAGAGCCCCCCATATGTCCCTTTGCTGAAGGATATGCTGGCCACTTTACTCGAGCTAGGCACAGAACCCGCCTGCCCTGCTGCAGCTGGTCATTGTGCCAACTGGAGCTGCCAGTCTACCTTTTCAACTGGGTATTCTGGACAAAAAAACAGATGTCTGGCAACTCTATGCCTGCTTTTCTTCCCTCGTTTTCATTTTATTTACACGTATATAGACATTAATGGAGCTATTCCTGGAGTAAGGCATTAATCAGTGTGAGTAAGGATCTCTGAATCAGGCCTGATGTTCTTAGAACATCAAAATCATTCCCAGGGAAAATTCTCTTCGAATAAAAACAAAATAACAATAGATGAGATTCTTTTATGCATCTCTCTATAGCATACGGTGTTTTGAGCCTCCCCATGCTGGCTTTGCAGCAGTAATTGCCAGGGCAAAGAAAATACAATAGACAGACAGTATGCCTGTGCAAGTATGCACTGGCAGATGGGAGGCAATGTAAGTTGAAGTTATTCAACAAAAAATAGCCTCGGTAATTTCTGGTCCATTCATAAAGAGAAGATAAAATCAATATTCTTGAGACTGGAAAAAGGACAAAACAGGAACAAAGAATTCACTTCAGACTTTGAAGAGGATATTACTAGCAGTAGATAGGGGACAAAAATCCTTTTTTATTCCAGAATCTCTCTCTTATGTAAAGTGTATGTTTGAAGTAAATTGAAGTAAATTATAATTTTGCTTTTGATAATACAGTGTTCCTGAACATAAACAGAGAGAGATATAGGAGCATTGACAATTTTATTTTATTTTTTTCTAATATATAGTATGCATGACACAAACATAGGTTTTAACTCTATGATTCGATCAGTAGAATGACATATGACCATGTAGAAGTCTGTTGATGGGGGTTCATGCTAGTTGAGGTGGGTCCAAATGTAGGAGTGAAAACGGTATTAAAGGATGATACTGAGGAATCATAAATGATAAAACATACATCCTCTTCCTCTGATTGCTCAAGGCTTCACCCTGCAATCACTTTTATTTAATGAAAATATTCAAGTCTGATTTTTTGAACCATGAATAAACTTGTACAGTTTTCCTCCTGAGAGACTTGCATGTGGGATTAGCATTAATGCAAAGAGAATAAACCCTTAGGGATCAATTCTGCTCTCAGCTGCCCATGCATTATTTCCTTTGAATACAAAATATGATGCATGTTGGAGACTGGGGACAGCATATGGTTGTAAAATGTAAAGTATTGGCACGGAGAAGAATTGGAGGATGTCGTGTCCTAGGACCAGAATAGTTGCAAGGCAACTTTTACTTAAACTAGGATAAGATCCTATTTTGTTCTTTGTAGATTCATAATTCCCAGAATTACTTTCAACAAAGATTGTATTGGAACCAAATTATGCCTAAAATAGATTATTCTTTTTTTAAAAATTAACTGAAAGGGAGAATATGATTGAGGCTGCATTCATTTCTTTTAGAGTCTTTGAAATTACCAATTGACTTTGGCTTTGGTAGTATAAGAATGGATGGCAATATGCACTCTAATGACTAATCCAGTGAGTTTTCCAGTGGTTTTATACTGTTAGCAAAGTTGCAGTCCTAACATTGTTTGCATAAACACTGCACATCTGTTATGGCTTATTACTGAGCATACCCAGAAGAGCAAATTTCTGGAAATCTGAAATGAAGGAACCCTTCATTGTCATGGTAAGCATATAGAACATCTGCTAGTTCTATACTCAGGAGGGAATTCTGTGCCAAAAAATTCAAAATTCTGTGCAGGATATTTTAAAATTCTGCACACATCTACAAATGTTATTTGTCAAAATAACACTAGATAATCATACCTGTTTCAATTATTTTGGTAATTTATTTCAACTATGTCAGCAAGTATGTCTCTAGCAATAGAGACACACACAAATCCCCCCCAAAAAACAGGACTATGTAGCACTTAAAAGACTAACAAGATGGTTTATTAGGTGATGAGCTTTCGTGGGCCAGACCCACTTCCTCAGATCAAATAGTGGAAGAAAATTGGCACAACCTTATATACCAAAGAATACAATAAAAAAAATGAACACATATGAAAAGGACAAATCAAATTTCAGAACAGAAGGGGGATGAGGGGAGAGGTAAATGTCTGTGAACTAATGATATTAGAGGTGATAATTGGGGAAGCTATCTTTGTAATGGGTAAGAAAATTAATGTCTTTGTTTAGACCTAGGCGTAAAGTGTCAAATTTAAGCATGAATGACAGTTCAAAGGATTCTCTTTCAAATCTGGTGTTAAAAGGTCTTTGAAGTAGGATGCAGTCGTAGAGACAATGCCTTTTCTGGTTAAAATGGCAAGAACTGTTTTTTCTTTGTGATCCTGTCTAATATCTGTACTTGCCATTTCAACCAGAAAGGGCATTGTCTCTACGACTGCATCCTGCTTCAAAGACCTTTTAACACCAGACTTGAAAGAGAATCCTTTGAACTGTCATTCATGCTTAAATTTGACACTTTACGCCTAGGTCTAAACAAAGACATTAATTTTCTTACCCATTACAAAGATAGCTTCCCCAATTATCACCTCTAATATCATTAGCTCACAGACATTTACCTCTCCCCTCACCCCCTTCTGTTCTGAAATTTGATTTGTCCTTTTGGGTATGTCTACACTACAGCACTAATTCAAACTAACTTAATTCGAATTAGTTAATTTGAACTAAGCTAATTCGAACTAGTGCATCTAGACCTAAAAACTAGTTCAAATTAGCGTTTTGCTAATTCGAACTAGCATGTCCACACTGAGTGGACCCTGAACCAAGGTTAAGGATGGCCGGAAGCACACAACCATAATTCCTGCAAAATTCTGTCTGCACATTGGCACAGAATTATTCCAGGAGTTGTTCTGGCAATACCGTCGAACAGTTAAGAAGCTCTGAGCCTGCCCCTAAGAGTTATGATATCCTCCTCTCCCCACTTTTCCAATAGATTTCTTTTAAAACTCCCAAGTGACAATGGGGCATGTGAGAATCAGGTCCATGGTGTGTTTTTGTTGAGAGTTTTCCACTCAGATTAATAATTTCCAGTTTGCATTCTGTGCTATGAGTTCTTAGTCTTAAATCAAAAAGAGATAAATTTGTTCTGTCTCCAGAGTTGTAATTTAAGATGATGTGGATTCTTCTCTGTTTTCCCAGGATCTGACTTTTAGGAACGTAAGCATTAAGTATCTATGGGTTAGGGCTAGGATGATTATTCTTTACTAATGAAGAAAGAAGCTGCAGAAGATAATTTTGAGGAAGTGATCAAAGGTTATGAGCATTCTGTTTTCTAAATGTCCATTGGTTTTACTGGGTAGAATTGGAATAAGTGAACTATGTAAATCTTGTTCCTAAGAGAATATTGTAGAGTCCCAAAATAGAGATGCCAGCATATATCTGTTTTAACCTGTATTCGTTTGCAAGCAGATCCTTGATTATTTCAGTAGTCAGATGTGAAATTGAAGTTTCTATATGTTCTTTCCTCTGCAATACAAACTTGACATTATTGTAGGTAAACTAGGCTTACCTGCGGCCATCTTTAGAAATGTCCATAATCTCTTCATAAAATGAAATACCTTTCTTCTTTTGTGCAGTTCATGAAAGTAGATCTCACATAAATATCCAGAAATATTTTATGTGCAGTTGACTCCCAGTTAACCCCTCGTATTTTTCCTTCTTGTTCATGCCTTTTAACAACATTTCTTGAAGAATGTGCCGTAAGGTAGCTTGTGCTCTTGGACATGTGAAGACTACCCTTGTGCTTCTTTTCTGGAAGTAGGTTGTACTTCCAGGTTGGCGATTAGGTTTAATTAGTTATTGTTTAAACTTCAAACTACAGTTCTGAATTTAACTGTTAAGGTAGTAGGCAATCCTGAATTCATCTTCTCTATTCTTAGACTATGTTGTTGCTGTCTGGTTGTTTAGAATCCTATTTTTTATTAATACACTTATTTCTGTTTATTTAAACTGCATATGGTACAGTATAGCTTAAAATGTGCCACATCTTTCTCACACAGACTATTCCACTGTAGGCCATTTATTTACTGGAGAAGTTTGTTGATCAAACCAAACAGCTGTACTGTAGCAATCATCAGATTATCAATATGTCTTGATTACAACACTTAACAAAACTCTCACTTCTGGATCAAATGGTGTAGGATCTAACTGCACACCTGGGCTTAGTCTCTTAGGACTGGTCTACACTAGGAGTTTAGGTCGAACATAACTGCATTAGGTCGATTTTCTAAACATGAGTCCACACCACCAAGCCCATTCCATCAACTTCCATCAAGGGGTCAGTTTTGGTACCCCTGCTTTTCATGAGGTGTAACAATAAATTTGATCTTGCACAGTCGACTTAAAGGTAGTGCAGACACAGCACTGTGAAAGTCGACGTTCTTGGCCTCCAGGAGGTGCTCAGCCATGACCGCTCTGGCCAAGACTTTCAACTTTGCTGCCCTCCAGATGCACTGGAAAAGCCCTGAGAAAAATTGAATTTCATTTCCTGTGTGACAGTGTGGTGAGCAGACCTCAAACCAAGCAGCGCACCTTACCATGAATGCCCAGGGACACAAACAAGCACCAGCTTCAAGTGTGCAGGAGATCCTGGACCTCATTGCTTTGTAGGAAGAGGAATCAGTTCAGGCAGAACTATGATGCAGAAAAAGAAACATTGATATCTATGTCAAGAGCTCACATGGCACGGTGGAGAAAGAATAAGCCAGGAACACTCAGCAGTACTGCGTGAAAATAAGGAGCTCAGGCAGGCATACCAGAAAGCAAAGGAGGCAAATGGATGGTCTGAATCAGTACTGCAAACATGACATTTCTATGAGCAGGTGCATGAGATTCCAGAGGGAGACCTGACCCATTTCCCAAGCCAGCCTGTGGATTCCTCCCAAGAGACTCCTCTGGCAGCCCTGGAGGACAGAGTGGATGAGGGAAAGGTACAGGAGAATGGTTAGCAGGTGAGTGGAGCATCCTATCTCACTGACAGCCATGACCTATTATTAACTTTGAAGCCAATCCCCTCCTCTCAGGATGTCACACTGCTGGGCCCTGGTGACAAGGAGGGCATTTCTGGTAAGGCCACATCTTTAGTCATGCTACAAGTGGGGGTAAGGCAGTTGGGTGTGATCTGTGGTGGCCAGTCTGTCTACACAGTGGGAGCCCCCGGAACAGTTTGTTAACATGTCCGGAGATGGAATCCTCCCTGCACAGCTCCATAAAGCACTCACAGAGGAACTCTTTCATCCTTCTCACAAGGTTCCTGGGGAGACCTCCCTTATTCCCTCCTCCACGGTAGGACACCTTCCCATGCCAAGCCAACAGTAAGTGGTCTGGCATCACTGCAGCACAAGGTCCAGGTTTCTGCCACATTTAGTCAGTGCTCCTTATCACTCTGTGTGTTTCAGAGAAGACTGATATTGCATATGGCAACCTGGATGGAGCAGGGTAAGCTCTGGAAGTGTTACCACAGCAATAAACCTTTGTTTGCTCATCCCCAACAAAGCATCTTTTGAGCCCCTGCCCTGCCGCTGTGCCCAGATCCCCTCCCATCCACAGGCTTCTTGGTGTCCCCGTAGCCAAACTTCCTCCTGCCTACAGGCTCCTGTAGGAAGGAAAAGTTGCACTCTGCTGGCAAATGGGGGGTGCCAAGCACCTGGGCACTACTTCAGCCCTGTTCCCTGCCCTGCCATAATGACATTGTGGCTTTCATTTGCAAATGCAGACGCTTGCCTGGCTGCGGGAGCAACTATTTGGAAGCACTGTGTCATGCATGCTTTCAAAGTGGAAAGAGCGAGCCGAAACATGTCCCTTACCATGTCTGCCACCAACCCAAGTCCAGCTGCTCCCTTAAGATTTCTGTGTTGTACCTGCTGCATAGTGAGTGCTTCAAAGCATAACTGTAGCCTTGTACAGAACACATCCCTATTGTCTTTTACAGGCCTTCCTTTTGCTCAGAGATTAGGTTTTACACTCCACAATGAAAGGCTTTATGCTCAGAGTTAGGTTTTACACTCTATGTCTGTCTTTCACTTTTCATTACAGCAGGTGCAACAGAGAGCCTGCTGCACACTCCCCAGGTCCAGCTCCTCCAGCTGATCAGCTAGCACAGATCCGAAGGCAAAACAAACTAAGGATGCCATGATCAATGAGCAAATACAATCTAATCACTGGGGCAGGGTGAGATTAAGTGCCTGGAGGAAAACACTGCTGCAGGAAATGCAAGAGGAGTATGAGGACAGGAGCGCATGCAGGGAATGCAAAGTGAAGACACAGGAGAAATTCCTGATAGTCATGGTGGTGATGTGCACAATGGACTCACAGGACAGCCAGGTGCACAGGCCCATGCGAAATCATGCAGACCCACATTCTCTCCTAACCAGGTGCCATAACCTTCTCTCTCAAGGGCTCTAGCACGTGTGGGGAGAGGAAACCCCACAGCTCCCAGGGATGTGTCCTGGAACACTTGGCTGATTACTGTACAAGGGGACTGTAATACACTGCTTTATCGTCTCCCCTCCCCCCCATGTCCAAACCTCCTGTCCTGAACTCCTTTTCTGTCTTTGCTTCCCTGTGTTTCATAATAAAAAACACAGGATTTATCAACAACAGTATCTTTACTGCTTGTGTTGCTGTGGGAGGGGCGTACTGGGTTTACAGGCAAGCCGGGGGCACTTCATTAAGAGCAGCACAAATAACTGTCATATTGCTGTCTGGCCATTCACAAAGCTAATTTTCAAAGCCTCTCTGATTTGCAGTGCCCCTCGATATATTCTTGTTATTGCCCTGGTGTCTGGCTTCTCATAATTAGTGGCGAGGCACTGGGCCTCAGCCACCTACCCTGGCATAAAACTTTCCCCTCTACTTTCATATATATTATGGAGTGCGCCACAGGCAGCTACAACAATGGGAATGTTGCTTTTGCTGAGATCTAACCTGGTCAATAAACTGTGAAACCTTCTCTTTAAATGTCTAAAAGCATATTCTGTCACCATTTGGAACTGCTCCTTACTGCGGGCCAGGCTGCCTCTGACAGCTTCATGAGCCATGGGAGCAAGGGATAGGCTAAAAATCACTATTGGCATTTCCATGCCTCCAATGTTAATTTTCTGGCTGGGGAAGAAAATTGATATTGGTGAAATGGCCCTTGTAATCCACCAGCGCCTGCAGCACCATCAAAAATATCCTTTGTGGTTTATGTACTCTTTGGCAAGGCAGTCAGGTGCCAAGAGACAGGGATGTGCATTCTATCTATCATCCCACCAAAGATAGGAACCCCATCATGGCAAAGCCCTCCACTATGTCTTGCACATTTCCCAGAGTTACTACCCTCCATAGCAGCAGTGTATTAATTACCTTTGCTACTTGGATCACAGAAGCTCCCACTATAGATTTCCCTACTCTGGATTGATTCCCTACTGACCAGTAATCTGTCTGGCATTGCAAGCTTCCACAGGGCTATTGCGATGTGCTTCTCCACTGTCAGAGTGAGTCTCATTGTGGCATTCTTGCACTTTTGGGTGGGGGAAAGCAACAACGTCAATGAAGGTGGTCTTACACATGCAGATGTTTTGCAGCTGCTGCTTATTGTCTGAGAGCTGCATCAGAGAGTGATCCCACCAATCTGTGCTTGTCTCAGGGCACTAGAACTGGCATTCCACTGTGTCAGGAGGATCGAATGTCACCATCATTGCCAATTGCTTCTCTCAAGTGCTTCACAAATGCGTATGTTCATGGCCTCCTCAGATTCTTCCTCATTCCGATGGGCCCTGAATACGCTCTGGGCATACTGCATCATACAACGCACGATGGTGAATACGATTGGTATAATACTTTGATGCGGAATGGTTTCCATGCTTATTTCCATGTTTACCCTGCTATGGGGTCTGCATAGATAACCAGGGGAAAAGGGCAAGAAAAGAGTGTTTGCTATTGATTTCAAGCAGAGGAGGAAGGCGGAGATGAGTGATTATGGGATGCTGATGGCAGAACCACCCACTGCAGTTTTTGGTCCCATGAGGCGGTGGGAGCATGACCCAGAATACAAAGGGGAGGCAGGAACTCTGGGTTAGCTACCCACAGTGCATAGACCTCAAAGTCAACAATAGATACCTTATTGGGGATGTACTACATCCAACTATTGCATACAGGGGGGAAATGCAACTTCCACTTTACAAAACTGAATGCTAGAAAATCTACCTTACTAGATTCGACCTTATTTCTCAGTGTAGATAAGGCCTCTCAGTGCAAATACTGGTTTCGTCAGAGTTGGGGAGGGAGAGAATGAAGAGGAGGGAAAAGTTACTTGTCACGATCCTTCAGATGTGTGTATAACCAAAGGCCCTTCTGCAAAACACTGATGAATGTTCAAGTGGAAATGAAAAAGAGTAAGTGATGGTCTTGGGGCATAAACCACTGTTCTCACTCAATACACAGATTCTAGTTTCCAAGGATATGTTTGATTTAGAGCTGCCAAAATTATATTTGGTCAACTATTTAAATTATTTGCTTAAACTTTGTTCATGCTTCTTTTGATAGTGTCTTGCAAATATTCTTGTGAACTGTGGCAGCAGAGGGAATTGAAAAGGTTTGGAGAATATGCACAGCCAGCAAATTCTGAATGAATGAGCATTTAAATTAGAAGAATCATTTTAAGAGATATGCTCATTGTGGACTCAATCCTGCAAAGTACTGATCACGCTGCACTCTGATCTAGCAAAGCATTGAAGTATCACATTCAAATGTGAGACTGCATAAGAGTAATCACATTAGCATGAGTTGGAATGCTTATATGCTCAAGGTTAAGCCTATGCTTGAGTGCTGTGCGGAACTGGGTTTAGACTGCTCCTTGGACCTTGCATATTTGGGTATGTCTAGACTACATGCCTCTGTCGCCAGAGGCATGTAGATTAGGCTACCAGACATAGTAAAATGAAGCGGCGATTTAAATAATCGCAGCTTCATTTAAATTTACATGGCTGCCACGCTCAGCCGACAAACAGCTGATCAGCTGTTTGTCGGCTCAGCGCGATAGTCTGGACGCGTGGGTGTCGACATCAAAGGTATTTGTCGACCACCCAGGTATGCCTCCTGGGATGAGGTTTAACTGGGTGGTCGACAAATACCTTTGATGTTGCCACCCGCGCGTCCAGACTATCGCGCTGAGCCGACAAACAGCTGATCAGCTGTTTGTCGGCTGAGCGTGGCAGCCACGTAAATTTAAATGAAGCGGCGATTATTTAAATCGCCGCTTCATTTTCCTATGTCTGGTAGCCTAATCTACATGCCTCTGGCGACAGAGGCATGTAGTCTAGACATACCCTTTGGCACACCAGCAGGAGAACAAAAACATGCCATGTAGCCTCCCTGTCCAGTCACTACTGAGCAGCAGAGTTTGAACTGGGACTTTCATATATTTGTAATAACCTGCTTAAAGGTGAGATACAGGCCAAGAATTATTCACAGAAATGCCTCAGCAAAGTAATGCCAAGTATGTAGTGAGCTGGAGATTTGTGAGGTGTCCATAGAGAATTCACAAACAGAAAGAGGTGATACTTGTTGAATAAATTATTAGCTGAAAATTATTTGCTTAGCTCCAGAGCGCTGTGGTTGAGTTCATAATAACTATCCGCATGGTAACTGCACTGCCATTAACAAATTCATTTAGTAAACTAAGTGTCTGTGTAAGATGCACTGAATAGGAAAAGCACTATCTAAACCAAAGTCATATTCATTACTACGTGCACAGAAAGAGTTGAAGAAAAGGACACTGTGCTAGGAAGAAAGGAAGAAAAACAGGGTTCTGTAAATAGGCTTGCCAGATGATTTAACCAAAAATACCAAACACTCCCCCTCGTCTGTCCCCAAAAAAACACCGGGGAAAAATTCTGTTCAGGGGGAAAAAAAGGGGGAGAGGAGACCAAAGTTGTTGAGCAAAAAAGTAAAAGTAAAAAAGCATTGAAGCAACACAGTGGGCAGAGTCAGAATAGGGTTAGGAACAGGGGAGAGGTTGAGAACTAAGACCCAGGGAAGGCATTACTTCCCCTTGGCCTTTAGGCTTTTTGCTGGTGGCCATTTTGTTTTCTTGATCAAGCCAGAACTCAGCTTTCCTGCGGAACCAGGTAGGCAGGGGGCCCGGAGAGGCTGGGGGCTGGGCCCGGTTGCTGAGTGTGTGTAGGGTTGCCAGGTGTCTGGTATTTTCGCCTCCTGGCAGGGAAAAAACCAGAAAATATTGGATATTTTAGGTGTCCGGTATTTTCTGAATACCGGAGTGTCCAGGTCAATACCGGACACCTGGCAACCTTATCTGTAAATAATAGAAATGTGCAAGTTTTATAATCCCTGCAAACATTTTATACCATAAATGAGCAAAGCACATGGTGTTCATAGTCATTAATTATATTTATATTTTGTCTGCTCTACTATTAGGACAAATTAGTTTGCTTTTCATGCTATGCTGTGTTCAGTCTTATTCTACCACTGAATGAAATGTGGACTAAGTTGAAATGTCCCTAATTTTTTGACGGAGGGTGATTAATAATTTATTGCAACTTTTTGGCTCTAACTGAAAAGTTCTCATGATTGTCTAGGATGAAGTTTTGAGCATACATATGAGTATTCTTACTGAAATAACTTCATGTGCCAAGTGTTTTCAGGGTTGGGTCCATACGAGGCAATGATTTGATATATACTGTCAGCTACTTTACACCCAAAATCTAAGTCTGAGGCCTTAGCAGATGTGTTACAAACTCTTAATATGAAACTTTTAAAATTTTTCCTTTCCCATGCAGTACTGAAAACTTTTATAAGCCGTGTTCATTAGATCAAGAAAGCCAAAATGTCTATGAGCATAAAATTAGCTTCAAGTTTGTTATCTTGCAAAGACAATGACATTGAAAAGTAAAACAGATTGTCAGAAATGAGGACTTCCACCTGTGCCATTCCAGTCATAGGACAGCTTATCAGCACAGATGAACAACAGTAACTCTGACGGATAGCCAGAGGGATCAGTTTGTCCAGGGCTACTCAACATGCGACCAGCGGTGCGGTTTGGGTTTACGCGGGGCTCAATACATGGCCCATGGGTGGGATCCTTTGAACATGGCCTTCAGTGGGGACATGCTTCACAACGATGAGTCAATATAATGGTCTTCTGTTAATATGTGTTTTAGTAGTTAAATTCCTGGACTGTCATTGCTCATTAAAAGTGCTGTCATATGGGTGGAAATCGGGTAAATATTGCATTTTATTAATATCTACAGAACTGACTTAAATGGGGCCTGTGTGTTGTGTATCTTGCCTTAATCTTTGTATTCATGCCTGTCATAAATATATATTTACATGCAGGGCTCGACAAATAATGTAATCTACTCGCCATGGGAGAGTAGATTACAGCCTGGAAGAGCTGGCACAGAGCGAACGATCTGCGCATGCACAGAGCGCAGAACCGTGTGGCTGGCTAGCGGGGCTCGCTGCTGCTCGGCGAGCCACGTTTACATGTATATGCAACCACACTTAAGTTACGGTCCTTGGCATGTGCTGTGAGTATCATTGTGGCCCCCGGGGTTTCCATAGTTGAGTAGCCCTGAATTAGGCAGAACTTCTCAAGGGCCCAAGAACAATTTACCTCTTGCTGCTTAGTGCACATGCTTACAGCTGAAACAAAAAACAGGACCATGCAGCACTTTAAAGACTAACAAGATGGTTTAATAGGTTATGAGATTTCGTGGGCCAGAACCACTTCCTCAGATCAAATGAAGTGGGTCTGGCCCACGAAAGCTCATAACCTATTAAACCATCTTGTTAGTCTTTAAAGTGCTACACAGTCCTGTTTTTTGTTTCAGCTGCACCAGACTAACACGGCTACATTTCTACCACTATTCTACATGCTTACAGCTGTGATCTTTCCTCTACTTGCCTGCTCCTAGCTTTGTTCGAGCTCTGTGCCAAGCCCTTGCTCCTATCCAGTCCTCTCCAGCCTTGCTCCTCTGTGTGATTCCCAACAGCAGGTCCCTAACTCCAGCTTTGACCCATGGTGTTCATGTGGCTGTTGACACCAGCTCTAACACCTTTGCCAGGCTGTCTCTGCTTTGACTGTTGAGCTAAACTGCCTAGCCCTGATTTGTGACATCTATTAGAAAACAGAAACTTAAAATTCTTTCAGTTTAACTGAATTAAAAACACAGGCAAATATCACTTTCCTACGTGAGAATGAATTGTGTCATAATAGATTTTCAAATTACTTCAACAGTAGTTTAATGGCTTTACTTGATAATTGATTTTTATTTTCACAGGTTTTCTTTAACAGGATTAACCAAGCGTCAGTGGGATAGTCAGTGAGAAATATCTATTCACTGGAGCAAAAATTTGTTCTACTGATCAGCAAGGAAAAGTCAAAATATGGCCTGTTTAGTTTTCTCTACTGGCTGGTACTTAAGAGATGTGACATTACCCTCTGTAACTGCAGCAGCAATGTTGTGATTTTTATGAGTGGGGTATTCCAGGACTTTTTTTAGTCTAAAAGATTAAATTATATGTGGAGACTGTCTTGACACAAATCTAACCACTTAAAATGAATTCTTATGGAATTTTCATAGCAAAAATAATTCCGAGATTCTGTCTTGCAAAGTAGCAGCTTAAAAGATTGACAACTGCACCTCTGTGACCTTTGTGATTGATATGATTAACTGTGATTATAAATTATTCCTTTTTTCTGCTATTCTCTTTTCACCAGCACTTCTAAAAGTGCTTCCCCATCCATTCCAGCAGCCTCAAATACTGTTTACAAAGGTTTCTATAGGTATCAATGCCTTGGTTATGGAGACATTGATGTTAGCAGAAAACTCAAATCTTGTATCTCAGCCTTGAAGGGTGATTATGTTTCATAAATATGAAAGGTTCTTAATTTGTGATTGCTGAAGGTACCAATGACTTATGCAAGCCTTACTCATATGTGAAGGAGAGCTAATCACTCCCTGCTTGTGCACTATTCCTCTGAGACGAGATTTGCCTGTTCATTTAAAAAGCTAGTCTGATGGTGCTATATGCTCTTTGAGTTAGAATCAACCCTTTAAAATGTGTATGCATCATTAAGGAAGAATGAGCATGGGAAGTAAATGGCCTCTCGGTACCTTGTAGGGTTGAGGGATAGGGAATGGATGCAAGAGATTAATGCTGTAAAACATTCAGGTACTTGGTGTGGTGGTGGATTATACTGCATTGTGCTGCTGTGCCTTGTTTGCACATCAGTCTTGTTGTATTTTAAAATAATGTCAAGGGCACCTAGCACATATGAATAGTTGCCCCCTTCTAGCTTTATGTGCAAGTTTAAATAAATAGACTTAACGTGGGGGGCAGCCTTTTTCATTTAGCTTTAAGAGAATCAAAACAGTCTGTGGAGTTGGTAGCTATGCAACTGAAAGGAAGATAATGCCATTCTGTTTTCTGTGGCTGGCACCATAAACATAGAAAAGTCTATTTACAGAAGCAGTCTGCTATTCAGTTCCAGTTTAGCATGATGGTGCTTCACTACAGTATTTTCTGTGCGCTTTTTTCTTATTCTGAAATACAGGTTGGACCACCCTGTTTCAGCACTCTCTGGACCCAACTGATCCCGAAGGGGAGAATTTGCCAGACCAGGGGAGGTCTCCTGCCACTGACCTCTAAGCCTGCCACCTGATCAGTGCTGCTGGCTGGCTACTGGGCTGACACAGGCTCCAAACCTAGCCCCACGCTGCCTCTGGCTGCTGGGGCCTGCTTCCGTGGGGCTCCATCCCTTATCCTATACTGCCGCAGGCTGCTGTGAGCTGCCATAGGACACTGTCCCCAGCCCCAGATGGCCTTCCTGCTACACTGGGGCTCTCTGGTCCAGGAGCATCTGTGGTCCTCCTAGACCAGAGGCTGCTGGTTTTCAGCTGTGCAACCTGTACAAATGGTCTAGACTTGTAAAAAGGATAAACGATAGTTACCAAGGTATATTTTTGGACAAGAACCTCTTCACTGACATTGTAGTTCTTTAGCACTATACTCAGCTAAGTCACATGACTAAAGATACCCACTAGCAGTTGTTGTGATGCGTGGTGGTTTGTTTTCACATTTCAATGTATTGCCACTAATTTTACCACTTCTACCAGTCTTGGTACCAAATTCTATCCTCGTGTGCATGGGCCAAGCTTTTACTAAAGTCAACAGTAGTTAAGTGCATGCCCCAATGAAGAATGTAGCTATAAACTCATATAACTCATAGGTAAAACACAAAAGTATCAGACGCTTGAGAATCAAATTTGACTTGAAGTACAATCATTAGAAACATCAGTTCTTGACAGTCTTGTGTACTCCCAAAGCCATATGAAAAAGATTTCTAGTGCTAGCACTTACTGCTTCAGTGCAACAAAAAAATTCAACAGGCTTTTGCTGCTCTTTGTGAATACAGCAGTCATATGTAAGGGAATGGATTTTTGCCTTCCCAATGCATTTCTTTCTATCTGCCTTTCTGCTGTTTTCTAGTAAAAAACACGCAAGCTTACTTAAACGATCTTCCTGAGAACTTGGTGTGTCATATTTGCAACTTTCTATTGAACTAGTAATATTACATTGTATAATTGAAAGCTGTTAGGGTTATGATGACAGCAACAATGAATTGTGCTTCTTTAAAAGAGAAGCGAATTGCTTCTACTATAGAAGAGTTTTAGTAAAAAAATGCCACCTGCTTACTTTTTTCCCATATCAGGAAAGCTCTTAAGGACTCTGTAGTCGGCAAGAGTAAGTCTAAGGTCCAACACTGGGTTCCCAAAGTACAAAGGACGCTACACAGGTATCTGTCAAACACGAACGGTTTATTTCTTGACAGCTAACAGCTGTGCACCATAAATGGAAGAACAACATAACAAAGAAGCGGCATATCTTACGTCCCTTCCTACAAGCCTGGGACCCCAGGTAGGCTGCGGATGAAGTGGGAGGTTGTCTCAGCTTCTGAGGCGCCGGTACCCAAAGCCCATTGGTGAAGTCCGATTTGCTAGGCTCTGAGGCAGCCTTAAATACATTTTTCATGCCCTGTTTGGCAGTTTGGAAATTTCCAGGGCTTACTCATTAGTGCTGATATAGAGCTTAGCTGTTAGTTATCAATCTGGTTCTGATCTGGATCTTCTTGTTCTTTAGCCCTGTTTACGTGATCAGTATGTTAGGGTAAACAGAATTGTTTATTCGTTCTTGTGCTTTACCCTTATCTTATACTTGTTCTTGCTATACTGGCAACAATGCTTATCTTAAGTGGCGTATGTTCCCAAAGACTTGCTTCTGGCTCATCAGATATAGAGAAAGGGGGGAAAGAATGCAGGCCTCACCACCCCTAAACTAACACGTACAAAGTTTTTTCTCAGTTGACCACTACAGATTCGGTTAAGTTCATCTCTATTCAAGACAAGTACTTAAGTGTGTTTTTATGTGTCAGTGAAGCAAATGGGACTTGTGAACATTCTGAACTTTAAAAAGCAGGTGTTGCCCTAAATAGGGGTGCTTTCCTGAATTGGAGCCCAGGCAACTATTGCAGAGAAACACTCTGCTGAAGGGTATGTAAGCATGACAGCGATAGGTGGGGAATATGAATCTGAAGGATAGGCCCAGCCAGCACCCAAGAAGTAGGCTGTATTGTGACTGCATATTCTGGAAGGTATTACAACATCTTCACAATGGCTATTCTCATGTTTTGACTAACTAGTTCTGACTGGTACAACTGTGATTTCCTAATCTCATAACTCAGAATCATTATGTGCTGTTTAGAATGCTCTTTCTTCAGACTTCATGCATCCAAACACATTTTTATGGCTATTTGATGATAAATCCCCCCTATGGTTGGATCTGTTTTCCATATGAATCTGTATCATACTAGCTTTGAATGCAGTAAAAATCTAGAACAACAAAGCTCTGTCTGTTCACTGAGGAGAGTGCACTACGCATAGATAGTCACATTCCCTGGGCCGAATATTCTCTACATGTACCAATTCCTTTTTCTAATATGGTCTTCATTGCAAGAATTTAAAACATCCATTCCCCCTTTTCTCTAATTGTTTTCCTGGAGACATTTGAAAAGAAATTATAGCTGGCCAGTCTCTAGCTTTTACATGTACTGAATCGGTATTAAGTGCATTTAAGTGACTAATACAGTTTTAATCTCTGTTAAGCTTCTAATGGTTTTCCATCAGCACTGTCTGTTTTCCTGTGGACTGAAGGGGAAATCTGGATTACAGAAGAACTATAAAGTGCAGTTATAAATGGAGGAAAGGCATGTCTGTAATAAGATTAGTGATCATAATGAAAGTAGATGGAGTTTACCTGCCTTTGGCTATTCAGATAGAATAAGAGTTTTCATATTTCCTGACTTAAAGTACCAAGTCTTATGGAAGATGTGCATTCGAAGTAATTCATCTTAATAGACTGAGTAAATGCTTAAAACCCACACCTCTGTAATGAAATATATTAGTGAGGAAATGTTTTGTTTTATTCAAAACTCACTACTTCCTTTATGCTCTGTATAGTTAGAAAACAAGAAAAAATAGCTATTATGACTGCAGCATTTACTTATGAAGGGCAATAGAATCCCTTTAAATGAACCCAAATGTCTTTGAAATAATACATTGTTAATTATCAAAACCGTACAAGATTGGCTGTATGTGTCAAGCTGCTTAGCTGGAGCTAAGAGAATTAAATTCATGAAAAGTGGGAAAACCAGATCTCCAATGAGTACAAGCAAATGCTGATCAATATAGTGTGTTATAAAGAAGGGCAGGGAGGGGGAATCTGTTTAGAATGCTAACATCAGGCCACCTGCCAGAGAGTGTTTCAGGCTTGACCATGTATATACCCTTTGCAAGCCCCAATGCAGTACAAAGCTAATAGCATGAGCGTACAAAAGGCACGTAAAGCCATGCAGAGTGAATAAGCAGAAAAGTGAAGAGGAAAAAAGTGAGCATTTTGGAAAAAAGTGAGCATCCTTGTAATAATGGAATTAAGGCAAATTGGGCACCACTCTTGCTAAGACTTAATGGAGGCCTCACTTGTCCCTGAGAGCAGTTCTGGCTACTTATGAGCATGAGGTTAATCAAATTGTTTAAGTATTTGTAGGCTCAGGGCCTTTACTGTCTGCTAAGGTTTGCATTCAATAATATTAAGGGTTATTGGTTTTGATTTTCATTTGTGGCGTGTCACCATATTCAGAACATCAGTGTCTGGTACAAATTTCTAACTAGTAGAACTAACTGAACACCTTTATAAAACCTCAACCCAATATTCAAACTCCACTTGTGTTAGATGCTGTAAAAATGCACAAAAATCTGACTCCCACCTCAGAGTTAATAATCTAAATAGAGACAAAGTCAGAGAAAAGTGAATGAGGCAATCAGTAAATGGGAAGGGGGAAATGAGGACAAGTTCCCGTGGTTAGTTAGTCTAGCTATATGTCGGATCCAAAGCCCCCTGAAGTGCATGGAAAGACTGGGATCCAATCCAGTTTACACAGCTTGATCTTTCCCAGTCATTAACCCTAACTACCCCAAATTCCTTCTATGTTGCTGTCTTTAGTTGGCTGCTTTTTTGTGAGACTCCTAGCCAACATCTTGAGAAGAGAGACAGGGTGTGGGAGTGTGGTGAAATACAGCCTGTGTGCTGTTGTGATCTTTGCACAAGAGGTGCTTTGTAAAGTATCATTTGAAAACTCATCATTTGCTGGTCAGTATTGTAAAATATATGGCAACACTGTTAAGTTTACTATTTCCCTGTATGATGTTAACACATGTTCCAAACTTCACAGCCCTGCCCAGCCAAGTGTGTCCTAAAACAAAGGAAGAAGTGTGTGTGCTTGCCTTCATTTATATTTAAGGAGGAAAGGAAAACAAAGGAAGTTAAACAGGTGGAAAAAAGCACAGCAGGGAATATCCTTCCACACACTTTTTGGCTCCTGGTTCTCATCTGAATTCTTTTTGAAGAGGAGAGACGGAACCACAAAAAGGAGGGACAAACACCCAAAAACACCACTATCTCTTGCCACAACTGTGAAGACAAAAGGAAGCAGCTGTTTGAATATGAGGGAAGGGTCCTCACCAGAGAGGTTGGCTAGTAATTGGCTGGAGCACGTGGTAATAAACTTTGCTTGAATCTAATATAGTTTAAGTTAGGCACCAGTAAGCATTATATCTTTATTTTTCTTGTAACTGTTTCCAACTTTTATGCCTCATCACCTGTATTCACTTGAAATCCATCTCTTTGTAGTTAAACTTGCTTTATCAGTTTATCTGATTCATTGTGTTCACATTGAAATGCATGGATAGCTATTTAAGACAATTCGCACATTATTCCTGTAAAGGAGTAAAGGACATTGAAGAAGTATTGAAGAAGTCTCGATGACACAGGACATACATTTCTGTGAGAAGATCCAGGATTGGGGGTGTATTGAGGTCACAGTACAGTATAACCAAGATTGGTGAGAATCAGGTGTAGCTAGAAGGCTGTTTGTGGGTGGCTAAGGTGGGAGCTAGGGTTGCCAACTTTCTGATTGTACCTTAGTCCCTTCTCTGCTCCTTCTCCAAGGCCATGCCCCTTCCTCACTCCATTTTTCTGTCCTCAGTTGCTCACTTGCCCTGTCCTGCATTTGCTGTCTTACTCAGTCTCCCATGTCCTTTCTCACTCACTCATGTTCACTAGTCTGGGACAAGGAGTTGGGAGGAGGTCAGGGCTTGGGGCTGGAGCCAGAAATAAGGAGTTCAAAGTGTGGAAGGGGGCAGGGAGTTGGGGTCCTGGGGGGATGAAGGCTCTGGCTGGGGGGGTATAGGCTCTGGTGGGGCCAAGGAATTGGGAGTGATGGAGGGGGCTGGGGTGGGTGTTGGGACATGTCAGGGAGTGCAGGCCCTGAGAGGGAGTTTGGGTGTGGGAGAGTGCTTGGGATTGGTCTCCAGGAGGGAGGTCTGGAAGGGGATCCCCATTTTGGAGCACTTAGAAGAGAGGATTCACCAAGGGCAAGTCATGCCTGACCAAACTGATTCTTTCTATAACAAGGTATGAATCTCTATGAATCTGTGGAAGGTGGTGGGCGTGATGTACCCTGACGTTAGCAATGGTTTTGATACGGTCTCCCACACTATTCTTGTCAGCAATTTAAAGAAATATGGATTGAATAGGCTAATGGCAAATTAGGGTGCATTAGGAGGAGCATTGCCAGCACATCTAGAGACGTGATTATTCCTCTTAATTTGGCACTGGTGAGGCCACATCTGGAGTATTGCATCTAATTCTCCTCCCTCCCCACCATTACAGAAAGGATGTGGTCCAGCAGAGGGCAACAAAATAATTAGGGGGCTGAAGCATTTGACCTATGAGGAGAGGCTGAGGGATTTGGACTTCTTTAGTCTACAGAAGAGAAGAGTGAGAGGGGATTTGAGAGCAGCCTTCAGCTACCTGAAGGGAGGGTTCCAAAGATGATGGAGAGAGGCTGTTCTCAATAGTGATGGATGGCAGAACAAGGAGCAATGGTCTTGAGTTACAGTGTGGGGAGGTCTAGGTTGGATATGATCAAAAAATATTTCACTAGGAGGATGGTGAAGCACTGGAATGGGTTACCTAGGGAGGTGGTGGAGTGTCCATCCCTAGAGGTTTTTAAGTCCCAGCCTGAAACTTTGGCTGGAATGATTTAGTTGGGATTGGTCCTGCTTTTAGGAGGAGGAGACCTCAGTGACTTCCTGAGGTCTCTTCCAGCCCTAGAATTCTATGATCTAAGAGGGGGCTGAGGGTTGGAAGATTGGGCACAGGCAAAGGGTCAGGGTGTGAGTGGTGCTTATCTCAAGTAGCTCCCAAAAGGAGTCAGCATTTTTCCCTCTGGCTCGTATACTGAGGCATGGTCAGTTGGCTCTACACGCTCCTGGGAACAGTCGGGTTGGTGTTTTGGGTGGGGGTAGTGTGCGGTGCCTCCCTGGCTTCTCCTGCACCTATGGGAGGCGGGGAAATGCTAGCTGCTTCTGGGGGCCATGCCGAAATAGGATATGCAAGGATCTGCCTCATCTCCGCTGTGCTGCCAACTAGACTTTTAACAGCCCAGTTAGCAGTGATGACTGGAGCTACCAGGGATCCTTTTCAACCAGGTGTTCTAGTAAAAAACTGGATGCCTGGCAGCCCTAGTGGGAGCATGTAAAGCAAAGCAATGTAAGGTCCAGTCCCCCCTGCGCTCATTTGGATTGGTCCCAGTATGTCTCTGTGAGGTAACATCTTCAATTGGCCCAACTTCTGAGTTTGGAAAACACAAGCTTTTGAGCTCACACAGAGCTCTTTTCCAGGTTGAAGAGAAGGCAGCTGTCTTACATACCGGTTCAAGAGATTCCAAGGAACAAGGTGTGAACACTAACTTTGGAGTGAGTGAATTTGCTTGACTGTGAGTTTGCTTTTTCAGGTGAATTCAGTTATGACTGGGGCAGAGGGGTGGAGTGCAGGTGGTGCAGGCTCTGGTGTTGGGCCAAAAGGTTCAGAATGTGGGAGGGACTCCGGGATGAGCCTGGGGCAGGAGTTTGGTGTGCAGGAGAGGATCAGGGCTGGAGCAGAGTGTCAGGTGCAGGCTCGGCTGGAGCAGAGTATCAGGCGCAGGCTCAGGCTGGGCACAGCTTACCTCAGGGCTCCCTGGGGAATGGCACAGTGGGGTTTATTCTCATACAAATAATTATACTAAGCGGAACAGTAACAACTGAGTCATAACCAGTTGGGTCTCAATATGCCAATAGCTTTAGCAGAGTATTCCTTAGGAATGGACTGTTAGTAGTAATTACAGTGGGGCTAATTACATAGAAATCCTTTTCCAGCTTGTGCAGAAACACTACTGCTTCTGGTTGCTTTCCTAATCTGGTGAAAAAAGTCCCCTGACAGAACTCATTAGACAAGCTTGTTAGTTGAAGCAGAGGAGAGGGTGTGATGGAGGCGGGGGTTAACTTTAGTCAAGGATAGAGGAATGTGCTTCAGTTGCTAGGGGGTTTTCCGTTCACCCCTTCGCTTTTGTTTACTTCCATCCTGTGTTCCTGTTGCTCTGTTACCCAAAACAATAGATGTGTGATGCAAGCAAGAGCTAGCAACTCGTCTGCCTTGGTTGATTCTTATATAATCTGTTGTGGTTTATTGAATTTAATTACATTTAAATTATTAACTTAACATGAGCAATGCTTTAGAGAGATAGTAACCCTGAAACGAGGGCCTCAAGGTAGTGTGCATGAAATGTGCCATGTATTAGTTCTTGCTGTAGATTATTGAGGATACATTTTTCTTTGCACTCATGGGGATTTATACAAGAAGCTTCCAGTACCTGAAGCGGACAATCTATGGCCATATATGAACTTGTTGATAATATGGTAGCACCTCACGGTGAGAGTCTGACCTTTAGCCTGCAAAACAACACTTTTTGGAGGGACATTGCATGGCCCTTAGTGTTGTAAGGCTGAAAATGCATATGAAGTAATATATTAATACTAGTAGATTTACCCCATGTTGCTCAGATCCTTAATTGTAGTAATGTTGGGATTTTTTGGTTTTTGTTTTGAAAATAAAAGGAAAATGTACATGCTATATTGAAATAATTGTACAAAGCAGGGGTTGAATGTGGGGGGGGGTGCTCAGGGCAGGGAAAGGGGGTGCAGGAGTCAGGGCAGGACTTGGGGGGCTCAGGACAGGAGGTTGTGTGTGTTTGTGTGTGGGGGGAGGTTCTGGCCGGGAGCTGGTGGGTGGAGGACTCAGGGCAAAGGTTGGACACTCACAGCAGGAGCGGGGGGTTTAGAGTAGAGGGTGGGGTATGTGGTGGAGCTCACAGCAGGAGTGGGCAGGCATCAGGGCAGGAAGTGGAGGGCAGGGGGGTCAATGCAGAAGCCAGGGGAGCTTAGTGGGGCCACCCGGAGTGGCGAAGGAAGCACTGATGTGGGGTGGGGTGAGGTGGGGCTGTACCGCCTGGGCTTGGCAATGGGGCAGGACAGCAGTTCCCAGCCCCAGTGACTCCTTGGGGAATCATAACAAGTAACACAGGAAACTCACCCGAGAGAAAGTCCACAGTGCTGGGGCATAAATATTATATATATATATATATATATATATATATATATATATATATATATATATATATATATATATAGTGTAGGGCAAAGAGAAATTAAATGGCTTTTAACCTAGGGGGAAAAGTGAGAAAGGGAGACTAATAACTACAGTTCTGTGTAATGAAAATTGGTATCCATATCTGCATCTGCAAAAATAATTTGTGGATATCTGCATTTACATCTGCAGAAGTTCCATAAATATAACAACACCATTGATGCCATAGATATAACAACAACGCTGGTTCCTGGCGTTTCCTCCGGGGGGGGGGGGGGCTGTGGTTTCTTGCCCCCTTGGCCTCTCCTTTGGGGGGGGCGCAGAACATGGTTCCCAAGCCCCCATGGTGTCTGCGTCAGAGCAGGGAGGAGGGGGACAGAACATGGTTCCCAGATCCCCATGGTGTATGCTCATGGGTGGGGGGCAGACTGTGATTCCCAGCTCCATCTGGCATCTGCTCTGGGTGAGGTGGGGCTGGGACATGATTCCCAGCCCTGACCTGCCCTCTGATGTGGGAGAGCCAACCCGGGTTGCAGTTTCTGGCTCTAGCGTACGGCCAGGGGGAGGAGCATAGAGTACTTCAGCTTTTCCTACATTGTCTGTCACTAGGATGTATATACAAATTTTGAATCTAGAACCCTGCAAATTTGTAGATATCCATTTTATATCCATGGCACTTATGCAGATATAAATGCAGATATCCCCAAATTATTTTTGCAGATGCGGATATGGATACCAATTTTCTATTACAGGCAGTCCCCGAGTTACACAGATCCGACTTATGTCGTATCCGCACTTACGAACAGGGCTTTTCTCGCCCCGGAACTCGCAGGCGGTGGGACCACTCAGACGCGCAGTGGTCCCGCCACCGTGTCCTCCAGGGTGAGAAAAGCTGCTCCGGGTGTCCCTGGTCTGCTGGGGGGGTCCCCAGCAGACCAGGGACACCCCGAGCAAAGCCGCAGAGGCGGCAGAGTCCCGCGCCTCTGTGGCTTTGCTCCGGGTCTCCCTGGTCTGCTGGGGGCGGGGGGGGGGGGGCAGCTAGTGCGCCCCCCCCCCCCCCAGCAGACCAGGCTTTTGTTGTGGATGCCTGGGGTAGAGCAGCTGGGGTGCTGCCGGGTTGGTCCTGGGGGACCTACCCGGCAGCGCCCCAGCTGTTCTGTCCCAGGCTCCAGATTCATCCGCTGTTGAAACTGATCAGTGGCTGATTCCAGGAAGCTGGGGGAAGAGCATCTCTGCCTCAGGCTTCCTGTAGTCAGCCCCTGGTCAGTTTCAGCAGCAGCGGCTAAATCTGGAGCCAGTTCTGAGTTACGTAGAAATTCAACTTAAGAACAAACCTATAGTCCCTATCTTGTACATAACCCGGGGACTGCCTGTACACAGGACTGTAGTTATTAGTCCCCCTTTCTCACTTTTTTCCCCTAGGTTAAAAGCCATTTAATTTTTCTTTGCCCTACACTATATATATAAAAATATATATGCCCCAGCACTGTGGACTTTCTCTTGGGCGAGTTTCTTGTGTTGCTTGTTATGATTCTGAAAAATAGGGTTTTTTTTTGTATGTGTGTGCTGAATTTGTATTTGGTAAAATTGTGAAATTCAAGCTCTCAAAGTCTATGTGCAAAGTGAAAAATCTTAGGTTTGCATAGCTCTGGTCATAAGGGAAATGTTCATAAAAGGTTTAATTGAGATTAATTTTATACTAAATCTAGTACCGTAACAAATCTGTTCTCTCTCTTCATAAGGGTTTAATAAGCTAATGGTGTCAAATCCTCTCCTCAGATGTGTTTGTAGCTCCCACGACAGTCAATATGTGCTTCATGCATGCATTCATGCATACATCTCAGGGCAGAATTTTCATTAATTCCTTTAAAATATTTGGGCCATATCATCTCATCTGTGTGCAAAACTCCCATTGAAAGTGATGGGAAGATACAGTCATTTATGCCTATTTTTTTTCTCTCTGTGCAAATGAGCTTTTAAGACTAATTATGGAAAAATGAATGTTTATCAGATTTAATGTATAGTGAGGTCTGTAAATTTCAGGGAGCATAAGTTCAGGCCTCTGATGCTTGAGAGAGAGAGAATACTATACAAAACTATGTATCCAGTCACTCAGGCTATGTCTAGACTGCTGAGTTTTTCCGGGATACCAGAGGTATCCCGGAAAAGCTCTTCCACGTCCAAGGAATGCATCCGCTTTTTTGGAACAGTTTCCGAAAAAGTGGACATGTTATTTCAGCATCCTTGTATTCCTCTCATGAGAGAAATAAGGGATGTTTTGAAAGAGGAGTTTTTTCTGAAATTTGGCCCTGTGTAGAAAAAGAGGGGGGGAAAGATACGCAAATTGTGAACTGCATCTACACAGTCCACATCTAGATATCAGACAGTTATTTTGAAATAATGTCTAAATACTGTCAAGTTGGAGGACTTCTTACTCCGACTTCCATAACCCTAATTGTATGAGGAGTAAGGGAAGTCAGAAGAAGAATGCTCTTATTTTCAAAATAAGTGTTGTGTACACAATTGACGTATCTCAATTTGTGTAGCTTATTTTGAGTGTAGATGCACCCTCATTCACTACTTAATGGGCATGTTTTTTTTTAAATTGCCAGAATGTCATTGGCTTTCTTAAACTAATTACAATAATAGTGATTAAAACTCTTTGCAAAGGATGGAAAAAATGACTGTACTGTATCTCTGACAATGGCAAGTAATGTTAGAGGAGAGAAATGCAAAATATATTAAAATAGCTCTTTAAACAAAGACCAAGTCTCTTTAGATTTGAAAAGGAGACAGTGATCCTGGTTCTTTTTTGCTGCCAGGATTTTCACACTGAATATCAATCTGATTTAATTCCACCACACAGTCCAGCCTGATCTGGAGCCCATTTAAGTAAATAGGAACTTTTTTATTGGCTTTAGTGGGCGGATCTATTCAATTTGTCATGATTTTTTTCCAATGGCTGTGGTAATGTCTACTCCTCTTTCAAGACATGTGGCAATACCTTAGATAATACTAATAAATAAGAATTCACATTATAGATGGAGTGTCAGGCTCCAAGAGGTGCTTGACCTACAGACAAACTTAGTTTGTACTAATTACCATGGTTAAGAACTTGAATCAAAATTATAAACTACTCTATATACAGAAAACATGGGGATTGGCATACCTTTTCTGTGTGACTTGCATGAATTTGATTATGATTGATTGTTGATTTCAGGTCCACGTTAATCAAGAGTGATACCTGAGTAAAATAAGAGAAGTGTCTTAAAAGCAGATAAAGATTGTTTTAATCTAGCACACATATGCTATATGTTGACAAGAAAAAAAGACTGTCTCTCACACTGACAGGATGACCCTTTTTATCTTTATCAACTTAGGTTTCAGAAAACATTTCATATGGGAGGAATGTTTGTTTATGTCCACTCATCATTTTCAGTGAAGTCCTGTAAACCTCGTTTCACGAGGCATAAGGGAGTAGTCGAAAGAGGCTTCCCCTGCCGACCGATCCACATCTTGAGTCTCGTGCTGTGCCGACGATCAGCTGAACGGGCACAGTGCGGCGGCCATTTTTATTCTAATGAAGCTGGGGATATTTAAATCCCTGCTTCATTGACTATGTCAAGTAGCCTATTTTACATGCCTCTGCCAACAGAGGCATGTAGTCTAGACATACCCTCAATGTTTTTCTAAATGCATCACAGGTCTATTAATCAGGCCTATTATTTAAATAAAAAGAAATTGCCTATTGCATAGTGTGGCGTAAAATTAATTTGCAGAGTGTCTGAGAAATCTGCCATCAAACTCAAGTCAGCTTTGTCCACAGAAGACAGATGTGAACTTCTGTAGCTGATGCACAGCCTAGCTCTCCTGGCTTCCACATCTTTCCCTCTCCCCCATGGAATGTGGTACTCCCTTTCTCATATTTCCAAGTATATATATATATATATAACAGCCCCTCAGAGTGCCCTGGTTCTTTATTGGCACAGGTATGTCTTTTCTTTCTCCTTCGGGCCACACTGAGTGTTTGCTTTCACTGCTCTCGTTGCATGTATTTGTGTATCTCCCTACATGTACATGGTGCTTTGCCAACATCCAGAAAACAAAATCCTTGCTCCAAGCAGTTCACTGTGTAACTGAGGCCTGGTGTACACCTAAAATTAGGTAGACTTAGCAGTCTTGCTCAGGGATGTGAATTCACACCCCTGAGCAGTATAGTTAGGTTGACATAACCCTGGTGTACACACAAGTATGTTGATGGAAATTTTTTTCTGACATCTCGAGGAGAAGGATTTACTAGAGCAATAAGACAAACTGTTGCTGTAAGGAGTGTTTGTGGTACAGCTGTGCCTCTGTAGTAGGGATCCAATAGTATAGTCGACTAAACGATTAGCCAATAAACAGGAGTCTATTGTTAACGTTACCGGCTACACGCAACCCCCCTTTCCCTGCAGCTCCACAAGTATATTTTTTTAAATGGGCTGGCCAACAGACTGGCTCAATCCCAGGCTTCCTGCTGCGGCTCTGAATTATTAGAGGACTTGGGAGCCAGAGCGCAGGGAGGCTGGCTCAGTTCCAGCTCGCACTGGGTCCCAGCGTCAACTGCTCTCTGCAGCTCTACATTACAGGGGACTGTGTGCCGGTGAGCTGGCGCAAGTCAGGACTGAGCCAGCCTGCCTGCGCACTGGCTCCTCAATCCCCTAATCAGCAGGGTTGGTGCTGGCAGGGCCAGACCAAGGGGTGGGCTAGCTTGCCCAGGGTGCCAACATACTGGGGGCAGCGGCCGCCCAGGACGGGGGCTGTGTTAACCCCTGGCCCTGCAATGCCGGCCAGTGGCCGCAGGGCCCTGCACGGCCAGGCGCAGCCTGGCCCGGTGGCCCCGGGTCGTGCACCATCAGCAGTGGCCAGGCCATCTGGGCAGCGAGTGCACCGTGTGTCCGCCCACGTGCCCTGGGGGCGGGCCTGCACATGCGTTGTGCACCTAGAGGCAGGGCCGCACGTCTTGGGGGCAGCACCAAGCGCCTGGGGCCCAGAGCACCAAAATGGCTCAGGCCAGCCGTGGGTGCTGGACCTGGCGTGAGTCCAGGGATTTAGTGCTTTCACTGCTAACCCTTATTGATTAATTGTGTAGTTGACAAAAATTGTGTCTGACACGATTAACAAATTAAACGCTTCCTAATATCCCTACTCTGTGGTGCATGGAGTGGAGGTGTAGCCTTAGGCTTGTGTGAGACACTGGGTTCTAGTTCAATCAGGGAAGGTGGGCTACATCTACACTGCAGGCTTCTTGTGCAAGAGCTGTTTTGTGCAAGAAGTACTTGCGCAAGAGTGCGTCTACATTGCCATGTGCTTTCACACAAGAGCGTCCATGGCAGTGTGGATGCTCTCTTGGGCAAGAAAGCTCTGATGGCCATTTTAGCCATAGGGGTTTATGTGCAAGAAATCCCGGTTGCCCATCCATACTGCCTTCTTGTGCAAGAGGACTTATTCCTCATAGGGAGAGGAATAACTCTTGCACAAGAAGCCCCCTTTTCTGACGCATTACTGTAAATGTACTTGCGCAAGAACACGCGTGCCGTGTAGATGCGTCACAAGTTTTTGTGCAAGAACAGCTGTACTTGTGCAAAAAGCCTGCAGTATAGACGTAACTGTGATGAATTTCATATCGGAAGTGTGAGGAGGGGTGCGAGGGGGTCACTCACCACCGTAGTGGGGGTCCGTCGTCTGTCCCAGAATCAGTCCATTCCGCCTGTCCAGGCCTCCGCTCACGGGGCGTTTCCCCTCTGGAACCCTTCCGGTCACATATGTCTCTTCGCCACACTGCCCTCCGGCAGTGCCCAAATCACTCGCTCTGAGCCCCCCTTCCGGGGGTTTGGTGTCTCTCCAGCAGGCCTTGCCGTAGGCCTAGCAGGCTGGCCGTCCAAGCGCCCTGGCCCAGCCTGACTCTCTAGCCCTGCCCTAGCTCCAGAGAGCGTCCTGCTCCCTCGGTAGCCAGGCTCACGGCCTTGCCGCAGGCCTAGCAGGCTGGCTGGTTGGCTGTCCAAGCGCCCTGGCCCAGCCTGACTCTCTAGCCCTGCCCTAGCTCCAGAGAGTGTCCTGCTCCCTCGGCAGCCAGGCTCACACTGCCTTTGCTGAAGCAGCCCTTCCCTTTTATAGCTCCCAGCTGGGCCTTAATTGGCCAACGCCGCCCAGCTGGGCTGAACTCCCCGGGCCTGCTCCAGGCTGGGGTTTGGCCCTTAAAGGGCCAGTACAGGGCAGCTGCCCTGCTACAGGAAGGAAGAGGGAGTTTAGGTCAGGTGTGGGGCTGGTCTGAAAGGAAGCACAAAAGTGAGAACAGGAAGGGGAAATGAAAGTGGACATAAGAGAGAGCAGCCCCCAAAATAGTAGAACCACCACAGTGCCATTATGCAGACGGATTTTGTAACTCCTGCACACTCCATACAGGCCCGTGTGGAGGGGCCATCCTGCAACTAAGGCCTTATCTAGGTACAAGGTTGAATCGGTTTAATTAATTGTATGGCTTTAAACATGATTTTGCTAAACTGAGGTAAAGCCTCATGTATCAATCCCTCCATATAAGCTAGGTTTAAATTCCATTGTCACCACATGGTCTGCACTGGTTTTAAAGCTGATTTAAAGTTGAAGTGGTATAACTTTGAATATACACAAGGGCTAAGCATCATCCTGACATCTTCATGTAGCTATGGTGAGAGTGGACTCTGCTAATCCCTGGGTAGCTCCCCAGAGAGAGCTCTCTTGCTCAGCTGTGCAGTGCTGAGGTGGGACAATTATCTCCAGTGCAAATATTAGGCACCTGTTATTGGATGAACAGTGAACTCCCATTTCCAGTGTTCCCATTGCAAAGCTTTGATGGATGCTTAGTTCAGTGATAAAACACCTGAGACATACTCCTGCGCCTTGAAGACTTGGAAGAGCTGCCACCGATGTACAAAGGAATACAAACAAAGAGAATTTTTCATTTTCTTTCCTGGAAAGAAGCTGGACTCACTGTGAGTGACTGGGTGCTCCAGTCCTCTGCCTTGTATGTTGAAATGGCAGTAGGTGAGTAGAATAGTCTCATAACAGCTGATGCTTTTTTTGTTTGTTTTTTGTTAAGCAGAGTCCTGTGGATATTCTGAGAGTGAGTGTACAATGAGCTGTTCCATACATCTTAACAAGTGTCTTCCTAACTCTGTACAGGGCATCCCCACTATAAGTCATAGAATCAGCCATGTAGATTTGTTTGTTTGGCAAAGTCAAATGAAGCCGCGATTTAAATAATCACGGCTTCATTTAAATTTACATGGCTGCCGCGCTGAGCCGACAAACAGCTGACCTTTGCTTCAAAAATTGCATGTTTATATTGCTTGTGGACACGGGAAGTATTGGAATAACAGTATTGTTCAATAATTGTATTAGCATTGGGTGTAGGATGTTAGACTTGCACCAGGACCTTAGAATCATAGAACCATAGAGCTGGAAAAGGCCTCAGAAGGTCATCAAGTCCAGCCCCCTTCTCTAGGCAAGACCAATCCCAACTAAATCAACCCTGCCAGGGCTTTGTCAACATGAGACTTAAAAACCTCTAGGGATGGAGATTCCACCACCTCCCTAGGTAACCCATTCCAGTGCTTCACCACCCTACGAGGGAAATAGTTTTTCCTAATGTCCAACCTGGACCTCTTCCACCACAACTTGAGACCACTGCTCCTTGTTCTGCCATTTGTCACTACTGTGAACAGCCTTCCTCCATCCTCTTTGGAACCTCCCTTCAGGAAGCTGAAGGCTGCTCTCAAATCCCCCCTCACTCTTCTCTTCTGCAGACTAAACAAACCCAAATCCCTCAGTCTCTCCTCATAGGTCATGCATGCCAACCTCCTGATCATTTTGGTCATCTGGACCCTCTCCAATGCGTCCACATCCTTTCTATAGTGGGGGGCCCAGAACTGGACACAATACTCCAGATGTGGCCTCACTAAAGCTGAATAAAGGGGAATAATCACTTCTCTGGATCTGCTGGCAGTGCTCCTCTTAATGCACCCTAATATGTCATTAGCCCTCTTGGCTACAAGGGCACACTGTTGATTCATATCCAGCTTCTCATCCACTGTAATCCCCACATCCTTTTCTGCAGAACTGCTACTTAGCCAGTCAGTCCCCAGCCTGTTACAATGCTTTGGATTCCTCTGTCCCAAGTGCAGGACTCTATACTTGTCCCTGTTGAACTTCATCAGTTTTCTTTTGGCTCAATCCTCTAATCTATCCAGGTCACTCTGGACCCTATCCCTGCCCTCCGGTGTATCTACCTCTTCCCCCAAGCTTAGTGTCATCTGCAAATTTGCTGAGGGTGCAATCCATCCTTTTATTCAGGTCATTAATAAAGATGTTGAACAAAACCCGTCCTAGAACAGATCCTTGGGGCACTCCACTAGAAACCGACCGCCAACCTGACATCGAGCCATTGATCACTAACTATTGGGAAAGACAGTCTAGCCAGCTTTCTATCCATCTTACAGTCCATGTATCCAATCCATATTCCCTTATCTCGCTGGCAGGAATATTGTGGGAGACCGTATCAAAAGCTTTGCTAAAGACAAGATATATCACATCCACTGACTTTTCCATGTCCACAGAGCCAGTTACCTCATCATAGAAGCTAATCAGATTGGTCAGGCACGACTTGCCCTTTGTGAATCCATGTTAACTACTCCTGATCACTACCCCTCTTCCAAGTGCTTCAAAATGGATTTCTCGAGGATCCCCTCCATGATTTTTCTGTTCCACACTGAAGTCATTGAGGTTTGTAGAAAGTGATGCGTTATAGGTCCTCCCATTCCACGCTGTAAGGCGTGAGAAACACTTCCTCCAATTTGCTCAAATGGAAGTCAAAAAAATTTCCCCACTTTAAGTGGTTTCTCTATGGCTGCATCTAGACTGGCAAGTTTTTCCGCAAAAGCAGCTGCTTTTGCGGAAAAGCTTGCCAGCTGTCTACACCGGCTGCTTGAATTTCCGCAAGAACATTGACTTCCTACTGTCTGAAATCAGTGCGTCTTGCAGAAATGCTATGATACTCCCATTCGGGCAAAAGCCCTCTTGCGCAAATGCTTTTGCACAAGAAGGCCAGTGTAGACAACGCGGTATTGTTTTGCGCAAAAAAGCCCCTATCGTGAAAATGGCGATCGGGGCTTTCTTGCGCAAAACCGTGTCTAGATTGGCACGGAGTCTTTTCCGCAAAAAGTGCTTTTGCAGAAAAGCGTCCATGCCAATCTAGACGCTCTTTTCTGCAAATGCTTTTAACGGAAAACTTTTCCGTTAAAAACATTTGCAGAAAATCATGCCAGTCTAGACGTAACCTATACATTACAAAAAACTTGGACTTATAGTGAGGATGGCCTGTATTTGATTTTAAACACATCTTCTACTTGACTAATGGCTGCTCCCGTGCAGCTACAGGTAGCCCACACATTTCGGTCTTTTAAGCAAACATTTTCTAAAGGCCTTTTACCTCAGTATACCAAAGTGGGTTGAAAAAATATCTGCTATATTTTTATGTGATACTTTGTTTCATGACACAGAATACAACAACATCCAGATGTTTTATACTCCTACCACTTTTAGCATCTTGGGCCAAAAGGATTTCCCAATCTTGAAAAGTGAATGTCTGATTCTGTTTCATTTAACACTCTCCACTTCCACTGAAAAGACTTGGCTCAAGACCCAGCTTCTAGTTTCTTGCATTTCTGTGGGAGTTGTGGGTATAAAGCACTTAGCAGGAACAGGCAGTAAAATTTTCTTGCAAAAAAATTTTTCCATGCAAAAATTTGATGACCATTAAATCAATCTTGCACAGTCAAATACACCACTATTTCAAGGGGCACTGCAAATTTTTAAAAATCTTTTTGGGTGTGAAGACCGTAGAATAGAAAATATATCTAGATGAAGACTTGGAATGGTGCAACATTTAAAACAAAATATCTGAAAACCTATTTCTCCTCACTTCGCTGCCAAGGTTCCAGTACTGAATTCCCTGCTTCTCCGTGGCATTGGAAATATCTAAAGCATGGCCAAAGCACTTCTTTTCATCCACTTGTGATGGTGGAGACTGGTATTTTCTTGTATGCAATTTTGCTGGTTTACGATGAATGCAGAAAGTATGCATGTACAGTGGGGATCTGATATCAAGGAGGTAAAGAAACAAAGCAGCATTTGGGGACCTTTAGAGGCATATTGTGTTGCTAAGGGCTGAATCCAGCTGAAACTAACACACATGAATAAGTATATAGAATAGGTGTCAAAGATTGGATGGCCATTTTTGTTCTGAAACAGTCCACAGGTGCATCAGTGCAACTTCCCACAAATGTGTGTGTGGGGGGGGGGGGGGGGGGGGAAGGTGAGGAGACAGGTGAAGATCCATCTTCACAGGATTAGGACTCTTCCCGAAGAACTTTATGCAGGTAATTTTTCAGTATTCCACGCTCAGGCCCCATGCTCTATATTTTTGGCTCACTCGCATTCTGATTAATGAGCTACTGGCCCTGCAAGCTAACAGCTGAAACCTGATTTTCCTCTTCACACTAGTGCGAATCCACTGATTTTAGTGATTTTGATGCCAGCAATAAATGAGAAGGGAATTGGGGCTATTAAAAATGTAAAGTGTTCAGTGCAAGTTTTCCTGCATTCTCAATGACAAAACACTGTGGGTGCGAGATGGGGGAAATTCTGGATTTTTTTGGGAGGTGGGAAAATTACAGTGAAACCCCCAAGAGGTTCTAACTATCCAGTGCTGATAACTAATCCCATTTAAAAGCAATGACAGTTGCTTGCAGTCTTCTAAAGGAAGTAGCTCTGGCCCAATTCCACCTTCTAACAACCCCTCTTCTGTTACCTCCTGAGAGCTGCTTTTGCCTACTCAGTGCAAGGTCAGAGCTTGATCTCACAGTGAGTTATCTTGTGACAGATAATCTTGTTCACAGGACTGTCTCTCTGCAGCACAGCCTTGTCAATAGCCCCCGCTTTGAAGAATGCTTCCTGTGATTCATTTTGCAGTTGCCACCCAGTTACATATAAATGGACTTTCTCAGGCAGAAAATGGCTGTGCTGAATTCCATAGCAGTCAGAATACAGAATTTCAGAGCAAAGATGGACTCTCCAAAAAGAGGTGCTTTTTTTGTTTGTTTTTTGCTAATAGTCACATGGGAAAAATGCCACAATGGGGATTTGTGAGTCTCTCCTCCCCTTCTCCTCTGCAGTCATCCCCAGATAAATGACTGACTACTTACCTGATGTCAGAAGGCATTTTCCAACTGTGCATGTGAAGAGAAACCTTTCAGAATTGTCAAATGTGGACTTGATTTAATACATTGCAATAAGAGGAAGAATATATTTATCCATCCTCCATCACCATCTGCACCTGGAGGTGTATCTATCAGCTCCTTGTGTAACAAGTTCAGGATAAACTGGATGCTTAGCTCTGTCTTCTGAGTATACTAGATCATAAATAGGTGGGGAGGGAGGCTAAGCCTGCCCAAGGCACATGCAGAATCCTTTTTTATAGTTAAATTATGGTTTAAAGTAATCTGCTAACAAATTGGGTTGAAAGCCTTTTGTGTTTCACCAAAATACCACAATGGGGAGCAAATGATAGATACAATTAACTCCACAGATGTAATTAGATAAAACACACTGTTAGACCATATGTTTTGAGAAATGCAGCTGAGAGTTTTATGTGTGAGAAATGTAAATGGGGTTGTTAATTATTCATAGACACAAGTGATCCAAGATGGATGTTTGAAATATCTGGGTTGGGTTTGGTGTATTTCCATTGCTTTTGTGAGGATTTGACACAACTTTTAATGTTTCTTGGAGGATGCGGATGACTGCATAGCCCTTAGATATTTCATGCTGGCTGTCAATTCATTGCCCTTGTGAGTTTGGGTGAAATATCTATCAATCGATTGATCGATGTAAATTCCTCACAATTAAAATGATTGTGAGGGGGAAGTTTTTAGCAATGAATAGCAGTATGAATGTGGGGACTACTGTAAAACCTCCTCCTGCCTTCTCCTCACTTTAAAGTACAGGACTGGAAGGAACCTGCCAATGAATTGCTACGTAACTTCAGTACATCCTTTAACTCCTCTGTATTTGTTGTTAATGGATGAGTAAAAGGACCCTATATCACGGGTGCTCGTGGGAATTGTTTTCAGAACATCTTGCTATTCATACGCATGTGCTGAGGAAGCCAAAGGGAGTGAGTGTTTAATTATTATTAGGTTGTTCACTACTGCCAGGGAGTAGGAAGACTATACAACTTAGCAAGCTATCCAGACCTAGGGCCTGGTGGGGAGGAGTGAACAGCTATCTCCCGTAGAGTCAGTGGATAGAGAGTTGGACGGAATAGGTTGATTCTCTATTTCCTCCCACCTCTTCCTCAGTTCACTGCTCTGTGGGGCTGAGCTTGCTTTTAGGGTATTATAACAATTCCTTTCTTGCTTGGCCTGGCTGCAGGGTGTAGTGACTATGACTCAGAAGAATGTTTTTGAATTATAGTGAATGCCAGGACTTATCTGGGAATAGTGCAGTTTATGTACCAGTACCCATTGCTCATGGCTCTGCTTAGAGTGAAATTCTAGCCCAGTGGTCGCCAACCTTTTTAATCATGAGATCACTTTTTGAATTTAAGAGAAATCCAGGATCTTCCTCAAAGACAAATACCCCTGTTTTTCCTCTTTTGTGCTCCTTGCCCTGCCTCTCTCTGAAGCCCCACCCCTACTCACTCTATCCTCCCTCCCTCCCTCCCCCATCCTCACTCACTTTCACCAGGCTGGGTCAGAGGGTTGGGGTGCAGGTTTTGGTCTTCAGTTAAGGGATTTAGAGTGTAAGGGGCTCTGAGCTGAGTTTGGGGCAGGCAGTTGGAATGCTGGAGGGGGTTCTAGGGGCAGGCTCTGGGAGAGTGTTTGGATGCAGGGGTGCTCAGGGCAAGGGCACGGGATAGGGCAGGGACTAGGCGTGGAGGTGGTTCATGACTGGGATAGGGTTTTAGGATGTGGGCTCCAGCTTGACACTGCTTAACTCAGGCTCATCCCCGCCCTGGCCCTGCACTACTCCCAAAAGCAGCCAGCAAACTCCATCCCAAGTCCCATTGTTCCCCCTCTCTGCTCTGTGGAGATAGGATACAAAGTGGGACAGGGGGCACCTTGACATCAGCACCCCCTCCTCTCCCTGCGCTGCCCTGCACAGCAAGCAGGAAGGGCTCCTGGGGAAACAGCTCCAACGCAACGGGCTGGAAATGTGCAGCAGGGTGTGGAGGGGCAGCTGAAGTGCTGCCACTTGACAGCCATGTGGCCAAACCAGACAGGATCACCTGTCAGAGGCTCCAAGATCTACCAGTAGATCCCGATCTACTGGGTGGTGATGACCACTCGTCTAGCCCATAGGAACTTGTAAAATACCATTTTTTTTCCAGAGAGTAAGTGCTAATATCATTTAATCTTCAGTTCCCCAGCTCTTTCATTAGGCTTTGCAGGAATGCAGAATCCCTCTTTATTAAGAATGAATCTGCAGCATTTGCTTATTCCCATCACAAATTGAGGGTAGATACCTGAAGTGGAGGCTGTGGAATTCTTGATACCCTTCCCCTTACAAACTAGGGAGTAAACTGAAGTGAGCAGATGAACAACCGAGGACAACAGAACCTGTTGTTCATGTAAAACTGTCTCCTGTAACATACAACACTGAAGAGAAAAAGGGACTGCTAGAGCTAGGTGAACTCTACAGAATGAAAAAACCTTAACACGGCTACCCACTGAGATCTTCAAAATGAACACACCCAAACATTTGCACAAATAAAACTCATACGTTTGTTGAATTATTTACAACTTAATTTCTTTTGCAAACATTCGTGCCAAAGATTTCACATTTATTGGCAAGAATGCTCAGGGAAAGTGAGAGTTTCTTGAATTATCTTTGGATGAATAAAGGTTAATGGCAGAAGTGACTTCAAATTCATTTTGACATCTTTAATTTAAAAAAAGGAAATCAAAGCTTAAATCATCCAATAGAGAGAATGCCAATGGTCAAAGGGAAACTTTCTGAATAATCTGAGACTGAAATAAATTCACAAAGTGATTAATGAAAACTTATATGCTGTGTCTAGACTGCATCCCTTTTCCGTAAAACTGATGCAAATTAGGCACATGGCAATTGCAAATGAATCCTTTTCCGAAAGATCCCTTATTCCTTTTTAAAGAGGAATAAGGGATCTTTCGGAAAAGGCTTTGTTTTCCGAAAGATCCCCATCTAGACTGGCGCTTTTTTCCGGCAAAGCTCCAAACCGGAAAAAAGCAGCAGTCATGTTTATGCAAATGAAGCGGGGGGGATTTAAATCCCCGCTTCATTTGCAATTGCGATGTGTCTAATTTGCATCCCTTTTACGGAAAAGGGATGCAGTCTAGACACAGCCTTTTTGTTTTGCAGAGAAGTCTCAAACATATAAAGCAGGTGTGGGGAACCTTTTCTGGGGTTGGGGCTGCTGACCCAAGCCATGTCTACACTACCTTGATCTATTGGAAAAAGGTATGCAAATTGGGCTCCGCAATTTGCGTACTTTTTTTTGATGGTTTTTTTGGAAGAGGCTTTTCTGAAATTTGGCCCCTGTACACTCGGCTAAATTTCAGAAAAGCTTCCTCTTTCGGGAGAGCCCTTCTTCCTCATGGAAGAATATTGGAAGAGCAGACATGTTCCCTGAATGCAGCGGAGTTAGAGGTATCCTAGAAAAACCCCGTAGTGTAGACATAGTCCCACAGAAAATTCAGTCGGGCTGAACAACAAGTGAGAAGCAAAAAACAAAAACAACCCCCCCCAAAACAACCAATCCCTCGCTGACATGGCCCCCAATGCAGAAGCAGAAAGATGTTCCCGACATTCCCCTCAAACACCAGAGCCTTGGGGACTCAGTCTGGAGATGGCGGGGAGGGGGATGGAGTGCCAGTGTGGGCTCCCCAATGCTGGGGGGGGGGACCCCAAGCCTCAGGGGCCTGATACAGGCCCCAGGTTCCCCACCCCTGACACAAAGGCTACCTTTGCTGGTTAACTTATTCTAGCTTATTCTTTAGAAACAGGTCACTCAGGAATAGATACGAAATTCTGAGTTTCCTATGTAGTCCACTCCAGCCCCATGTCACTGCCACAATATTGGAGCACCAGTGCTGGCTTCCTGCAGGTGTGTGTGTGTGGGGGGGGGAGAGAGACACACCTCATGGGCTGAATCTGACTTACAGGGGAGGAAGCAACTCTATTTGCTGCCATTTCCCCTCCCCACGACCAGGAGAATGGCAGTGCAGGAAATCACTCATCCTCCCAGGGGCCAGAATCATGACCAACGTGAGCAGTAGGGGGCCATGCCTGGGAGCAGCAGGGTCCATGGAGCCAGGAAGTACCCTTCCATCTCCCTCATGCCCAGACTCTGCACCCCCATCCCACTCATGCACCTGCCTCCCTCTGAGACCCCCAACCCTCATCCTACTCCTGCATCTTCCCTACCTCCAAGACCCACTCTGCTTCTGCACCTTCTCCCTCTGACCCACCACCCCACTCCTGCACCCTCCCTCCCAAACCTCCCACCCTCAGCCTGCTCCTGAACCCATTTTAGCATCATGAGTTGTTAGCTGGTGGTCCATGGAAAGGTCTGTGTGGAGTGGGGTGGGCTGAGGGCCCAAAAGTTTGAGAACCACTGTTTTACACTGTGCAGTGGTATCGGCCTGGTGCAGGATAAAGGCATCGTAACCACTGCTTCTGTCAGTGAGTGAGAACGCTGGTGGATGGGATTCAGTGTGGGAATAGGATGTTCGCCAAATGCCTTTCTCCACTGATCTCACTAGTGTTCCCTGGTTATAATATACTAGAGGATTTACCTGGCGTTGCAAGGGGCCTTAACTCAATTTTTGTTTTTCTTCATTTAAATCATTGTTCTGGGGTGGGACTGGGGATGCGGGGTTCAGAATGCAGGTTGCCCATGGGAGAGAGGACAGCCTCAGCCCTCTCTCACCCCAGCAGCTTGAGGCTAGGTGAGAAGCTATGGGCACAGCCAGGGGAGAGGTGCATGTGCCCTGGCTGAGGGACGGACAGCCAGACAAACCCTCTGAAATACCTAGTAGAGAGCTGCCTTTTTCTCCACCTCTGCCCCTTGCTCATCCAGTGGGGTCCTAGTCCCCATATCTGGCCCCTTGCTGTTCCTCTGGGGATATTTTGCAGTATAGCCGTCCCTCCTGCTAGACCCCTCCCTTTCCATTTGATAAGAAACAATCCCATTCCAGGCACAGCCCATTATCTTGCACAACCAAACCCTGACCTTACTTTAACTTATACTAAGAAGAAGTTGCATTTGATGCGCCTACTCTTACCATTTAGGAAGAGTTAGTTCTTGAACAAACGGACTAACAGACCAAAGGACAGACAAACTCACACTTCTAAAATATATAGTAAGAGTAGGGATTTCCCGCTCACCCTTTCAGCTATACTGTGCTCTTACATTTGTTTGCTGGCTGCTAAAAGATGCATCTCTAACTTCTCCACTTTGTTTGCTCTGCCAATCAGTTATAACCTGGTGCAAAGCCCAGTGGAAGACCTTCCATTGGCTTAGGTGAGGTCCGGATCTGGACCTTAAAGACTGTCTCAACTCTTCTCTTTTTTGGATATACCAGAGGAGTGTAAAACACCCCTAAGTGTTATGTGTGAGCAAAAGCTGGCCTGAAATATCCCGAGGATGATAAATCCTAAGGCATATGGCCTTTTAGATGTGTAATACCAAGAACTGAATACAAAGAAATATCTAACATAGCAAAACCTTCCTGTTTCAGATGAAGCGGCTGTCTCACAATTCAGGTGCAGAAATAAAAGTGCAAGATGAAATAGAATTTAAAAAAAAAATCTGTTATTACAGAAGGGCTCACATATGCAAATCTGTCTCCTACCTCTCCTTGAATTTAAATAAGGCACGAATTCCTTCAACACACCATCTTACAATGATGTCCTCTCCCCTGAAACATACTGACAATTCACTTTGCTGGGGTAGTGTAATAGCTTATCCTGTTTGCTGTGTGACTTAACAAGTGGTTACACTTTTATGTTCTTAGTTTCCCTATCTGCAAAAGGGCAAATAGCTCCTTTTTGGAGGTGTTTATTGTGGGAATAGTGACTTCTGAGAATGCACCTTTAGAAAGCCTTTTAAATGCTTTGGTAAAATGTAAAAATGTGCATCACTTTTTAAAAATCTGTTCATTCATCCTTTATTTATTGTGTACCATGGGAGGCACAGCCTTGGCTAGCACTGAGGCAGTGGGGCGTGGTTGGGGATGCAGCCCCAGTCAGGTCTGGCTGGGTTGAGGGCTGGAGGTAACAGTAGGGGTGTGTCTAGACTACATGCCTCCTTCGACGGAGGCATGTAGATTAGCCAGATCGGAAGAGGGAAATGAAGCCGCGATTAAAATAATCGCGGCTTCATTTAAATTTAAATGGCTGCCCCGATCTGCCGATCAGCTGTTTGTCGGCAGATCGGGGGAGTCTGGACGCGATGCCCCGACAAAGAAGCCTTTCTTCATCGACACAGGTAAGCCTGGTTTCACGAGGCTTACCTGTGTCGATGAAGAAAGGCTTCTTTGTCGGGGCATCGCGTCCAGACTCCCCCGATCTGCCGACAAACAGCTGATCGGCAGATCGGGGCAGCCATTTAAATTTAAATGAAGCCGCGATTATTTTAATCGCGGCTTCATTTCCCTCTTCTGATCTGGCTAATCTACATGCCTCCGTCGAAGGAGGCATGTAGTCTAGACACACCCTAGGTGGCAGGAAGCGCAGCCCCAGCCAAGAGCAGAGCCAGGTGGGATCCTTGACCTCCCTTTGTCTGGCAAACTCCATTGTTCAAGACCACACAGGTCCCAAGGGTGCCAGACAAGGGGGCTGTGTCTAGACTGGCCAGTTTTTCCAGAAAATCGGTCACTTTTCCAGAAAAACTTGTCAGCTGCCTACACTGGCCGCTTGAATTTCCACAAAAGCACTGACGATCTCATGTAAGATTGTCAGTGTTCTTGCGGAAATACTGTGCTGCTCCCGTTTGGGCAAAAGTCCTTTTGTACAAAACTTTTGAGCAAAAGGGTCAGTGTAGACAGCTCAGATTTGTTTTCCACAAAAAAGCCCCAATTGCAAAAATGGAGATCAGGGCTTTTTTGCAGAAAAGCGCGTCTAGATTGGCACGGACGCTTTTCTGCAAAAAGTGCTTTTGTGGAAAAGCATCCGTGCCAATCTAGATGATCTGTTCCAAAAATGCTTTTAGCGGAAAACTTTTCCGTTAAACCATTTCCAGAAAATCATGCCAGTCTAGACATATCTGGGAGGTTCGACCTGTACTGTCAGTCAGTTTTCAGGACTTCTATAATCTGAGGAGCTGTTATGATTGGGTCATGTATTCTTGTTTGTTGACATCAAATACTGATGGATTGTATGTGAATAAACTGAAAGAAAAATATTAATCACCAATTATAAGAGAACCAAACTTCAATGGACTGTGAAAGGTTATTTAAGGGTAAAATGAATTCTCTAAAGTAAATATAGCTATCCATATGAGTAATAGTGGTTTTGTAATGCTTTTTTAAACTAAATAACTAACACACTCTTGTTTGAAGGACGTACTGAGAGCAATCAGGTAGGATGAGCACAGATTCAAATAACAAATCTTGACTAGCAGAAGTACCATGCTATTCAAGATGCAGGTTTGGAACCTGAAGTTCTGATCCATTCATGCTGGGGTGAGTGAAGGCATCTTACAAGGAAGCCGTGGAAGATTTCAGTGGATGATCTGCTTGCCTGACTGGGCTCAAATGTGAAACTGACTTAACAGTAATGAGGAAAAGCAGCTGGAGAAGATAAAGATGTGGAAGGGACATTGTGGGGGAAAGACAGAAGACTGAGGGAAGTTTAGAGGTGATGAGATGGGAACCAGAGGCATATTTAAATGGAGGCAGTAGACCAGTTTAGGCTGGCAACCCAAAACATGAAATCACTTTTCTCATGCCCATTCTTACAAATTACTTAGTCTCTCCTGTTTGGCCTAAGATCTAATCTTTGGGACTCCGTGTGAATGAGGCAAGCATGTGAATGGGAATTACCCAGAGCCAATATAAACAATGAGAAGTCCTGTGGCACCTTATAGATTAACAGATTTATTGGAGCAAAGCTTTCATGGGCAAGGACCTATGTAGTCATGCATCTGACGAAGTGGGTCTTTGCCCACAAAAGCTTATGCTCCAATAAATCTGGGTATGTCTACACTACGGCACTAATTCGAACTAACTTAATTCAAATTAGTTAATTTGAACTAAGCTAATTCGAATTAGTGCATCTAGACCTAAAAACTAGTTCGAATTAGCATTTTGCTAATTCGAACTAGCATGTCCACACTGAGTGGACCCTGAACTGAGCTTAAGGATGGCCGGAAGCAGTGCCGGCAGGGCATCAGATTAGGACATAGAGCGTGGAGCTGCTGTCTCAGGCTAGCCGAGGGCTGTGCTTAAAGGGACCCGACCCCCACCCCGGACAGACAGTTCTCAGGGGTTCCCTGCTTGCAAAGCAGTCCTGGCTTGGAGTGCCCTGAGTGCCCACACTCGGCACATCACAGCACTCGGCCATCAGTCCGGCTGCACTTGCCACAGGCTACCATCCGGGGGGAGGGGGGGAGGGGTCAATCAAGGGGCTTCAGGAGATCTTCGACCCAGAGGAGCCCGCAGAGCCAGCCCAGTCCTCCCCATTGGGGGCTCGTACCCCATTCCTCCCTCACCTCCTTCCACTTACCCCTCCCTAGCCCCCCTTCCTGATGTACAAAATAAAGGGCACATGTGTTCAAAAATAGAAACTCTCTTTATTGAACAAAACTCGGGGAGACTGGGAAAAGGAGGTGGGAGAGGGGAAGAGAGAGGGTGGGAGAGGGGAGGGCAACTAAAATGATCAGGGGATGGGAACAGGTCCCATATGAAGAGAGGCTAAAGAGACTGGGACTTTTCAGCTTAGAAAAGAGGAGACTGAGGGGGGATATGATAGAGGTCTATAAAAGCACGAGTGGTGTGGAGAGGGTGCATAAAGAAAAGTTCTTCATTAGTTCTCATAATAGAAGGACTAGAGGACACCAAATGAAATGAATGGGTAGCAGGCTTCAAACTAACAACAGAAAGTTCTTCTTCACAAAGCAAATAGTCAACCTGTGAAACTCCTTGCTGCAAGAGGCTGTGAAGGCTAGAAGTATAACAGAGTTTAAAGAGAAGTTAGATAAATTCATGGAGGTTGGGTCCATGGAGTGCTCTTAGCCAGGGAGTAGAAATGGTGTCCCTGGCCTCTGTTTGTGGAAGGCTGGGGACGGATGGCACAAGACAAATGGCTTGGTCATTGTCTTCGGTCCATCCCCTCCAGGGTCCCTAGTGTTGGCCACTGGCGGCAGACAGGCTACTGGGCTAGATGGACCTTTGGTCTGACCCAATACGGCCATTCTAAGCTCAGGGCTCAGCGTCCAGGGTCTCACTGGACCACCCCTGATTTTCATACACACCTGCTCCTGGGTGGACAGGCTGGCAGCTATCCTGCCCTAGACGGCCACTTTCCTGTGTCTAGTGCGGAGGTCGTGGATGAGGTCCACGATTTCCGCACTAGACCACGTGGGCGCCCGCCTCTTGCAGACCTGGGCAGGCTCCCAGGAGCCGCCATCCTTGTCCCGGGAAGAGGTGGAGGGCTGGGTGGCAGCGGGTGGCTGGTTCGTGCCGTGCCAGGTGCAGGGTCTGCTGGCTGGGTGCTGGCAGGCTTGCACCTGGCACGGGCACCGTAGCTAGACTGTGCCCCTTTAAGGGCTCCGGGGCCGGGAGGGGGGCAGACGAGTTTCCCTGGTGGTGCCCAGAGTGGCCACCTGGGAAAGCTGGGGAGGGCTAGCTTCCCACTAGTTCAAATTAAGTGGCTACACAGCCCTTAATTTGAACTGCTTAATTCGAACTAGGCGTTAGTCCTTGTGGAATGAGGTTTACCTAGTTCGAATTAAGCGCACCGCTAGTTCGAATTACGGTCGAACTAGCGGTTCGCCTGTGTAGCGCCTATCAAAGTTAATTCGAACTAATGTCTGTTAGTTCGAATTAACTTTGTAGTGTAGACATACCCTCTGTTAGTCTATAAGGTGCCACAGGACTTCTCGTTGTTTATGCAGATTCAGACTAACATGGTTCCCCCTCTGATACTGGAGCCTATGCTATCCTATTGGGGGCCTTTGGATGGAATATTTTGGGTATCCCTCCACCTTGCCTACTCCCTAAAAACACTAATTGCATTACTTACACAGCCTCCAAAATATACCAGTCCCATGCACATGTGTGATGAATGGGACAGGAAACACCCTTTTCTGAAGTTTCAGAGTGGTAGCCGTGTTAGTCTATACCTGAAAAAACAAAAGATAATGAATAGTCTTGTAGCACCTTAGAGACTAGCAAAACAATGTAGATGATATCATGAGCTTTCATGGGCACAACCCACTTCATCAGATGAATGGAGATAAGAAGTCCAGGTTCCAAATAAATAGCAGAGAAAGAGAAGGAATGGTGGGGGGCAAGAGAAGGAAAAAAAATGGAACCCCCCCCAAAAAAACCTGTCAATTACAGTGTCCATGCTAAATGAAGCTGATAGAGTGGGTACTAAATGCTTTTAAGTACCTGGTGCTTGGGTTTTTATGTCATTAGGATGTGGAATGTCACAGGCCAGCCACGCAAGAGGTCTTTGTTTAGACCTCTGTTGCAGGTATCAAACTTGTAAATTAAATTAAGTTTTGCGGCCTCCCTTTCAAGCTGTTTTTTAAAATTGGCTTGCAACAATACAGTAATTTTGAGATCCATTAATGAGTGCAATGGGCAAGTTAAAATGTTCTAGTCATTCGGCTAACTAAAGTCTTTTCTTAGTGGTTAACTCTTGAAACCTGACCCTAATTGTCTTTCCTGTAATGGGTAAAACCATAGGGTACATCTAGACTACAGGCTTTTGTAGAAAGAGGCTTTGTCGACAGATACTGTCAACAAAGCCTTTGTCGACAAAGAGCGTCCAGACTGGCGGATGCTCTGTCGACAAAAGAAGGCACCAGGAAGTGCTTCTGGCAGGTCACAGAAGCAGTCTTAAAGTCCAGGCCCTGCTGCATGCTCTTTATGGAGATTCATGCTTAAAGGGATCCTCTTAGACAGCTGTTGCTCTGCTCCTGCTTCTGGCTTGCCTATCTCCTTGAGGGAAAGCAAAGCTGCTGCAGTTTTTGCTTTGGTTGCCCTGCTTTCTTGGACACCACAGCAGTTTATTTTCAGGTTTGGTTTTTTGCTTTGCACGGTGTTTTTGGCCATGGAGCCTGAGCTGCCCCTGGGCAGGTGATGGCTCCACACTGTGATGATGGAAGTTCTGCTGCATGTTCATGAGAGCATCATGATGTTTGTGGCAGAGCTGGATTCAGAGTCCAACTTTGAGTCCCTCACTCAGGCTGCAGCCCTACAGTCCTTGCACCCAAACTTATTCCTACAGAGGCGAGTTTGGAGGCTGGACACCAGTTCCGACTGGCGAAACCAGCTTGTTATTCAGCAGTGGGACGATGACCAGTGGCTCCGAAACTTCCAGATGCGGAAGTCCACCTTCCAGAAACTCTGTGCCTGGCTTGCCCTGCCCTGAAACGCATGTGAGTTGTGGTTTTGTGATATAGCCTGAAAAAATGAAGAACAGCTCTTGTGCAAGAGGGGTTTTTTGCACAAAAAGGAGTTGTTTACACAGTTCCTTTTTGCGCAAAAGCCTCTTACGCAAAAGCAGCTGCTAATTAATTATGCAAATGAAGAGTGGTCATATTCCATGCCACGCTTCACTTGCATAAGCTTTTCCAGAAGAAGGCTACTGTGTAGCCGTAGCCTGTGCTGAACACATGTAATTTCCCCCCCCCCCCACACTATAACTGTACAAACTGAATCCTAAGGAAGCAATTCTGTGTTAATTTTTTTTCAGTTGCTCTGTAACACCTAGTAACCAAGTAATATTTCACCAAGTATGTTTTCTTTGTTGTGTTAATAAAAATCACTTTTTTAAAGACCATGATCTGATTCCTGTGTCCTAGAAGGCAGGAGTTTTGTGTACATGTGCCTAGGACTTCAGGGACAGCTATTAAAAAAACTACAGGTTTTGCAGGCTTGTTCACAGAGGGTATGTCTACACTACCCTCCTATTTCGAAGTAGGAGGGTAATGTAGGCATACCGCACTTGCAAATGAAGCCCGGGATTTGAATTTCCCGGGCTTCATTTGCATAAGTCGGGCGCCGCCATTTTTAAATCCCGGCTAGTTCGAACCCCGTGCCTCGTGGCTACACGCGGTACGGAGTAGCTAGTTCGGATTAGGCTTCTAATCCGAACTAGCTGTACTCCTCGTGGAATGAGGAGTACAGCTAGTTCGGATTAGGAAGCCTAATCCGAACTAGCTACTCCGTGCCGCGTGTAGCCGCGCGGCACGGGGTTCGAACTAGCCGGGATTTAAAAATGGCGGCGCCCGGCTTATGCAAATGAAGCCCGGGAAATTCAAATCCCGGGCTTCATTTGCAAGTGCGGTATGCCTACATTACCCTCCTACTTCGAAATAGGAGGGTAGTGTAGACATACCCAGAGAGGGTTAAAGAGCTTGAGAGTACCCCACAGGAAGGAATTCACAAATGCACATTCCTGGATTTTCAAGGGTGTATGTGTGTGTGTGTGTGCGCGCGCACCAACAGCAATATCAAGCCAGGACAATGGAATCTGGGGTCTTGCGGAGTTTTAAACAACGCCTTTAGTGGCAGGTTATTTAAAAGTCGCTTGTGTGACTATGGATATATCTACACTAGCTCATTAGTCCGAGCTAGGTAGGCAAATGAGGGCAACCGGAGTTGCAAATGAAGCCTGGGATTTAAATACAGGGCTTCTGAAAGAGTGCATCTGCTCTTCCGCAAAAAATGGCAGACGAGCACACGTGTTCCCTGGATGCGGAGGAGTTTTTCTGGGATACCTCCAGTATCCTGGAAAAACTCCATAGTCTAGCCATAGCCTCAGTCAAAGAGAACACCTAAGTGTGAGGGTGGGGTGGGGGAGAGTTCCATGCTGGAGTACTTCGATAGGTCTTTCATTATTATTCCCATCTGTTAGACCATCCTGCAACTGGAGTTTAGCTCAAGAGACACTTAAATTGATCCAAGAAAGAGGGAGCAAGTAGCAGGGCAGAGGGAGATAAGTCGGCCCCTCAGGTTAACTGGTTGATTCTTCTCTTTTATTGGGCAAAGTGTTAGACTATCACCAAAGCCCAATTCAAAGTTCAGGTGCAGGAGAAGACTGTCTGAGAAAGTTTTAAGGGAGCTTGTTGAGACTGTTTCATTGTTATAAAAATACAGTTTCTACCAAGTGGCTCAATCAAGTTTTTATTTGAATATTCCTTTTAGATAACAGAATGTGGCAGTACCCTGAAGAATATCAAACTGAAGCTGTGGTGTATTATCATTAACTGGGTAGTGCTTTTTCTTTTTTAATTATGCATCATATCTGAAATTAGTGGCATGTAAATGGAGGTTCAAATAAAACTGAATTTAGAAGAAACTAAAACAATGTGTGCCTTTAAAGCCTGAGCTGAAGCTTTTCTTCATCGAAAAGATCTTTAGTGCATATCATAGGATACATGAATAAATATCTAGCATATGGTACATCACAGCATAAGAGAATGTTCAAAGTAGCTTTCATAATTCTTTTGCTAGAAAATGCTATAGACCAGCAGACTTACTTCAAAAGCTACATTTTCACTCAGTTTTGTTCAGCAGATTTACTGGGCGACATCTAATCTTCACATTCTCAATACAATTTGTAACTACTGTTCAGTTTCCTGAGAAGCAATTGGACTGCATTTTCAGGTTGACACTCAGGTAGCTGGATGATGTGCATTGCTCAGAAAGTGACTCCATATAATAACTAATCCTCCTCCCCGAGTTCTGAAGATTGTGTGAGTGTAGCAAATTTGGCTTGTCTATCATACAGCAGCTACATTTCCTTTGCAGTAGAGAACTGCTGCCAGCCCATCAGACTATTTCCAGCCTCTTTTCTGTGGTGGTAATGTGCATGATTCTTAACGCCTTTTGCTGGGGAATGGGAGATTAAAATCTTTTTCACTTAAATAACAGTGTGAACTGCACAGAAATAGCCTTCATTTTGAGAGATTTGCCCCTTCATAAGTCCTAAATCCAACACACATTACTCAACTGGATCTTAAACAATACCTTATTAATAAAAGTTGGCAATTTTCTCAAGCCAATCTGATATAAACCTTGTCTATAGTTCAGTGTGTAGGAGCACTTTTTGTGCTCTTAGTTCTGCAGTTTTCAGGTCTCTGACACATCTTGGACTCCCACCATTGCCTGAGGGCAGGGATGAGCCACTCACAGAGCTCCATGAAGGTGTCCTTCCTCATTCTGAAGTTCTGCAGCCATTGCTGGTCTCCCCACCGCTCCATGACAATCCAGTCCTACCAGTCAGCACTGGTATCCAGATACCAGAGGCAGTGGGGCACGGTGTCCAGGGGAGGGCAGATGGGATCCAGCTGTAGGAGCTGCACTCGCAGAGATCCAAGGAGGGCCTCCCAAAACATCTGGGGGTTGGGTTCGTGAAGAGCCTGGGAGGCAGTCTACAGAAACTGCTGCATGATATACAGCACAAGCTGCAATAGCCGTAGAATGCCCAGAGTAAGCTCCAGCTCCATATCTGGCAAGCTGAGGTGTCCAAAAGGGTAACCACAGTGTTGTACCTCGGTGTTTTCGTACCTCAGTACTCGGTGGTCTGGACTGTCAGTGTCAGTGTCGTCTGGTCAGGGTCATCCTGGCGCGCTCCTGACAGGACCTCTACTCCGTCGGTGATAATAAACTTTCGGCTGTGTGTGTAACAATTGGTACTCCCTTTATCTAGAGTGTTAGACCCCGTGCACTTGGGTCAACACAGAAGATCTCTGAGAGGCCCCGGAAATGACAGATGCAGGCAAGGTTTGAAATCAATCGAGCAGGTTTATTGTCAAATGCGAAGCTCTACCAGTTGGTAACAGAGATCAGTACAATGGGCACTATGGCCTGTATTGACAAGGTACCAACACCGGGCAGGCCTATTGCCATATATCAGCTATTAACAGCAGTTAGTCAAAGTTAAGCTACTGTGCATTCTATAAGTTCAGGCAATGACACCTGCCGTTCAGGCGCCTAGTGCACCCCCCCCCCAAGGTGGGCCGAAGAGCACCCTCTGCGGTGTCCTTTTATAGACAGGTACAAACAACTTAAATCATTTCTTTACGTACAGGTTGCCACCCTCTGTTGCCTAGTTACCACCCCTCACCTTATGGAAGGGGGGCTTACTTACGATCCTTCATGATGTCAATTCTGACCTGGTCCTGAACCTAGGTCAGAATGTGCATTAGTTTTTAGGGAGTTTTTGTACCAAGACATTTCTTATTAAGATGTTCTGCTACTCCCCTTTGGCTTACAGTCTATACCCAGTGCCTCCCTGTGTTCTTCCACGCTCGACCTAACTTACACAATCACACAGTTATCAATAGGGCTTTTTCTTGGCTCCTGTGTTACTGAACCAAAGTCTTGCTCACTAGATTGCAAGGCCTGTTGCTGTTTTCATGTTACAGGCCTCTATTTAGGCCTGCTGACTCCATGTTACTGACCCTCAACTAACTACACACAGCAGGCAGAAGAAAAGTCTTTGCTGTCCCTCAAGCAGGTAGGCAAAGAGATGAAGCTTGAGGTACTGCTGTACGAGTTCGTCTCTAAGCAAGAGCCTCAGATAGCCTCAAGCAGCAGCTACACAAAGTAACTGCTGACCTGATGCCCTGCCTGAACTGGTTCTGGGTGGCCTTAAATGTGAATTAGTCTCCAATCACTGTGGATGCTCTATTTCAAAATAGTGGGGTTGTGGGGTTGGTTGGTTAAGCAGCTGTGAACGACAAAAGTTTTGTCACTCAATTGGCAGTGTAGACAAAGCCTTAGCCTCAGTGTAGTGGGTACAGATGATATCACTGTTTGGGATTAATTCTCCCTTGCAGCATCATGCAAAATAAGTTTGTTCTGTACTTCAACAGATATTTTCTGAACACATGACCCTAGGCAAGAATAGATCAGTTCTGCAAAGAAAACTTGCTACAAATATAGCATTTTGCCACAATACTTTTCTGATTTTAAATAATGTCTTCTGTTCTCATTAAGACAGGAACAAAACTATATTACTTTTGTCTTGTGCTGAAGTCCAGGGACATGAATTTCTTCCTTCACACAGAAATCTATACCCAGTGTGACTGCATCTCAAGCCTCCTCAGTAATAATGACCCTTGCATGTGTGGTTTTGTGTTATTGTCAGCTAATGGCACCAAATTTTGACATTTCGTCTGATACTTTTGTGATATGAATAGCCAGAGCCAAAGAATAATTATTTCCAAACTTACTTTTACTGTGAGAATTTGAACCCACCTCTGCTGTGATTTGACTCAACTGTCTTGCTGAGTTCTCTTTATAAATATACTTTCTGAGCACTGGATTTTGTAGAGACTAAGAGTAACTTGAAATTGGTTTGATTTTTAGAATGGATCAGGAAGCAAAAGTAATGTAGAAATACTAGTGTATTCAGCAGTCTTAATTGGTAAACAATAGGGCTGAAACACATATTTTGATTATATTCAGTAACTGAGTAATTATCATTTTAACTGATAAGTATGAACAGGTGTTTACACTGAAAGCAGTTTCAAACTGGGATGTGTTATGCTCAAAAAGTAGCTTGGGTGGTTGTTCTCATTAGCTCAACAGATGGCTGGATGTTTGCTTGCCATTTTATGAGGAGAGGATTATAATTCAGTAATATTTTACATAGTGTGAAGTATTTATAAATCAATAAAAGATGAAATTTATGCTTCATAATAGTGAAGAGTAAAAGCACACAGACTGCTGGGGAATGGCGTCTCACTGATAAATATCAAACTACTCTTGTAATTAACTCTTCTGAAGGGTTTACTTTCAAGTGCAATGAGGCTAGAACGTTGCCATGCTCAGGAGATTGCAGAAGCAGACTTTATCCTGACTGATGGATTTTAGTACCTAGCTCCGTCTATTTGGCATTTATCAATTTCATTCTGTTTTGTTGCTATTTTTAGTGGACACATTTCCAAAAAAGAGCTTTTCTCTACCAGGCTGTATGTTAATGTGGCCCACGCTAAACAGTTGACTTGTGTGCTTTGGCCTGGTTGAAGATGAGCTTTTATGGGCTGTCAAGATTCTAGTTTACTGTTTGTCTCAAAATCTCATCCTCTCTCACAGATGCTTCACCCACCCACTGTACGGTAGGCGTGTTGCTCTATTTGTGAGATGAGGATTGCACAACATCCGCATCCAAGTGCTAGAGACAGGGGCTTGGATACATGAAGAGAGCCAGGTATTGTGCTGCTGAGTGCCACACCACTTAACTTTAAAGTGCTAAGAAAATTGATGGAATTAACCAGTTTGGAGTTAGGCAACTTGGCTCCCTCATATAGTGCCTGAGAACAGTGAGGTGCCTTGGAGTGTAATTCACAAAAGGCAGCATGCTGCTCGAGCTAGCTAATGGGAGATGCTGGCAGAGGGGTGTCTGCTAAGCCCTGTCCCTCTCAGAAAGGTCAGAGATTTCTTTGGAGGTAAGGCCTATGCTTTTAGGGGGAGGGGTCAGGAAGACCTGATTTTGAGTTCAGTAGTCACATGGGGGACCCCTGGTCCAAATACTCCCTCTGCCTGAGGAGACAAAAGGATTTGACATGGAATAACTCAAAGCACCAAGCTGTGGGAAGTTCCAATGTGGGGTTCCCTTAGTCTTTCCTGTTAAAGCTGTTCCACTGTGGATAAACAATAGTCGTTGGCCAGAGAGAGATCCCACAAGTATGAGAGTGGCTCCATAACCTGGTGTTTGGAGCCCTTCCCTGAAAGGTGGGAGACCCAGCTCCAGTCCCCCTGCCCTTGCAACTCTCTATTTATCTAGGGTGGAACAGTCTCAACAGGAGAGGCTGAGAAGAACCAGCCCCACATCAGAATACCCTATATCCCAGTGGTCAGAGCACTCACCTCAGAGATGATACAGTCCTATTCCAATCCCTTCCCCCGTCAGGCAGAGAGAAGTTGAACCAGGGGTTGCCAACAGCACAGGTGAACATCCTAACCACCAAGTTCAAACTGTAAGGAAGTAAAAGCTGTGGTCACTGTGGGAGGGGCATGTGAACTCACCTGAGGGTCCTGATCAAACAGGTGCCCTCTGAGCCTGCCTGTGAGATGTGAATCAAGTAGCCAAATCCCTGTCTTTCCCTTGGTTTGGGAATTGCTCTGAGGCTCAGAGAGGAGAGAGGCCTCCAGAGACAGGCAGGAGCTCACATGCCCAGAGGCAGAAATGTTAGCACACAAGGAGCTTGTACTGAAACATGTAGGGATTGAGCAACTTCAGGTGCTTACAAGGTTCATCAAGAGTCCTGTGAATCACAGTGCAGCCTAACACTGGCACTTAGATTCACTGAAGTACTTGGCCACCTAGGCCATGAACTTTATGCCAGAAAGAGCATTTAGATCATCTCGTTTGAGCTCCTGGGTATCACTGGTTGCCAACACCAGCACACTAAACCCAAGAATTGAAATTAGATCAAGGTATTACAACCCTCTGGAGGCTAAACTATTATGACCCCCAGGCAGGAAATAGGAGGGGTTGACCTACACCGGTGCCTGAGACCTTTGCAATGGCAGGGAACTGACTGAGGTATGCAGGATTACTGAGCCAATGAATGACCCTTGAATTCTGGGCCTATGCATGCAAATAAACTGTGCTAAGAAATCTGCACTTGTTCTTTAATATTGTATGCAAAGAGCAGTTGATTCAGTACTTGTTAAGGACATTTTGGCAGCATTTCGTAGGGACTGAAACCAAGCCTGCTAAATCTTTTTATTTTTAAAAAATATTTTGTATTTCTCTTGTTCTGAATTATCAGGAATATATTAAATATTAAATCAGGCCTTTAGTTTTTAGGCAGTGTTATATGGGTTTTATACTCCATTGTCTTCAGTGGAGCATGTCCCGATTCACACCAGTGTTCGGCTGATCGGAAGCATGCCCCGGATCTCTGCTTTTTGTGGCCTGATGACCTTTGGGACAGTGAGATTTCAGGGCAAAGTTTAGTCCTTTTTCTGGTGGGTTTGCTTGCACAGATCCACTTGTGAGTGCTACTAGGCTGTTCTGAAATACCACTGAGCCAACCTTCCTGTCTTCCTGGGCTCCCACTCACTCTGTCTTGCTAAGGCAGGCCCTCTGGCTACCTCCAGCGCTGACACAGAGATGGTGTCCCAACCCTGTGCACAATCATACAGACTCTGAGATCTTCCTAGCTCTTGGAAGGCTCAGTGAAAGGGATGTGCCTTAGCACCCAGATGTCCAGCCCCCATGGGATGTGAACCCCAGATAAATCCATCTTGTTCAAGAAAAGGGAAAGCTTGTGTTCCCCCCCCCCATGTAAAGAGCAATGCACCGCTGTTTGCCCCTCAGGTAACAATGATTTATACTGGCTTTATTCATAAAGGGTACGTCTACACTACAGCACTAATTCAAACTAACTTAGTTCGAATTAGTTAATTCGAACTAAGCTAATTCGAATTAGCGCATCTAGACCTAAAAACTAGTTCAAATTAGCGTTTTGCTAATTCGAACTAGCATGTCCACACTGAGTGGACCCTGAACCGAGGTTAAGGATGGCCGGAAGCAGTGCTGGCAGGGCAGGTTAGGACTTAGAGCATGGAACTGCTGTCTCAGGCTAGCCGAGGGCTGTGCTTAAAGGGACCCGACTCCCACCCCGGACAGACAGTTCTCAGGGGTGCCTCGCTTGCAAAGCAGTCCTGGCTTGGTGTACCCTGAGTGCCCACACTCGGCACATCACAGCACTCGGCCATCAGCTCGGCTTCACTTGCCTCAGGCTGCCATCCGGGGGAGGAGGGGGGGGTCAATCGGGGAGCTGCAGGAGAGCTTCCACCCTGAGGAGCCCGCAGAGCCAGCCCAGTCCTCCCCATCGGGGGCTCGTACCCCATTCCTCCCTCACCTCCTTCCACTTACCCCTCCCTAGCCCCCCTTCCTGATGTTCAAAATAAAGGACACGTGTGTTCAAAAATAGAAACTCTCTTTATTGAACAAAACTTGGGGAGACTGGGAAAAGGAGGTGGGAGAGGGGAAAAAGAGGGTGGGAGAGGGGAGGGCAACTAAAATGGTCAGGGGTTTGGAACAGGTCCCATATGAAGATACTGGGACTTTTCAGCTTAGAAAAGAGGAGACTGAGGGGGGATATGATAGAGGTCTATAAAAGCATGAGTGGTGTGGAGAGGGTGCATAAAGAAAAGTTCTTCATTAGTTCCCATAATAGAAGGACTAGAGGACACCAAATGAAATGAATGTTCAGAAAGTTCTTCTTCAGAAAGCAAATAGTCAACCTGTGGAACTCCTTGCTGCAGGAGGCTGTGAAGGCTAGAACTAGAACAGAGTTTAAAGAGAAGTTAGATCAAGTCATGGAGGTTTGGTCCATGGAGTGCTATTATCCAGGGGGTAGGAATGGTGTCCTTGCCCTCTGTTTGTGGAAGGCTGGAGATGGATGGCACGAGACAAATGGCTTGGTCATTGTCTTCGGTCCATCCCCTCCAGGGTACCTAGTGTTGGCCGCTGGCGGCAGACAGGCTACCGGGCTAGATGGACCTTTGGTCTGACCCAGTACGGCCATTCTAAGCTCAGGGCTCAGGGTCAGGGGTCTCACTGGACCACCTTGATTTTCATGCAAACCTGCTCTTGGGTGGCCAGGCTGGCAGTTATCCTGCCCTAGATGGCCACTTTCCTGTGCCTAGTGCGGAGGTCGTGGATGAAGTTCACGATGTCCACACTAGACTAGGTGAGCGCCCGCCTCTTGCAGCCCCGGGCAGGCTCCCGGGAGCCGCCAGCCTGGTCCCGGGAAGAAGTGGAGGGCTGGGTGGCAGCGGGTGGCTGGCTCGAGCCGTGCCAGGTGCAGGGTCTGCAGGCTGGGTGCTGGCAGGCTTGCACCTGGCATGGGCACCATAACCAGCCCGTGCCCCTTTAAGGGCTCCGGGGCCGGGAGGGGGGCAGAAGAGGGGAGGGCTAGCCTCCCACTAGTTCAAATTAAGTGGCTGCACAGCCCTTAAGTAGAACTAGTTAATTCGAACTAGGCGTTAGTCCTCGTGGAATGAGGTTTACCTAGTTTGAATTAAGCGCTCTGCTAGTTCGAATTAAGTTCGAACTAGTGGTTTGCATGTGTAGCGCTTATCAAAGTTAATTTGAACTAAGGGCTGTTAGTTAGTATTAGCTTTGTAGTGTAGACATACCCAAACAAAGTTGATTTTATTGAGTATAAAGTAGGACAAGCACTGCCACTAATGTAGTATCTTCACTGAGCCCGACAGCAAGGAGACGCAGCACTCTGGCTACGTCTACACTGGCCCCTTTTCCTGAAGGGGCATGTAAATTTCACTAGTCGTCGTAGGGAAATCCGCGGGGGATTTAAATATCCCCCGCGGCATTTAAATAAAAATGTCCGCCGCTTTTTTCCGGCTTTTAAAAAAGCCGGAAAAGAGCGTCTAGACTGGCCCCGATCCTCCGGAAAAAGCGCCCTTTTCCTACTTCAAAGTAGGAATAAGAGCCTCCGGAAAAGGGCGCTTTTTCCGGAGGATCGGGGCCAGTCTAGACGCTCTTTTCCGGCTTTTTTAAAAGCCGGAAAAAAGCGGCGGACATTTTTATTTAAATGCCGCGGGGGATATTTAAATCCCCCGCGGATTTCCCTACGACGACTAGTGAAATTTACATGCCCCTTCCGGAAAAGGGGCCAGTGTAGACGTAGCCTCTGTGTGTGTGTGTGTGTGTGTGTGTGTGTGTGTGTGCGGGCAGCCCCTAGGGAATGCGTTATACATAATCTGAAGCTGTGGCACCACCTGGTTCCTTTGTTTGGAATAGGTAATTATTTAAACAAACAGCATAGAATGTGCCACAGAACTGGGTGAAGATAGATTTATTTTAATATGAACTTACCTTTCTCTGTGCTGAGTTGGGTGCTGTCCCAACCGGTAGAGGCTCCATTGTTCATCACAGCTTTGCTTCTACAGAAATGCCCTCAGCCTGTGTTCTTACTCAGTCTTTGCAGCTAAGACTCAGGGGGGTCTCTTCCTTCAGCTCGATTGCAGCGAATACTCACAATGCATCTAAAATATGTCCCCTCCCCCTCAGCCTTTTGGTGCCAAGAAACAGGACACTTTTGTGCTAGTCACTAATGCAAAAACATGATTGGGTCTGAGCAGGATTCCTCCTGGACTCACAGTGCCAAGGGGTTAAGAGCAGTAAATCAGATCAATACATTTTCTTACATTTTAGGGGTAATAAAAAGGAGTTTAACGTCCTGCTCTTGAAGGAAAAGGCAAAAGCAAATGCTAAAAATGAGTTGTTTCAGTCAAAATATGACAAATAGTACGTTTTTCTAAAACTCTGTTACAAATCATTCTGTCAACAAACTGAAAGAACTTGGCCTTCTAAAGGAGATGATTGCCATGGTAACAATATAACAGATACTTCATTTTCCCCCAACCCTTTATTCATGTCATAAACCGAGTAGGAGGCCATTCTTCTTGTATGGGAGGAAGAAGAGCATTTTCATTGAGGCTTGTTGTCTCCTGCAAGTTCTTTGCCATCTTTGCACATGGCAGGGAAAAAACTGTTAAATCAGGTGTTTGTACAGTGCATGTCTGTAGGGGTACAGGAATTTAATGAACAAGGAGGTAGGACCCAACTCTGTAAAGCATTTAAAAATTCATAATTATGTATGAATTGCTGTGGGGAAAACATAGTGGCGTTTCTGTGTATTAAGTGGTAGAAGATAAAAGTCAACTCTCTGCAAAACGGGTAATCTTTGTTTCCCATGGTGAATTTATTGTCTTTCAAGGGCCCAAAGCTAATAAATACACACCTGACGCCTTGAGTCACAATTTGTGTATTAAAACTTCTCAATGCTAAGCTATGGCACTAGAGTAGGGAAGATTATTTTACTATTAAATTTCTTTTTGCTTGCATTTTACAGGCATCCCTTTGCGTTTCATATGCAACTCTGATGGGCCATCTGTAGCAGACTAATCATTTTCCCTTCCTTACCCATAGGTGTCATATGTACCAGTAATGTAATTTTTTATAAGAACTTCCATTCTCTTGGAAATGCCCACGAAAGCTCATCATCTAATAAACCATCTTGTTAGTCTTTAAAGTGCTACATTGTCCTGCATTTTGCTTCAACTACCCCAGACTAACACGGCTACATTTCTATCACTATTCTATAATGTATAGGGTATGGAAGCCAGTTCAGACAAGATGGATCCGCAGTACGGCTTCTCAAATCTAACATCACGTTTAGAAAAATTGAATTTGGCTCTGAAATAGGGATGTAACCAGTTAGCATCACCCTTACCGGTTAACTGGATTTTACACCCTTCTGCTGAAAGAGGGATTGAAGACAGGTCCATCTCTCTCATTTTCTTTAAATGATCTCACAAAAACTTTCAGCAGAAACTGGAACGAACCTTGAGTTAGAAGTTGATAAAAATTCAGTTAGCTATTTCTTTTTTCATTTCATGTCTGTTCCTCTCTGATTCTGATTCTGGTTCTGACTGAGAATTTGTGCCTATTCTTGGCCTGGCCTAGAATTAGAATTAGTGAAGATCTCCATAAAGAGTCCCTTGAGCAACAAAGGTTTAAGGCAAAAAGAGCAATGGTAGAAGGCTCTGACCATGTAATAAGTTGCAGAGGTGCATCTAATCATTGTGGTGCTTAGGTGAATCCAACTATGGTACTTTGGCTTTCACTCTTCACTGTGAACTAATATTTTAAAAGTACGCAATCTATATAAGTGGAGGCACAAAACTGATTATAAACAATGTAGTTTGTGCTTAAATTCAGAGGTGTATTAAGTAAACTGATAAAAAATGTTAATTTTTACCTTTTATCCTTTATGAATTCCACAGAAATTAGTGGAGTTACAATAGGAATGAATTTGAGCCATTTTTCTTTTCATAATATTAAAATGTTGCTGGTAAAAGAGAAAATATTCTTAATAATGTTCTTTGAAGTGTTTTTCAGGGTTCCTTTATTGCCAAATTTTATGATCAAATTTCCATTTTTAAGCTCTTTTAAGTGGACTGATTATCTTTAAAATAAAATACAAGGATTATAGGAATTTTATACTTTGAGTGAAGAGGCAAAAAAAAAAAAGTTTCTTGTTTTCTTTTTTGTTAGCAGGGGGATAATGACTCCCATTTAAGAGTAAAAGCATGGGAGGCAGAGGTAGATTTTGGGTGCTCAGCTTCCCTTTAGGCTTTGAAAAAAATCTCCTAGTTCTCCTGGGTGAATAAACTTAGGTTATTTAAAATCAATGTAGACACCCCTATCCCAAGTGCAATATTCAGCTTTAACCAAATAACTTCTTCCACCTGCACATGCTGTGTCTTCTCTCTCCTTTCTCATATCCAGTGCCTGTCACTCTTATTAGTATTCTCCTCCCCAGTAGCAGATCTGTTGTCTACATGTCATGTTTGTCCCAACTCACTTTTTCCTAAAAGGCGTTCAGGAGAGAAGCCATGAACCCTAGAAAGTTGCAGGTTTGAGGTGCTATTTGAGGCCATTGAAAAAATTGATGGAAGATACACAACTCCACCTTTGCGAATTGCATAGCAGGAGTTGACATACCTTACATTGATTTTCTGGAAAAATTCTCCAGTCAACTTCCCAAGTTCTCATAACTGTGAGGAGTTCCATGGTTGATGGGGCAGAGGGTTCAATTTAGCATTCGATTCAGTGTTCTCATCAGTTGACTTACGAGACCTGCTAAATAGAATGCCAAATGTGGCCATAGAGCAGCCTCAATCTGGTTATTTGTATCTTACAATTAACAAGTTTGCCTAATTGACACAGACATGATGATTATAGAGCATCACAGCTATCCAGGTCAGTATGTTAAGCAAAAGAGCATTTGGAGCCAATGTCTTCAACCTTTCTATAGTATTTTAGTTCAGTTCTACACACATTTAATTAAGCTATGTCTCTATTGGGTAAAGTCTTCTGGGGCCATTAACTAGAGCTGAGTGACTAACTCATACCAAACAATTTAGTGGATGAATTTCACCTCACTTTCTGTTCTTGGGATAGCTATAAACTGATCATAATACCCTCAAATGTATTCATTATTTGCAATTATTTCTTGAAACTTCTGGTGAATTTTGTTAATCTATTTGAAGTCTGAAACATAAGCTTTGTTTGTTTGTGATTAGTTACACTGGATATTTTTTGGCTCTCTAATCATGATTTTAGTAGTGATGCTTTTTTTCTTAAAGTCTTAAGAGCTTAAAAGTAATTTGCTATAAATATGCATTGTAGTTAAAAAATGGAAAGGGAACACACAGAGGTCTGAATATGTTTGAATTTTTAAAAATTTATGTGTGGGTAAATGGGTAAATTATTTTTTCTCCTTCCATTGTTAACAAGAGTGCACACTGAAAAATTATAGGGTATAGAGACAGTGAGAGTGTGTGTGTGTGTGTGTGTGTGTGTGTGTGTGTGTGTATAAACATACTACATTACATATGATAGCCTCTAGTGATCTGGAGTAGTTTTGGTTTGCATCTAAGACTGAAAGATAAACCTAGTTAATCAAATTCTGTCTTTCTTTACAGCCAGGTAACTGTAATATAGGATTGGATTAGATTGATTGATTACTTAGAAAATTATTTGATCAGGTAGACTTAATTGGTTCTTGTGGGTGCAAGTAAATGCCCAATTTGGTTTATTATGTCTGAATAAAATGATTCTATTTTTGCATATTCTTTTTCCATCAGGAACAATAGTTTCTGATTTCTTCTCTTACTTCATCCACCACTTGATTGCACCTTTCAAGGGTGTGGAGCTGGCCACAGTATATAAATATTCCAGATATTTTGTACAAATTTGACAGGACAGGTTGCTGAGGATATTAGGCAGGCTCAGGGGTAAAACATGTTGCTAAAATGTCCTTTTCTTTAGAGAACAAGGATGGACTAAAAAAGCCAATAAGTTGTATGAATTAGTCTCTAAGAAATCTGGAGGAAATGAAAATGTAGCTTTTAACTGTATGTGTTCTTGGTGGGTTTGACATTTTCACAAATATTTACTTTTTTTTCTAGAGAAAGAACTGTTATCGCAATATTTGAATTTCCAGTTTTAATGGCATTACTTAGTGTTTCCTCCTGATGTTCTTCAAGTATATCTTCATATCACTTTTAAAAAAATCTAAAAGCATAAGTATGAAAGGATACTATGATTTTACAATTTCCAAGCATAATTCCCTGGACATAACCCTTTCTGTGCAGGTTTCTGAACAGGAGTTTGGAACGAAGGAGACTGCCTCAAAAATAATCCATTCTAGATTTCACGCTGAGCCCAGAGCATGTTCCAAACAGACTTGTGAAATTGTATTGGTTATTTAAGGATACTTTGGACAATGTAGACACCATCAATAAATGTGAAAACTATTTAGCTATCAAACAGCAATGTTTTGGTTTATGGTGCTCCCAGTCATCTTTGACATAACTCTGATGTTGTCCTTTTTGTTACAATTCAGTTATATTGAGTAGATGATTTTAGTAGGACTTACACCAGTAGCTGCTAATTGGGTAGGAGTTTTAAACTTAAAATATACACTATGTTTGGATATTGGAAATAATTGTAGCTTCTAGATTTGATACCAGTCAGAAATGCCCAGTAAAATACACAGGTACATCTTTTATCCATTAATGCATTTTGAACTAGATTGGATACTTCCTCATCATTTAGCCTAATGTCTTCCTGTTCTGTGATAATGTTACAGAAAATATTTCCTTCTAACTCTCACCAAGGAGCTTGATAAAGGCAAGGAAAGCTGCTATTCTGTCTCCCTCTAGCCACAATTTTGCTTGGTAAGTCTGTTTCTTCCAAGCTTCTAACTATAGAATTAAAGAACTGAATATATGCAACCTCAGACATTCTACCTTTCTGCTTTGGTTTCCTCTGTATTCTGTCATAGTGCCCCAACATACAAGGCATGTTGTAATTGCCCAGAAAATGTGTCTTTTATATCTCCCTCCTTAGACATTCTTTGTCTTTTCTCTTCTTTCCAGCTTCCATCTAGGCCTGTTGGTTTGCTGAAACTGACAAGGACAAAGAAACAGAAACAAATATATTTTCTGAGAGGTCCCATAGAGTCCTTTAGTCTCCACATATGCCACTGTATTTGCCATGTAACACAGGATTGGAAAACAAATTCACAAAGAACCTTGTGGAATTTGTTATCCTCAATGCAATAAAAGAGAGGTAATAAAGCTGCTGTTTGAAGAAATTTTTAGTATCTGAGACCTGAAAGAGGTTAGTCTTCTTTTAACAATCTGGGGGAATTTATTGGCTGGAGAAAAATCTCAAGAGGACCAAGGAAAGGTCATTGTCTTGTTTTAAAAGGTTATTGGGAGTAATGTAGCAAAGGTGTTCTCCAAAATAGCTTTAGCAAAATCCAGAGACAGATCAGAGCTGCATAGGGTGTAAAATGATCATTGGCTTAGCTTTTTTCTGTCCAGTCCTTCCCTTCAAAAGTATTTGAGAATATCATTGTGCTTTTTAAAACTTCTCTTGTCTGCAGGCCACACTTTTGAGCATCTCTTTCATACTGCATAGGTGTGGATTGATAACATGGAATTTTGGGGAGTCGGCCCTCGTTCAGAATCATCACTGTATGAAAATGCTATTAAAAGGTTAACACTTACTAACAGTTATTACATCACTACAAAGAACTGATAACAGCCCTCATATTTAAGTTGCCTTGTACTTTTCATTATAAAAGATTATTGTGACTTTTTCTTGACAAAATTTAATACCTTCATTGTCTTATTTGGCATTTAAAATTTAGCAGGACGAGTGAGAAGACTGCCTTTTCTTGTTCTATGACATTCCAGTCCAGTTTTGCTGAATTATAAACTTAAAAGTTGTGATTTGCCTTCTCTCACTTGTGTTCCTTACACAAGTTTTTGCATCCTATAAAAATAATCAACAAACATTTAGGGTGTGTCTAGACTACAGGGTTTTTCAACAAAAGTGAACTTTTGTGGACAAAACTATACCTGCGTCTACACTACCGCCGAGTTCTGTCGACATAACGTCGACAGAACTCGGCAGTTTTGTCAACGGTGGTAAACCTCATTCTACAAGGAATAACGCCTTTTGTCGACAGAGTGATGTAGACAGAAGGCATTATTGCATCTCCACGGTCCTTTGTATCTACACTGTCACGTTGACAAAGCAGCTTGCTTTGTCGACAGAACTGGATGTAATCTAGATGCTCTTCATCAACAGAAGCTTTGTCGACAGTATCTGTCGACAAAGCCTCTTGTCGACAAAAACCTGTACTCTAGACGTACCCTTCGGGTACAGAAGTTTTGTTGACAGATGCTGTCAACAAAGAGCGTCTAGACTACATCCAGTTCTGTTGACAAAGCAAGCTGCTTTGTTGACATGACAGTGTAGACGCAAAGGACAGTGTAGATGCAATAACGCCTTCTTTTGACAGAACTCTTGTCAACAAAAGGCGTAATTCCTCGTAGAATGAGGTTTACAGCTGTCGACAAAATTGCTGAGTTCTGTCAACGTTATGTCAACAGAACTCGGCGGTAGTGTAGATGCAGGTATAGTTTTGTCTACAAAAGTCCACTTTTGCACTGGGAACATGTGGGAGATGCAGAGTAACTGCAGTGGCAGGTTGGAGCGGAGCCTGGGCAGGGCACTCTGGCCTACCACACCCCTTACCCACATGGTCTCAGTGCCCCATTTCCTTACATCTGGGGATATATTACATAGCAAAGCATCCTCAAATCTTATAGGAAGGAAAATGTGAGAGGTGGGTTCACCCAGCACATTAATTAATGGCCAGTGCCCTCTCTAGGGGTAGGTGTTCTGTTCCTGTCAGCCATGGGGAGCCAACAGCCTTCACAGGGTTGGTGGAGGCCCTGGCTCCATGCTCCTTGAGGGGGCAAGGCCGCAGGCAGAAGGGGTGGGACTGGGGGAAGCCAGCGCCTAGTACTGCCTGGAGCACAGTGCGGCCCCACCCCTTGGTCTCCCAAAGCGTGATGCTCCAGTGATGATTTAAAGGGCCGAGGGCAACAGACACTGCCACAATGGCAATGGACAAGAGCCCCTGGGGCAACTGCTCTCTTTGCCCTCTTCCCATGCCCCCATCGGTGGGCCTGCTGTCAGCTAATGTAATTAGCCTTGTAGATCATATGATCAAGTCAATGCTGAAGGCTTAGGATTCAAACCCAGATGATGATTCCTGTCTGGGTTGCGTGTGTTACAGTTCTACATAGTTTGTTCTTTCTCTCTCTCTCTCTCTCTCTCTCTCTGTCTCTAAGAAAAAATCTTATTAACTGACATTGCATGCAAAAAACCAAACAAAACCCCCCCGTTATTAATGTAGGTGATAAAGTTCAACATTTAAGCTATGAAATGCCAGATTTCAGGTTGCCTAGACAACTTAATTCTGCCCCGGTGTGTGTGTGCATTGTTAGTCTTTAATTACATTATCATATACTACTGTTTCTACAGGGTCCTGCCACAACCAGTACAGAGGATGGATGCACAAAGGGGCAGGTTGCTTGGGAAATGTCAGAAAATGCTTTGCTTCCAAAACTTTACTTTAACTTAGTTGGTTTTGTATATAGTAATATTTACAAATCAGTTATTCTTTATTCTGATAGAGAAATATCATAATAGTTTTAGCACAACACTGTTTCTATTAGTAAAACTTCACTTTTTAAACCTGATGCATACATACAATGAAGTTAGCATGAATTTGTGATTTAACTTTGACATTTAGTTTGAATTTAATAACATGATTATCACTTGCAAATGTTTGTATATAAAGTACGTCTCAACTGATAAATTTCATTAACTGTATAATGTTTAATATAAATAACACATAGTAAGTAAATAGATCCAGTTAGTAAAATCCCATTCACTTTCTTCCCCCTCGTTATTGCAGATTCTTTACTATAACTACTTTGCAGTAATAATTATTCTAGAATAAATACCATCCTTTTTTTTCACCTTATACCATCTCTGTAGGCCACATTCCAACCTCTGTGAGCTCATGTTGTAAAACTTGTGTGACCCTTTGTAAAGTTCGTAGGTGCTATGCACAAAGTGTTGCCGACTGCCTTATTGTTCCATGCATATATTCTGATTTCATAGTATTTTGTCTAGACAAGTCAGTGAACTGAGTGAGGCATCACAGGTTGAAAGAGGGTAGCATGAAGGTTAATTTGGTCATATCTTAACATTTACTTATTTTCTCTGTACTTCTAACCTGGATGCAACATGTTATCTAGTTTACCTTAGGTGCTATATGATTATATATGGGAAACAGCACTTCTGATGACCTATTTGTTCCCCTCTAACACTTGTACTGGATAACTTTCTGTTTTCATTTAGTTCATTGGTGGGGGTGGTTGGTTTTCTTCCTTCATTTTGATCCTCTCTTATCGCATCCATACAGCTGCTACACTTCAGTATCCCTTGCCTACTGGGCTTTGTTGCCTCCTTTCTCTCTTCATCTCCGCTCCATCTCTGTCTTCCATTTTCCGTCACCCTCTCCATCTTACCCCAATCCCTTCTCCTCCTTTCCCTTAATGTTAATGTTCAGGGAAAGGAGATTAAAGTTAATGACCTTAGCTCTTCTGTCTTCCCTTTTCTTATTTTCTAACCCTGGCAGCCATATGAAAAGCAATGTCTCACAAACTAATCACTGGAGGAGTGCTGTGTCTCAGTGTAATCGTAAACAGGGAGTCAGTGGTGCCGGAAGAGTGTTTGGAGCAGAGGTGCTGAGCTTCACTTTCCCTTGCCCCTCACCTCTGGCAGCTGGGACCTTGCATGTGGGGCTGTCTGCTAAAACCCTGGGGCTGGCAGTGGAGCTGGAGACCACTCAAGATCTTGGGGCTAGCAGCGGAGCTCCTGGGCTGATGGCTTAGGGGGACCCTGGGCTAGCAGCAGTGTCCCCAGGCATGGGGCCACTTGCTGGGTGGGACCAGGGCCAACAGCAGAGCTTGTGGGTAACAGTCTGGTGACCAAGGCTCCAGGTGGCAGCAATGTGGCAGATAGGACCCCAAGTGCAATACCTGGGGTGCTGCAGCATCCCCTGTATCCCTACTTCTCACATCTTTGCAGGAAATCATCAATGAGCAAGCGTATTTCCCCGATGGGTCCCACAGTGATCGGTTCTTGGACTTTTGCTAGTTAACATTTTTATCCATAATAGGGAGGAAAACATAAAATCATCACTGAAAGTTTGCAGATAACACCAGTATTAGGGGAGCAGTAAATACTAAAAAAGACGTGTCGCTGATTCAGAGAAATCTAGGTCACTTGGTAATTTGGGTGCAAGCAAGCAATGTGTTTTTGTGTGGTTAAATGTAAATGCATGCATTGAGGAACAAAGACTGGAAATGGGTAGGGTGACCAGACCATTTTTAAAGGGGCAGACCTGTATTTAAGCCTTCTTTTTCTTAAAAACAGGCAAATTGTCCCGTATTTTCTGTTTCTCTCCATTCCCACAATCAGTACTGGGGAATCCTGCTGCTGGATGGATCCCTGCTCACCAGCCACCCACTCGCCAGCTGTGAGTGCAAGGAGCAGGGCTCAGTGGCCAGTGATGGGGGTGAGTGTGCAAGGCTGGTGGCAGGGCAAAGATGCAGCGCCTGGGGCCAGCGGCTCCCCCTGCTGGTTTGTCAGCAGAGCCCCTGTTGTGTGCCGACTCTTGGCCAGAAGCCGCCCCTCTCTCCACCCCCCCTTCCAGCAGCGCTGGCAGTGCACTGTGGTGTATGGTGAGAGGAGCCAGGCGGCCAAGTATGTGTCACCTCTGCTGCCACCCAACAGCCCTTTGCTTGCTCCCCCCTTGCTGTATCTCCCTGCCTTGCCCCAACCCTGCTGCTCCTCCAAGTGCCTCCCAGCAGGGCACATCCCTCTCCCAGAGCCGTGCCCAGAGCCAGCCCTAGTCAGAGCACTCAGCAATGTAACAGCCTGGCCGGCAGGCTCCTTCCTTCCCTCACGGGTGCTGGCTGGGCCACGCCCCAGGAAAGCCCAGGACCCTCCAGCCTGTGGCACTGGCCAGGAGGGGCCGAGGCCTGCATGTACCAAAGCTGGCACAGCGCTGGCTTGGGTCAGCCTCTCTGCTAAGGTCTGGAATGGTGGGGGAGGGTGTGGGAGGCAGGGTTGCCAGATGGTTTCAACAAAAATACTGGACACACTTGCCATTACATCACAATCTACATTACATCTTATTTAGAAAATACCAGACATTTATACTTTCTCATTTCTATTTTCTCAATTTGTTTCCCGAACAGTAAGCTCAAATACTGGACTGTCTGGTTCAAAAGCGGAGACCTGGCAACCCTAGGCCCAATGCAGTCTGCGGGCCGGATCTGGCCCCTGGGCCGCATCTGGTCCAGCCCTGTCCTAGGCGGTCCTAGACCCCTGTTTGACAGCCACTGTGAAGGGGCTAGCATGAGTACACTGTACACTGTACCTACAGATCGCTGTTTCTGTAACTAGTAATTATTTAAAACACACACAGATGCTCAGCTACAGCCTAGCTTTGTACCACAACAACAAACAAATCTACACGGAGAACAAAAGTTAAATCTCATCTCACAGCCTTCATTTAATTTTTCAAAAAAAGATTTTTGGAGGCCAAATTCATCCCTGATGTGAAGCTAGTGGTGTTATGCCAGGAATGGAGTTTTTGCCCCAGTCATGCACAGCTGCCCTCACAGCCTAGCCTGTTGTGTTGTTCTGGTTTCATGACCACTGGGAACCCAGAGACCTGACCTTCCTTTCAGTTGCTTTTGTTGGCAGCAGCAGCCTCAGGCTGCATGGGGTGCAGAGATGAGCTATTGTTACTGGTGTTCCACTACAGGAGCCATGGAACTGGGTCCCAGCAAGCACATCAAGCAGAGAGGCCTTCAATGAGCGCCTTGTTCAGGCTGAGCATAGATGACTCACCCTGATGAAATGCAGACTTAGCACAGCCAAACCCTTCTTCCTGCACCGCCACCCCTTCAAGCAAGGCTGCCGTATTGCCTTTGTGTCTTGCCATGCTTGACCACAAAATCCTGTTTTTGGGCGAGCTAAGACACAATAAACTAAAGACCAAGTTAAAAAACGAGACCACTTGTCTCTAAACAGACAATGTCTACCTGAGCTTGGTCCAGATCAAATGGTGCTTGTAGTAACAAGAGCCTTTGATTTACTCTGCTGTTGGTTTGAGCTGGGTGCATACAGGTCAAAAGTGACCTGCTCCTTTAAGTTTATCTTCTCAAAATCCAGTGTAGCTTTTGCACAAGTGGTCCCAGTAAATGGATTTGTTACTGTTTACCTCTGGGTCAGCGATAACTCAATGTCCCCCTCGCAAGGATTTTTTATTACAGGGAAATGGTTCTACAGACTCAATTTGGGGACAGAGGGGCTGAGGTTGCCAGGTAGACCCCGCCAAAAAACTGGACACACTTGGTAGTGGGCGGGGGGGGGGGGAGGGAGGAGGAGAGAACCAGCAGGGAGGGGGCCGGGCCTGGTCGGGAGCAGGGGGTGGTGGGAAGCAGAGTTGGCGGGGGGATCAGAGGCCAGGGGGGCTGGACGGGAGGAGAGGGGGGCCCAGAGGAAGGGGGCTGGAAGCAGATCTGGCGGGGGGGGGGGGGGGGAGTCCTTCGGGCTGCACCTCCGGCAGGCACTCCCTTTAGTTGTGAGCAGAAGCCGGGCAGGGATGTTGGAGGGGCTGGTAGTCACTTCCCCCGCCTGGATTCTGCACGTGACCAGAGGCTGCCAGCTGGGGATCGGCGCTGGGAGCCTCTGGTTGCATGCAAAAGCCGGACGGGGGGAGTGGCTGAACATAAGAACATAAGAACGGCTGTACTGGGTCAGACCAAAGGTCCATCTAGCCCAGTAGCCTGTCTGCCGACAGTGGCCAGCACCAGGTGCCCCAGAGAGGGTGGACCGAAGACAACGATCAAGCGATTTGTCTCCTGCCATTCCACTCCAGCCTCTGACAAACAAAGGCCAAGGACACCATTTTATGCCCTGGCTAATAGCCTTTTATGGACCTAACCTCCAGGAAATTATCTAGCTACTCTTTAAACTCTATTATAGTCCTAGCCTTCACAACCTCCTCTGGCAAGGAGTTCCACAGGTTGACTACACGCTGTGTGAAGAAGAACTTTCTTTTATTAGTTTTAAACCTGTTACCCATTAATTTCATTTGGGCTGTGTCTACACTGCACCCCTTTTCCGGAAAAGGGATGCAGATTAGACACATCAGAATAGCAAAATCCGCAGGGGATTTAAATATCCCCCGCGGCATTTGCATTTACATGGCTGCCGCTTTTTTCCGGCTTGGGGATAAGCTGGAGAAAAGCGCCAGTCTAGACGTGATTCTCCAGAAAATAAGCCCTTTTCCGGAGGATCTCTTATTCTACTTTCAAGGGCCAGTTCATCACTCCCTTCCCCCTTCCTTGTGGGTGGGAGCAGCTCCCATCCCTTCCCTCCCCTGCAGTGCCAAAACCTGCTGCTGGCCACATTCTGGTGTGAACCCTGGCAGACATCTCCCCCATGTAGCACCTCAGAAAACATGGCACCAGGTACCAGGAGATACAGGCCTATCCCAGGGTCCAAGCAGGCATAGAGGGCAGGGAATGGTGGGCAAAGGGGGGAGAGTCGGTCAGTCAGTCTCCTCCCCCATGAATAAGATGTTCCAAACATCTTATTCATGTGTGTGTGTATGAGATAAATATGTTAATTAACTAGTAATTTACTAGTCGACTAGTTGATGAAGTTCCATCAACTACTTGACTAGTCAATAGGCACTTCTGCATTCCTCTTTGAAGTACCATCTCTTCCTTTGCTTCCTCTTTCTGCTGGAAGCAGCAAGGGGGGGAATCGACTAGTTGACTCGACTATCCAATAAGCATTTACTTATCACATAGTCAAATAGTCGACTAGTCATTAACATCCTTAGTATGAGAGAGACTCTTCTGTTTGATGTTAATTTGAACATTTGTACTTGTTAGTCCTGACTGATTGCCATTGAACTCGCCCGACTACAAGTAATTTTACCGGGTATCTCTTATTTAGTATAGGGACATATGGTCATCCTAAAAACAGGTGACTCAATGGGGAAGCTGTGACTGAAAATGCCATAGAGAGCATTCAGCTGAACATGGGCTCTGTGTGATGCCCTGGCCAAAGGAGCTCAGGTGACCCTGTGATGCATGCTGAGAGGAATACTGATAGGGGTGGCAATGTACCGTACTATCACATTTGGCACAGGTGCAGGAACACCATGTCCAGTTCAGATGCTAATTCAAGAAATACGTTGACAAACTGGAGAGGGCTCAGAGTCAAGAGAATGATTGAGGGATTAGAAAACATGCCTGATAGTGATAGTCAAGGAGGGCAATCTATTTAGCTTAACAAAGAGGTGGATAAAGGGTGATTTGATGACAGTTTATAAGTATGTACATGGGGAATCATTATTTTAATAATGGGATTTTCAAAGGAGCAGAGAAAGGACTAGCATGATCCAATGCCTGACAGCAGAACAGAAACAAATTCAGAATAGCAATGAGACGTACAATTTAAATAGTGAGAATAGCAATGGAACTATTTATGCAAGGTCATGGTGGATCCTCTATCGAGATCTTTAAAGACAGATTGAATGTTTTATTTAAAAGCTATATACTTAGGACTTTCCCCAGATAATTCCTATGTACTGTATTGGCATGAGGTCAGACTATATGTTCATAATAGTCCTTCTGGTCTTAGAATCGATGCATATGGGAGTGACTTCTGGTCTTCAGTAGCAATGAATTGAGACATGCTTCCAGCATAGATTTTTTAGTGTACAACAGGGGTGTCCATATATTTGCAGAAATAGATTAGCAGTTGAATGTTGAAAATGTATCCCCTTTTTAGGAAAGCACTTTCCTCTGTATTCCAAAATATTTGTTGTATTTTGAAAAAACAGAGCTTCTGTAATTCTCACTCCAGAATGTATGTAACATTAATACTGGAATTTAAGAATTAATTAATTTATTAATTCTTAAATTCCAGTATTTGTTTGGCTTGTAAAGATTTAATTATTAGTTCTTTCCCAATTAATGTGATATCCCCAATCACCTTTGAGATAACTAGAAGCTGTTGATAGATTCATATTTAACAAGTAATGGAATTAGGATTCAGTTTTATTTGATTTTTCCAATATTGTGAATTTATAGGTCTTCTTTTTAAATTCTAATCTAGACTTTTCCTAAAAACCAGTCAAAGTTCATTTTTTCCTAACAGGGAACAGTTTTGCATTTTTTTTCTTTTGGGGAGTTTAGCGGTCGAGTCCACCCTGGTGCGGCACCTCCTGCTGGTCATACTTCCTGCTGGACCACTTCCCTGTGATCCTTGCACCTTCATGGGCCTTGTCTCAAGACCCTTGTCTGTGGTCGGTATCAGACTGGAGCCTCTCGCCAGCTCCCTGGAGCCTGCTCAACACCACTCTGTCCAAAGAGCTGTCTCTTTACAGGGAGCTAGTCCTTACCCTTGTTGTGCAGAGTGTGATCTTCCTTCTGGCCTGCACATTTTTACAGGGCCTTGCCTTGCCCTGATTGGCTGTCACTTGCTGTGCCTTGATTGTTTGGGTTTATGCAGACTCCCTCCAGCCCGGCTGGAGAGGGCTACAGCACCATTACAGGGAAATTCAAAAGAAAATAAGCAGTCTTTAATTGGTTCAGGCTACACTTGGCCTCACTGCTTTCATTTTTGGGTTTGTTTAATCAGTGGGCAACTCCAATTTATAGGACTTGATTTTCTAGCTATTTCTCAGACACCGAGGATTTCATATGCTAGACTGCCATCTTAGGAAATGAATACTGTTGGAGCGTGGCATCTGCTTTTGATTCTTATTTGGTGAGGAAGACAGGGCTTCAATATCTTTTCTTACGGGTTATAGTCAAACAGTAACAGAAGAAGCCTAACAACATTTATTAAACTGCAAACCAATAAAAGGCCTATGGCATAACAAAATGAACTGACAAGATCTTTTTGTGTGCAGTTAATACAAGCAAAAACGATCTCATCTTAGGCCCCTTGACTGGGGAGAAAAACAGACGAACAGCTCAAATCACATTTAAAAAAGAAAAACCTACAGATTTACAAAATTTTCTATATGAAATGTAAACTTGTACAAACCATTATAAGCATTCCCAAATCTGCACCGTCCTTTGTGGGTGATGAATCTGAGGAACTGTCCTGGATTGAAGTGTCATTAGAGGAGGTTTTGGAACAAATAGATAAACTTAATGTTAACAAATCTCCGGGACCGGATGGCATTCATCCAAGGGTTTTAAAAGAACTCAAATGGGAAATTGCTGAACTATTATCTGTGGTTTGTAACCTATCCTTTAAATCGGCTTCCGTACCTAATGACTGGAAGGTAGCCAACGTGACACCAATATTTAAAAAGGGCTCTAGAGGCGATCCTGGCAACTACAGACCAGTAAGTCTAACTTCAGTACTGGGCAAATGAGTCGAAACAATAGTAAAGAATAAAATTGTGAGGCACGGAGAAGAACATAATTTGTTGGACAAAAGTCAACATGGTTTCTATAAAGGGAAATCATGTCTTACTAATCTATTAGAGTTCTTTGAAGGGGTTAACAAACACTCGGACAAGGGGGATCCAGTAGATATAGTATACTTAGATTTTCAGAAAGCCTTTGACAAGGTCCCTCACCAAAGGCTCTTGTGTAAATTACATTGCCATGGGATAAGAGGGAAGGTCCTTTCTTGGATTGAGAACTGGTTAAAAGACAAGAAACAAAGGCTAGGAATACGTGGTAAATTTTCAGATTGGAGAGGGGTAACTAGTGGTGTCCCCTACGGGTCAGTCCTGGGATCAATCCTTTTCAACTTATTCATAAATAATCTGGAGAAAGGGGTAAGCAGTGAGGTGATAAAGTTTGTGGATGATACCAAACTGTTTAGGATAGTCAAGACAGAAGGAGACTGTGAAGGACTCCAAGAAGATCTCACCAAACTGAGTGATTGGGCAACAAAATGGCAAATGAAATTTAATGTGGATAAGTGTAAAGTAATGACATGGGGAAAAATAACCCCAACTATACGTACAGTATAATGGGGGCTAATTTGGCTATGACAAATCAGGAAAGAGATCTTGGAGTCATCGTGGATAGTTCTCTGAAAACTTCCACACAGTGTGCAGCGGTGGTCAAAAAGGCAAATAGGATGCTAGGAATTATTAAGAAAGGGACAGAAAATAAGACCCAGAATACCTTACTGCCCCTGTATAAAACTATGGCATGCCCACATCTTGAATACCGTGTATAGATGTGGTATCCTCACCTCAAAAAAGATATTTTGGCCTTGGAAAAGGTTCAGAAAAGGGCAACTAAAATGATTAAGGGTTTGGAACGGATCCCATATGAAGAGAGGTTAAAGCAACTGGGACTTTTCAGTTTAGAAAAGAGGAGATTGAGGGGGGATATAATAGAGGTACATAAAATCATGAGTGGTGTGGAGAGGGCGGATAAAGAAAAGTTATTTATTAGTTCCCATAATAGAAGAACTAGAGGACACCAAATGAAATTAATGCGTAGCAGGTTTAAAACTAATAAAAGAAAGTTCTTCTTCACACAGTGTGTAGTCAACCTGTGGAACTCCTTGCCAGAGGAGGCTGTGAAGGCTAGGACTATAACAGAGTTTAAAGAGAAGCTAGATAATTTCCTGGAGGTTAGGTCCATAAAAGGCTATTAGCCAGGGGATAGAAATGGTTTCCCTGGCCTCTGTTTGTCAGAGGCTGGAGAAGGATGGCAGGACACAAATTGCTTGATCATTGTCTTCGGTCCACCCTCTCTGGGGCACCTGGTGCTGGCCACTGTCAGCAGACAGGCTACTGGGCTAGATGGACCTTTGGTCTGACCCAGTACGGCTGTTCTTATGTTCCTATGTAAGCCTGAGTTGAAAGGAACAAACAGCTCCCAATTCTTCAGTATGAGGCAAAAAGGGTGATTTATACAGATTGCTCTCCTCCCCCACTCTTTGTTTTTACATTCTGAAGTGACCAAAAGTTGAGTGTGTTACCCACAGAACTGTCTCTCAAACCTTCACAAAAACCCTTCAGTCTGCCCTGTAGACAGTGGTATTATAATGGTGGATGAGAACTGGTGGGCTATGTCTAGACTGGCAAGTTTTTCCCTTAAAAGCATTTGCAGAAAAGAGTGTCTAGATTGGCACGGATGCTTTTCCGCAAAAGCACTTGTTGTGGAAAAGCATCCATGCCAATCTAGATGCGGTTTTGCACAAGAAAGCCCCCATCGCCATTTTCGCGATCGGGACTTTTTTGCGCAAAACAATACCGCATTGTCTACACTGGCCCTCTTGCGCAAAAGCTTTTGCACAAGAGGGCTTTTGCCCGAACGGGAGCAGCATAGTATTTCCTCAAGAACACTGACAATCTTACATGAAATCGTCAGTGTTCTTGAGGAAATTCAAGCGGCCAGTGTAGACTGCTGGCAAATTTTTTCCGCAAAAGCATTTGCTTTTGCGGAAAAACTTGCCAGTCTAGATGCAGCCATTGTGTTTGGAGAGGAAGGAGAAGAAGTGGCTAAAGATTGCTTCACATGCCTGTTTTACAGTTTGAGTAGTAGAGAGGTTGTAAAAGAGAATTAGACTGGTTGCCTGACCATGAGCAAGCATGTGGACAAGCTGGGAGTAAAGCCCAACTTCCCACCCTATGTATTTGCCACATAACCACCCATACTTTATTTTCCCATTCTGTTTCCCTGTCTGTCCCAGTCTCTCTCCTATCTCTCCCCTCCCCCAACCCTCTTTTCTGTACTTCTTGATCATATCCTTTTTCTATTATTCCTTGAGCAGCCCTGGCCAGAGTATCTAGATGCCACGAATGATATAGAAATAGGAAGAGCTAATTGAAAAAATATATTTCCTGTCCTGTGTGAAACTGAAATATTTCAAAAGTTCAATTTGTCTTCAATCAGGACAAAAAGTAGGAAACTTGGAATTTGTTGAGAAACACAAAATATGTAAAAATTTGTTGTAGACCTCATCAGAAGTCTCACATTTATTAGAGTCAAGTGTTGCATTTTGACTTCATCACTTCATCAGAGAAATTATAATGTATTGTAGTTGGAATAATGGTCAAAACAAAATTTCAACTTTATAAAGATGGACCATTTCAATATTTTCCCATAATGTTTTTTGAGAAATATCAATAGGTTGTTTCAATTTCATCCAATCAGCATTTTCCAGCAGAAAACCATACAGTTTTTTATGATCGCTACATATAAGCAAGCACTCTTATTACCATTAATTTCAGTACCAGCACATTTGCATAACAACCTATAAAAGTATGGCCCAAGTGTAAATAAGAGAGACAGTCTCCAATGACATCTGAGGGGCTAACTGCTTTTGGCAAAGCTACATGCCACTAATATAAGGGATTGATTCATTTGTAATTACTGACATCATGGTAAGTTGTTGCATGATGTGATGCCATCTTTACTATCTTTCTCTTTTTCTTCTAGAGTCAAGCTGATTTTTTTCCTTGTCACTTTTTAATTTTTTTTCCTTGATCATTTGAAGAAATTCTGTCTTCCACTTACTCCTATTTTGTGCATTAGAGCAGAAATTGCACCTCTGTCTCAATAATCCTCTGACACTGTACAGTTGCCTCTGGGTTAGTACTATATTTTGTGCCTCCTAGTTGGCAATCTGTTTTGCTTAGCGGCACATTCTCATGAGGCTAGAGATACCATTATCTTTTATATTTCACATAGTTTATGTGGTTTTATTTTTAAAGTAAAATTTGCCCTGCAGAAGATTAAACTATGTATTAACACAGTAGCTGCTTTGTCTTTGTATTTTTCCTATTGTGCACTTCACTAATCATCAGACATCTCTGTGTGTGTAGAACAAAAAAAATTATAATTTCCGTTTTGATCTGTGACAGTAGGGGAAAACATTTCACTTCTGCTGTTTATTCCATATCTGTAGGGGATGGAAGAGCTTTTCTGAATCTTAAATTATACAATTTTTATTTATTTAATAATTAATCTGTGAACCAAAGCAAAATAAAAGTTTATTCCCATGAGGACTAATGCAAAAACTTGGATTCAAATGTGTACCACAGCAATCTGTGAAGCTGAGTTTTCATTGTGTTTCTGCTGTGTTCCACTACTTCCAACATGGTGGCTTCCATGGAGATGATTCCCTACACACACTTTCCTTTCAATACTGGAATTGGTTTTAATTTGGAAAAAATATTTTTCGTATGAACACTACTGAGAAGCTAGAGCAGTTGTTGGTCATTCTTGACTTTTACATGCTCCACTGTAATTTGTTTTGTAGCACCTGATTTCATATAAATGAGGGAAACAGTTTGGGAAGAAGCCATTGAGTCACTTCCAAAGCAAATGCCAGTGGACGGGCACTTCTTACTTTTCAAAACAAAGTGCCTTGCAAGCACCTGTCAATATGCTAACGAGAGCTCCACTTGGTGATGTTTTTCTTGGGGATTTAGAAGCAGGAAACAAATTTACAGCAGAGAGTGGATGCCACTGAAAGGCATTGATTAGTAGTTATTATGGTAGCTAATCCCTCATGGAAAGGCAGCATGCTGCCCAGGTAGGTCTAATTTCCCCTCTGGGCACAGACACAACTCCCATTCCTCTTAATGAGAAGTATGGGCCGTGTTGAAGAATGGATGATCAGAAAAGGCACTTTTAGTCACATGTGAGGATGAGTGGCTAAGTGAGACCATCTGTCTTCTGTATAGTATTGCTAAACGGAAAATCACTGTTTACAAATACATAAAGCTGTTTTATTGCAGCTCTGACTTCCAGTTCAAAAAGGCCAGACTTATGTTTCCAAGATCCTTTTCCTTTCAAACAGTGCCATTACTACCTGTCGCATTGTTACTGTGGTACAGCTCATCTCACTGGGTGAAACCACTGTATATTAGTCTCAAGACAAAAGCCAGCAAACATCAGCTGTGTAGAGTATCTTTTGAACAACTGTGTGTGACTGTGACACAGCCCTACTGTACTGATGTCTAAAAGCTGTTCAGTGGGTGGATAGAGCCAAGACTAAATCAACTCACTTTTCTGTGAAGCCAGCTGCAGAGTTTTCCTTAGGCACTGAGCAGGGTTCCAGTTATCGTTACAGCTTGTAGGGCATTTTGTAAGGCTAGGTCGGGGTGGGCCACAGGCAGCTACTGGGCAGGATCTGGCCCTCCAAGCCACCAGATCTGACCCACGGCCACCTCACTGACACCCTTACTACAGAGCAGCTGCAGACACTTTAAACAGCGAGCTGCTAATTGCTATATAGCCTGAGCTGGCAAAATCCCTCAGCTTCCATTGGCCAGTTTCTGGCCAATAGGAGCTGAGAAATTTTGTTGAAGGCAGGGGCAGCAAATGAAGCCTCCTCACACCCTCCTCCCCCCCTCACTCCTTGTGCTGGAACAGAGCCAAATGGAGCAGCCTCCCAGCACACAGGCTTGCAGCCTGTCTCAGGTCCCTGCAGAGCTGCTGGCTGGGAGCCATGTAGGTAAGTGCCTCCCAGCCAGAGCCTGCCTCTGGCACACCACCTACTCTGTCCCCCAACTGCCTGCCTCAGGCTACCACCCAAACCCTCTGTATCCCTTCTTCCCACCTCCTGCAGGTTACAACTCCCTCCCTGACCCTGCACCCCAAGCCTCTGCCCAAGATCACCACTCAAACTCTCTGCAGTCCTTTCCCCCTTTCTCTCAGGTCACAACTCACTCCCTCCCACACCCTGCACCCCCTCTAACACGCCTCCTCCAGGCCAGAATCTTCTCCTGCGCCTATAACCCCTCCTGGATCCTGCACCCCAAATCCCTGCCCCAGATCATAACTCCCTCCTTCACCCAAACTCCATTTCAGACCCCAGACTCCCTCCTGCACCCCCGTCCTCTATCCCAAACTCCCTTCTACACCCCACCGGCTGTCTCAGACCCTGTGCCCCCTCCTCAGGAGTGCAGCCCTTGACCACTTACTAAATCTTTGGGTGGCCCCCCCATTAAAAATTATTGCCCATCTCTGGGATAGGTATTTCCTCCTCCCAAAAATAGGGAGGGTATTTGAGACAGAGCAAAATCTGACCTTCTGGTCAGCCAGCCTGTGGGTTTCTCATGACCCTTACATAGCCAACAGATATAACTAAAGTATACTTAAGACCTGTAGGTTTTTTACAGCTATTTGGAGGGATTTGGGGGCTACACCTGCTGGCAGTCCTCACTGATTTTTAACCTGATTGTCAGGGATGCCATGTGTGGGTAGTTGGGGGAGGGGGGACAATAGCCCCCTCCTAAATTTGAACTGCTAGATTTCACGCTTGAGATCCGCTTAAAGCCCATGTCCTGACTCTGGAGGCAGTTCTTAAATGCAACAGTTTGAGCAGCTTGCAGCCTTGCCTTTGGGGCAGGGAGTTTGTTATAAACAGATAAACAGAGGGAAGCATGGTGATTATGAATAACAAAAGGCTGGTTATTCAGGCAATTGAAGGATCATAATGAAAACATTTCCGGGTATTCCACTTAAAAATAGGGGAGGGGGGCATGTAGAGATTAGTGTCGTGTCGTGCTGCAGGGATCTGTATTTGGATCATTGCTGATAAACTTCTCATAAATGTTCTTGAAAAAGAGGTAAACAATGACTAACCCAAGGCTGACTGTGAAGAGTTACAAAAGGGTCTCACAATGCAACACATAGATTAATCTTCACTACACTAGAGTGTTGAAAGAGGAAAGTGAGCAGAGCTTTTGAAAGTGAAAGTAGTTTAGACTTTTTCGGCGAATCTCCTCCCCCACCCCCTCTTCCTCAAAAATCTGCTCTTCCTCAAAAAATGAGGTTTACGCGGCTTTTCAACAAACGTGGGGGTTAGCAAAAAAGCCGCGTCTAAACTACCTTTACTTTCGAAAGCTCCACTTTCGAAAGTGAGATTGGAAGAAGATATGCACATTCCAATGGAATGTGCACATCCTCTTTCGACACTCTAGTGTAGTCTAGCTGAGCCCAAAGGCAGATGGAATTCAGGGTTGATAAGTGCAAAGTAATGCACATGGAAACATATAATCCTAACTCTAGATACAAAAATGATAGGGTCTAAAATAGGTGTTCCCACTCAAGAAAGAGATCTTGGAATTCTTGTGGATAATTCCCTGAAAACATCTGTTCAATGAGCAGTGGCAGTCTAAAAAGTAAAAAGCTAACAGAATAATGGGAATCATTAGGAAAGGAATAGGTAATAAAACCAAATGCCATATTACCTCTATATAAAGTCATTGTATGCCCACATCTTGAATAATATATGCAGATCTGGTCACCCCATCTGAAAAAGATTTATTGCATTTGGAAAAGGTTCAGAAGGGGCAACAGAAATGATTGGGGTAAGAAACAGCTTCTATATGAGGAAAGATTAACAAGATTGGGAGTTTTCTCCTTGGAGGAAAAGAAATGACTGAAGGATGGGGGGGATATGTTAGGTCTAGAAAATCATGAGTGGTGTGGAAAAATAGAATAAGGAAATGTTATTTACTCCTTCACTAACATAAAAAGAAGATGACCCAATTAAATTTATAGGCAGCAGATTTTAAAATAAACAAAATAGGCAACAGGGGATGGATCATGATGATTGTCTCTTTTGTTTATTCCTTCTGAAGCACCTGGCATTGGCCACTGTCAAAAGACAGGATACAGGGCTAGAAGGACCATTGGGGATTTGTTAGATATCTAGAAAATCATGAGTGGTGTGGAAAAATAGAATAAAGAAATGTTATTCAGTTCTTCACTAACATAACGCAAGAAGCTCACCCATATAAATGTATAAGCAGTAGATGTAAAACAAATAAAATACATTATTTTTTCTCAATCAGCTTGTGGAACTCTTTGTCAGGAGTTGGTGGAAAGGCCCAAACTGTAACAGGGTTCCAATACGAATAAAATAGGTTCAAGGATAGGTCTATCAGTGCTATTAGCCAAAATGGGCAGGAATGGTGTCCCTAGCTTTTGTTTGTCAGAAGCTTAGAATGGGCAACAGGGGATGGATCACAATGATTTCCTCTTCTGTTTATTCCTTCTGAAGCATCTGGCATTGGCCACTGTTGGAAGACAGTATACTGAGCTAGAAGGACCTTTAGTCTGGCCATTCTGATGTTCTTATATAGAGCTGAAATGTATGTGCCCCCTTGCTGTAACCCACTAGATCCCACACCCCTTCCAGAGCTGAGAGAGCACCCAGGAATCCTGACTGGGTCTCTCTCTCCCCAGAGTTAGTAACAAAGTAAGAATATACATTAAAATTGTAAGGTTAACTAGCGTCTCTTAAGTGACTTGCCACAAGATGTCAGAATATGTTAGAGCTGAGTGGGTCTAATATTTATTTAATTTTCTTTCCTTTTCTATAGGAAGCAGACACAGTGCTCCTGTCAGTTAACTGCTAAGTTGTCTGCCAAAAGAGTACAGTTTTCCAATGCTTTAGTAGCCCCAGAATAGAGATGATGATGTATGTGTGGGTGGGGAAGAAGGAATTGATTCCCCTCACTACCATTTGGTGCTTGGCATGTACTGAGTATTCTCAGTAACACTGCTGAAGCCACTGCCCTCAGTCTGCCTCCCATGCTCTCACTCTCCTCTCCATCAGGGCATGCACAGGTCATCCCCCCCCCACCAAAAACTGAAATGGCACCCCTGCTGATTGTGTCACTGTTGGTCTCTGGGAGCTTAGCTGTAGCTCCTGTGAGCAGCAAGAGAGTGACAGAGGAGAGTTTTGGCCATGACAACTGGTGTAAGAGCTTGTTGTCTACTTACTGATTACGCAAACTCTTGGGTTGGTGTCAAGTATCAGAGGGGTAGCCGTGTTAGTCTGAATCTGACATGCATCTGACGAAGTGGGTCTTTGCCCACGAAAGCTTATGCTCCTACACTTCAGTTAGTCTATAAGGTGCCACAGGACTCCTCGTCGCTCTTGGGTTGGTGCTTGCTGTGTTACAGTCAGCAAGCCAGATTCGAGCCTGTGCCTTTGGCAAAGTTAGGACAGACCCATGCCCACATACTCAAAAATAGCTTGTCTCTGAAGGTGACCCAGTTCATTTAAAGGTCATTTAAAGGCTTGATTTTTTTTCTCCAGTAGTGTTCACTGACTTCATCTGGAGTTGTGTGTACACAGTACTTCTGAAAGTTGAATCCAAGGCACCCAGTACATGCCAAGCACCAAATGGTAGTGCTCCAGTAAAGCTACATTTTTCTTATGTCAGATGACACTTGTACTGGGCGAGGAAGATGGCTTTTGCTCAGTTCTACCCCCATTGCCTGGGGAGCAGTTACCACAGCTCTGAAGAGAATGCTTGAGCTTAGCTATCTGATACCTTGAAGGAAGGGAAGCAGTATTGTGCCAGCTGTTTTTCTCTTTCTCAATTGTTTCTGCTTCAGACAGCTTAGGTTAAGAGAAGCGTCACCAGTCAAACGATTAGTTTAATTGCCACACGTAGGGGCCACATAGTAAACAAAACTGCAGTCCTGTAAACACAGCGAGTGTAGGATGTGCTACATCTAGACTGGCATGATTTTCCACAAATGCTTTTAATGGAAAAGTTTTTCTGTTAAAAGCATTTGCGGAAAAGAGTGTCTAGATTGGCACGGACGCTTTTCCGAAAAAGCACTTTTTGCGGAAAAGCGTCCGTGCCAGTCTAGACGTAGTTTTGCATAAGAAAGCCCCGATCGCCATTTTCGCGATCAGGGCTTTTTTGCACAAAACAATACCGTGTTGTCTACACTGGCCCTCTTGCGCAAAAGCATTTGCGCAAGAGGGCTTTTGCCCGAACGGGAGCAGCATAGCATTTCCGCAAGAACACTGGCAATCTTACATGAGATTGTCAGTGTTCTTGCGGACATTCAAGCGGCCAATGTAGACAGCTGGCAAGTTTTTCCACAAAAGCAGCTGCTTGACAATGAAAATCTGAGACAATGAAAATGTGGTGTAACAAATAGGCATTTGTTCATGGTGTACCGTTATCGTCGCTGTTAACACAGAGCAGATTTTCTAATGTTATGACATGAAAAGCTTCACTTGTGTTGATTAATTTTAGATGCATTATACTTTAAATAGCATGGAAGTAGCAATGTGTGGCTGAGACAAGTTGCTGACACGGAAATTAGTTCTTTGGTTCATGAGTTGTGGGCATGTTTATGTATCGAATTCTGGAGAGAGGTGGATGATAATCATAAATGGGGAATCTCTGCTTCACAAAATAGTGAAGTTAGTCACCGGTTATGTAACAAATGTTCTGGCAGCTGTAACTGGCTTTGTGTGCCTGGCAAGACATCAGTTTTAACACTAGACTCACAAGTCCCCTTTCTGTTTTTGTCATCTGCAGCATTATCACTTGCACTGTGATCTTGCTACAAATTGCCAGCTTGTTATCCACAAGCTCAATGGAGTTGGGATAGGAATACTGGTCCTTCTAACCTTGATTATTCTTATTAATGCTGAAGAAGGAAACCATCTTGTGTTACACTAGTTAAAGGCTGAGAGCATGAAGTCCTTATTACTCCCCGGCAAGCTAATCTTTAGTGGCATTGACCATAATTATATGGTCCAAAAGTTCTGCATGCTAAATAGACCAACATCACAAAAACAAATTAAAAAGAAATGCAACTAGACTGCGGATGGGGCCCTCTATCTATTTTGGGCCCCATCTTTTAGAAAACTAGTCTACCAAATTATGTTCTTCGGAACACCTATCCAACCCCCTACCCTCAGTGCTATGATGTGAGTGTCACTGAAAGAAGAATTCAGCTGGGGGGGGGGGGGTTGGTTGACTCCGCTATTAGTGAGGCTTTTTGCCCATCTTCCAGTCACATCCCTGCCAATGGGGAGGGGGCAAAGGAGGCAATTGCCCTGGACTGGTGATTCTAAAGGGCCTGGGGCTCTGGCCACTACCACCACTGCTACCATGGTACCTGGAGCCCCAAACCTTTCAAACCATGATGACTCATCGCATGGTTGCTTCAGGCAGCGCTAAGGCCTGGAGGGGGCGGGGCGCCATGCTCCAGGTATCATGGAGGGCTTGTGGGGGAAGGGGGAGCAGTGTGATGCACTCACTGTCCACCCCTGCCTGTCTGCCTGAGGCCCTTCCCCTTTTGGGAGTGCGGAACTGGCCTCCCTACCTTGCCCAGGAGACTAGTGTGGCCATAGGCTCCCTTGACTAAACTTTATGACAAAGACAAAATAAAGGTGGTTTTAGGTGCTGGAGCCTACAAAGAATTAACTGGTACAGCTGTTTGAATGGTGTAGTAGATATTTACTCAAGTCACTCATTGTAATTCTTTTGCTATGCACATCTGATTACAGCACAAATAGCTTTTCAGTTGACTTAGTGCACTAAAGCAAAACTGGTAAATGGTTGACTTGGCACATTGCTGTTCCTAATCTCTTTGGCGCTTCCCTTGTAAAGTGATATTTTCAGTGCAGCTGGGGGGAAATAACTATGACCCAGGGAAGAGCTGTTTGAGGGTCTGCATGGCAGATTGATAGAAAGCAGCTTGTGAAGAAGTCAGAATTTTCACTCTGTATATTTAATACGTGTGGGCTAATTTCAAGGGTGTTTTGGGGCCCGACAATGAGATTGGTTAGCAGCACTGCTCTGGACATTGTGAAGTCATGTTTTCTTGCTTTTTCAAAAGCTGTGTCCCATTGGGAAATCCCAGTCATGGTTTGGGTTTCCAAAAGTCACCGGAGGAGGGGCTTGATTTAGGCAGTATTTCCTGACGGATGGGCCAAGTAGAACAGAAACAGGGTTAACTCGGACAATTTAACCTGCCCCTCAGAAATTACTGTTCTGAAACTGGAAACAAAAAATGACATAAGTCTGGTGGCACGGTGCAGTTTTGCCAATCCAAAGCCTTAAATGGTGCCATTTGGCTTACAAGTCTTAAAATTAAAAAAAACCCAGCATTCTGGGTTCTCTCCGTTTCTCTTCTCGCTTTTGAGCTGTATCATGTGGTTCAGGTTTCCAAGCTTTCTTCCACAGCTGTTAGGGCTAGAATTTTTTTTTTTTGAAAGCTGAGATTCTTACCTACTAACTTGCTTCAAAGAAATTTTAAAAAATCCCGGATAGTTTGTAACTTGCAATGAAATTATGAGTGTTACCATAGAGTTCTTTCTTGAGGTTTCCTTTCATGTGACACCAACAGATGAGGTAAAATTATTACCTGCCACTAATTTTTAATTGAATTTTCTGTAATGTTACACAGTTGAGCCATTAATTTATGAAGTTATAAGCGCATTGGACAGCATGCAAAACATCTGGTTACCTAATGTCTAATTTATTATTGTTTATATAATGACTAAAATGCTGCAGGCACCCTAAATTTTGAAAAGGAGTGGTGCCTGCCCCCAAATTCCTTGCGGTTTAGGTTCAGACAGAATAATACAAGTGATAACTGGATCTGATGTAATTGTAAAAACTGTATTCTAATAAACTGATAGGATGTCCAATTAGAATGAACATGAACTTTGGTTCTTTAAAGCCCAGAGGGCTATCTGTAGTGCTAACAAGATTCTAAAAGGAATTATTGCTTTTACCTTCCCATATTTATTGTGCAATTAGATTGATTTAAGGTCAAGAAAAATATTATATTGACCAAATCTTAGACTTCACTCTCTGGCCTTATGCTCTATTGGCTCCTCTCCCCTGACACCACTCTCATATTAGAAAAAAAATTCTTCTAGCAGCGCCCATGTATGTTTTTTCTGAAGGAGACAGATTCAGTAAGCATGAATAGATTGAGGGGAAACTTGCTGAAACAAGCTTGCATATATTTTGCAGCATGTGGAATCAGACCTACCAAGAATGCACATGAATGTCTCAGAGCTCTCTGGGATTTGTTCGCTGTTTTGCAAAGTGCCTCTTGAGAGGTGCTAAATACCCTCAACTCTCATGAACTCCAACAGAAGTAGAACTGACTTCACTAGAAGTTGAGAGCTCACTCCCTTGCATATCAGGCATTAGGATGCATTCACACCATCCTAGAAATATCCTCACCCCCAATAATTTTCTATTCATTGAACTTTTTTGAAACACTGTTTTTTGAGAGGGAAAGTCCCCTTATAGATTGACAACTGGGTAAAAGATAGAAAACAAAGGGTAGGAATAAATAGTCAGTTTTCAGAATGGAGATAGATAACTAGTGGTGTCCCCTAAGGGCCATACGCCGACCAATCCTAGTCAACATATTCATAAATGATCTGGAAAAAGGGTTAAGCAGTGAGGTGGCAACATTTGCAGATGATACAAAATTGCTGAAGATAGTTCAGTCCAAGCAGACCGTGAAGAGCTTCAAAAGGATCTCGCACAACTAGATGACTGGGCAACAAAATGGCAGATGAATTTAAATGTTGATTAATGCAAAGTAATGCAGAATCAAAAACATAATCCCAACTGTATGTATAAAATTATGGGGACTAAATTAGATGTTACTACTCGAGAGAGAACCTGGAGTCATTGTGGATAGTTCTCTGAAAACATTCACCCAATGTGCAGCGGCAGTCAAAAAAGCAAATAATGTTAGGAACCATTAAGAAAAGGGATAGAGAATAAAACAGAGAATATCTTAGTGCCTCTATATAAATCCATGATATGTACACATCCAGGGCCGGCCTTATGGCCAAGCGATCAGGGCCTATGCCCAGGGCACTGGAGCAAGGGCGGGGCAGGGTGGGGCGGGGTGGGGAAGAGGGGGGGTTCATCACAAAGGGCTCTAACTGTGCCCCTCCCCTTTGGCTTCTTTTCCCTGCTGGCTGGCTTTTCCTGCTTCCTGCCTAGGTCTAGGGCATTGCAGCTTCCCTTGCCCCCTGCATAGTTGGAGCATCAGTGCTGGCTTTCCGCTGCAGGGTGGTGGGGAAAGAGAAAGCCCCGAGCCTCGCTGCATGATCCAGCTCGCAGGGAAGATGCACTCTCCCTCCTCCTCTCCTTCTCCTGGCTGGGGAAACAGCAGTCCATGGCCAGCACTTCTTCCCCACTAGCTGGATCATGCAGCGAGGCTTGGGGCTTTCTCCCCCCAGTGGGAAGCTGGCACTAGCACTCCAACCACAGAGGGGGCAAGGTGGGAGGATGAGGCTGCAGTACCAGTGCCAGCTTCCCGCTGGGGAGTGGGGAAAGCCCTGAGCCTCACTGCACAATCTAGCTTGCGGGGAAGAACGACACCCTTTCCCCCTCTCCCAGCCAGGAGAGGGGAGGGGCAGTGCTTCTTCCCCATGAGACAGATCGCACAGCGAGGCTCGGGGATTTCTCTCCCCCCTCTTCCCCTCCCCCCCGTGGGAAGCTGGCACTGGCACTCCAATGGAATCTGACCAATGGGAGCAGCAGGAGGCAGTGCCTGGGACTGGCGGGCATGAAGGCAAGTAAATGTCCCTCATGACCAGACCCCCAACCCACTCATGCACCACCCTCCCTTTGGCCCCACACCCCACCCTGCTCCTGCACACATACCCTGGCCAGACATCCTGTCCCCACCACACTCCTACACCCTCTCCCCTAGCCAGACACCCTACCTCCAGCCTGCGCCTGCACCCTTCCTCCCATCCAGGTATCACCCCGTCACCTCTTCCTGTGTGTATGGGGTTTTTTTAAAACAAAAAAAGCACTGCTGACACCAAAAAAGGTTCCCCACCCCTGCCATAAATGAAGAAAATAGGCCTGGAGCTTGGGGTGCAGGTGACAAAATGTTGGGGTATAGAATGGCTATCACATGAGAGACTAATAAGACCCAGTCCTTCTAACCCTACCCTGAAACAACAACAAATTCTCCCTAACACATAGTGGCATTCTTAATAAGATATACTCCAAAGATATTTACTCTAATTCAATGAGGTTTATCTTATTTCAGTAACATTTATATTAGCTTAGAACAACACTCTGAATATTACAGAATTTCATCAGTCTGTCCTAATTCCAACATCAAGGCCCCTCTCCCCATGCCATTTTCACACACTCAGGTTGTCATGAAAAGTCTTTATTTTTCCATCGGTGAACACTGAGTTATTTTAATTGAAGTGCTGAACAAAACTGAACAAAGCTTAGAGATTTTTTTTGCTAGATGAAAGGGGAGGAATATGTAATTCTGATCCCATCCCCAAGTTAGAGCATGTGTGGGATAGGGGAATTACATTTCTTAGGGTACGTCCACACTGCAATTGCGTTCTTTCGAGAAAAAAAATCGAAAGAACAGAGGGGTTTTTTCAACATTGGTAAACCTCTTTCTATGAGTAAGAAGCCTTTTTCTGAAAGAGCTGTTTTGGAAAAAGGCGTGTGTCGAGGCTCCTTCCCAACTCTGGCACGATGAATGCAGAAGTGGGGGCCCATAAAAGTACCCCAAAACCTTATCTTTCTAGGCTTTGGTATAAAACTTCCCCCCAAAATCTTAAAAACCTAGATTTTGGGGATAAAATCCACTGCCACCACCCAAGTAAGGATAAGAAAATCAGGGGGGAGATCACTTGGGAAATCTCACCCCTAAAGTAAAAACTAGGCCACAAAAATTTAATCAATACCAGGTTAATAAAAAGAAAAGAGAAAGAACTTTTATTATCAACACAATATTCCTGTTGCAAGTATAATGACTAGATGGAAAAGTCACAAAGTAATATAGTCATGGGGGAAGGGAACCCCCCCCCCCCCGTGGGCCACAAGCTTAGTTACAAAGGAGAAGAAACCCCATTTCTAAATGCACAGATATCAGATTTTCCCATTTCCCAAACCACAAAATAATAAAACCTAATGAATTTATCTAAACTTCATCCTACTTACAGATAGACAGAGTCTTTTCTTGGAGGGGGACATTGGCTACGTCTAGACTGCATCTCTCTGTCGACAGAGGGATGCAAATCAAGCACATCGAAATTGCTAATGAAGCAGGGATTTAAATATCCTGTGCCTCATTAGCATAAACATGGCCACCGCTTTTTTTCAAAATGGAGTTTTTTCGAAAAAGAAGTCAGTCTAGACATGGATCTGTCAAAAATAACCCCTTTTTCGACAGATCCTGTATTCATCAAAAAATGAGGTTTACAGGATCTGTCGAAAAAGGGTTTATTTTCGACAGATCTGTGTCTAGACTGCCGTTTTTTTTTACAAAACTCCATTTTGAAAAAAGCAGCGGCCATGTTTATGCTAATGAGGTGCAGGATATTTAAATCCCTGCTTCATTAGCAATTTTGATGTGCCTACTCTACATCTCTCTGTCGACAGAGTGATGCAGTCTAGACACACCCATAGTGTCTGTCCCCCTCAGCAGCTGGAAAGAAACTGCCCCAGAGACAAAGGAGGGAAAACCCCAAAATTCCTTTGTCCCCGTTTGAAATTCCTAGCTACATTCCTACTGGCCAACTCTACCTGGCTTATGTATAGTTAACCCCTTAGTCCCCAGGCTGCTGGCTAACCCTCATGATCATAACAGCATGTGTGGACGAGGAAGAGGAAAGAGGAAAAAGCACAGGTTCCCTGGTGGCCACTCTGTCCATAGTAATCACAGATTAAATGCAAGATAGCGTTCATTCAGTGTGGATGCTATCTTTTGAAAAAGCAGATTGCTTTTTCAATGCACTTTTGCTGGGTAGATGCTCTTCTGGAAAAGCTTCTTCCACAAGAAGCCTACAGTCTAGACATAGCTTTAGTTCTAGTTAAATACTGGATTGTCATTCATAAACGACAGTGATATCTAGAAGTCAGTTTCTGAGAATCAAAGGGTTTTTGTTTTTAGATTGTTGAAACATGGTGCTATAATGAATACATTTCAAGATGAGCAAGAATATCTGGATTTTTATGCAGATACCCTAAAAACAACAGTGCATAAGTGGTACATATATTTGATACAAATGTTTAGCATGACACAAATCAACACTCTCTACTCAGTGCTGCTTGTTTTGATTATTCATTTTTTACCAGCTATGATAGGGTGGACCAGGCCATAGAAAAGACAATAGAAAAGCCCTCTAAGAAGCTGGAGTGACTGCAGGAGGAAGTGGCCAGCCAGGCACTAGGAAGGACCTATAAAAGGAGCTGCAGGCCCAGAGTCAGCTCAGTGTCACTAGAGATCTCGAGATAAAGCTGTGGGTGACTGGCTGGCTGAGGAAGCAGCAGCACCATGGAGATCTCCATGTGGGGAACTATTATGGACTGTGGGATGAACTGTGGCAGAGACCTGAGGTAAGGGCAAGGACACTGTCTCCAGAAGGGGAAGCCCTGGAGGCACCACTCTCCTCTGAGTGGGAATGGTCTGAGAGGCCATACGGAGGGCACCAAGAAGGACCCTATTAATGGTGCACCTGGCAAGGGCTTTTGAGTGACTCACACTAGGGTGTGTTACTTGGTCAGAGGGCTGAGGAGCCACAAAGGTGAATAAACTGAGGTAGTGCAGGCGCGTGCATTAAATGTGCAGAGTATCTGAGTACAATTTTCTCTGTTCAGGGAGCATATCATCTTGTGGCTGGAGTGCCATGTTCATTACTGTACTCTGAAAATAACTCTACAGAAGTCTATCTGTACCGACTCTCTTACCTGTGTCTCAGTGATGTGTTAATGCGAATATTTGCCCTTCTCATACAACAATGGACTAAGGAAATCATAAGCATTTCCATAGTCTGCATCCTGGCCAGTCGCAAAATATATTTCTCTGTTAGGTCAAAGTGATACAAGTGCTGCAGAACCAATTCATTAGGAAATCATTTCCATATGCATACAGGTGCAGTCATTTAAATGTTGCTGACTTCATTCAATATCACCCTGTGATAGTAGAGGCAGCCAGCTCAACACAATCACTTGTTTCTTTTTTAATTCATACTTAAAGCATATTTACAGCATGCTTTGACATGTAATCTTTGGAGATGAGGGCTTTTTTTAAAAAAAACAGCAAAGGTTAGAGCTTTCTGAAATAGTAGGCATTTACTAAAATTTAAATTTTTATATTCATGGAACACTAAAAAAGAGCGACGAGGAGTCCTGTGGCACCTTATAGACTAACTGAAGTGTAGGAACACAAGCTTTCATGGGCAAAGACCCACTTCGTCAGATTCATGTAGTGGTAATTTCCAGAGGCAGGTATAAATATGCAGGCCAGGATCAGGCTGGAGATGACAAGGTGGAGCCAATCAAGGAGGATGATCTCTTCCCTGACTGCAGCAACATGTATATAGAAATTATTTCATGTCATATTTGAATAGATGAACTCATATGCCTTAAACTTCTTTGTGATCACTTATCAAATCTTAATTTTCCCCCAAGATTCTTGAAAGCTGTATGTTGTGGGAGACTATCATTGCAGTGTGTGTGAGAACAGAAGTGACACATGAAATGGATGTTACTCTGAAACACAGGCAAGGAAGTAAACAACAATCTCGTGGATTCTATTTTGTATTGATATGGATATTTAACTCAAATTATCACCGTTAAAGTATTGATTAATATATTCTATTAATTAATGTTTACTTTGTTAGAACTGCCCGATGGAGTTGCTAGTTTTTTTTCCTGTGTGTGAGAGAGATACTAGCTACAGTCAACTACACTGAGCTATTACCTGTGTCTGTTACTCTGCTGGAGGGTTGTTATGCTGACTCCTGGCCTTTGCTGGGAGAGTAGGTGGGCTCAATGATAAGATTAGCACATTGGGTTTCTGTGATCCAACCCATCACAGCCCTCTCTTCTACACCCTCACTCACTTTCACTAAGCTGGAGCAAGTGGTTGGGATTTGGGAGAGGGTGCAGGCTCTGGAAGGGAGTTTTGATGTGGAAGGGCAGCTCTGGGCTGAGTCTGGGGCAGTGGATTGGGGTGCAGGAGGTAATATGGGCTCTTGATGGGGACAGGAGGATGGGGAGCAGCAGGAAGGACTGGGGAGGTGGCTCTTAGTTTTGGCTGGCACACCCCTCTGGCAGCAGCTATCTCGGTGAGTGGGTCAGGTGATCTTTACTCACTGATGTCCACAGAGACCAGCCCTGCAGCTCCCTTTGGCCACAGTTCCTGGCCAATGGAAGCTGTGGAATTGGCGCTCAGGGTAGGGATAGCAACTGGGGACCAACTGGCTGCTTCTGAGAGTAGTGCAGACTGAGGTTGGGCAGAAAGCCTTCCTTAACCCTGTTGCACTGCTCGTGGCAGTGGCTGGGGATCCTTGGGCCATTTTCAATCATGCAAGCCCCTGGACAATTGCCTCCATTCCTCTCTTTCCCCTTGTTGGCGGGCTTCTAGGCAAGACAAGCACAGGGTGAGAGAGTGGAAATGTTATCCCCGTTTTACAGATGGGGGAGCTGAGGTACAGAGAGACTTTCTCTGTGTTGCACAGGAGTTTGTAGCAGAACTGGGAAATGAATGTAGGTCTGATATCTCATCCCAACCTCTCCATTAGGCCAATGCCTTCAACCACACAACCACTCTTTCCCCCTAGTTTGGCCTGTTCTGAAACATCACTAGTGGAAATCCTATATCAGGTTGGCCATATTCTACTTGAGTATGCATGCATGCTTTTTTTTCCCCACCCAGCTCACTGGAAGGAACCCTCCTCCTTCCCTTTTGTAGTTGTGCAGGTTATCATTTTCCGATGCGTTGGAGGAATGTGGGAAGTCAGTATGACACATGTATAAGATGCAATGGCTGTTTGGGAGTGGTTTTGAGGTGGTGGCTTCATTGGTAGGGTCCTACAAAATTCATTCCGTTGTGATCAATTTCATAGTTATAGGATTTTAGAAATCATAAATGCCATGATTTCACATCTTAAATCTGAAATTTCACAGTGTTGTAATTGTAGGGATCTTGACCCGAAATGAAGAAATGGGAATGGTGGTGGTCACAAGGTATTGTAGGTGGGGTTGCAATACTCTCTTACTTCAGTGCTGCAGTTGTCAGTGCTGTTGCCTTCAGAATGAGGCAGATGGAGAGCAGTGGTGGCAGGCTGGGAGCCGAGAAAGCCAGAGTCACTGCCAGAAGCAAGGCATAAATAAGGATGGCATGGTATGGTATTGCCATCCTTACTGCACTGCTGCCTGCAGAGCTGGGCCCTTAGCAGCCACTATGCTCTGGCTGTCCAGCTCTGAGGACAGCAGTGCAGAAGTAAGGATAGCATGGTATAGGATTGTTCCCCCCTTCACCACTATGCTGCTGCTAGTGGAGCACTGCTTTCAGAGCTGGATGCCTGGCCAACAGCTGCTGCTCTTCAGCGACCCATCTCTGACAGCAGCCTGGAAATAGGGATGGCAATATTGTGAATAAAAAATGCAAAAAAATGACCTTGTGACTTCCCTTTCTAATTTGAGAAACACCACGAAATGTGTAGAGTGTGGGGTAAAAGCACACACAGACCAGATTTCATGGGGTGAGACCAGATCTCATAGTCAGTTATATGTTTTGCATGGCTAAGAATTGGGTAGAGACACATTCCTCACATGTAGCTGGAAGGGTGAACATGTCAGGTATCCTCAGCTGGAAGCAGCAGTTCAGGAATAGCTCCATGGTGTCTCTGCAGTCCGTTGAGAGGAGTCTTACAGTTTCAGCCTCTCATGCCCTCTCCCCGCCCCCCCCTACACCCATCTCTGGCATGTAACCTGTCTGTTTGGTTTCCAGTCTTGGAAAAGGATTTGTGCTCACTGATTTCACTGGGACTCTCTATGTAGATTGAGGTTAATGTGTAACCTAGGGGTTACAGCAGAAAATTGAAGTATTTCTTCTAGGAATACAATGAATTTTTTCAGATATTTGGATAAGCAAAAATTTGCCTCTGTCTTGCAATGATATTCCTATTATATGGGATAATGTCTCCTTAATTTTCATGACAAAACAGAAGAATATGTATAAATATATAAAATATCTTAGTCAAAAGCACCAGGGCTGGATTAACTCTCCTGGGAGTCCAGGCCTATTAGATTATGTGGAGCCCTGGGTTCTGGAGCCAGAATTAGGAGGTCAGTGTGCAGGAGGGGGCTGTAGGTTGATGAAGTATAATGGGCTCAGGAGGCAGTTAGGGCTCCAACGGGGGATGCAAGCTCTGGGGTGGCTGTGAATGAGGCATTTGGGGAGCAGGAAGGGAGTCCAGGCTCTGGCCAAGGGATTTAGAATGCAGAATGAGACTCCGGGCAAGAGTTTTGGGGTGGGGATGCTGGGCTGGGTCTCAGGGTTGGGGTGCAGGATCTAAGAGGGATCCAGGGTGCAGGAGGGGGCTCAGGAGTGAGTCAGGGAATTAGGATGCAGAGAGATTACCTAGGTTAGCTACTATTTGTGTGGGGGGGAAATAGGTAGCTCTGCGGCCTGCACAGCCCCCTGCAGTTCCTATTGTCCATGATTCCTAGCCAATGGGAGCTGTGGGGTGGAGCCTTCAGGCAAAGACCGTTGGGGACAGAGGTCTCCAGCACTTGCAGTGATGTAGCCTCAGCTGGGAAGGGGGAAAAATGGCAGCTCATAAAGCCACCTCCTCCCATCCGGCCAGGATGACCTGGGCTGCAACACTGGGTCTTTGATGGCCCAGGGCCCTGGATTACATCCTCCAAAGCCCCTTTTTAAATCCAGCCCTGAAAAGCACGACATTCATGCTCTTGCATAAATCTCGCAGAGACTTTTTTTGCCTGCATACCCTCTCCCTCTGGACAGTGTGAAAGCTTAGTCTCTTTTTCACACAACTAAGTACCAAATGGGTTCTTACTATTTAACAGTATGTGATCTTTAGAAATAAAAACAACTGAGATGAAATGTAATAGAGGTTGTACTAAATTGACTTGTGAAAAGCAACTCTCCTGAGGTTATAAAGAATCCTAGGAACTTAGCTAGGTGAAGATCTGACTGAAAAAAGAAGCATTTCATCATTCTGCACAAAATGAACACAGCTGAACCGTGTTTAGTTCTGACATTAAAAACATCCTCTTTTAATCCTCTGGACAATTTAAACGCTCTAAAACATCCCCAACAGATGTATCAGAAAAGCTCCAGACAATATTTATATACCAAAAATATACACACAGAGCTTGGAATAATCTGCTTGTATCTTTGCAGAAAGATTTGGTTGCACAGTCGCTCTTGATTTTTGTCACATCTGGCTGAAACATACAGTGTAGGAAGTAGAAGGCATTTTTCCTTTCCTGTCAAGTGATCAACAAACCTCTGAAGAGTTAATTTCATCAGTATGTGAGCTTAATTGGAATCAGAGAGCCCCAAAGCTTCAGCTTCTCTAGTGAGATTCATTCCAGTCAACAGTGGAAATGATACTGAAACAGGGACTCAGGTGGAAGCTGTGGGTATTTAGTCTCTCTCAAGTTCAGGACATATGAGACTTAGGGTACGTCTAGACTACATGCCTCTGGCAACAGAGGCATGTAGATTAGGCTACCAGGCATAGGAAAATGAAGCGGCGATTTAAATAATCGTCGCTTCATTTATATTTACATGGCTGCCGCGCTGAGTCAACAAACAGCTGATCAGCTGTTTGTTGGTTCACTGCAGTAGTCTGGACGCGCGGGTGTCGACATCAAAGGCATTTGTCGCTACCCAGGATTATTTAAATCGCCGCTTCATTTTCCTATGCCTGGTAGCCTAATCTACATGCCTCTGGCGACAGAGGCATGTAGTCTAGACGTACCATTATTCCACATCTTCTATTAATATGCACTCCTGGTTCTGGTTCTGCTGTAAATGTGTGTTGATTTTAAGGTGTTCCAATTTAAGGTGTTTGGGCTTAGGTGCTGTACACAGGACATCTCTGGTTTACAATACACAGCGGCTGTGTCTAGTCTGGCCAGTTTTTCTGGAAAATCAGCTGTCTACACTGGCAGCTTGTATTTCCGCAAAAGCACTGACGATCTCATGTAAGATTGTCAGTGTTCTTGTGGAAATACTATGCTGCTCCTGTTCGGGCAAAAGTCCTTTTGCACAAAACTTTTGCACAAAAGGGCCAGTGTAGACAGCCCAGATTTGTTTTCTGCAAAAAAGCCCCGATCGCGAAAATGGCGATCGGGGCTTTTTTCTGGAAAAGCGCGTCTAGATTGGCACAGACTCTTTTCCGCAAAAAGTGCTTTTGCGGAAAAGCATCAGGGCTAATCTAGACGCTCTGTTCTGAAAATGCTTTTATCGGAAAACTTTTCCGTTAAAAGCATTTCCAGAAAATCATGCCAGTCTAGACATAGATTAGGGTATATTTTTCTTGAATTACAAGTGGCAAAAGGCTTGTAATTTAGGCTGTGTCTATGCTACAGAGACTGTCACTACTGTGTTGGTATAGCTATGCTGGCATATCCTGTAGTGTAGACCAGTATTGCAGCACAGCTTCACAGGTGATTAATCAGCCCCATCCAGTCAGTCAGCTCCATGCACAGAGCCCTGAGCCTTTGACTAGGAGGGGCTGATTACTCACCTGTGAAGCTGTGCCACTACACAGCTTAGAGGGAACACTGGTGTAGACCCAGTTTATGCAGAAGGAAGGAGTTTTTTTTCTAGTGGTGTAGAAATAAGACCTCCTCAAACAAAGTTAGTTGTGTTAATGGAATCATTTTCTCATTCACATAGCTACTGCTATACTTGTGGTTAGTTTGGCATAACTGTGTCAATTAAGGATTTGTTTTGTTTTTCATGTACTTGACTGATGTAGCTATGTTGGTCTAACTTTGAAAAGTAGCACAACTCTTAAAATAGAGAGGCATGTTTCAAAACTCATACCACTTTTGGGTTCTTAGATTTCTCCTCAATAGGGATAGACTTTTGTGAGAGGATTAGGCAATAGCATATAAAGGACATCTCTCAGTCAAAAATGTAAGAGAAAATGAGATGTGTAGATTTTTTAAAATTAAGGACTTTTTTAAACCTGAGGAAATTTCGCCAGTGAAAGTAGGATCAGACCCTCACTGATTTTGTTTCCAATTTGATTGAACTTAGCTTCAAAAAGTGAAAGGTTGTTGCTTCTAAAGGGACTGGTGTAAACTACATCACTTATAGCATTCAAAACTGGACTGCACAAAGCGATAAATTCTGCTGTAGGGAACTAGCGTGCATTGATAGGGAAATGGACTGTGACGTTTCATATTTTTCTCACGGTAAGAAGACATTTTCAATAGATTTTAAAGATGGGCTTTATACAGTGATGTGAAGCACTTAGAGTGATAGATAAGCACTTAATAAATCTAATTTTAATACAGTAATAATGTAAATGTAATGAATACATTTTGATGGAAGCTGATTGGTTTTGAGCCGGGCAGGCTGCATGGTTGGCCACATGAAAATGGCAGAGGAATGTATATAGTGGCCATGACTTTCACATGTGTCTTGGCCCAGTTTGAGTGATACCTCACTTTTTGAAACTGAGGCTCCCCAGAACTGCTTTAAGGTGTATCAAAATCATCAGTCACATTTGAAAAATCTTGGCCAATGTACTTTAAGTGAATTTCCATTGTTGAGGTACTTGGGGAAGTTTGGGACTGCAGTCAATGATTTGGTCCATATCTTTCATGCATGGCTAGAACTGGTTGAGGATTCTGGCCTATTATTGGTGATTATCAACACTTTTCTTCAGGAAGTAAGATAAGTAAGGTATCTACCATCTGAGTGAGTGAGAGGAGAATGATCAAAACATAATCTCTTGATACAAATAGAGCTGGATGGTAAACAGTTAACTCATGCCATGAGAATTTTCAAGATATTTTAAAATTTACCATCCAAAATTGAGATGGAATCAAAATCTCAAATTTTCACATACTGAAAATCTGAAAATAATTATGGGTTGGGTTATTGAAACTGTTCAGTTTTAATTTCGACCCCTTTTTAACCATACATTAAAATTAAAAATGAAAACTAATGTCCTCTTTCCAAAATTGAGCCTTTTTCATTTCGAGGATGTCAAAATGGGACTTTTTGCTGCTTTTCAGGCTTCTGTGATATTTTCTGAAAATAGGAGATTTTATTGAAAACTGGCCTTTTCCACAGAATGTTTCAGTGTCCATGAATCAGTATTTTCTGACCAGCACATTTGGATGAAGATTTGCTGATACTGCTCCTATATAGGAGCAATATGGTGAATTTGTGACACATTACCCAGAGAACAATTTTGGACTGTTAAACAGCTGAATCCCCTCAGTTATCCAACCTGAGGTGCCTTTTAGTATGTGTCTACACTGCACCATTATTTCAAGATAACTAGTGTTATTTTGAAATAATAATGTGACGGTTTACACAGCCATTTCATTATTTTGAAATAATGGACAACTTATTCTGAAATCTGTAAACTTCATTCTACGAGGAATAATGCCTATTCTGAAATAACTATTTTGAAATAAGGTGTGTGTAGACACTCCACTACTGCTATTTCGAAATAGCCCCTCACTAGGGCCATTCTAAGTTATTCCTCCCCAGTGCCTCCTTGGGCTCTAAATTGAGATAGCACGTCTACATTTGAGAAACCTGCCTCAGACTAATTTTGAGGCTTCCCTGCAGTGTAGATGTGCTATTTCAAAATAAGCTATTTTGGAATAACTGTTCCGGAATAGTTTCTTGTGAAATAAGCATGCAGTGTAGACATACCCTAACACTGCTTTTCTATGAGAGCAGTCACTCCTGGTTTGCTCTCACACAGCCTCCAGCACATAAACTACTCACAGCTATACAGTAACAGTGCTATGGTCAGCCAATCTTGAATTACACTGCAGAGCAACTTCAGCAAATTCCCAGTCCCAGACTTACGCTCAGAAATGCATGTCTTGTACTGTCTAGCTCTCTCCTCAACAATACCAACTCATATAATGTCTTTTGTTTGGTTAATAGTAAAGGATATGCACGAATCCTATTATTCCAAATGGAGTTTCCCAAGCACTTCAATCCAAACACACACTGGTTAGATAGAACAATAAAGTAAGTTTTCAGACCTCAAAAAAATAAATTTTAAGTGACAACAAGTAATGAGGCATAAAAGTCAGAACTGAATCAAAGAATTAAAAGGTAAAATGGAGCTAATACCTAATTTAACAAGCTAAGTGAATTCAGAGCAAAAGGTTTCTCTCATCACATATTGGCTGGACTTCTTTCAGCTAGGACCCTTTCCTCAGGTCAGTATTGCCTTCCTTATAGGGTTGCCAGATGGTTTAACCAAAAATACCAAACCCCCGCCCCCCCAAAAAAAAACCACTGAGGGGAAAAAAAGGATCCTGACAGCAGTTATTAAGAAAAAAAAAATAAAAAATCAGCATGGCCCCTTTAAGAAGAGGCTTTTTTTGCCATTTTGTTTTTCTGTTCCAGCCACAAGACAAGCCCCTGCGGGGGTGGGGGTAGGGATAGAGGAGTTGGAGGGGCATCTGGATGGGGCTGGCGCGGGGTCTGGGGCTGGGCCCGGTTGCTGAGCGTGTCGTAGGGTTGCCAGGTGTCCGGTATTTTTGCCTCCTGGCAGGGGAAAGCTCCAGAAAATACCGGACATTTTAGGTGTCTGGTATTTTCTGAATTTTTTTACCACATGGGAGGCGAAAATACCGGACTGTCTGGATTAATACCAGACACTTTGCAACCCTACTTCCTTAAGAACATAAGAACGGCCAGACTGGGCCAATGGTCCATCTAACCCAGTATCCTGTCTGCTGCTAGCAGCCAATGCCAGATGCCACAGAGAGAGTGAACAGAAACAGGTAATCATCAAGTGATCCCTCTCCTGTCATCCCATTCCAGTTTCTGACAAACAGAGGCTAGGGACACCATTCCTACCCATTCTGGCTAATAAGTATGGGTATATCTATACTAGCCCCCTAGTTCGAACTAGGGAGGCTAATGTAGGCATTTGAACTTGCAAATGAAGCCCGGGATTTAAATATCCCGGGCTTTATTTGCAAGTTCCCGTCCGATCACCATTTTAAAATGGCGACCAGACGTGAGCATGCAAATAAAGCCCGGGATATTTAAATCCCGGGCTTCATTTGCAAGTTCGAATGCCTACATTAGCCACCCTAGTTCGAACTGGGGCTAGTGTAGACATACCCTATTGCCCTTATCTTTCAGATGTTGAGGCTGTGGGCAGAGAGAGAAGTCTGAGTTATTTGGGGCATCTGTTCCTCTTTCTTACACTTCCTTTTTCTTTGGAAAATCATCTCCAGCTGAGGTTCCGGATACAAAGTCCGAGGAGTCTGGAACCTCAAACTCTTACTTGCTAAGAAGTAAATTTCTCAACCTCACCCTTTTTCCCGCCAGAGAATGGTCACTTGACAAGGTGATAGTCCATCTGATCTTGCTAACACTTGGATGAGGCATCAGTTTGTCTTTTGTTTCTGAGAAATTGGTTTGTGGCTGTTTTTGCAGACCTGGAATATGTTTCAGTAATATACTTATAATCTTATAACTTTACATACAAACTTTGTCATGCTCATTTTATCAGGACAATAGTGATCAGTAAATTAGTTTTCAAATCATACATCATAAAGTATACTTTGTACAAAAGGCATCATAGTCTTGTAAAAGAGGTGACTGCAAATTATCCCACCTGGTCGCCTCTGTAAGGCATCTCTTTTAGGCTATGTCTAGACTGCAGGCTTCTTTCGAAAGAGGCTCTTTCGAAAGCATCTTTCGAAAGAGCCTCTTTCGAAAGAGAGCGTCTAGACTGCACGGAGAAATTTCGAAAAAGCGGCTTGCTTTTTCGAAAGAAAGCATCCAGTGAGTCTGGATGCTCTCTTTTGAAGAAGCCCTATTTACATTGAAGAACGCCTTCTTTCGAAAGAGGAACTTTCGAAAGAAGGCGTTCTTCCTCGTGAAATGAGGTTTACTGCCATCGAAAGAAAAGCCGCGTTCTTTCGAATTAATTTCGAAAGAACGCGGCTTGAGTCTGGACGCAGGGGAAGTTTTTTCGAAAAAAGGCTACTTTTTTCGAAAAAACCCCTGAGTCTGGACACAGCCTAAGTGTGTTCAGTCATCAGCCTCCGCAACCCACTTTATCCTGTTGCAGGAGTTACTGCTATGGGTGGTGGGGTAGGGGGACTCGGGCCCACCCACTCTCCTGAGTCCAGGGCCAGGGCCCTAAGGCAGGGAGATCTCTCCCTGACCAGCTGATGGAGGAGTAACCCCGAAACTCACCTGTCCTCAGGTTCCACAGCCCAGCCCTGGGCCACTTCCTACCCATGGTCCACCATCTCTTTACTCCATAGGGTGCCATGCGCTCCAGCCCTGGCATCCCCTCCAGCACTCCCCAGTCCCTGGCGCTTACCGGTCCATCCATTTCCCCACTCTCCTGGTCGCTGTGGAAGCTTGTCTGCTCCCCTTCTGAGGTCCTTTTGGCTTTTTTAAACGTCCCGCCGCTCTGGGATGTCATCAGCCGGCGCCTCCTCTTCAGCGCATCCGGCACTTACAGAGCTAGTGCTGGCATCTACCGTAGCCCTGACTGCCCCTCCGAGCAGGCTCAGCGCGTCTTCCCCTGGTGCTTCTCGGCCAGGGGCCCTCCAGCCTGGGGCCTTTCTCGCCCCCCTCCAGTGAGGGGTTGCCTCACCCCTTCACCTCTGGGCTGTGTCTAGACTGCATTCCTTTTCCGTAAAAGGGATGCAAATTAGATACATCGCAATTGCAAATGAAGCAGGGATTTAAATCCCCCCCACTTCATTTGCATAAACATGGCTGCCGCTTTTTTCCGGCTCGGAGTGCTAGTCTAGACGGGAATCTTTCAGAAAATAAAGCCTTTTCCGAAAGATCCCTTATTCCTTTTTTAAAGAGGAATAAGGCATCTTTCGGAAAAGGCTTTATTTTCCGAAAGATCCCCGTCTAGACTGGCGCTTTTTTCCAGCAAAGCTCCGAGCCGGAAAAAAGCGGCAGCCATGTTTATATCCCTGCTTAATTTGCAATTGCGATGTGTCTAATTTGCATCCCTTTTACGGAAAAAGTATGCAGTCTATAAACAGCCATAAGGTCTGAGGTAAATACGATGAAGTTTAATTAGGAGAAATGCAAAGTACTCCACTTAGGAAGAAACAATCCATTTCACATATACAGAATAGGAAGTGATTATCTATGAAGGAGTATTGCAGAAAGGGAACTAAAGGTCATAGTGGACCACAGGTTAAACATGAGTCAACAGTGTGACATTTGCAAAAAAAGCAAACATGATTCTGGGATGCATTAACAAGTGTTGTGAGCAAGACATGAGAAATCATTCTTCCAATCTACTCTGTGCTGATTAGGCCTCAATTGGAGTATCGTGTCCAGTTTTGGGCATCACATTTCAAGAAAGATGTGGAGAAAGTGAAGAAGATCCAGAGAAAAGCAACAAGAATGATTAAAGGTCTAGAAAACATGACTTTTGAGGAAAGACTGAAAGAATTGGGCTTGTTTAGTTTAGAAAAGAGAAGACTGAGAGGGGACATGATAGCGGTTTTCAAGTATCAAGTGTTACAAGGAGGAGGGAGAAAAATTGTTGTCCTTAGCCTCCGAGGATACGACAAGAAGCAATGGGCTTAAACTGCAGCAAGGGAGGCTTAGGTTAGACATAAGGAAAAACTTCCTGTCAGGGTGGTTAAACACTGGAATAAATTGCCTATGGAGGTTGTGGAATCTCCATGACTGGAGATATTTAAGAGTAGTTGGACAGACATCTATCAGGGATGATGTAGGCAGTGCTTAATCCTGTCATGAGGACAGCAGATTGGACTCGATGACCTCTCAATGTCCCTACTAGTTCTAGGATTCTATGACTCTACGATTCTAACAGTACAGACTTACAGGTACGTCTACACTGGCATGATTTTCCAAAAATGCTTTTAATGTAAAAGTTTTCCGTTAAAAGCATTTTTGGAAAAGCACGTCTAGATTGTCAGTATGCTTTTCCGCAAAAGCACTTTTTGCGGAAAAGCGTCCATGGCCAATCTAGACGCGGTTTTCCGCAAAAAAGCCCCGATCGCCAATTTCGCCATCGGGGCTTTTTTTGCGGAAAACAGTACTATGCTGTCTACACTGGCGCAAAAGACTTTTGCCCGAACGGGAGCAGCATAGTATTTCCGGAAAAGCACTGATGATTTTACAGGAGATCATCAGTGCTTTTCCGGAAATTCAAGCGGCCAGTGTAGACAGCTGGCAAGTTTCTCCGCAAAATCATGTGATTTGGCAGAAAAACTTGCCAGTCTAGACACAGCCACACAGTTTTTTTGCCCACTTGCTTGTAAAAGTGATTGAGAACATTACTGTGAGATATTACCTGGAGTCCTTACATTTCCTTTACCTTTTTCAGTTTGGTTTTAAACTTGTGTATAAAAGACTATTTGTCGTTTCAGTGTCTCCGTTCTTTCCCCTCTAACCAATTCCAGAAAATGCTAATGGGCAGCTTTCATTGGCTGAAAATTCTCTTTGCTTTGGAGTGGCACAAACTCTATTCTGTCACCCTCCTGCTCAGTGTGCAGAGACAGTTGAGACATGGCCATTAATGTGGAGATGAGATATTCCAGCTTCTTGTTATCAATCCTGGAGATATGGAGTCATTTTCACTTCCAGCTCTTATGTAATTGCCCAGCGTTTTCCCCTGAGGGAATAAATGCAAGATTGGGAGAGGGGGGGTCTCCAGTTCAGTCTTGCTTAATTTTTTTTTTGATGAGTGAATATTATAATTATTATCAAGCATGTTAATTGTGTATTTTTCTGTCCTAAGCTTATGTTTCCACTGCCTGGAACCAGTATTTCATTCCCCATTACTCGCAGTATTTTTTTTTTAAAGATACTGGCCCCTATAACACAATAGACCATTTTGTGGTTTTGGGGCATATTATTCAGAAATCAGCTTGATGAATAATACTCTTAGATGGCACGTTGCCTGTTGAAAGGAAATGTTGTATAATTGACATTGGTAAGTGAACAGAAAGGTCCAGCCTCCTGAGAGAGATGCTTTAGTCTTGGCGATCCTTAACCAATTACATTGAAACACTCTTGGAGTGAGCTCTTTTTTTCCTTTTTCCTTTTCATTAATTCAGCGGCACAGAAAAGTACTTCTACTGTTTAGAAAAAATGAAAAGGAAATGTCAAAGTTTGCCTTATTAGTGCAACAGTGTCCATGTACCCTGCTGCTGAAACTGGGCCACTTGAGTCCTTGGTGATAATAGCTACTGAGAGAGAACACACACAATACCTTTGTGCTGATGGAGTTATAAATATTTCTGATTTCTAAAAAGGAGTTGTGGGTAGTTTTCTCCCCAGATACTGCTACTCATAACATGTTTTTGCTGTAATGCATCCCTTATAGCACAGGCTATGACTCCTAATCTATTGATAGCTTGATACTGCTTTCCTTCCTTTAAATCAGTCAGTGAATCTGTTGCTGAGGGGCCCATGGCAAACATTGTGTGGACGAACATCCTGCAGACAGTTTCTGTGTAAGCGTCTCCCTGAAGTGCCAGTAATGAATCTCAGAACTTTTCTGCAGTTGTAAGTTGTACCACATTCATGGCTGGTTTTTTGAAGTGGGCACCGAACTCGTTCAGCTTTGAACTGTGCCAAAACTTAGATTTGTTTCTCAAGTGAAAGGTTGCTGGAGCATCTCTGTGCCACGCAGCTCCAGTTTCAGATGAGTTTTAAGACACACTCTATTAGTAACATGAAATTCTCTGATGACTTCCATTTCAGAAGAGCCTGCAATTTACTGAGTATTGTAAACAGGAACACTGGTATGTCCAGCACATATTCTGTTAGTGCATATCAACACCAAATTAGAACTAGTCCTGAAAGTGTGCAAAACTATAATGAATGGCTTACCATACAGCAGACAGCTTTAGCTGTCTGAAGAGTACTGAAGTGCATAGCTCTCTCTGGGTCTGGGCTCTTGCTTCAGGCTGGTAGAATGTTGTCAGTCAACAGTACGTGTTCAAGAGCAGGCACTCTTGAGTATTTACATAAAGAGTTTACAGCAACTGCCTGTTTAAAATAATTCACTTTTAACCCACTTGTTTTAGCTTGCATTAAATGATGTGTGTTTGGTTTGGAAATTAGGTCCAGAATGCAGAGAAGTGCTTGCAGGGAAATGCTATGTCCAACGTAACAGGCGTACACAAAAGGCTTTACAAACCCAAATCTTAAAAACAGCAACCAGACAAAACATCACAAAATATCCTATTTTTCAGTGGAAGAAGAGGGTTTGTTTCATCCATCTTAGGAGATGAAATGAAGGTGAACCCCTCATTGCCTGTGGGTATCTTTTGTTCATAATGAAATATTGTAAGTATAAACTTGTTAAATGAGCTAAGCTAAGAATAATGGATGCCCAAATACAGAAAATGTCTATAACTACGAAATAGTAAAATTCTCTTTCAATTTGTAGCTGAAGAAGTGTGATATTTTTGAAACCACATGCCATATATATTTATGATGTTTGCATGTGGCATGCTATGTACAATTAGACAGATTCTCTGTTGTGGCTGCCTTTGTAATTCTGTCAACACAAATGTGATTAGCCAGTTAAGTCTGGTTTAGTGCAGCTTTGCCTAAATGAAAGGGCACAAAGAAGCCAAATTGTACTTGTGCAGAATGATCCCTAATTATTTCTAAAAAAAAAAAAAAATGTGTGTCATGTGCCCAATGGAGACTTGACTCTCCTCTCACTTGCATTGGTTTTGCACTTTTGAACTGGACTAACTCCAGTGTCATTCTTGCCGATGTTAGGATGTGCACATGAGTTCTATTTTCTTTTTATCTTTGAGGTGGTAAAATCTTGGGGCAGTGACAGTCACTTGCTACGTAAACAAGCAGCACGTATTACAGTGGAATCCTGATCTTGGTTGGAATTTTAAAGGCACTACTACCCAGGGTCACTGGTTTGGACGTGGGGAGGGGAACATAGAGGGCAACTGCCCCGGGGTCTGATGATTGAAAAGGCTTGGGGCTTCTGACCACCACTGCCACTACTACAGCAACAGCCAAAGCCCCAGGCCCTTTAAGCCAAAGCCATCAGGGCCCTGCAAGGGCTGCCTGGCGAAGGCTAGCCCCCAGCCCTGCTCCTTGCGTCTGAGGCTATGCCCTTTTTGGAAGCATGAAGCCCCCCCATACACACCTGGCCCAGGAACCTGGCAATTCTTCCCCCCTCCCCCGCCCCTACAATTTGCATATTACTGTAGCCTTTCTCCAAACAGTAATGGAGGTAAGGCCCACACCTTGCTCTCCTCCTCGGCCTGCTGGGGGCAGTTCCAAACCATGCATGATCATGCCTTTGTGGCATATTTTTAACATGCTTTTAAAAATCCAGTCCCAATAAATTCAATACTGGAAAGCCTAAGGGACCAGTTTAGCATAGACAATAAAATATTCATGTTCTATTCAAAACATTTATTTGTATAACATGAATAAATTAGACTGGAATGTGACCTTTTCTTCATTAATAAGGAGGACAGCTGCCTGACCTAACAGTACCTCTAATAGATCTTCAGAGACTTTACAAGAATCTAATATTTGGATTCCGGTTTCTGATTTCTTTGTTAGTGGATTTCTTCTTTCAAGGTGTTGAGACTCTCGAATTCAGTTTCAAAGTGGGTATTGCTGTTTCTACAGTGTGCTTGCTGTGAAGCCCTCATTTTCGGGAGGTCATTAGGTTCAATAACAGAAGGCAGATAGGCCATACAATGGGATTTTGGAAGGATTCAAAGGTGGTTGGATGGTGAAATCTCATTGAAATTAATTATTCCTAACTCTTAACAACATCCCACTGCAAACAACATCCCCTCCCCGCACCCAAAAAATCCCCACACACCATGCCAGCAAGTCTGGGTCAGCTGACTTAGTCTCATGTTATGGGCTAAAAATAGCTGTGTAGGTATTTCTTAGCTCTGAAATCCAGTGAGGAGAGTGGGGTCTCTAAGGGTATGTCTACATTACCCTCCTAATTCGAACTAGGAGGGTAATGTAGGCATACCGCACTTGCAAATGAAGCCCGGGATTTGAATTTCCCGGGCTTCATTTGCATGAAGCCGGCCGGCGCCATTTTTAAATGCCAGCAGTTCGAACCCCGTGCTGCGCGGCTACATGCGGCATGGAGTAACTAGTTCGGATTAGGCTTCCTAATCCGAACTAGCTGTACTCCTCGTGTAATGAGGAGTACAGCTAGTTCGGATTAGGAAGCCTAATCCGAACTAGCTACTCCGTGCCACGTGGCTACACGCGGCACGGGGTTTGAACTGCCGGCATTTAAAAATGGCGCCGGCCGGCTTCATGCAAATGAAGCCCGGGAAATTCAAATCCCGGGCTTCATTTGCAAGTGCGGTATGCCTACATTACCCTCCTAGTTCGAATTAGGAGGGTAGTGTAGACATACCCTAATACTGCACTCCAGCACAAAGGGGACTGTCTTCTCTGTCGTTTTTATCCCCATATCTTTAGATCTCTGCATGGATACAAAATCTGCAATCTCATCCATTCCACAAACATGGTGCGTGGATATCTGTGGATTTGCTGACCTCTACATATGAACCTGCGACAGTTGCTCTGGGCTTTGAGACTGGCCATTCTGATTTATTTGGTTTTATTTTTTTAAAGTGTCGACTACTTAAAGTTTTCTTTGCTACTTTTGGAAATCCAGCTAGTCTGTACTTGGGATACTTAGCAGCTGTCAGAAATTAAAAAAATGTAGCATCTTTCTTTACTAGCACTGTAGATAGAGTTCCTCAAGCACGTTTGCTAGCTGTCTACTGAAATCAATAGCAGTTTTGCATGCACTGACACTTCAAAGTCAGGGCTTTGCATATGAAGGAGTGTTTCTTATTTGGGGTAGTTATTGAATGGTGAAGTTAACAGTTTGTTCCAACTTAAAAAATTCAAATGTTAATTTTACAATATGAGTTATGGTTCCTTGTTCCCATTCTGTTGAATATATGTGCATTGCCATTACATTTCCAGTTGGACAAAAGTATTTCTTCACCATTTAAGTTATGTTAGGATGTTTAATAACTGTTACTGACTTTGCTTATTGGGGCTGTGGCTTGAAATATTTGAATGTTATCAAAATGCTTGGATTGAACAAAGAATCTTAAATCCAGAGCATCCATAGTTATACAATACCATTCAGGTTAGTAATCTCTATACTGCTTCAAAGAACAGTAAGAGAATTTTCTTCTCAAATCTGTGTAGAAGATATACTGTTCTCCATAGATGAGTACAAGTTCCAGAGACATCAGCTGTAGACTGTGTCATGGAGACCAGAATTCTGGGGTTGAAATCTACCATGTTTCTCAGAGAGGAGAATTTATCCTACTGTGTCCATAAACTGACCGGCATTGTACAATTGGTTCATAGCACATCTCTGATCCTTCTTGAAACCTGGGTGCCAATATAAATAATAATATAAAAAGTCCTACTCCAAAGAGTGTTGAAGTTAACAGAAAGATACTTGTTGATCTCAATGAGCTTGTGGTCAAGCACTAAGGTGCATTGGATTTGAAAAATAATATAAAATATCTACCAAGATATTTTATCATTTCTGGAGAGCTGAGTGAGTAATGATCCGTCTTCCATTTCACAATTTAAAACCAAAACCCTCGTCACTTTCTTTCAAAGCATTACATGGGATGCTTTTCTGTAGTTAACTAGCAGTAATTGGGTATGTTGTGTAACACAGGAAACATCCAGTTGAAGGAGTACAGGTTGACTGCAATCAAGGGAAAATAATGTGTGAAACTGAGCTTACAGGAGTGAAGCTGTGAGGGGGAAAATAAACTATAGCTGTGAGCAGCTCAGAATGGTGTAGGGATTCCTAGCTGCTTGAAAAGAGTCCATTAGATAACTTGTAAAAAAATTGCTTAACAGCAATCTGTGCCAGACAAAGTAGCTTGATCCTATTGCTTTGTGTATCACTCAGATTGCTTAGGTGTTTCTTATGTTGATTAGTCTGAATCCTAGTAATTTCTGAACCTGGCTAGCAACATTAAAATAGAGTTTTTTAAATTACTACTCTATCCTGTTGATATCAGTCCTATTTAATGTCATATTATGCAATTTTTATTTCAGTGTTGTTCTCATTTAATATATTCAAAACTTTCTTGTAAAATTCACTTAGCAGATTAAATGTCTCCTCCTTGCCATTAATGGAACATACATTTACTGTTTGTAGGGACCATTTTAGATGGGTTACTTGTATCATTTCTTAATTATTTCCCTTCTAGCCAAGTAGATTAGGGGAAATCTAGTCCTTTACATAAAAAAATGATTCTCTGATGATAAATCTGCTTTGTGTTCTTCAAGCTTTGCAAACTTTTAAGTCTTTATGGTTGGATTTTTAAAAGGCACTTAGGGGATGTTCCATTTTAATTGTGTGTGTGTAATTTTCTTAAGTTGCTTTGAACATCCCAGTTTATTCAAAACTCCACAAAAATAGTTCAAAGTTTCTCCAAAATTCCTTCCGATGTTGCTGTTCTTGTGCAGCCAAAAGATTTTTATCTTCATGCTCCATCCTAAAATGCTTTGCTCTGTCTACTGGCTGTACAATTCACTTCCATCTAGCATTTCTTTTTTCAAATATTAAAAACATCTTTGATCAGAACTTAGGTGGGAACTGGAATATCTGTCCCATGCAAAATTTTGCATTTCAAACTTGGAGTTAGAAGTCAGATCTGTGAAATTTTCTGTGCCAGAAACACATTCAAAAAAAGTCCATTTCAGAAAAATCTGGCTGGCCTGCCTGGTTTCCACTAAAGGTTCTCATATAATTAACATCTACAACACTTTGATTCTGTTTAACTGGTATTTTCTAATGGAATCTTTTGACCAGCATACACACTTGCTCTGTCACCTGTTCATTGTTTTCATTTGGCTTCATTGCATTAGATCAGTCTGTGTCCCAGAGAGTCCTTTGCAATTGGTTCCATGCTTGCATTTCCCATTATTATACTTTAGTAAGACGGAAACTTGAGGGATGTGATGTGTCAAGGCTCATTCAGTCAGAACCACGGCAGTGTCAGTAGCCAACCTCTGGGCAATCCCACCAGACAAGATTTGCAATGCTGCAACCCTGATTTCTCTTCATATATTTACAAAGTATTATTGTTTTGACAGAGTGTCATGGAGAGTTTCAAAGTGTGGGATATTTGTGTTTCAAGCATTATGACCAGGTAGTCCCACCATACTTAGATTTGTGTCACCTATATATACAGCTCTATCTTGTGTGCCTTCAAGTATACACTAAGTACTTTTAAAACTAAAGGGAAGTTCAAAGGTTTAATACGATTACTCGTGGAGTAAAGTTCTACTCAAAATAAGTTGCTTAAGACACATTCAACATTTTAAATCTTTCAGATGACTAACAAAAACATCTTCCTTTTTTGTGTTGGTAGTAGGGATGTAATAGTGTAGTTGATTAACCGATTAATCGATAAGCAAAAGTTTATAGGTTAATGCTATAGACTACATGCATTTCTCCCCCTTCCCCCAGTAAATTTTTTAGCAGGTTGGCCAGCAGCCCGACTCAGTCCTGGCTCACACTGGGTCCGGGGTCTACACTTGCTGCTAGCTCTGCATTTAAAGTGTTATTAGGAGCCAGGTGGGCAGGCAGCCCAGGTCAGTTTGGGCTTGTACTGGGTCTGCTCAGACCCTCTGTAGACAGAAGCAGCAGGCATCCTGCACTGCTGTGGACCAGCTCCCACCTGGCACCCTGCACTGCTTCCTCTAATACAGCGGCCCCGCCCTCGGGGACAATAGTATAGTTGACTAACTGATAAGAATTCATGAGGTTACTCTACTATTCAATTCACTGACATTTAACATCTCTAGTTGGTAGCATACATGCTTTGTTATAGCATAAAATGAGGATATTTGCCTGTCACTTCTCCAAGTATCTTGGCAAAAAGTTTTGTGATTTGGTAGTGAACGATTGTGCGGCATGCTGCTGCTTTCTTTCTACAAATGCTCATGGCTTCATAGGAGTACTTCGCTTTTTTGATCTCACTGAAAATTAAGGATTGTGTGTACACCAGAACATGAAAATGTGTGCTTCTTTAAACAAACAAACAAACAAACAAACAAACAAACAAACAAACCTGTCTTTTCAACATAGAGACTTTTCTGAAAACAGCAGTCCTTACTCCTTTCTGTGTTGTCCAGAGATGGCATTTCCTCATGCTTTCAGCAAAAACTTGAGTTTTCTGGATGTAAGGGTGAAATTTCACCTTGTTCAATAGTGAAGATCTCCTTCACCATGTGTGTGAAACAAGCAACACTTTCATGGTGCTCCAATGCTCTTATCTTCACATGATAATTAATCACTAGACTTTCCGAAACTGCAAGCCTGAAACTATGGATCCTTTCAGAGAATTTTTGGAGCAAAGGTTTCTAGAGAAACTCATTCTCCACTTTGCTGATCAGGGACCTTCTTTGTATGTGTACACATTTGAAAAGAAATAAGCATTCAGGAAAGGCTTATCTGTAGTTTTTCACCTTGTGCTAGGAATCAAACTACAAATCTCCTCCCTAGAGGTGTAGTGGCTGGCAGAGTGTCTTCATAGATAAGTCCTATTTTTCAGGCAGAGAGAGTCTGTTCTGAACCTAGCAGTAAATCTGTCATTTTGCATACTTTTGTGTCTGGTAACGGTTGACCTAATTTTGGCTTTGGTTTAAATGTACTCCTTTCTTTCCCCAGTATTTTTGCTCTTATCAGGAGTTACTTTCAGTTCATCTGGCATGCTGGTGCAGATGTAATCTGGACTATGAGCTGTCTGACTTTTTGGCCTCCGCTGGGGTTTTAACTCCCTTATGCTGCATACCATGAACTGTGCAGAAGTGCATGCTTTACTTCCAGAGGTGGTACTTCAAAGCTTTACTTCCAAAGTAGTACTTCATTCTACTTTTTGGCTCCAACAGAGTTGACAGGAAATAAACAGCTCCCCTCCCCCTCCCTCAACAAAGCTACCCTCCATAGAATTCTAGGATGCCTTTGAGGACATTTCAAAGACATTGGCACTGCTTCATTTTTGGATCAATTGTTAAAGCTTTTTACAAAGAATAAGTATAATTAACCTTTCTAGCTCTGATCTTTTTGGCACACATCCTGTAAAACTATTTCCTTTTCATTTCTTATTTATCTGGAGTACACAAAGATTGCTATGGTCATTATACAGAGAGCCTATTTCTAGGGGCAAACCCGTGTAGAATGTGACTCTGATCAACAACACAAAATATTGGCACTGAGAGAGCAATTGAAGGAAACATGTCCTCCCCTATTATTATTATTTTAATGTTCTTTGAGGATGTTTATAAAGTCTGATTCATTCTTACTTCTGGTGCTCCATAATTATGTAGTTGTACTGCTGCTAACATTCATGTAGGGAGGAGGGGTTTAAATTTATTAGAAACTGGGGAAACTTTTGGGATTGGGGAAGCCTATACAGGAAGAATGGGCTCCACCTTGACCAAAATGGAACCAGATTGCTGGCAGTTAACATTAAAAAGGTCGTAGAGCAGTTTTTTTATTAAGGGCTAGGAGAAAAGCCAGCAGGTGGATCAGAGAGAGACATCCCATAGAGGAGGGTCTATTAATAGAGATTCTTGATGTCCTAGTAAAGAGCAGAGGATGGAAGTTAATAAGATATGGGTAAGATTTGCTGACAAACAGTCAAATGAAAAAGAGTCACATTCAAATAACACCTAGTAATGGCAGACAGCTAAATAGTGACAAGTTTTTAAAGTGCTTATACACAAACACGAGAAGTCTGAATAATCAGATGAGTGAATTAGAGTGTCTCATATTGAATGGGAATATTGATATAATAGACATCACAGAAACTCGATGGAATGAGGATAATTAATTGGACACAGTCATACCAGGGTGCAAAATATATCAGAAAGACAGAATAGGTCATGCTGGTGGGGAAGTGGCAATTTATGTGAAAGAAATTGTAGAATCAAATGAAGTAAAAATCTTACATAAATCTTTATCGATAGTAATTCCATGGTCTAATAATATGAATATAGCAGAATATATTACTGACCACCTGACCAGAATAGTGACAGTGATTGTGAAATGCTAAGGAAGATTAGAGAGACTATAAAAATAAAAAAACTCAACAAAAATGGGGGGTTTCAACTATCTTCATATTGACTGGGTTCACGTCACCTCAGCATGCAGAGATAAAGTTTCTTGACACCTTAAATGACTGCTTCTTAGAGCAGCTGGTGCCGAACCCCACAAAAAAAAAAGACAGAGGGGTAGCCATGTTATTCTGGATCTGCAAAAACGACAAGGAGTCCTCTGGCACTTTAGAGACTAACAGATGTATTGGAGCATAAGCTATCGTGGGCAAAGACCCACGTTGTCAGATGCATGTAGTGGAAATTTCCAGAGGCAGGTATAAATATGCAGGCTAGAATAAGGCTAGAGATAACGAGGTTAATTCAGTCAAGACAGTGCCCCTCTGCTGTATACATCTGCCAAACTAGACAGTCCCTACACAAAAGGATAAATGGACACAAATCAGATATTAGAAATGGCAATATACAAAAACCTGTAGGAGAATACTTCAATCTCCCTGGACATACAGTAGCAGATCTAAAGGTAGCCATCCTGCAGCAAAAAAACTTCAAGACCAGACTTCAAAGAGAAACTGCTGAGCTACAGTTCATCGCCAAGTACAAAAGCAGTTTCTCCTCTCTTGGTGTTCACACCTCCACATCAGCTGCTAGAAGTGGGCCTCATCCTCCCTGACTGAATTAACCTTGTTATCTCTAGCCTTATTCTGGCCTGCATATTTATACCTGCCTCTGGAAATTTCCACTACAGGCCTCTGATGAAGTGGGTCTTTGCCCACGAAAGCTTATGCTCCAATACATCTGTTAGTCTATAAGATGCCACAGGACTTCTTGTCGCTTTTACAAAAAAGAGAGGCAACGCTTAATTTAATCCTAAATGGAGTGCAGGATCTGGTCCAAGAGATGACTATAGCTGGACTGCTGGAAATAGTGACCATAATATAATTAAATTTAGCATCACTATGGTGGGAAAAACACAACAGCAGCCCAACACTGTGGCATTTAATTTCAAAAAAGAGAAATACACAAAAATGAGGAGGTTGGTTAAACAGAAATTAAAAGGTACAGTGCCTAAAATAAACTCCATGCAAGCTACGTGGAAAATTTTCAAAGACATCATAATAGCAGTTCAACTTAAATGTATACCCCAAATTAAAAAACACTGTAAGAGAACCAAAAAAATGCCACCATGGCTTAACAACCAAGTAAAAGACACAGTGGGAGATAAAAAGCATATATTTTAAAAGCAGAAGTTAAATCCTAGTGAGGAAGATAGAAAGGAGCATAAACTCTGTCAAATGAAGTATAAAAATATAATTAGAAAGGCCAAAAAATAATTTGAAGAACAAAAATAAAAAAATAATAGCAATTTTTCAAGCACATCAGAAGCAGGAAGCCTGCTGAACAACCAGTGGGGCCAATGGATGATTGAGATGCCAAAGGAGCACTCAAGAATGATAAGGTCATTGCAGTGAACCTGAATAGATTCTTCGCATTGGTCTTCATGGCTGAGGATGTGAGGGAAATTCTCACAACTGAGTCATTCTTTTTAGGTAGCAAACCTGATAAATTATCCCAGATTGAAGTGTCATTAGAGAAGATTTTGGAACAAATTGATAGATTTAACAGTAACAAGTCTCTGGGACCAGATGGCATTCACCCAAGAGCTCTGAAAGAACTCAAATGGGAAATTGTGAAACTATTAACTGTGGTTTTTCACCTATCCTTTAAATCATTTTCTGAACCAAATGACTGTAAGGTAGATGTGAGAGGGCTTATCCCTTCATCCTCCCATGTCCCTCGTCCTTCTCACGTGAGCAGTGAACAGCAATACCCAAACTGCAGAAATGCAAACAATTCATTGTTTATTGGGGTTAGTTTCCAAAAAGCATGAATCCAGTTTCCTTTCCTTTTCCCTTGTTTTTTCCCAGCTCCTTCCTGCTTGTCCCTAATATATGTTGTCAGCTATAATTAACCAGTCATTCCACTGATGTTTAACTAACCAGTCCTAACGTATTGCAACACGATTATTTAACCTATTATATCCCACCTCATTAATTGGTTTACTCCCAGAAAAATTAATTATATAGGAGACAGAAACAATCAAAGAACTATACAGAGCATAATAACAAAGCAATAAAAAAAATGAGGATTTCACAACCCCAACTAAGTGGGTCCTTGTCAGACAGAAAGCTATTATCTCAAGTTTTCTTTAAATCTCCTAGATTCTTCCCTTTATATAGAGGTGTTATATTGGGTTTTTGAATGACTGCTGTGTGAGGAGAAAATAATAAAACTGGGACTTTTCAGCTTAGAAAAAAGGAGACTGGGGGGGGATATGATAGAGGTGTATAAAATCGTGACCAGTGTGGAGAAAGTAAATAAGCAAGATTTATTTACTTGTTACTGTATTACAAGAACTAGGGTGATGAAATGAAATGTTTTAAAACCAACAAAAGGAAGTATTTCTTCACACAATGTACAGTCAACCTGTGGAACTCCTTGCCAGAGGATTTTATAAAGATCTGGACTTTAACAGGGTTCAAAAAAACTAGATACATTCATGGAGGATAGCTTTATCAATGGCTATTAGCCAGGATGGGTAGGAATGGTATTCCTAGCCTCTTTTTGTCAGAAGCTGGGAATGGGCAATGGGGAATGGATTACTTGATGACTGCCTGTTCTGTTCATTCCCTCTAGGGTATTTGGCATTGGTGGACAGGATATTGGGCTAGATGGACCTTTGGTCTGGCCCAGAATGGCCATTATTCTGTTCTTATGAGTGACTCTAAAAAGTGCTGAGCACCTTCAACTTGAATTGACCCCAGTAGGACTTGAAGGTGCTCACTGGGTAGCAACGTTATGCTGATGTTTTTGGGTATCCTTGTTTCCTTTTGGATCCATGGTCATCATATTCATTAACATTAGGGAGCATTGCACATCTCTGGGAAGGAAAGAATTAAATCAAGTTGTTATAAAACAGCATAATTGCTCCAAAGTTGATATATTGTATGGACAGCTCTTTGATAGCTCAAACGTATCTTTAAAAAAGCCTGGCCTTTATTGGTATTACACTGAGAGTTCAGATTCACCAAACTCCCTTAACAAGGTTTGGAAATATTTCATGGGTGATCTCTATGACTGTAACAGGCTCATTGTACACATGTTTTTGGTTCAGATATCTGCCTTGTGTGTGTTTGAGTCTCTTTGATGTATAATTAAAAGGAAACCCAGAGCCACTGAACTAGTAAACCTGGGTTTGTTCTAGAGTTGACTTTTCAGTAATGCACAGGGTTCAGTATCTTGGCACTTTATATTTGATCATGTTCATTGTAATTTAATTTCCTTTACTGGTTCATTGCCTAATCAGTTATTAAAATGGTACAGAATAGAGGGTCAAACACAGATCTCGATCCATGTATTTCAAACAAATACTTGTTTGGTTTTTGGTTTTGAAAAGGAGGTTGTTTAGTGATGACATTGGCAAATATTTTAGTCACCACTTTGACAAATTAGCTTCATTTATGTTCTCTGCTTTCCTTCAATAATGGATAGTTAATTCTGAGTTCATACTAGGTATTTGTCCAGTCCACAATGCAGTGTCTCCTTCTTCCAGCATAATCTATTGCCAGTGCTACCTTACACTAGCTACATCCATATGACTTTACACTGGCTGCAAGGTGGTGATCCCATGTAACACCATAGGAACTAAAGCAACATAAACTGTGTGCAAAGCTTAAATGCCACTTCCTTAGAGACGGGATACTTGATAGCGAGGTGATTGAAATGTTACAAGTTGCAGACATGGTGAAGAGACTTTGATTTACAGGCTTTGTTTTCTCAACAATGAAAAATGAAACGGTTCATTTGACTGAGTTTTGTATTAGGTTCTACAAATTGAGAGGGAGAAGGATATCTTTAGAGACTAGGAATCTGAGCTTTTCAGCTGTGAATCATCTGTTCAAATCCAGCTCAAGTCAGGAGTTACTTGAAAATCATTACCGTTAGGCTGCTTTTTGTCTGTGACATGAGCTGGAACTCAGTTCAGTCTCCTGTAGGATATGGTCCGCATTACTCAAACCATCATCATAATTACCATCCTTATTAGCAGTCACAGAAAGGAAGTGGAAATATGAATGAATATGGAAACTACCTTCTCATCCCTAAATAATTGCTCTTCAAGTCAACAGCAAGGCAAAAATTGTCAAAGAAATGTACCTCTCACCACTGCTTTCCATCTACTCCTTTTTGATAGAAGAAGACTTCATTTTACAGAGCTCTTTGTTGTCTGTCATTAGCACTAAATTCACTATCGAAATAATTACACAAGTTGCTGCTGAATGAAATTGGATGTGTCCAGGAGAACAGAAAATTCTGTTTCCTACAATAGTTAATCAAATAGAAGAAATAAGGAAGGGGAAACTCACTTGTTCAGGTATCTGGAAGAAAGGAGATGTTGTCCCTTTAAAGGCTCTCTTCAAGAGGTGGGGTGTAAAGGAAAGCAGAGATGGAAAGAAAGGACAGAAGGACTTGGAAGTAAGTTTCTGTATGTCAGTAATTAATATTAACATGTGGTCTATTGAAGAAGTTATTTTTAAAAAGCTATATGTCTGAAGATCCAAACATTTAAGGCTAAAGCTGAATACTCAAGTGGTGCATCTAAAAATCTGTGCAAGGATTTTTATAAACTTCAGCAACAAACTAATAAAATATTTAAAGCAAATATTAAACTAAGGTCCTGTAGACATATTGTAGTAATAGACAACTATTTGTGCCAGTAAATTCAGAAACTGACAATATATTCCTAGGGCTTGTCACATGCTTTGTCAAACAGCTTCATTACCATCTCTTTCTCGGGTCCCAAGTTATGCTAATAGGTCTGGCAAGCTGGAAGGCTTTTCACTTTTAAGTTGAGGAAGGAAATCTCATGATGTAGGAGCCTGCAGGACTGATCAGAGTAGGGCTAGGAAGAGGGGAGCGTTGAGCACTAGAACCCAGAAAAGGCATTGCCTTCTCTTACCTCGTATCCCCACAGCCCATGGTGCCACATGTATGTGTTGTGGGAGTGAGACATCCTGTCAAAAAAAAAAAAAAAAGCCCCATGGCCAAGTATAAAGGATGCCCCCATATCAAGACTGGGCAGTTCAGTGTCACTGTAGCAACCCCTGCAGTGTGGCCCATGGCCAGAGTCATTATAATCAGCAGGCTGGGTCACCACGCTGGAGTGTGTGTGTCTCGGATAAGGGAACCTGGGCCCTCCCTCTTCACTGGATCCTGACCCAGGGCCACGTCAGTGGCAGGTTCACCTGCCACCAGCTCAGCGGGGTCTGACTGCAGGACACCAAGCCTTTACCTGTGTCTAGCCCTGTTTTCCTGGGTCACTTGGTGCTCAGGGCTCTAAAATCTTTGGTGTCTGTGATACACCAGTCTTTGTAATCTCTGTGATGTCCCAGATTTGTGTGTAAGGATCTAGTCCTGTTCAGCTGGCCTCCCAGCCTTGGAGTGCAGGCAGTCCATTTAATTGAGCTAGCAATGTAAAAGTCTCTTAACGTAAAGAAAACTCCAGTGGGAAAAAAATCAGTTGCCATAATACATCTGGTGTATGTGTATATTTAAATTATGTATCATAGAATGTCTAATATTTGTAGAAGTTTGCAAATAACAGACTAAATATTTATTGAGTTTTCTATCAGCTTGGGTTTCTCTTGGGCACTTAGCTGTACCAGTGGGTGAACCCACCTACAATAAATTTGCATTTTTTTAAATTCTACATCATAGTCTTATAAATCCCTGCAAAAATATTGTGGCTCTAGTGGGAGTGTGCAAAAGCAAATAAGCTGTACTTCTGTACTGAATTCAGAATCATGATTTAAAACTTCTGTTTTAAAGCTGAACTTGAGGCATTTCAGGAAACTTTAAGACCTATTTTTTCTGATTATAATGATCTGATCCATTGGAAAGTGTGTGTGTGTGTGTGTGAGAGAGAGAGAGAGAGAGAGAGGGAGAGGGAGAGGGAGAGGGAGAGGTTTGGGTGCCTTCCCTTCCTAACTATTGCATATTATTGGACTTTGGCCTGCATGAGCAAAGGATTCAAACGAGCATGAGTAGGACCCTATCAGCATGCCTAAACCCAAACTATGGAGACCTCTACTAGGAATTTGGAGATTAAGTCAATATCCCTCCTCATTCAGTCTCTAGTCTCACTTCTGAGACTACAGGCAAGGATGTCAAATATGGTGTTTTTCTGTGACTTTGGACCCCTGATCAGTAGATTCTGAATGGAGACCACAATACTCATTTCTCATGGGTCACCAAATAGCTATGAAGTAGTAAGATCCTTCATTCACTATTGACATGAGCTGAGTTTGAGCTGACAATCTAGTGGTTAAAGACACTCTTTATACCCATTATCCAATACCATCCAATGTTTGTTAGCTATTGTATTTGATTTAGAGTTGTTATCGGTGACTCTGACCCAGCAGTTTTCAAAGATTTTCTATGATAATTAGTAGTGCAACCAAAAAGTGGTTGACACAGCATAAAAGGACAACCTGTCTGCTTCATAATTCTAAAGCATAACATGTACATCTTCCTGTTCCTCTTTTCCAATAAAGATGTGAGATAAAAGGCATCCTCTTGCTAGCCCCTAATTCAGTTGTCGGCTACCTATGCCAGAAGAAAATCATTTTGCTCTTTTTAACAGAAGAAAAGAATGAAGCACTGGGCTAGCACCACCAATCAGTTGTCATTTTAAGGATGGGAAAAGAGAACATGTTAGCTGCACCTGCTGTTCAAGGACTGAACACTGCTTGTAGCTGAATAAAGACCACAAAGGAAATGAGCTGTTCTAGAAGTGCTGCCCTCTCTGCTCTGCCAGTAAGGATCTGGGTGAATGGTGGGGTTAGCTTGTGAGACGAGGAGCAAAGAGGAGAATGTAAATGCAATAACTATCGAAGGCCTTGCCTGTACTACAGAGCTTTGTTGACAAACGTCAGCTTTTGTAGGCAAAACTGGTGGAGGTGTATGCACTGCCATTTCCCTACCACTGACAAAACTCTCATGCTTTGCTGAAAAAATAAAACCACTTAGATGAGAGGCATAAAGCTTTTTTCAGGAAAACTGTATTGACAAACTGTCAGCAGTGACACTGCGCTTGGTTATGTCCCCACAAATGGCCTTCTTATTTCTCACTGCACTGATCAAGATGGAAAAAGTTGCTTCTCTGTGATAGATGGGGGGAGGGGTTGTAGTATTACTGAAAGCTGATTTATGAGCACAGTTGCCTGTGGGGGGGGGGGGGGAGCGTGGAGGGACAACCTTACCCATTTAAAGCAGCAGCTTCTGAGTTTGTATTCTGCTTTATATTCTGTTCTTGGAATGCTTAAGATCCATAGATACATGGTAGCAGAAACTTAGCATGCGGCACAACTTGTTTCCAGTTTCATCTGTTCTTAAGATAAAGCCTGCACACTGCAAAGTCTCAGTTTGAATTGTTCATTCAAAGTTGTGCCTCCCTTCACCATTATTCTGGCCCCTGAAAATACACCGAGGATGCCCATGCAACACCCAGAGAGGCCTGAGAGTGATGTTCTGACACAAGCTGCTGCCAAGGCAGCTGCTACTGCTTCTGGACCAGCTTTTACTTATACCTTCTATGTGACCAATCTCTCATTCAGTACTTGCAAGAAGCTCCAGGTAAAGGCTCTGTCCTACAAAATTAAACTACTGGTTCAGGAAGTACAAAGACCAGAAATGTGTACAACACCTGCCCCTCACTCTCGCAGGACTCTGTTAATGTTCTTGTGCACTGTAGGAGATGTGGTGGAAATAAAACACCAGAGGGAAGGGAGCTTTTAAGAGCCATTCTAAAAGCTGTTTATCTCAGACACTTGCTCTCATTCCCATTTTGAGGATGCTCGTAGCAACTTTCCACTCAAGCTATACAAGATGCATAAAGAGAAGCAGAATTACTCACAGGCTAGCAACATAACACCTTTTAACACAGAGGGAATGCTAAATTAGCTCCCTTGTTAATGTTGTACATGGCATTGGTATTGTGTAGCTAATACTACCAGCATGTTTTCCAATGAAAGTCTTCAACAATATGAAAGAACACTCTAGGAAGCCTTCAAAGTCTCAGTCAATACTAGGTTTATTCATGTTTTATAGTTGTATCAGACATTAATCAGACATCAGGATTAAGTGCTGGTAGCCACAACTGACAGTGTCTAACAAGTTTAGAATCCTAGAATCCTAGGGCTGGAAGAGACCTCAGGAGGTCATTGAGTCCAAACCCCTGCCCAAAGCAGGCCCAACCCCAACTAAATCATCCCAACCAAGACTTTGTCAAACCGGTACATAAAACTTCTGGGGATGGAGATTCCACCCCCTCCCTAGATAAGCCATTCCAGTGCTTTACTTCCCTCCTAGGGAAATAGTTTTTCCTAATATCCAACGTAGACCTGCCCCACTATAACTTGAGACCATTGTTCCTTGTTCTGCCACCTGTCACAACTGAGAATAGCCTCTCTCCATCCTCTTTGGAACCTCCCTTAAGGAAGTTTAAGGCTGCTATCAAATCCCCCCTCACTCTTCTCTTCTGTAGGCCAAATAAGACCAAATCCCTCAGCCTTTTCTCATAAGTTACGTGCTACAGCCCCCTAATCTTTTTGGTTGCCCTCCACTGGACTTTCTCCAATGCATCCACATCCTGTCTGTACTGGGGGGAGGGGACAGAATTGAATGCAATACTCCACATGTAGCCTCACCAGTGCTAAATAAATAGGAATACTCACTTGGCTAGATTTGCTGGCAATGCTCCTTCTAATGCACCCTAATATGCCATTAGCCTTCTTGGCTACAAGGACACAGTGCTGACTCTCATCCAACTTCTCATCCACTGTAACCCCCAGGTCCTTTTCTGTCGAACTGCTGCTTAGCCAGTCAGTCCCCAGCCTGTGACAATCCTTGGGATTCTTTGTCCCAAGTGCAGGACTCTTCATTTGTCCTGCATTTGTCCTCATCAGATTTCTTTTGGGCCAATCCTCCAATTTGTCTAGACTCCAATTTGTCACTCGGGACCCTATCCCTGCCCTCCAGAGTATCTACCTCTTCCCTAGCTTAGTGTCATCCACAAACTTGCTGAGGGTGCCATCTATCCCCTCATCCAAGTCATTAATAAAGATGTTGAATAAAACCATGTCCAGAATCAACCCTTGGGGCACTCCGCTTGAAACTGACTGCCAACCTGACATTGAGCCATTGATCACTACCCATTGGGACCAACAGTCTAGTCAGCTTTCTATTCACCTTACAGTCCATTTATCCAATCCATACTTACTTAACTTGTGGGCAAAAATACTATGGGATACCATATCAAAAGCCTTGCTAAAGTCAAAGTATATTATGTCTACCACCTTCCCTGTGTCCACAGAGCCAGTAACTTTGTCATAGAAAGCAAGAGTGGTCAGGATTGGTCAAGATTAGTGAATGCACGTTAACTATTCCTGATCACTTTCCTCGCTTCCAGGTGCTTCAAAATGGATTCCTTGAGGCTCCCCTACATGATTTTTCCTGGAACTGAGGTGAGGCTGACCAGTGTGTAGCTCCCTGGATTGTTCTTTCTCCCTTTTTTAAGTGCTATTACTGCATTTAAATATACTAAAATGTACCTGATGCTCAGTGATATGTTGTGTTCCTAGCCAACCTACAGCTGCCATAATCTATTAAAAATCATGAGAGCTATCAGACACCTAGCATAAAAAAATGGATATTTAAAACTTTCTCTGTAGATGCCTTTGGAGAAGTCTTCTTTTGTATCTCATTCTTGACAGCAAGAAAGATTGTGCCTGCTCATTAACCATGTTCTCAGCTTCTAATTAGGTGAGTCAAACAGAAACTGTGATTTGAAACCTTGTAAATGTCTGCTCCAGAAATAGGCAGAAACATAAGTCAAATACTTTAAATAAACAAATCAGGATGCCTCCTTGAGGTAAAATGAAAACTACCAAAAGTTCATAAATAAGGTCCTTCTTGTTGTGTTATATTCGTCCTTCTGTGCATAGATAGAAGTCCTATTTCTGCACTAATACATACAGTTCCTGAATCCTGATTTGTAGAAGGAAGAGGAAGTCACTTTGAGGGCTTGAATATTTATGCGTGAAGCTGATGAAGATGGACCACAGTGAGCACCTTAGAGAAGCACAGATAAACTATGGGTGACTAGCAATTCCCATGTTCTTCAGAAGAGAGATACCTTGGGATGTCATTTGCATTATTTCTTCTGAACCTCAGTTCTTTCTTTTCCAGCACCTGTTGGCTTTCCTGGGTCTTGTACCCTTACTTATGCCCAAATCCCTTTGGGGGAAATGAATTATTGCAGAATGATATGGAAACTGTAGCATAAAAAAGAAAGCATTGTTGCACCACGGGATGGTGATGACGGCTGCCAAGTAAATGGAAGACAGGAAGAAGTGATGGTATGACCCAAGGAAAATTGTCCAAAGACAGTGTCTTAAGTCTGATATCCTCCTGTCTCTTCATCCCCTGCCTCAGTTTTTCAGGAAATAGCTCACTGTGACAAAGATTTTTTTCCCTTTATTTAATGTGAACAGCAGTATTTTGGTAGAAATGTATGAATTCAAGTTGAACATAGTGAATCTGTCACTCCTAGTAAATGTGTGCTGTTGTGAAGTGTCTGAATGCATTGTAGCATGCCTCCCAGGATTCAGACATACTTGGCAGACTTACCATATCTGTTACCCTTAGGACAGACCTAATTTTTTATTTTTTTGTTTTATTTTTTTAAATATACAGACAGAGCCTCAAGCACATTCTGCAATACAGGATTGGAATGACTTTGCCTTGACCTTTTCTGTAAGTGCCCAGGAAATAAATAGATCACAACATTAAGATGACTCTTCTATCTAGATATACACGTTTTTCACAGTGTTCAGCCATCATTCATATGCTTTTGGTCTGCGCCTTCTGCTCGGCTTTCATGCAAAAACCAAAAAAGGAAGGAATACCTCAATATTGACCATTCAGCTCTCTCCAAAAGCTGGAACTAAAGACAACCTCCTTCACCACTGATTCTTTTGCTCTCTTATGAGGAACTTGTACATCTGTGTGCCTTGAGATCTATAAATACATTGTAGAATAAACAAGGTGTCCAAGAGAGATTGTCTGTCTGTCTGTCCATGGAACAGTTTGTTCTCCTTTGATCAGATGCTGATTTGTACAGATTACAGGTCAAACCTCTCTTGTCTGACACCCTCGGGACCTGAACAACTGAGTTTGCTGGACAAGGGGATGTCAAGGCTTCCTACCAGGCTGTAGGTGCTGCTCCCAGCTGGGGCTGTGTTCCCTGCCCCGGCAACTGCCTCCAGCCCCCGGCTGTGCCAGCCCTGACCAGGGCCACATCCCCCACTGTGACAGCCCCAGACAGATACTGGCCCCACGGCCTCTAGTTCCTGCCAGGGCTGTACCTCTTATGGATACAGCCCAAGCTGCACACCCAGCTGCTGGCCCCAGCCCTTGATGGGATTGCACTCCCCACTACCAGCCCATCCTGGGCTGTGCTTCTAAATCTGGCCAGCCAGGATTCTCTGGTCCAGCACTATCCACTGCCGTCCTGCTGGACTATGGATGCTACTGGACCAGACAGTTCCAGATTTTAGAGGTTCAATCCATATCATCATGAATTACATGAAATACTGAATCAGCAGCCACTCTCATTACAAGGTACTGCTATCTGGAACTCCGTGCTAAGATAATCTTGACTTAAATGCAGTCCTGAATTGGTGATGAATGTACCAGTGGGAGAAGAAAATTAATTAGCACATTTAAATTATTAAACAAGTTAAATATTTATTAATTCTGTATACATTATGTGGAATAATAATATGGGGGAAAACCAATCTGAACACTTCAAACATTTCAGCAGGTTTGTAATAAAACTATCATTGTAGTAATCTATGTAATTGCTAAAATAGTTACACAAAATGCTTTTTATGTGCATCAAATTTATAATTGGGTACTTTAACATTTGTTGTTTGAATTTGAATTTCCTGTATGGATTAAGCCATGAGCGTTGAAGTGTGCTTCCATTAGTAAAATATATATTCATATACTTAGCTTATATATGCTTCACTGCTTTCTGAATTGTTTTGGTTTTCTGATGTGCTTGCTGTTTCGTTAAATAAAAATAAGTCATGGTAGCAACATTTGCCTTCATTAAGTTTTCTTGTTTTTCATAATCCATAATTCTTAGATTTTTAAAAACAACCAGTATGTACTCTTAACAGACAAATGTAGCAAATTATTTCCTGGTTACAAACTTCAGAAATATTATTTTACCTGGATGGCTTGTTTATAAATGTGTGTTTTTTGCAATGCTTTCCTGTCCCACCTTTCCTCAGAACTGGTATTGACACATCACCCAAAAGCTGTTTATTTAAACAGATTCTATCTCACTTGTGTAAGCTCAGCAATTTAACAAAAGGAAACTTGTTACGGAGCTTGACAATTCCTTTTTCATAATTTTTAGATGGTTACAAACTAGTGGAAATAGTCCAAGATTCTGCCAGCACTTGAGATAACACAAAGGAGAAACGTTAGAAGACCTGCTTTTGCATGACCAAACAAAGTCATGTTGAAATCAAGGTTGGTAAGTTATAGATTACGCCAATAAAGATCTGGAAATTGTCAAGGTTCCATTACCGGCTTTGGCTTTGCCTCAATATTAGTTGGCAAGTGAAAGAAACCCAACTTTGTCCCATTATATACATGAGTAACAATAGCACGGACTTACTGGTGCAGTAGTATAATGACCCATACCCACCCTTTCACTGCACTTCAGGCAGGGGATTCTGTGGCCCAAAATAGGAGGCTGCATGGTATGGTGTGGGCTCATCAGCCATATATTGAGAGTTTATGGTATACAGAAGTTGTTCTGGCCTGCACAGAGAGTGAGCGAGCTAGTGAGTGTACTCTGACCTGAATAAGGATGGTGATTGAAATCAACTTAATTCTCAAAACCACAGCAGCACTACTCATCTTGTTTTCTCCTGCTTTCTTCAGTGACATCTTTTCAAGTTCCGGCTAGAGTCTTCAAGTATATATGACATATGCAGTTAATTACTTCTGATTTTTTCAGTGGGCTTCAGTACAGTTTAATGCTTTTACTCCTTAACACTGTGTACCCAACAGATGCCATTTTGTACCAGACCTATGCTTCATACATTTCTTTACAAAACTGGATAGCACAGAGTGGGAGGAGAAGTGATAGCTAGGAAGGCAGCAGAGGCTGGAGCGGGAGGAGACAGCATGCTCTGCACCAGGGTCTGCAGATGGAGCGGCCCTGGGCAAGCTGCTCTCATCAGCTCTCCTGCTGGAGCTGCAGGTTTTCCTCTACCCAGTGGTTGAGGGTGCAGTGCAGGGCTTGCAGTGCCCCCAGGTGCTGCCACTGGTACTCCTCCATTAGACGGGTGCACCTGCAGAGGCCTTGGGTGTGGGAGGATGTCCCAGGTGGTGTGGTGCACCCTCCACTCGCAGCTGGTCCGGATGTGGAGAACAAAGAAAAATGGTTAGTCATCTGTGGGGACACAGTGCCTGAAGCTCAGCCCCCCTCTGCAAGATGAGGACGACAGTTCTCTGCACCATCAGAGCTGAAGTGCTTGAACACAGGCCATATTCGGGATGTCCAGTGGGCCCTGCTGTCCCCGGGACTGAGAGCTTCTCTGAGACTGCAGACATGCTCCTGTGTCGTGTGCTCAGTCTGTGTATGTGTGTGGGGAAATGTCCCCTGCCTGCTTGGAGAGGGGGCTTGGGGAGGGAGGGTGGCCCACCGTGGCCAGCCCCGGGGTCAGGAGCATGTCATGTCTCTCCAACAGGCTAAGGCCCATGTGTGGCAGCCTGCTGGGGCCATGTGCCCAGGAGTGGCACAGCACATGCTTGCACATGCACATGTAGCTGCCCAAGTGTGTAGTGCCTAGTTCTCTCTCCTTCCCACCCCCCACCCCCTACCCACTGCATAATGGGAAAATGCCAGCCTCAAACAATGCCTGGGACATGTCTGCGGAGACAGTGTGGGGGTCCTGGCTGAGCTGGGTGGTGATGCTGGCCTCAGCCAGCTCCTGGCCCTCTTCCTCCTCCTCTGTACCATCATCGGGGCCCCCAGCAAGGACATCAGCCAGCTCCATCTGGAGTCAATGATCACCTGGGAGGGACGGACTGTCCCGCCCCCCAGGATGCAGTCCAGGGCATCAAGGCAGGGGCAGCTGTCCTGACTCTGCCCCGGGTCGGGAGCTGCCCTGTCTGGCCCTGGCATAGGCCTGCCGCAGCTCTTTAATTTTCATCCACACCTGTTCCAGGGTGCAGATGTGGCTTCTGTCAGCCAGGCTGGCAGCCATATGGCCATAGACCGCTGCGTTCCTGCATCTAGTGAGGAGATCCTGTAGGTTGGGGGCATCCCCCCAAACCTGAATAAGGTCCATGACCTCTGCACTAGAACTCCACACTAGACCTTCTCTTCCAGCCCCTGGCAGGCTCCTGGGAGCTGGTGGACTGCTCCTGGAGAGCGGTGGAAGGCTGGCTGGTACCGGCTTCCTGGCTCATCTTGGTCAGGGGCAGCGGCTGTAACTGAGGGGCTGGCAGGCCTGCTGGTAGCCACACAGCCTCTAAAAAGACTCTGCTCCTTTAAGGGCTCTGGAGGGGAGGGGGGCGGAGAAGAGTTTTCCTGATGTGTGTCAACGTGGCCAGCAGGGCACCCTGGGAAGAGCTGGAGGCCCTCTATTTGAATTAGCTCCTATTCCCTGTCTTCACACGCCTATTCCGAAATAGCTATTTCAGAATGGGCACTATTCCTCATAGAATGAGGTTTACAGATTTCAAAATAAGCTGTCTGCTATTTCAAAATAATTTTGAAATAGCGGTTTGGCTGTGTAGACGTGAGCAAAGTTATTTTGAAATAATGGCTGTTATTTCGAAATAACTTTGCTGTGTAGACATGCCCTAAGAGACAGGTAAAAGTGAAATAAGCTAATTTTGGGGCAAATCATATAGCTGTGCCTTTTTTATAAATAAAGTTCAATTTGCCTAAAAGATAACAGTATGGTGTCTGGAGTCACAAGTATGTATCTGGTAATAATAGTAGTTAGGTATAGAAGACTAGCCTCCTGGTAAATTTACTGGAAACTGGGTAATGTGAATATTTTTAGTAATACTGATAATGGATTGGTGACTTTTATGTACATTTCAGTGAGTAGTACTAGTGACTCAGCCAAAGTAGGAAAAGTGTATCCAGACTTGATAGAGAATGGGAGATATTTAATGCCCTGAAAATTCCAGTCGTAACTTTATTCTGTAGCTAAAAAAAATCACTCCAGTCAAGAGGGTTTTAAAACAAGGTTTTAGAAGTGATCTTAAACAGGGGTTAAAGAGGAAGTTGTATGCACTGGGATGGATTTCACCTTTGTGGTTTTGCATAGATATTTGCTCTAATAAATACTGAGCTGTGCTTTTACTTAGTTTTTTCTTAAGAGTTAGAAAATTCCTCTGCTTTTATTTTACTGAAGGAGCAAAAGACATGGTCAAGTCAGCTTTGCATGGCACTTCATACACATGTAGATCTTGATGAAAACCAGCAATAGGAGGCATTGTCTGAATCCTATTTGCTCAGTTATTGGAAGGTGTAGCAGATGTGCCAAAGATCAAATGGACTTTGAGAGACAGCAGAAGGGGAATGTAGAAAGAGATCACTCATAATCGCTTAGCCTGTATCTGTCTTTTAGATGAACAGAAGTTTTCAGCCTCCCAAACTATTACTTCAGCATGTTTTATTGTACAAGTACATTTTTTTGGGTTAAAAGCACCCGTTTTCTTAAAGGACCAGATTGAGGCTGTATTCTAGTGAGTGCTTCAATAACCCTGAAAAGTGCACCTTCCAAGTGTGTGAAATAGCTTTTCTTCTAGTTCACACAGTGAATATGAAAGGGTAATAGCTCAGATCTGTTTCCTGCATTTTACATTTCTTTCCTATAAACTGTCTACTGTGCCTTCATATTCATATAGGACATGGAAGGGATATCTATACCGATTCCTAAGTTTTATATATATATATATATATATATATATATATAGTAGCCCAGTGTCTGAGAGTCTGTAACACTTAGGTACACGGTCACGGCCCCCTGATGTACATGGCTCAGTGCTCGGCTGAGCCGCCACGGAGGGAGGAGGAGGGGGGCGGGGCGCTGATGTACACGACCAGGGGGTGGGGCCGTGTACATCAGCGCCCCGCCCCCTTCTCCTCCCCCACAGTGACCCACTTCATTGGGGGTGGGGGGACTGGCCTGGAAGAGAGCGGTGCTGGCCAGGAAGGGGGGGGCACCTGGAAACAGCTAACGGGAGGGGCAGAGGGGACAACGGGGCTGGCTGCGGGATATCGGGGGAGGACCACCGGCTGGGAGGGGGCGGGGCTGGCTGGGAGTAAGGGGGGGGAAGCACAGCTCAGTGGGATCGGGGGCCATGAGGGTGGCTGGGAAGAAGGGGGGCGGGAAGCAGAGCTGAAGGTGGGGTGCAGGGGGGCTGGCTGGGGAAGATCAGGAGGGGAAGTGGGAGAAAACCGGCCAGCCAGGAAGGTGGGGTTGTGAGCAAATTGGCCAGTGGGGAGTGGGATTGACCTGGGCACTTGCTCCCTGTCCTGCGCAGGCTTCCCCTCCTCCTCACACTCAACCGACTGAGGGCTCTTAGCGGCAATCACGGCCCCGCCTCTCAGCTGGGACTCCCAGCTGCGCCCCACGCCCACGCCAGGCTTCCGTCCGATGCACAGCCAGAAAAATCAGAAAATACCGGACATTGCACGTATCCAATATTTTCTGATTTTTTTTACCGGACAGAGCACGCAAATATTGGACTGTCTGGTACAATGCCTGATACCTGGCAACCCTACCCACCTCTCCTCTCCCGTAGCAGCCTGGCTGAGTGCGCAACAGTCAGCCGAGCCGCCATGGAGGGAGGGGAAGGAGGCAGGGCGGTGATGTACACAGCCAGGGGACAGGGCCGGGTACGTCATCGCTACCCCTTCCCCTCCTGCTGTGGCGCTCAACTGAGTGCTGTGCCCCTCAGCCGGGCCACCGTGGGGGAGCCAGCAGCCAAGGGGCTATTTGGGCTCTCCTGCAGTGGAAGGAGAAGGGGGGGCGGGGCAGTGACATACACGGCCCCGCTTCCTGGCTGTGTACTTTACCGCCCTGCCCTCCTCCCTCGTGGCAGCCCAGCTGCGCAGGCAGCAATCAGCCAAGTGCCACAGCAGAAGGGGAAGGGGGGCGGGGAGAGACGGAGGGGAGGGAGAGGCAGGAGGAGGAGGAGGAGGAGGAGAAGAGAAAGGGAGAGTGAGAGGCAGGAGGGGGAAAAGAGAAAGAAAGAGATGGAGAGAGAGTCAGAAGGCGAGAGAGGCAGGAGGTGAAGGAGAGCTGAGACAGAGAGGGGGAGGCAGTAGGAGGAGAGAGAGAGAGAGAGACGGCATGAGAGACCGGAGGCTCAGGAGAGAAGACCAAGGTGGAGGAGAGACCTGAAAATCCCGTCTTATGACAGACTAATTGGCTAGTGCATATATATATATATATATATATATATATATATATATATATATATATATATACACACACACACATGCACACACACTTTTTTCTTTTAGAATTTAGAGTACATTGCATCAGCACGATTGATCTTACTACATTGTAACAGTGCAAGTGCTGTGCTGGTAACATAACTAATGCTACACAGTCTGATGTGTAATTAATGCAACAGTCACAGTGTGAAAGCTGCTTGCAGGAAATAAAAATGTACCCTAGATGTTGGTAGATAATTAACAGGTGCAATATGAAGGGTTGTAATTTAACTGTTATCCATTGGAACAAACCATGACTGTTCATGAGGCAGTAAAGTACAATGCTCAGACTTGTGGGCTAAAGAGCTAGAACTGTGGTTTTCAAAACTGGAATTGGAGGTAAAGGTATGCGACTGTGAAGGATTTTTTTTTAAAGTACAAATCCATTGGGGTAAGGAAATAATGGGACATTATTTGACAGTAAAGAAGTAGAAGATTTGTTGGCACCTGAAAATTGGAGAAACTTTGCATCACTGATTGGGTTTTTACGCAGCTATATATCTCCTGCATGATAGGGATATTAAGCTTTATTGGCAATTTTAACTAACTAAAGTACCCTTTATGATTATATCTTGCTATTGAGATTTTGACATTTGGTAAGCAGTTTTGGAAATTACCTAATAGAGCTTATAGAAACATTTGAAATTAGCATTTGGCAAGAAGGGGAAAAAAGCCCATTCTGTGTTCAGAACATCTCTGTTCATCTTCTGTCATAACAACAATAAATGGTATGAAATCTAGACTAATGGGAGTTTGAGTTTTGTTTTACAATTGTTAGATTGTATCATTCTCAAGTGTATCTAGTTTATTTGTTTACCATTCCCCTCTGTAAAAGAAAAGGTCGGGTATTCCCCAAAATAGGAAAAGTGGACAAGATCAGGAGAGGGTGGGAAAAAGCAACAGTACATTGACCTTTTTTGCTACCCATGGTCTTGTCCATGTAGCTACTGGAGATGATTGAATAGCTCAGTAAAATTCTGGACAAGATTGTTCACTTTTTGGAACTGATCTCCCTCTTTCCTCATTTGCTACTGTAAAAATGGAGGCAAATTTCAAAATGAAGTTGCATATCTGCAGTGCCCATGACTGTGTTTATAGAATCATAAAACACTAGAACTGGAAGGGACCTTGAGAGGTCATTGAGTCCAGTCCCCTGCCCTCATGGCAGGACCCAGTACTGTCTAGACCATCCCTGATGATGTTTGTCTAACCTGCTCTTAAATATCTCCAGAGATGGAGATTCCACAACCTCCCTAAGCAATTTATTCCAGTGTTGAACCACTCTGACAGTTAGGAAGTTTTCCCTTATGTCTAACCTAAGCCTCCCTGGCTGCAGTTTAAGCCCATTGCTTCTTGTCGTATCCTCGGAGGCTAAGGACAACAATTTTTCTCCCTCCTCCTTGTGACACCATTTTAGATACCTGAAAACTGCTAGCATGTCCCCTCTCAGTCTTCTCCTTTCCAGACTAAACAAGCCCGATTCTTTCAGTCTTCCTTCATAGGTCATGTTCTCTAGACCTTTAATCATTCTTGTTACTCTTCTCTGGACCTTCTCCAATTTCTCCACATCTTTCTTGAAATGTGGTGCCCAGAACTGGACACAATACTACAACTGAAGCTTAATCGGCGCAGATTAGAGCAGAAGAACGACTTCTTATGTCTTGATCACAACACACTCGTTAATGCATTGTTTAGCTTATGGTCCACTATAACCCCTAGAACCTTTTCTGCAGTACTCCTTCCTAGACAGTCACTTCCCATTCTGTATGTGTGGATACGTCTAAACTACATGCCTCTGTTGGCAGAGGCATGTAGATTTGTTTGTTCAGCAAAGGTAAATGAAGCCGCGATTTAAATGATCGTGGCTTCATTTACATTTACATGGCTGCCGCGCTGAGCCAACAAACAGCTGATCAGCTGTTTGTCAGCTCGCCGCTAGTCTGGCCGTTCCCCCTGTCGACATCAAAGCCCTTTGTTGGAAGCCCCGGTAAACCTCATTCCAGGAGGAATAACGGGGCTGCCGACAAAGGGCTTTGACGTCGACAGGGGGAACGTCCAGACTAGCGGCGAGCCGACAAACAGCTGATCATCTGTTTGTCAGCTCAGCACGGCAGCCATGTAAATGTAAATGAAGCCGCGATCATTTAAATCGCGGTTTCATTTGCCTTTGCTGATCTGTCTAATCTACATGCCTCTGCCGACAGAGGCATGTAGTCTAGACACAGCCTGTGAGACTGATTATTCCTTCTTAAGTGGAGTACTTTGCATTTGTCTTTATTAAACTTCATCCTATTTACCTCAGACCATTTCTCCAGTTAGTCCAGATCATTTTGAATTGTGACCCTATCCTCCAAAGCAGTCGCAAACTTAATAAGCATATTCTCTATGCCAAAATCTAAATAGTTGATGAAGATATTTAACAGAACAGGTCCCAAAAGAGATCCCTACGGAACCCCACTTGTTATGTCTTTCTAGCAGGATTGTGAACCATTAATAACTACTCTCTGAGAATGGTTATCTAGCCAGTTATGAACCTACCTTATAGTAGCCTCATCTAAGTTGTATTTGCCTAGTTTATTGATGAGAAGATCATGTGAGACTGTATCAAATGCCTTACTAAAGTCTAGGTATACCACATCCACTGTTTCTCCCTTATCCACAAGACTCATTATCCTGTCAAAGAAAGCTATCAGATTGGTTTGACATGATTTGTCATCTTCCAGGTGTTTACAGATGCATTCCTTAATTATTTGCTCCATTATCTCTCCTGGCACAGAAGTTAAACTGACTGGTCTTGTAGTTTTCTGGGTTGTTCTTATTTCACGTTTTATACATGGGCACTATATTTGCCATTTTCCAGTCTTCTGGAATCTCTCCCGTCTTCCATGATTTTTCAAAGATGATAGCTAAAGGCTCAGATACCTCCTCTATCAGCTCCTTGAGTATTCTAGAATTCATTTCATCAGGCTCTGGTGACTTGCAGACATCTAACTTTTCTAAGTGATTTTTAATTTGTTCTTTTTAAATTTTATCTTCTAAATCTACCCCCTTCCCACTAGCATTCACTATGTTAGGCATTCCTTCAGACTTCTTTGTGAAGACTGAAACAAAGAAATCATTAAGCATCTCTGCTGTTTCCGAGTTTCCTTTTACTGTTACTCCCTCCTCACTGAGCAGTAGGTCTACCCTGTCCTTGGTCTTCCTCTTGCTTCTAATATATATATAGAATGTCTTCTTTCCCTTTATGTCTGTAGCGAGTTTGAGCCTTTGCCTTTCTAATCTTTCCCCTGCATACCTGTATTGTTTGCTTATATTCATCCTTTGTAATTTGTCCTAGTTTCTACTTTTTATAAGACTCCTTTTTTATTTTTAGCTCATGCAAGATCTGCTGGTTAAGCCAAGGAGGTCTTTTACCATTCTTTCTATCTTTCCTACGCAGCGGAATAGCTTGCTTTTGGGCCCTTAATAATGTCCTTTTGAAAAAACTGCCAACTCTCTTCAGTTGTTTTTCCCCTTAGTCTTGCTTCCCATGGGACCTTACTGTCGTACCTCGGTGTTCTGTACCTTGGTACCTTCGGTGGTCTGAACTGTCAGTGTCGTCTGGCCTGGATCGTCCTGGCGCGCTCCTGACAGAACCTCTACTCTGTCAGTGATGATAAACTTTCGGCTGCATGCGTAACAATTGGTACTCCCTTTATCTAGAGTGTTAGACCCCGTGCACTTGGGTCAACACAGGAGATCTGAGAGGCCCCAGAAACAACAGATGCAGGCAAGGTTTGAAATCAATCAAGCAGGTTTATTGTCAAATGCGAAGCTCTACCAGTTGGTAACAGATCAGTACAATATTATACCACTGGGTACTATGGCCCGTGTTGACAAGGTACCAACACCGGGAAGGCCTATTGCCATATAACAGATATTAACAGCAGTCAGTCAGAGTTAAGTTACTGTGCATTCTGTAAGTTTAGGCAATGACACCTGCCGTTCAGGTGCCTAGTGCGCGCTCCCCCCCACCCCAGGCCGGCCGGAGAGCACCTTTTGCGGTGTCCTTTTATAGATAGGTACAAACAACTTACATCACTTCTTTACGCACCAGGTTGCCACCCTCTGTTGCCTAGTTACCACCCCTTACCTTATGGAAGGGGGGCTTACTTACTATCCTTCATGCTGTCAATCCCAGCTGGTCCTGAACCTCGGTCAGTATATGCATTAGTTTTGGGGGAGTCTTTGTACAAAGACATTTCTTATTAAGATGTTCTGCTACTCCCCTTTGGCTTACAGTCTGTACCCAGTGCCTCCGTGTCCTTCCATGCTCTACCTAACTTACACAATTATCAGTAGAGCTCTTTCTTAGCTCCTGTGTTACTGAACCAAAGTCTTGCTCACTAGATTGCAGGCCTGTTGCTGTTTTCATGTTACAGGCCTCTATTTAGGCCTACTTACTCCATGTTACTAACCCTCAACTTACTACACTCACCTACCAGCTCTCTGAGCTTACCAAAAACTGCCTTCCTGAAATCCATTATCTCTGTTTTGCTGTTCTCCCTTGTACCATTCCTTAGAATCGTGAACTCTATGATTTCATGATAACTTTCACCCAAGCTGCATTCCACTTTCAAATTCTGAACCAGTTCTTCCCTATTTTTTAAAATTAAATCTAGAACAGCTTCCTCCCTATTTTGAGTTTTCATATCCCAAACTCATAACTCTAAAGAAATGGGCTGTGCCCACAAAAGCTCATAATACTATCTAAATGTTTTGTTAGCCTATGAAGTGCTACCAGACCATTTGTTGTTTTTTCCCCTCCCTAGTAGCTGTCTCAGGGTACGTCTACACTACAGTGCTAGTTCGAACTAACTTAGTTCGAATTAGTTAATTCGAACTAAGCTAGTTCGAACTAACGCATCTAGAACTAAAAACTAGTTCGAACTAGCGTTTTGCTAGTTCGAACTAGTAAGTCCACATTGAGTGGACTCTGGACAGGGCTTAAGGATGGCCGGAAGCAGTGCCGGCAGGGCATAAAAGGAGGACTTAGAGCATGGAGATGCTGTCTCAGGCTAGCCGAGGGCTGCGCTTAAAGGGTCCCGACCCCCACCCCGGACACACAGTTCTAAGGGGTGCCCCGCTTGCAAAGAAGTTCTGGCTTGGAGTGCCCTGAGTGCCCACACTGGGCACATCACACCACTCGGCCATCAGCCCGGCTGCACTTGCCGCAGGCTGCCATCTGGGGAGAGGGAGTAATTGGGGGGCTACAGGAGAGCTTCCACCCCCAGAAGCCCGCAGAGCCAGCCCAGTCCTCCCCATCGGGGGCTCGTACCCCATTCCTCCCTCACCTCCTTCCACTTACCCTTCCCTAGCCCCCCTTCTTATTGATGTACAAAATAAAGATAACGTTTCTTCCAACATTGACTCTGTCTTTATTGAACAAAACTGGGGGGGACTGGGAAAAGGAGGTGGGAGAGGGGAAGAGAAAGGCTGGGAGAGGGGAGGGCAACTAACATGATCAGGGGTTGGGAACAGGTCCCAGATGAAGAAAGGCTACAGAGACTGGGACTGTTCAGCTTAGAAAAGAGGAGACGGAGAGGGGACAGGATAGAGGTCTCTAAAAGCAGGGGTTGGGTGGAGAGGGTGCATTCAGAAAAGTTCTTCCTGAGTTCCCATAAAGAAGGACTAGAGGACACCAAAGGAAAGGAATGGGTATCAGGCTTGAAACTAGTAAGGGAAAGTTGTTCTTCTTGACAAAGCAAATAGTTAACCTGCGGAACTCCTTGCTGCAGGAGGCTGTGAAGGCTACAACTAGAACAGAGTTTAAAGGGAAGTGAGATAAAGTCATGGAGGTTGGGGCCATGGAGTCCTATTAGCCAGAGGGTAGGAGTGGTGTCCCTGCCCAAAGTTTGTGGAAGGCTGGAGAGGGATGGCACGAGACAAATGGCTTGGTCATTGTCTTCGGTCCATCCCCTCCAGGGTCCCTAGGGTTGGCCGCTGTTGGCAGACAGGCTACTGGGCTAAATGGACCTTTGGTCTGACCCAGGACGGCCATTGTAAGCTCAGGGCTCAGTGTCGGGGGTCTCAGTGGACCCCCTTGATTTTCATGCACACCTGGTCCTGGGTGACCAGGCTGGCAGCTCTCCTGCCCTAGACGGCCACTTTCCTGTGCCTAGTGCGGAGATCGTGGACGAGGTCCACGATGTCCGCACTAGCCCAGGAAGGTGCCCGCCTCTTGCGGTCCAGGGCAAACTCCCGGGAGCCGCCAGCCTGGTCCCGGCAAGAGGGGGTGGGCTGGGGGGCATCGGGTGGGTGGCTCTGTGCCGTGCCAGGTGCAGGGTCTGCTAGCTGGGTGCTGGCAGGCTTGCACCTGGCACGGGCACCGTAGCCAGCCCGTGCCCCTTTAAGGGGTCCGGGGCCGGGAGGGGGGCATAGAGTTTCCCTGGTGTTGGCCAGAGTGGCCACCAGGGAAACCTGGGGAGGGCTAGCCTCCCACTAGTTCGAACTAAAGGGCTACACAGCCCTTAGTTCGAACTAGCTAGTTCGAACTAGGCGTTAGTCCTCGTAAAATGAGGTTTACCTAGTTCGAACTAAGCGCTCCGCTAGTTCGATTCAAATTCGAACTAGCGGAGCGCTAGTGTAGCACCTATTAAAGTTAGTTCGAACTAACGTCCGTTAGTTCGAACTAACTTTGTAGTGTAGACATACCCTCAGTCTTCTGAAATAAAAAGTTGTCTTCAGTTGTCTTCAGTGCAGTCCAAAAACTTATTGGATAGCCTGTGCCCTGCTGTGTTAATTTTCCAAAATATGTCAGGATAGCTGAAGTACCCCATCACTGGCAAATCCTGTGCTTTGGATGATTTTGTTAGTTGTTTATAAAAAGCCTCGTCCAACTCTTCTACCTGGGTACGTGGTCTGTAGTAGACCTCTAGCATGGCATCTCCCTTGTTTTTTTTACCCCTTTTAGCCTAACCCAGATACTCAACACATCTGTCTCCTACGTCCCTCTCCACCTCAGACCAAGTGTACCATTTTTACCATAAATGGTAAACACCTCCCTTCCCCCCCCCATCTGTCCTTCCTGAGTAAGCTGTACCTTTCTATACCAATATTCCAATCGTGTGTATTATCCCATCAAGTCTCTGTGATACAACTATGACATAGTTGTATTTATTTATTAGCACTTCCAGTCTGCTTATTACCCATACTTCTTGCATTTGTATATACGCATCTAAGATACTGATTTGATCTTGCCTCCCAGTTCTGCCTTGCCCCTCTTTTTTCTCTGCTATTATAAACCACATTCCCGACCCATCTCCCAGGTCCCCATGTTCTTTACTTACCTGTGGGCTTTGGATACCTGTCCCCGTCAAACCTAGTTTAAAGCCCTCCTTACTAGATTAGTCAGTCTGTATCCAAATACGGTCTTCCTTTCCTCGAAAGGTGAACCCTATCCCTGCTTAGCAGTTCTTCCTGGAATAGCATCCCATAGTTGAGGAAGCCAAAGCCCTCCTGGCAACACCATCTTCACAGCCAGGCATTCACCTCCAGGATGCACCTCTCTGTCTGGGTCCCTACTTTTGGACAGGAAGGATTGAAGAGAATACCACCTGTGCTGCAGACTCTTTCACCCGTACTCCCAGAGCCATGTAGTCACTCTTGATCCACTCAGTGTAACATCTTATAGTATCATTAGTGCCCACATGGATGAGTAGCATGGGGTAGTAGTCAGAGGGCCAGATGATCCTCGACAGTGCTGCTGTAATGTCTCAGATTCGGGCCCCTGGCAGGCAGCGTACCTCCTGAGATGACATGTCAGGGTGACAGATGGGCGTCTTCGTCCCTCTCAGAAGAGAGTCTCCAACCACCACTACTCTACGTTCCCTCCTTGCAGTGGTGGCAGCAGACCTCCCAGCCTTGGTGGTACGAGGCTTCTCCTCCTCTGCTGTAGGGGGTGATTCCTTATCTGCTGTATCAAGAAGAGCATAATGGTTTCCTAGTACCACAGTGGGAGAGTTCGGAGCAGGGATGGAGGACTGCCTGCTGCCAGAAGTAACCAGCTGCCAGTGTCCACCCTGAGCCGTCTCCTCCTCCACCAGTGGTGTGTCCACAGTCCTGTGTACTGGGACAGCTACCTCAGCTGTCTCCTCATGACTACTGTCCAGGAATTGCTCGTGGATTTGGATGCTCCTCAATCTAGCCATTTCCTCCTGTAGCTCTCCCACGTGCTGCCTGAGAGATTCCACCAGCAGGCACTTTCACACTGGATGGTCCCCCCAGCTTGGATTTCAGTAAGTGGGAATTGCAAGCCACAGTCCCTGCAAACCCACACCAGGATCTGGGCAGAGGCATCCATGCTCAGGCGTTCTGTCTGGCTACAGGTGCAGGAGACAGAAGCAGTGCTGGCACAGATGTTGTGGGTCTTCCTGACCATAGCAGGCCTCCCTCTGTCAAACTCCCTCTTAAACTCCTTTGTCTGCAGCCCCCTGTCCGCTTTGCTTTATAGATGTCAAGGCAAGAAGGAATAAATTGCAGTGGAAGAGGAAATCCTATATCTATTTCCTAAGAAGTTACAAGTGCACAGATTAATGAATATATGGCATGATCTCTACTTAGCCATAAAGAGACTGAAGCATTGTAAATTAACCATCCATAACATAGCTTGACAATTTCCTATGCTCAAAAAGCCCTTCCTAAATATACAAAATATTTTAAATGTGAAAAAAATCCATATTAGTGCAGCCAGACAGATAGTGCTTCATTAAGTCAACCCTTTACAGGCCTATTTCTTGTTTTGTGACCTACAGGCAAAACTGCAATAATACAAGTACTATTTTCAGTTGGTGTGACAGAAACTGTTTTTTTCCAGTATCAAAGCTACTTGATCAGATAAGGTTTTCCTTGTCAGCGTTTGCTAAACCTTTTGGTTGGGAGGCTAGGAATCATTAGAGTGAGCTTCTAGCTGCAGCTACCCTACAGCTTCGTTGTGTCTGCCTACATGGTATTTAACAATGATGCAACCACATGAAAAAAGCAAGTCTTGGACTAATGATGAGAATGCATTGGTTATGCAGCTGCATGGAGAGATACAGAAATAGGATAGCAAAAGTGAGAGGGTTGGTGAGTGGGGAGATGCTACTTGTTCTTTTCTTCCCAAGTGGCTGTAGTTCTGTTTGAGGAACAAGGTACACTTGAAGTACCAATCTTGCACTATTTTTACACTTACATCTATTAGAAGTCCCAGTTGAGGACACAATTTAGTGTTTGCTTAACTCCCACTGTGGTTAATGGGAATTAAGCATGTGTTTAAAGTTGAAACATATACTTACGTATGTTTTGCAGTGTTGTGCTGCATTGGGGCAGGAATCCATACTCCATGTTGCATGCTAAATACAAATACTTTCTCCTTGTCCTGAGTCTATGCCTATCCCTCAGAGGACCTACCATGCTACCTTCACTCATGGGGAGCAATACTTGACTACAAGGCAGAATTTGGCCTTTGATGTAGCTACATCAGGATTCAACAGGAAAAAGTTATTTTACACTTGGCTGCAGTGATTGGCCCAGCTACTGATGAGATGCACACTTTGGCCACCTTTCCTCTAATTAAATTCATTTCCAGAGTCTAAAACACCCAGAAATCCATTTGGTCCCCCAGTACACCAATGAGTATTGTCACCATTGGTATTGTCTCCTCTGAAGCAGTTGACAGAACAAAGAAACTATGTTAACTTTGCTGCCATCTTGTCCCCAGTTTTGTCCCCATATCTGCAGGGTATGTTTGGGAGCATGCATTAGTGCTGTCTTATTGGTTTTTGATAAGCACCTTCAATTTCTTGTGCTTGCAACATTAGTACTGTTCATGCATTGTAAATTCAGTATATTTTAAAGGAAAGAACGAAATGTGAGGTTTTGATGAAATATCTGCCTTCCTGTATTAACCCAAGTTTAATGAACGCATTAATTTACTTGCTATCCTTTAACTCCATATTCTCATGGGTAGCCAGAGATTTATTTCAGTCTCCAATTTTGGTTTGTTGTTCATCTTGAAGCATTTAGTACTTAAGTACACTGGATTAATGTACTGTTTTCAAAAACAGCTAGATTTTAATTCTTCCAGTTTTTTAAAAAAGATAGGGAACAGGTGTGTGTAATATCCAGGCTATTGACTTTTTTCCTATACTGTACCTGAAAATAAGCAATTTTTCCTTGTTGAGGCAGAGTAATGTTCAACACCAATGACTGAAGAAATAACATTTGACAAATGAAGCATCTTAATAATGATGGTTATTAATAGAGTTTTATTTAATACAGTTTTTTAAATTTTTATTACAGTTATAAAATGTTCAGGCTGTTTATCATCTTCTCTGCTACTAAAAATAAGATGATTCTTATTTAACTGAGCATCCCCCAATTAAACATTACTGAAATGTTTAAAAAATGTTTGTTTTGTTTTTTTCAGGCCCAGCTAAAATGGGTCCTTTGCCCCAAAGAATTTACCTTTAGGTAGAGAACAAGGAGGAAAAAAATTAGGCAGAGATTATTTTCTTATTCACATTTATATGTTTTAATACCAACAATTTGCATTGCCCTTTCATTGCAACTTCTGAGAGCTTCAGTTTTGTAAACATTAATTCACTGAAGTCTCCGAGCAGCTATTAAGTAAATAGTTATTTCACAGATGGGGAAACTGAGGAACAAGCTAAAAAATGTCCTGAAGGCCATCACACAAGAAGCCTGTAACACTGCTGGGAGTAGAACCTAGATCAGGGCTACTCAACTTCAGAAGCACCAGGGGCCACAATGATGCAGCACATGCTGAGGGCCTCAACTTAAGTGTTGTTGCATATACATGAAAAAATATATGCAAATATAAGCAAAGAGCTTCTTTCACACTGACGGGCATGAATACAAAGATTAAGGCAAGACTACACAACACACAGGCCCCATTTAAATTAGTTCTGCTGATATTAATAAAATGCAGTATTTACCCGATTTCTACCCATGTGACAGAACTTCTAATGAGCAATGACAGTCCAGGAATTTACCTACTAAAACGCATCTCAACAGCAGACTATTATATTGACTTGCCATTGTGGAGTGTGTTCCCAGTAGAGGCCATGTTCAAAGGATCCCACCCGCAGGCTGCACATAGAGCCCTGTGTAAACCCAAACCGCACCACGGGCCGCATGTTGAGTAGCCCTGGCCTCGATAGTCTAAGCTACATTTTAGCCTTTTGGCCAGTTCCTTTCTGTCCCTAAAATGGTCTTATAAACATCTAACCTATAATATTCATAGAGGGGCATGAATTGTTTTCGTGGTAAGTGACTGAATGTCAAGACACATCTTGGAACTACATGTTCAAACAATTTTGTTTTCCTTATACTCTTCCTTCTCTGCCTCAATCTCTTTTTCATGACATTAGTTATGTAGCCTGTTGCCATAGAGTTGAAAAGACCTCAAAGAGAAGACAACATGAATATCTGCATGTAGTAGCTCAGCTCATTCCACTATTAGTAATTAGTTTCTGCTTGTTGAGAAACTACTAGTCTCTCTAACCTAAAATCATTAGTGATCTCTAGCACTTAAAGTAACCTTTACCCCGTTACCCCTACTTTATCACATACAGACTCAGGGGAGGTCTCTCTCCCCACAGCTGCCCCAATAGTTAAAGGAAATGTGTAAGGGTCGCTTCCCTAGACTCACTCTGAAATCTGGTCAGCTGACTCCACTTTCTTCTCAGTGCAGCAGTGACAAGAATGGAATTGCCTGTTCTGCAAAGCAAGTATTTACAGTTAGATTTTTTTTTCCCAAAAAAACACTCAAGACCAGATTCTCATAAGATTTTAGTTTATTTTTAGGTACCTAACAGGAAACATATTTTCAAAAAAGTGCCTAATACCTATCAGCTCCTATTGTGACATTTAAAGCCAGGTTCTCAGCAAAGCTCAGCATGCTGGGCCTGATAGTAAACAAAAGTGTTTTTATTAAGTGCCCAAGAAGTAGGATTTCAGTGGTTGCAAGTGAAGACAGATCCAATAAATTACTACATTAAAATAAATAGAAATCCCTAGGTAGTTCCAGTTTATGAAGTTTCAGGAACTGTTTAGGGTTAGCTTCAAGTCAGAGCTGGTTTTTTACTCTGACTTGGGGCTCCAGCTAGTCAGAGTTCTTGGTGTCTTCTTAGGATGTGCCAGACAGTTTCAAATGCCAGACAAAGACAAAGGGATGTAGGATTCTTATTGCTTAAACAGACTGTCCTGAAGTTGGGAATCTTTTGTTTGGCCTCCCTCTTTCCCATGTAAAAACACCAAGTTCATAATCGATTCCAATACCAGGTGGCATGGTCACATGTCTTTCAAGACCAACTACCTTGACCTTCAAGACAGACAAACAAGGCTGTCTGCAGCAATTGAGTTGATCACCAAGCCATTAGGCTTGTGAGGCAGCAGTAATGGCTGTCATTAGCACATTTGATAGGATAACAAGCCTTGTGCGTAAGGAAGAAGCAGCGGTTGTGGTATACCTAGACTTTAGTAAGGCATTTGATACAGTCTCACCAATAAAAGTAGGCAAATACAACTTAGATGAGGCTACTATAAGGTGGGTGCATAACTGGCTGGATAACCGTTCTCAGAGAGTAGTTATTAATGGTTTGCAGTCATACTGGAAGGGCATAACAAGCAGAGTTCTACAGGGGTCTGTCTGGGGACCAGTTCTGTTCAATATCTTCATCAATGATTAGATGATGGCCCAGAGAGAATGATAATAAAGTTTGCAGATGATACCAAGATGGAAAAGGCTACACATGCTTTGGAGGCTAGGGTCATAATTCAAAATGATCTGGACAAACTGGAGAAATGGTCTGAGGTAAAGGACAAATGCAAAGTTCTCCACTTAGGAAGGAGCAATCAGTTTCACACATAGGGTACGTCTAGACTACATGCCTCTGTCGCCAGAGGCATGTAGATTAGGCTACCAGACATAGGAAAATGAAGCAGCGATTTAAATAATCGCCGCTTCATTTAAATTTACATGGCTGCCGCACTGAGCCGACAAACAGCTGATCAGCTGTTTGTCGGCTCAGCGCGATAGTCTGGACGCGTGGGTGTTGACATCAAAGGTATTTGTTGACCACCCAGGTATGCCTCCTGGGATGAGGTTTACCTGGGTGGTCGACAAATACCTTTGATTTCGACACCCGCGCGTCCAGACTATCTCGCTGAGCCGACAAACAGCTGATCAGCTGTTTGTCGGCTCAGCGCGGCAGCCATGTAAATTTAAATGAAGCGGCGATTATTTAAATTGCTGCTTCATTTTCCTATGTCTGGTAGCCTAATCTACATGCCTCTGGCGACAGAGGCATGTAGTCTAGACGTACCCACACAGAATGGGAAACGACTGTCTAGTAAGGAGTACTGCAGAAAAGGTTCCAGGGGTCATAATGGATCACAAGCTAAATAGGAGTCAGTATATTTGTTTAAAGCATCTTTGAGGTATGCATATTCATATTCACCAGCCAATTTTCATAAAGCATGGGGGGTCAACACATAGTAGCACCGCATGGAAATTAAAACAAACTTGGGGTAATTTGAAGTTCACAGCCTTCTGAACGGTTTCCTTAGGGCAAGGATACTTGTCAAATGCAAACCTTCATACATGGGTTGTAACATTTTTGTGTGTATAAGCATGTTTGTGTGAGAGACTGACTCTAGTGCAGTGGTCACCAACCAGTCGATTGGGATCTACCAGTAGATCTTGGAGCCTGTGACAGCTGATTCTGACTCATTTGGCCAGGAAGCTATCAAGTGCAGGTACTTCAGCTACTCCTCCCCCTACTGCTGCATTCCTCCTACCCTTTGCCCTGGCATCCCTCTCCCCCTCCCGAGGAGCCTCCGCTTTCTGGGAGGGCAGGGAGAGGAGGGATGCTGATGTCACGGTGCCCCCTCTCCCATCCCATGTCCTATCTCCACAAAGAAGGGAGGGGGCACAACAGTGTTGCAGGGCCGAATGATGGATGAAGCTGGGTGGAGTGGTAAGAGGAGATTTATTTGGTTATAGCATCCAGACCACTCGTTCCCCTCTGCCTCATGACCAATGAAGTGAGCCCTGAGTTATGGTTACAGCATCTTTTAGCCCTACCCTTCTTTTGGTACCCGCCATATCCCTTTCTTTCCGAATCATCCTTTTGTTTCCTAATATGGAGAGGCTACCTTTCACCGGACCCTACCTATTGATTCCTTATATGGTGCATTTTGAAGCCTTATTTTACTGGCAGCAGACTGTGTAACTGGATGGCCTAACTGACAGTAAGGCCCCAAATTAGGGAACTTTGTGGCTTAATTTTCGAGAGGACGCTACTCTTGAGGCAATCCTTGTATTGCCCTCTTTCCTGTTACACAGGGGCCCCCCCATGCAGCTGAGGGTCGTCTTGCTTCCAAGCAGGGTTTCTGCGGAGAATTATGAAGGCAGGCTCTTATGCCTGGATCCTGCCTTCAGCTCCCTGTAGGCCAGATCCATCGCTGAGACCCCTTTATTCCCGCACCCACAAACAGGACTTGGGATGGAGTTTTCTGGGTGCTTTTGGGAGTGGTCCACAGCCAGACCCAGGGGCAGCCTGCCATTGCCCCACTGCACCACCCACTAGGAGCCACCTGCAGTGCCCAGCTGGAGTCCACATCTCTAACTCCTACCCCAGTCATGAACCCCCTCCTGCACTTCAAGCCCCAACCCCCTGCATCCAAATGCCCTCCCAGAGCCTGCACCTAGACCCCCTCCCGACACCCCAAATGCCTACAGCTCAGAACTCCTTTCACACTCCAGATCCCTTAATCCAAGATCAGAGCCTGCACCTAACCCTCTGCCCCAGCCAGATGAACATGAGTGAGGATGGACAAGAGAGGATGGAGCGAGCATGAGCGGGACTCAGAGAAGGGATGGGAGGGAGACGGGGCCAGGATATTTATATTTGAGGTAGATCTTGGATTTCTCTTAAATTCAAAAAGTGATCTCATCCTTAAAAAGGTTGGAGTCCACTGCTCCAGTGGATGGCTACAAAAGGAATAAACGCTTTGTTATTACAGATGCTTAATAAAATACAGCCTCTTTGTGCTCAAGTAGTAGAGGCCTGTGTACTTGGAGTGAAGGTGCTAGCTTGTTTCCCTGATGACAAAAAAAAACTCTTCAGTTCAGCCAGATCTGTGTTGTTTGTATCTACCACTGCATTGCAGGTGGCTAGCCAGTGGCTGGATTTCAACTGGTATGCATGCCATGCCATCAAGTGTATTGGCAAACTTGTGAAGTAGTGAGAGAGATCAGTAATCTACCGGAGCATTTATGTATGTCTCTGCCCTCTGCTGGGCAGAATGTTTCACTTGAGCAATATAAATCATGAGTATTTAAGCACCCAAGGCTAAAAGCCCTAGTTACACTGACTGGAGATGCTCCCTTTGCTAAAATCATGGAGGCTTATAGGTTTGAAGCTGGATGCCCGAGTTCTATCTCTAGTGACACAGATTTTGGGTTTTAACTGCCATCACCCATCTATTTGGGGTTGAAGAGCATCATAGGGCTGGCCAACTGCAGCTACTGCTGTCTTTGGTTTCCTTAGGCTGAAATCCTCACTTCATACATTTGTTTAATGATCTTTTAGGCTATGTCTACACTCATGGCTTCTTGCGCAAGAATCTGCAGAGCGCTACACTGCCCGCCTGCTCTTGCGCAAGGAAATTTACAGTACAGCATGGTAAGAGAGGGCTTCTTGCGCAAGAGCTATGCTCTTTTCTAACAGGTGTAAGCCCTCTTGCGCAAGAGGGCAGAGTGGACGCTCGGCAGGGATTTCTTGCGCAAGAAAGCACTATGGCTTAAATGGCCATTGGAACTTTCTTGTGCCAGAGAGCGTCCACACTGCCATGAGAGCTCTTGCGCAAAAGTACAGCGCGCACATGGCAGTGTGGACGTTTTCTTGTGCAAGAAGCCGCGAGTGTAGACATAGACTTAGGTTGTCTCTCAACTTATTCCAAAACAGGCCTTATGACTTCAGTACGGTCACTAGATTGTCAGGATCCACCCATCCCATCCAGAACAAAGGCGAACAGAGTGACCCTTTAAAACTAATTTTCATTATGTCACAGTGAAACAGTAATGATTAGTCACCCAAAGTGCAAGAGAATTAAAATGACAGGTATATCTACAGCAATGGTCTCCAACCTTTAAACACAAGACCACTTTTTCCTATTTAAGTGCAATGTAAGATCTACCTCGATCCCAAATACTCTTGTCCCACTTCCTTCCCATCCCTTCTCTGAGGCCCCACCTTTTCTCCAAGGCCTCACCCTGCTCACTCCATCCTCTCTGAATCTCATTCACTTTCACGAGGCTGGGGTAGGGGGTTGGGGTGCAGGCTCTGATCTTGGGCCAAGGGGTTCAGAATGCAGGAGGGGACACCCTGAAGGCAGGAAAGTGGGGTGGGTTCTGGCGTGGCTTAGGGGATTGGTCTGGGGAGCACAGGGTGGTGGGTTGGAGTCTCCTAAGCAGCTCAAGTCCCACTGCCCACCTTGGGAGTGACCAAACAGCCAACATAGGCTAAGGGACCCTCTGAAGGAAGGGAGGTGGTGTGAGTTCTGGAGTGGATCAAGGGATATGGCATTCACCTGGGGAGTGCAGAGTTGGCGGCTTGAGTCTCGCCCACCCTAGGAGCAGCTGGATAGCCAGCCCAGGCTGTCCCAGGGATGGACACAGGGCTCAATCACACCCTGCTCTGTCCACTCAGGCGGTGGTGGAGGTGGCAGCAGCAGCAGCAGCAGCAGCTGCTGCCGCCGCCACCACCACCCCAGGATAGAGCTGGCTTCTGCATTAGGAAGGCAGGATAAGTGACCATCTGAAGGTAGGGTGGTGGGGTGGGTTCTTGAGTGGACTGAGGGATTCTCCTGGGGAGTGCAGAGCAGTGGGTTCAAGTCCCACCCACTCTGGGAACAGCTGAACAGTCAACACAGGCTGAAGCAAAATAAGAGACCTGCTGAAGATAGGGAGGTGAAGTGGGATCGCCAGTACACTCAGAGCATCAGTCTCTGGAGCACAGAGTGAATCCCTCCCACCCTTGGAATGGCCAGACAGCTGCCCCATGGATGGAGCAGTGCAGCTAAGGCAGGCTTACTCCTGCCCTGGCCCCACACCACTCCCAAAAGCAGCTGGCATGTACAGCAATGGCTCCATGTGCTACCCCTCATCTATAGACACTGACCCCACACCTTCTACTGGCCACAGTTCTTGGAGGCTGTGTCTAGACTGGCAAGATTTTGCACAAAAGCGACCACTTTTGTGCAAAATCTTGCCACCTGTCTACACTGGCTGCAAGTATTTGCGCAAGAACACTGACTATGTACTGTACAAAATCAGTGGTTCTTGCGCAATTACTCTTACACTCCCACTCAGGGATAAGCTCTCTTGCACAAGTATTCTTGCGCAAGAGGGCCAGTGTAGACAGACAAGCTAATTTCTTGCGCAAGAAAACCTGATGGATAAAATGGCCATCGGAGCTTTCTTGTGCAAGAGAGCATCTACGCTGGCAAGGATGCTTTTGTGTACAAAGGCAAAACTTTTGCGCAAAGGCACATGCCAGTATAGGCGCTCTCTTGCGGAAATACTTATAACGCAAAAACTTTTCAATTAAAAGTATTGGCGCAAAATCATGCCAGTCTAGACGCAGCCTTATTGATCAATAGGAGCAGTAGGAGTGGTGTCCTCAGGCAAGGACAGCGTGTGGAGACCCCCTGTTCTGCCTTTCTCAGGGGCTGCAGAGACATGCCAGACACTTCCAGGAGCAGCAATTACCACAGGGATAATGACTCCAGCCCCAACAGGTTAGGCATTTTAGAACTCACTACTCAAAGAATTAAATTTAAGCATGAGAGAAATGAAAGTTACAAACTTCATAGACCAGTCAAAAACCAAAACTAACCCAATTTGCAAGCAGTACAAGTAGTAACAACAGCCCCCATGTATGTGTTGGGTTGGGAGATGAGGGAAGGACAGTGTGTGTTTGTGAGAATGACAGAGACACACACAGTATGTCACAGTGACAGAGATTTGCATTACCAAGCTCCCTCCATCCCCTTCTCTCTGTGTAGAGATGGGGTACAGCAGTGCGGGGGGGGGGGGAGGAGGGACATCCTGGGTACATCTAGACTACAGGCTTTTGTCAACAGATACTGTAGACAAAGCTTCTGTTGACAAAGAGCATCTAGACTACATTCAGTTCTGTCGACAAAGCAAGCTGCTTAGTCGACATGGCAGTGTAGACGCAAAGGATAGTTTAGATGCAATAACGCCTTCTGGAGACAGAACTCTGTCGACAAAAGGCGTTATTACTCGTAAAATGAGGTTTACCAGCGTCAACAAAACTGCCGAGTTCTGTTGACGTTATGTCGACAGAACTCAGCAGTAGTGTAGATGCAGGTTTAGTTTTTTCGACAAAAGTCCACATTTGTCGACAAAACCCTGTAGTCTAGACACACCCCCTGATATCAGCACCCCCCTTTTTCCCTATCACACCCTGCAGAGCAAGCAGGAGTCTCCCAAGGGGCAGCTCCAAGGCAGAGGGCAGGAGCAGCATGACAGTGGGAGGGGAGGAGCAACTGAAGTGTCAGCACTTGATAGCTTCCAGGCCAAACCAGTCAGGATCATCTGTCAGAGGCTCCAAGATCTATTGGTAGATCCTGAGCTACTGGTTGGTGACCACTGATCTATAGCAACAGGTGAAGCACAGAAGTCATCCGGGGACAAATCTTTCCAAGTTTATACCTGCACTCCCATGGACTCTGCATCCAGCGGTCATTCCTGGAAATGCTATCACTTCCTTACGTCCGAGAGAGAGAGAGAGCATCTCTTTTAAAGACCCTCAACTCCTTCTTTTCCCAGAATGTTTTGTCATGAGATGAGGTCTTTACAGCCTAACTGTAATACCAATCTCAGATAATTTACTTCATCCTCAGCTCTAGAACACAGCTTGATTCCATGCATGATTATAGACTCTAAAACACCAAACCTGGGAAGCATATAGGAATCACAGCCAAAAAACCCTTCCCTAATTCATTTGGCAGAGTGCCCGGGAAGGAGAAAGAATACAGAATCAAAAGAAATTGCAGGATTCAGAAATGAATTCAATTAGCCCCAAGAAATTGCTTTCTGCTTATATTAATGACTAGTAGTGATGAGGCCCCATTGAGAACTCATTAGTGCTGGTCACTCGATAATTTTTAAAGGAAGAGAAATGTAAATGGAACACAAGGGCATGAAGAACAATAAGGGGGCCCAGTGCTTAACTATTCAAAAAGTGAGAACTTTAATCTGAATACTTTGATGTAAGAGATGACTTTGCTGGGTGTCAGAGTGCCTGGAGTGACTCACATCAGAGAACACCAATCTCAGGACACAGTCAATAAATAGGGCAGTTGCCCTTACATCATAAGATTTCACCTAACCACCAATAAAAATATACTCTTGGACCACTATACTAGTTTCATCATGGAATTCAGACAGTCCATGTGGCATTCAGGCTCCTTATTACCACCCATACAAACTGGACTTTGTGATGAAAGGGTATTCGAACCAAAATTCATCACATATTAAGTTCCTCTAGTCCCAAAGGACTAGTAGCTTAACCTGGGTCTAAATATACTCTTAGTCTTCCCAAAGAAGTTGTTGGTAGACAATTTATTTAGTGTCTAAAACAAAAATATATTCATTAAGATTAGAAATGAGAACTATTAAAAAGGTCAAAGCAGATAAAATACATATAGTTGAATCTGTATAGAAGTCCAGTTGTTAGCAGAGATATATCTATTCATTTACCATCAGTCTCTCCCCTCTATCTTTCAGGGTGTCACAAAATATATTTTTCAGGCTCTCACCCCTCAATTTAGACACCAGTTTGTTCTTTGTTGAGCTACTCTCACCATGGGCCAGTATAGGTGGGGAGGAAAGGGTGGGGGGGAATCAAACTTCATCATCTCTGTAGCTCCTTCAAGTAGTATAGGGTAGGACAAACCCTTGTACCAAAGCCAGTCTTTTCATAGTACTGGAATGATGAATTGGTGATGGGGAGAACCTGGGCCCACCCTCTATTCTGGGTTCTAGCCTTGGAACCCTGTGATAGCAGCAGCTGTCTGTAATGTCTCTGTTAACAGCTGCTCTGAATCCCTGGGCCACTTCCCCACGACCTTCCTTACCACAGGTTCTTCCTCCTGGTACTTGCTTTCACTGTCTCCTCTCAGACTCTCCTCAGCTTCTTCTCTTCTCAAACTCCTTGAACACTCTGAGCTATCAGAAAGGGACCCATTATTAACCAGTCCATTGACCCAGGAGTTCTGATTAGTCTAACTCACTTGACTCTAGAAACCTAATTGGCTCTAGGTGATTTAATTGCCCTAGCTGGTTCTGGCAAGTTCCTGCTGGTTCTGGATTCTCCCTTGATAGTTTACCCTGGAGCTAATAAATTTCCTTTCCACCATTCACTTGTAGCCTTCAGGCCTGATAGTCACATGCAGCTAAATCAATCTCAATGTTATCCAGCCTTAGGTATGTAAAGGTTTTCCAGGGATGTATCATCTTATTTAGGTATTTGCGTAGTTTTATAACAGCCTACATAAAATGCGCTAGCAAAGTCAGTACAAACTAAAATGTCATAGGGTATGTCTACACTACAAAGTTAGTTTGAACTAATGGACGTTAGTTCGAACTAACTTTCATAGGCGCTACACTAGCGCTCCGTTAGTTCAAACTAGGTAATCCTCATTCCACGAGGATTAAGCCTAGTTCGAATTTACTAGTTCGAATTAAGGGCTGTGTAGCCCCTTAATTCGAACTAGTTGGAGGCTAGCCCTCCCCTGGTTTCCCTGGTGGCCACTCTGGCCAACACCAGGGAAACTCGTCTTCCCCCCTCCTGGCCCCGGACCCCTTAAAGGGGCACGGGCTGGCTACGGTGCCTGTGCCAGGTGCAAGCCTGCCAGCACCCAGCCAGCAGACCCTGCACCTGGCACGGATCGAGCCACACACCCGATGGCCCCCAGCCCTCCCCCTCTTCCCAGGACCAGGCTGGCGGCTCCCGGGAGCTTGCCCGGGACCGCAAGAGGCGGGCACCCGCCTGGGCTAGTGCAGACATCGTGGACCTCGTCCACGATCTCCACACTAGGCACAGGAAAGTGGCCGGCTAGGGCAGGAGAGCTGCCAGCCTGGCCACCCAGGAGCAGGTCTGCATGAAAATCAAGGTGGTCCACTGAGACCCCCGACCCTGAGCCCTGAGCTTACAATGGCCGTCCTGGGTCAGACCAAAGGTCCATCTAGCCCAGTAGCCTGTCTGCCAACAGCGGCCAAACCTAGGGACCCTGGAGGGGATGGACCGAAGGCAGTGACCAAGCCATTTGTCTTGTGCCATCCGTCTCCAGCCTTCCACAAACCTTGGCCAGGGACACCACTCCTACCCTCTGGCTAATACCACTCCATGGACCCAACCTCCATGACTTGATCTCACTTCCCTTTAAACTCTGTTCTAGTTCTATCCTTCACAGCCTCCTGCAGCAAGGAGTTCCACAGGTTGACTCTTTGCTTTGTGAAGAACAACTTTCTGTTACTAGTTTGAAGCCTGCTACCCATTCCTTTCCTTTGGTGTCCTCTAGTCCTTCTTTATGGGAACTAATGAAGAACTTTTCTGTATGCACCCTCTCCACCCAACTCCTGCTTTTAGAGACCTCTATCCTGTCCCCCCTCCGTTTCCTCTTTTCTAAGCTGAAAATTCCCAGTCTCTTTAGCCTCTCTTCATATGGGACCTGTTCCCAACCCCTGATCATTTTAGTTGCCCTCCCCTCTCCCAGCCTCTCTCTTCCCCTCTCCCACCTCCTTTTCCCAGTCTCCCCCAGTTTTGTTCAATAAAGACAGATTCCATTTTTGAACACAATTGTCCTTTATTTTGTACATCAAGAAGAGGGGCAAGGGAAGGGTAAGTGGAAGGAGGCAAGGGAGGAATGGGGCACGAGCCCCCGATGGGGAGGACTGGGCTGGCTCTGCGGGCTTCTGGGGGTGGAAGCTCTCCTGCAGCCCCCCAATTGCCCTTTCTCCCCAGATGGCAGCCTGCGGCAAGTGCAGCCGGTCTGATGGCCGAGTGTTGTGATGTGCCCAGTGTGGGTAGTCCGGGCAATCCAAGCCAGGACTGCTTTGCAAGCGGGGCACCCCTGCGAACTGTCTGTCCGGGGTGGGGGTCGGGACCCTTTAAGCACAGCCCTCGGCTAGCCTGAGACAGCATCTCCACGCTCTAAGTCCTCCTCTGATGCCCTGCCGGCACTGCTTCCGGCCATCCTTAACCCCGGTTCAGGGTCCACTTAATGTGGACATGCTAGTTCGAATTAGCAAAACGCTAATTTGAACTAGTTTTTTAGTCTGGATCCATTAGTTCGAATTAGCTTAGTCCGAATTAACTAATTCGAACTGTTAGTTCGAATTAACGTTGTAGTGTAGACGTACCCTATATAGAGACAAAATGAGAAATTAAGCAAATTTTCAGTAATAATGTGCAATGACACTTGTATTTTATGTCTGATTTTGTAAGCAAGAAGTTTTTAAGTGAGGTAAAACTTGAGGGTTTGCAAGACAAATCAGATTTCCGGGTACAGTAGTCTGCAAAGGTGATATCAATCAGAGTCTTCTAACTGATGTAAATGGTGCACTGAGTAGAGCATCCAATATATTAGCTAAATATGTGCACTGTGCTGTTTGTATTTTGCACATAGCTCATAGACAAGTCTTGCAGCAAAATCCTGCTCTTCTGAGATGTGGGGCTTACAAGTAAAATGGGTTATTGTGTATTCTGACATGCTGATGTTAGAAGACTCTGATTGATATCATCGCCTTTTGTCATCTCAATACTCGGCTACATCTGGACTTATATTATGATTCCTCGTACTTTACTGAAGTATCCATTTCGTAGCAGGTTTGCACTCACCAGCATATTGCCTCTTGTTGGTCAGTCTCTTCCAGCTCTGGAGCTCCAGTGTTCTGTCAGGACCCATGGTCCTCCTGGACTGTGGTGTCCCCTTCCCCGGCACTGCCTTACTACAGCCCCCACATTCTGGGATCATCTCGTCCTTGGGGAACCTAGTTTCCCCTAAGCCCCTCCTACCTCAGTGACCCACTGCTGTTCTTCATCTAGCTCCTTCCCTAGGGTATGTCTACACAGCAAAGTTATTTCAAAATAACTTTCCTAGTATCTACACAGCCAAACCGCTATTACGAAATTAAATCAAAATAGCGGAGCGCTTATTTCAAATTTGGTAAACCTCATTCTACAAGGTTTACCAAATTTGAAATAGCTATTTTGAAATAAGTGCTGTGTTGACGCTTATTTCAAAATAGGGGGCCTCCAGCCTTCCCAGGGTGCCTTGGTGGCCACTCTGGGACAAACCGGGAAAACTCCTCTCCTCCCCTCTCCCCGGAGCCCTTAAAGGGGTTAACTCTGGCCACAGTGCCTGTGCCAGCTCCAAGCCTGCCAGCCCAGAGCCAGCAGTCACTGCCCCTGACCCAGTGGCCCCAAAACATGAGCCAGCAAGCCATTGGCAGCCAGCCTTCCACCGCTCCCCAGGAGCAGTCTGCCAGATCCCAGGAGCCTGCCAGGGCCTGGAGAAGGCGGGCACCTTCCTGGTCCAGGGTGGAGATCATGGACCTTATTCAGGTTTGGGGGGATGCCTCCAATGTCCATGATCTCCACACTAGATGGAGGAACACGGCCGTCTATGGCAGGATAGATGCCAGCCTGGCCACCAAAGGTCACATGCAAACCCAGGAGCAGGTTTGCATGAAAATCAAGTTGGTCCGGCGAGACCCTGAGCCCTGAGCTTCCCCTCCCCCTTCTTCCCCTTGCTGCCCCCTTCCAGCTCCCTCCTCCCAGGTTCCCCCTCCCCTCTCCCACCATCTCTTCTCCACTCTCCCGTTTCCTTTCCCCAGTCTCACCAGAGTTTCATCCGCCCCATTTTGTTAAATAAAGAGAATTTGTGTTCATGAAAATACATGTATTTTATTTGACATCAGGAAGGGGGATTAGGGAGGGGTAAGTGGAAGGACGTGAGGGAGGAATGAGGGACAAGGTCCCAATGGGGCAGACCAGGGAGGCTCTTAGTGCTCCTCGGGGTGGAAGCTCTCCCGCAGGGCCTCCTAGATACTGACAGCCCCCCGATTGACCTCCTGGATGGCAGCCTGCAGCAAGTGCAGCCAGGCTCGCAGAAACGCGTCCACGAGAAGCACCAGAGTACCCAGGGGCAGCTCTGGCTCCATGTTGCAGAGTGCTGTGGTTTCCTGAGTGAGGGCAATCAGAGCACGCAGAGACAAAATGCTTTGCTGTCCCTCATCGAGGTAGGCAAGCAAGCAGGGAAACCTGAGAACCGGCTGTCTGGGTGGGGGTGGGTGTCCCTTTAAGCACAGGCCTCAGATACTTTCTGTGGCTGCTGCCTGAGGCTAACTCATGACCTGATGCCCTGCCGGACTTGGTTCCGGCCAGCCTTAAATGCGATTCAGCATCCACTCAGTGTGAATGCGCTATTTCAAAATAGCAAAACACTATTTCGAAATGCATTTTGTGTGTAGATGTGTTATTTCGAAATAGCTTATTTTGAATTAACTATTTCGGAATAACGCTGTAGTGTAGACATACCCTTGGAGAAAACTGCAGTCTGAACGGGCCATTTGTCAGCAATGGAGGGAAGGAGGTGAACCTGATGTTGCTTCCTTTCCTGACTGCCCTTATGCCGCCCTAATACCTCCTCAGGCCCTTGTAGCAAGGCCGCAGCCTGGGAGACCACTAGGCTGGAGCTCCCTAACACCTCCTGTCCTTCTCTCTGTCCAAGGTACCCTTGCCTGAGGCAGAACAATACATTTCCCACCAAAGCTGGAGAGATAGTGACTTCCCTTTGTTCTGAAGCCCTTTTTATAGGGCCTAGCTCAACCTTTATCCATCTCATGCCCTCTCCTGGTTGGCTCCCAACTTAGCCCTCTTCCCAGGGCTGATTTTAAGCCTATATGTGTCAGTATGGGACAACTGTTCCATGTAGGTAGAAGCTTGGAAAAAAAGTTTTCAAGAACTGAAATTACAAATACTTTTAGAATTATTTGCTTCTGTATCATGTTAGGAGCATCTGTTCGTTGTGTATGATGAGCTGTTCTTGGAAATATATTGGAGGAGGGGGCATATTCTACAGTTCACTGTTTGGCTCAATACATTCTTTGACCTTTATTCAGAAGGTCCTAGAATGCTTTTCCTTTGTCTTCCTGAAGGTTAAGGAGCCCAAAGAAGGAAGTTCTATAAGTTCAGTGTGAGGTGAACACTGTCAGTCAACATGTGTCTGAATTGCACTTAGTCATGCAAATCTGAACAGGATACTTGGCTGATGTACTCATTAGCTTCAAAAATGATTATAGCTAGAAGGACTTAAGGTTGCATAGTGAAAGCATCGACGCCATCACTAATGTCTTTTGGATGCAAGGATCTTTACAGTGGGTTAGACTGGGACCTTGGCTTTGTTTCAGCTGGTTTACAGCATCTATGAAGTAATGTACATTAGTCTTGGTTATGGATTTCCCTCAGAGCTGGAATATAATAAAAGACTGCAACAGCAGGAACAAAGCATTTACTGGTGTACACAACAAATAGGATCAGTTCATTCATATGAATGGTTATAATCCCATCACTATTGTGCAATTGCATGAAGTGCAAGGGATCAGAATTTGGGGCAGAGGGTATTCACCTCATAATGCTAAAGGGGTCTCCTAACAGTTTTACAAAATTGTTAATCTGGGCTTCATTTATAGCTGCTAGAATCCATTTCTTCTGATCTGTTTTCTTTTCACATAAATATTTATTAAAACTGAACCAAGAAAGCATTAGAAGAGCTTTATAAGGATGAGCTTAGAGTTTTTATACAGCTGGGCCCTCTTTTATCCATCATGTAACACAACTGCAGCCAGTTAGAAGAGACAGCCTTTAGTTTTTTACTTCTGTCCTACATAACTAGGGCTGAAGATATATGCCTAACCCTCTCTTATTGCCTGTGACTACTAAAGGCTTTGTCTATTGCTCTCCAGTGCCTCATTGCTCACCTCCCTGGCTGCTTTATTTCCTCTTTCTCTTTCTGCAATCTCCACTTCAGCAGAGGAAGTTGCTTCATCTTTTCTTGGCAGGAGAGGCAATGAGAGAAAAAAGGCATGGTGCAGAAGGGAGAAAGAGAGAATGACCCTAAGGAGAGATACAGAGGAAAAAAGAGGGAGACAAGATAAGTGGGACAGAGAGAGTGAGAGAGGGAGGAGTTCGGGAATAGGAAAGAAGAAAGGTCAGACATTCCTTTTCCCCTATGCCAAATGAACAAGGATCTCTCAGGCTACGTCTACACTGCCATTTTTTGCGGCAGAAGATATGCAAATCGTGCTCTCATTTGCATATCTTCTGCAGATCCTTTTTGCAGAAGAGGTTTTGCTGCTAAAAAGCCCCATGTAGACGGGGCCATTTTTCGGAAAAACCTCCTTTTGTGCTAGATCCTGAAAACCTAATTTGAGGAATAAGGGATCTTGTACAAAAAGAGTTTTTTCCGAGAAATGTCCCCATCTACACGGGGCTTTTTAGCGGCAAAACCTCTTCCGCAAAAAGGATCGGCAGAAGATATGCAAATAAGAGCACGATTTGCATATCTTCTGCTGCAAAAAAAGGCAGTGTAGACATAGGCTCCGAGAGATTGAAAGGAAAGAAGGGGGAGATGGGCCGCAGAGGTGCCAAAGGAAGAAAACAAATACATCATAGGGGCTGGTGGGACAGCAGGCCTCGCCTCAAGAACCTGCTCCTGCACTCATTCTCAGTCTGCTCCTGCACATTACCTCCTGGCCAGGCCCCCTCCCCTCCCGCTCCTGCACCAATTTGTCATTGTGGGTGGTTGGCTGGTGGTCCATGGAAAGATCTGCATTGAGCAGTGAGGGCACTGTTTGAGAACCAATGCCCTAGGCCCTTTAAATTGCTGCTGAAACCCTGCACAGAGCACTAAGGGCTGCCAGGGGCTCTCCTGGTGACACAGGGGGCTACCTAGCTCCAGCCCCTGCCCCTTTCGGGGACGTGGAGCAAGGCCCTCTCTCTCCTTGCTAAGTGGCTGTTGGCTCTGCTTAAAATGCGTACACGTGAATATATTTAGCCTCCCAGAGCTCCTAGAACACAGAGAGATGCTGGTATTCCCATTTCACAGATGGGGAACTGAGGGAGAAAGAGATTAAAGAGCTTGTCCAAGGTCACAAAGGAAGTCAGTGTCATAACCAGGACTTGAGCCCAGCTCTTTTGTGTCTTGGCCATGAACCCTAACTATTGGTGCATCCTTCCAAGTGAGGAAGCCTGGGTCTTATGGATTATGTACTGGTCTGGGAACCTGTGTTCAGTTCCTGTGTTCTCCCATAGAATGTGGAATTTTAGTCAAGTCATATAATTGCTTGGTGCCTCAGCTCCACTTTCAAGTGGGGATATGTTATTGACTTAGAGGCTTTTTGAAGATAGATTCATCGATGTGAGTTGCTTTCATGCTAAAGTACTTACAGAAATCCTGAGACTTGTTCATCTGCAGATTGACAATACACAGCTCTATTGATTCAATTTCTGTCTTCACCTCAGCACTGTATTTTCAAAACCTTGTGACTGGCGGTCCATAGTGTTAGAGGGCATTCAGAGATGTAAGCAAGACCTGTGCATGATGACTGATACTGTAATAGTGAGAAGTCAATCTCTCTCTCTCTGTGGGTGAGGCTGAGTGAGAAAGGGAAGGATAAAAAAGACTGAAACCTGCACTTTCAGCCAATACCTAAAAAGGGATTTCTCGCCCCTCTCCCAGGGTGGGCTGTGGGCCAGATCAAACAGCTTGGCGGGCTGGATCCAGCCCTCAGGCCATATCGTGCCCTCCCCTGGTGTAGGCTACTGCTCCCCAGCATCGACTCTCACTCCCCAGCGTAGGAGTTAAAAGAACCCTATGTTTACGTTCAGTCAGCCTCCATTTGGCTTGCTGGCAGGAACAGCAGGAGGTGCAGGGTTTGGCTGGGAAGTATCTGTCCAGATGAGCACTTTGACTAATATCTGAATTAGATAAACCCACACCAGGTTATTCTGTCAACAGCGGGTGTCATCTTGGATGTGCTTGTAATACAGATGTGATTATGTTGGATACTGCAGTCCAGAGCCAGTCCTCTGGCTTGTGCTATCTGAATTATCTGGAGAGTGACATCTCCTTTTTCCACATGCCTTGTTTCAGTGATATGCTGGATGTCCTGATGGGTTCTATTATAATTGTAGGTAAAGTCCTTTGCAAGAAAGATAGGTGCAGGTCTAACTCCTAGCTCTCCCCCTAAACTGGCAAGGGACATATTAGTGGGATGTCTTTACTCTGTGCACTTCAGTCTGGTTTCAAATCACCAGCCAATCCAGAGAATTTAAAAACAGAGGCATCAGCATCATGCTATAGTTTTTTGTCCCATTCAACGACATCAGTGATGTTGGTGTTATCATCAATACTACTGGTACATGAATGGACTAATACCGTTACCTCTTTCTGCAGGCGCCTTCATAGCTGAGGTTGCTCTGCAATGGATGGAGTGTGTGTTGGGATGTAAAGTCTGTATGTTGTTGCTGACTTTTCTCAGTAAGGGGAAGGTGTGGGTCTGACTGTCAGAACGGACTTCTGAATCCTTGCAGAGGTCAGGAACGGCTTGGCAGTTGATTCTGTCCTCGTGTAATAAGTCCAGTACCCATACGGCTCCATGCTAGGGCCTGCCTGATGGGTTGAGAAGGAAAGACTTGAGCTCTTGTTCAAAGTGCTCCTTATCCATGAATACCTGAGGCTCCCCCACAGCATGGGTGGGACCATGGAGCTTCCAGAATCACGCAGTGGAGTGTTTCAGGGAAATGAATGTGTACTGGAGTGCTTCCAGTTATGTCTTAGGACGTAGCAGTGTAGCTGGGCAGTATCGTTCAGCTCTCAGTTGCTACAGACCTGCCTAATTCAGGCTGCTTTAGACTCGTTGGTCTCTCCCCAGGCTGATTTGTGAATAGGTGCCATGTCTGGAAATCCCATGTTGGTTGCTAATATTTTGGCAGCACCCTCAGGCAGGAGTGGCTGTAGCCTAAGCATTGCAGATTTACATTCCAGTTCCATCTGAAAAGTGTTCAGTGGTGCATTTTTCAATTGATCCTGGTTTTTACAGACACACAAGACAAATGCAAAGGCACAAATCTTTTGAAAATACAGCCGCCCTTATCACCCTTTTCGCCAAAGTCAAGGTAGTCTCATTAGGCCATAAAGTATGATGGGTTTCTGAGGTGCCATAGACATCTGCGTGGCATTTTTGTTGCAGAGAAAAGTCTTATGCAGATCACTTGATACTTGTTATGCAGACAACTGCTCTCAAATCTTCATTGGTGCTGTGCTAATGAAACTGCTGTGCCCGCTCAACTGTTGGGTCGATGTAATTTTAACATATAGCCCCGGGTGTAGGTCACTCAGAAGACGACAAATGTGCAACAACTGCTGGATGAACGCAGACTTTCTGATCCAGCAATGTCAAAGTGTCTATAAATGCAGGCAAAGAGTTGAAAGGACATACCATGGCTACTTCAGCTCAAAGCTGGATTAACTTTTAAAATCAAAAAAAGATTTCTGAACCCACTTAGCTTGGAGGTTAAAGGAAGTGGATTTGTAGTCCACCCACAGTTGGAATTAGATAAAAATCATATCACGAGATTAGAGTGTATGTTAAACAGAGAATTTTGCTTTGTTTGTTAACATAAATGTCCTTATAGAGAGCTCTAAGTCAAAAGAACTTTTAAGAGGGCTTACAGATCTATTAGTGCTGATCTTGAAAAAAATAGATCAGCATGAGTGGATGTCGTGAGTGATAGAGGATGGGTGTTTCATCTCTCTTGCTGAGTCCAAGGCAGGTTAGTAGTGACTCAGAGGCTACTAACTGAGAACTGTTAAACAGCCTGGGCAAAATGAGCTGGCAGCTCACTCCAGTGCCTAGTGAAGATTTTAGAACTGACTAGCGGCACAGTGGACTACAAATAAGAGAAGTATTACCGTTAATGAGGGGGAGGAATTGAAGATGAGCAAGCATGTTATAGCAAGAAATAATAGTGACGCTGGAAAATGAATCCTCTACAAATGTGCTACAGTAGTTTTTCACATTGTAACAGTGAATGCCTTGCTCAAGTAGGCTCCTGAAGGGTACAAACAGAGGGTAGATGGGAAACCAGATCTAGTAAAGGGAACAACCCTATACAGTAAAACTCCATTAGTCCGGCATCCAATGCTCCGGGACTCCTGATGGTCCGGCACCATCAGGAACCCGGACGTGCTGGGGCAGCTGGACAGGCTTCCCCCACTCAGCTGCTGCTGAAACTGACCAGCAGCTGAATCGGGGAAGCCGGGAGCAGAACAGCTGGGGTGCTGCCGGGTTGGTCTCATAGCGCTGCCCCTCGGGGCTGCGTGACCAACCCGGCAGCACCCCAGCTGCTCTTGGGGACGCCTGGGGCAGAGCAGCTGGAGTGCTGCGGGGTTGGTCCCGCAGCGCCAAAGGACGGCGCTGTGGGACCAACCGGCAGGACCCCAGCTGCTCTGCCCCAGGGGTCCCCGATTCAGCCGCTGCTGAAACAGATCAGCGGCTGATTCCAGGAAGCCCGGGGCAGAGCTGCGTCAGTTTCACCAGCAGCATCATTTTCACTAGCAGGCTGAATCCGGATGCCTGGGGCAGAGCAGCTGGGGTGCTGCGGGGTTGGTCCCATAGCGCCGCCCCTTGGCGCTGCGGGACCAACCTGGCAGCACCCCAGCTGCTCTGCCCCAGAGGTCCCCACGTCAGCCACTGCTGAAACAGATCAGCGGCTGATTCCAGGAAGCCCCGGGCAGAGCAGCTCTGCACCGGGTTTCCTGGAATCAGCCGCTGATCTGTTTCAGCAGCGGCTGAATCGGGGACCCCGAGGCAGAGCAGGTGGGGTCCTGCCGGGTTGGTCCCACAGTGCCGTCCTTTGGCGCTGCAGGACCAACCCGGCAGCACTCCAGCTGCTCTGCCCCAGGCGTCCCCAAGAGCAGCTGGAGTGCTGCTGGGTTGGTGCCGTAGCGCCGCCCCTTGCCGCTGCGGGACCAACCCGGCAGCACCCCAGCTGCTCTATTGCAGGCATCCCCGATTCAGCTGCCGCTGAAACTGACCAGCAGCGGCTGAATCAGGGACGCCTGGGGCAGAGCCGGACTATCGTAAGGGGGGGCTATGAATGGTCTGGGGTGGCATCCCCTCCCACCCCACTCCAGACCCCTCATAGCCCCCCCCTTCTGATAGTCTGGCATATCTGATAATCCGGCACCCCCTGGGTCCTAAAAGTGCCGGATTATTGGAAGTTTACTGTACTATTATTCTATTCAGGGGATTAGGCTATGTCATGCGAGAAGCTTTTTGCTGCTTCATCAATGGCTTTATAGCAGTGTTGGGCAATCTGCAGCCCGAAGACTGCCTGACACCCACTGGGGTTCTGTGTATGGGCCACGAGACGGTTTGTTTACCATTGCCCATGCACAGGGTTGCCAGATTCTGCTGGGTTTCATCCGCATATGTTTTTTCCTACCAATATTACTAAAGTGACATGCACTTAAAGCAAGGGTATATGAAATGTGGCACATGCTGATTGCCATGTGCGCCCTCTGTGTCCAGTCAAAGCACTGCTGTGGTTCAGCTGGCACATCCAGCAGATTCTAGATACGGAAGTGCAGCTAGCAAAAGCACCCTGTCCAGGGAGACAGTCTTGTTTACGGAGCCTTGCGGCCCACTGGGGTGGAGGGCCACTCATGCAGCCCAATCACTAGCCAAGGTTCTCCCTCACGGCTTTATAAGTTTGGGGTTGAAAAATACCCAGAAATGGGCACCTGAACTGGGGTGAGCATCTTGTAATAATCCAGTACAGTGCAGAAATTACATTTCATTAATCATTCAGAACAAGCATGTTTATAATCTGCTTATTTATGATACATCTCAAAATGTATGTTGGACGTGCCTTCCCTCCTCTTCTACTTAATTTTGTTGAGGGAGATGAAGTTTTTGATGTGAGACTTAGATCCTACCTCTTACATTTCCTTCCTTCCCTTAAAAAATCATCTTTCTTCATTTGACCTTCTTTAATCATTGCAGATACGAACAGGTTTTTAAAAGAAAGGACTGTGTAGCCTTACTTATCCACATGTTACACAAACACAAGGCGATTGATTTTCCACTAGCAAAACATCTGAATTAGTGTCACATATAAATATGTGCATATGTGAGTGTTAGCTCTTGCCATGCTTCATTTAGTATTGGCCCAAATTCCCAGGGCAATGCAGCTGAGTAATACTGGGCAAAGGGCAGGCATGCAGAATATTTTTCCCTTTGGCTTAGCCAGCAGCAAATACTAATTTTTGTACTTGCTGTCAAAACTGACATCAGCATCTGTAGAAGCATTTATCCAGCTTTTACCCTGGAATTTGATTTTGTTTTTTTCTGTGTCAGGTTTTAGTGCTTTTTTCCAGTTGTCTCTTCCTTCTCATGTTCATCTTCATTTCTGCAATGCTTCTTTCCCCAGGAATGCTCACTTCCCCAGGAACGCTTATTTCCCTCCTAAATTGATAGACACCATACTGTGATGTATGCATTTTATTTAATATGGGACATTTTTTGCCAAACTATGAGCAGTGACTCTACTTCCTTCATCCAACGTATGGCTAGTTGCTGGTTCGTCTTGCTCAATGTCTGTTATAGTGACAAATGTGCCTGTATTTGTGGGACCCTGGGGTAAGTGTATTGTTTATTGGGTGCTTTCAAGGTACTTGTAAAGTTGAGAGCATTTGTGACATGACAATGATAAAACAAGACAAAAGGTTACATAAAGTGACCTCGATCAGTCAAACTGGCATGTTCAACTTTATATGCAACTCCGTTAATGTTCTACTAAAAGAAACTTTACTAGGCCAAACTTATCCTTGGCACAAGTCCACTGAAGTCAGCCGAGTTACACGAGAGGTGAATTTGGTTCATTGTTATGTGTATACTGTTGGGTCTATTGTATTACAAAACACCGTGGAATTACTCTGCTTGTCTTTTTCTTAAACTGTCTTCTTAATGGCTTGCTGTACAATTCTAGAAGCCTGAAAAATGCCCTTCTCTGGGGGATTTGATTGTTAATTGCTGCTGCATGGAGCCCATGTATCACTGGTATTGCATTAAAAATGATGGGCCCAGTGCATCACTGGTGTACCACCCTTGTGACATATTTAAATTTCTCTGTTGTTCTCCCTGTGCTGCTGTGCTTTAGATGAAGGCCATGAGAACAACAGGAACTAAAATGAGGGACATTACAATGACTTCCAGAGACAGATGGTGTTAATTGACTTCAGTTTTTTCTTCACTTGCTTTTGAAAACAGGTAGCTAATAATCCCCCCTTAGCAGGAGAGGAATTTTGCTTGTCTCTGATATTTAGGAAGGCTAGGTTTTAAAACCCTGGACGAGGATAATACGTGGAGTATACCACCTTAAGCCACAAAGACTGGCAGGACTAATGGGTAAATAAGAATGTACTCTTTATACATATGTAACGCACAAACAATTTCTACCTAGTTGTGTGCAAGACTTTTCTCTCAAAGGCATAAAGAGATTCTGTTGTACAGCGGATGCTGTGTCAAGGATAACTGAGCAAGCGATAGTGGAGACCGTAAGTTTAAGAGGGCGGGAAGAAAAAGAACAATTATTTTCTTATGAAAAATCTCATTGTCCCCCTTCAAAAATAAAAATTTGATGCTGTGCCAGAATTATGATGCACACAGCTGGTGCACATAAAATAACTGAGCCAAACAAGCCTCTGCCACAAGCTTAAACTCAGTCTGAACTAATATTTTTTCCCTACAAGGGAAATACAAATATTTAAGTAACTACTTCTGGGCTTTTGGTTTTGCCCTACCTTTAAATAGTTTTTGGTTTTAATGTGTTTCTTCAGCCCTTGCTTCGGCCCAGCTGGAAGCACAAAATGTTGTATTGTCACCAAAAAGTCTGTTGTGATATTTTCAGCCCATTTTTAGAGACTGTAGTAACCAAAAGGGATTGTTTCAAGTATGTGCAAGAAGCATGGGTGTTTGCAAGGTTGGGGTCTAAGAGAAGACCTACATTTCTTCATTATCCCATTCCTATGTCTTGGAATGGTAGTGTCTGGGACCTCGTAATTGTGCAGACTTCTAAAATTTGTGGAGTAATCCACAGATTTTGGTGTTCCACATAGCGAGCTAGAGGAAGCCCAGGTCTGGCTCACTTAGGAATCATTTTGCTTTCTATGGAATCTATTTTCTCTGAGGAATGGGAAAGCTATGAATTGTGCTTACATGGTCTAATGCAGCAATGAGCACCTCGTGGGCTGTAGAATATACTATCTTCAGAAGTGATAATGCCATGAACGATTATGTTGTCATGTCCGCTCCTAAAATACACTGACAGAATTCCAGTAAGAGAGTTCTCAGAGAGCCCATCATGTAAGTTTTTAATATAGATAAAATAGAATCTGATATCTACATACAAATAAGTAAGGAAACAAATTGGTGCATGTATTTTCACAGAGCAATACAGTACTTAGATTTACAAGTGCACAAATACTTTCAGGATTAGCCCATAATATTATTGCCCTGTGTATTTATTTTTTGGTTTCACAAAAGTGTGTGGATGTAAAACACCATATTGCTGGAAATGAAAGCTGTCAAAATATGTTTTGTGAGAAATTTAGAAAAAAATGATCAGCTTTGCTATTGTTGCATCTGTGCTTGTTTCAGCCAGATGATATGTGTTGAAAATTATACTGTAAACTGTTTGTGGCATGAAATGTTACTTGCTTAAAATTTGTACAGTGCCTGGCACAATACTACTGTAATACAACTACTGATTAGAAACAGCACAAGAGTATTGGGCTGAGATTGTAGTTTTATATCTGAAATGTTATGCTGCACATAATAAAAAAAAAGTATTTAACATAGAAATGGCTTTGAGAAGGTACAAAGTCATGAAATATAACTGCATTTCTTGTTCCCAAGGTGCTTTATGACACAATAACAGTGATTAGCTCTAGATTTAATCAGTAAGAAAATGAGTTGGAAAAGCTTGATGTTAGTGAGAACCCTGGTGTCAGGGTTGTAATTGTTGTAGAGATATCAAGGAAATCGATTAAAAAGACCCTGGTGTGACTCAGAGTAAAAGTAATCGGGACATGAATCATCACTTCAGTGTTTCAGCAAGCAGTAGAATCTGATGTCTAGAGACATTTTAGGCATAGTAAAATGATAACCTGCATGAAAGTTTTGTATGTGGACATGAAACTGACAAGACAAAGAGGCTCACACCACATCTTGAATGTGTCCTTCAATTTGATGTGCATGAACCTTTACAAGTGCAAATAAGCTTTTGAAAGAGAACTCCATCAGCTTTGGTCATCTGCTAGCAAACCACCTTGTTGGATATGAACATTGTACTAGCTGAGCCCACAAACAAGACTTTTTTTAAAAGAATAGTGGAAATTTAAAGGCTATCTTTGAAAAACTAGAATGCTCAGCCTGCCATCATGTGACCTATACCATTGAAGTGTCACAAATGACTGGCATGCAGAAAACCTATATTTTGGTGTGTTTCTATTGTTTTAAAACCATTTTAAAGATGTTTCATTGCTGTGTGAGTTAAATTCACCAATCATTTACACATGAAGTTGTGGTAGTTTCCTATGTTGTTAAAGGTTTTGGGGGAGGGAGAGTATTTGTTTTCTCAGGGCAAAAGAGGAAGAAGCTGAATTGGGGAACAAGGGGTGGCCTGAGCCTAAGACTCCAGTACTGTTGATTCAGCTTCTTCATCTTCATGGAAGCCAGCCCTGTCTATGCAGGGCTCCATACCTGAGGCCTCTAAAAAGGTCTTTGCATCTTCTGCTGCGTTCCTGCAGCCTTCTCTTTCTTTGCTCTGTGTCTGGGCTGTGACATATTGCTCTAGAAAGGAATAGGAGAGGAAATGTTTCTCCATCCTCCTTCTGTGAATAACTTAGCAGCCAGCTTCCTCACCCTATTCCTAAGTCTGTTGGCTGGCTTCTGGCTCCCTCCCTGGAACATGCTCTCTGCTTCTTGGGGGGAAGGAAAGGGGCAGAGAGAGTGAATCAGAAAGATCTCCTCCACTTCTCCCCTACCAGTCAATTCCTGTGCCCCGAAGCCCTCAGTGCAGGGGTCAGGCAGGCAGAATGTACTGCTCCAGTGTACCATATTGGGGAGATCTGACCCTAGCCGTAATGGGCGTAATGCTTTGTGATTACATCCTTTCTCCTTCTGCCTTAATTTCCCATCCTCCTTGAAAGTCTGGTACACTGTTTAACATAGCAAATGTCCAAAGCCATTCAGAAATAATAATTTGTATCACTGTAGTCCAGGCAAATTATGATTAATCATATGACACAGTTTAGTTAGTACAGAGTGTTTCAGGATTTTACTGGTGATGTCTCAACAAGCTTCGTTTGTGGTAGTTAAAATATTATGAGGTTATAAAATAATATTGCTAGACCAGGAGAGGGAGGTGAAAAAGAGACAGTAATGGGAGAAAAAAGCTACTTCCACTGGGAACAGATCTCGTAGGCCACATCCCCTATTTGTTGTATGACCTCATAGGGCCTTTGCCATTTAATCAAGAGCTTACTTTCGGAGATACTAACAACAAAATGTGGTCCGCAGGTTGATAGACCTTTTCCTGGGCTCCCTTATTATAATGGTGAGTCTGGGTTTGTTGGGCTTATCCTCCTGTGGTTTTGGGTCCAGCTCAACTCCAGAGAGAAGGTCTTTTGTTAGTTCAAAATAGGGAAATTGGGAAGCTTGAGCTCCAAAGAGGAACTGCTTAGCTCCAGACCAACAGCTTTCTTGTACTGCCTTGCTGCGCCCTGCTTGGCTGCCTCTCATACTGCCCTTAGAGGAATTCTCTACTGCTCTTTTCCTGGGGCGGGATGTGGAAATGTCACAAGCCTCCAGCAGGGGCCTTTGGGCACTCGTCCACCCTGTCAGACACCCAGAATAGAAGCCGAGGTGCTTAGAAAGTTGCATCATTTCATATTTTTAGACCACTCGTACATTACAGAGGCCTGCCTTCAGGTCACCTGTATTTGAACACTGCTCTTATCCTGGTGAAAGGAGGTAGTAGTGCTTATCTCATCCAATGATGTTTTGTGAGGATTTGTTAGTTCATGTTCAGCTAAGTTATGGAAGCATTTTGGCTTTCATTGCAACTTGAATCATGATCCCTCTGTGTGTGGGCTACAGGTCGAACCTCTCTAAAGTGGGACTCTCTGGTCTGGCAACATCCGTTGTCCATCAGGACTATGGATGTCCCTGGACCAGAGAGCCCTGGGAGTCCATCAGGAGGTGGGCCACTGTCTGGTAGCACTGCCAGGGAAATGGTACTGGGGCCAGCAGCCCTGCTAGGGTGGCAGCACCAGGGCTGGAACCCTGGCTGGGCTGGCAGCTGGGGGATCAGCATCCACCAGCCCTACTGGGCAGATGGCAGGGGGCCTGGCAGCCCTGCGAGGGTGGTGGCAGTGGGGCCGGTGCCAGGCGGTATTGGGTTCAGCAGCCCTTCCAGGATGGCAACACCGGGACTGACGTCTGTGGGGCCAGGAGCCCAGCTGGGCCAGCATCAGCTGGACTGGGAGCCCTTCCGAGGCAGTGGCAGCAGCGCTCGGCTGGCAGTGAGGCCGACATCTCTGCCAGGGCCAGAACGGGGGCCAGACATTGTCCTCCAGAAAACTCCATCATTCAGGACTGCTCAGGTCTAGAGGGTGCTGGACCTGTAGGTCCAACCTGTACTTATAACTTCAGTCTAATGCCTCCTAGGGCTGCTCCTGGGCAGGGGTAGCCTATATAACATCTCATTGCAGAGAGCTGTGTCTGAAGTCAGAATCCAGTCCCAGATTTATTTATTAGATTTAATATTTATAATTTGAGTGTCTATTATGTTCACACCAGGGTGAACTGGTCTTACATGGAAGAAAACTGTGCTCTGTATGCTCATTTAAAAAAGTTAAACTGAATGTAGCTATATATGAAAATCACACTTTTTCAGGAGGGGTAAATATTATTTCAAACCCAAACTGGCGAGTGTTTTGCTGCTTCTCCCTGTTAATGAGCTGTGCATTTCTTGGCTTCGATTAAATCTGACAAACTCTAGAAATGGAAGTTGCAGATGAACGGGCAAACAATTCTCTGAACTTGTTTGGTAGAATGGATTTACTAGGATTTTGCACTAGTGCATGATATAGAGAGAGAGATTAGATTTGTCTCTTTAAAATTCCAGTCTCCATTTAGACTCTTCATACAAAATATTTCCCAGTAAGGATAACGTGTAAAATACATTTTAATTCTTGGAAATATTTCCAAAGATCCTGCAATGCAAGTTATCAGGAGTTCAAACAAAACATTTGACCTGTTTGAGGGGCAGAATATGACTTTGCCAGTTGAAAACAGAGACTCATTTTTTGCTTCAACGGAGTCAGTGGCAAATTGTTCACTGATTGCAGCGGGAGCATCATTGGGCCTGCTGTAAGCCAGGAAGTGGACGTTAGGATGTTCAGGCACAAGACAGCTATTTAATGTTGTGAGGGAAGAGAAATTCTGTGTCTCCCACAGTCCTTCTAGCTGATCTGCTTGCTTGTTATGAGAGAATAGATTGTTCATTTTGTTGTGGGCTCTGCTGACTTTCTCCCCTCTGTACACCTTGGACTTATTCGAGATTTCTCACAGGAGTTTGTCTGGTTTCCTATAGATGCCAGTGGGGAATTTTCCCATTGACTTGAATGAGAGCAGTGTTAATCCCAGAGCCACATGTCCCTTTTAACAAATTATACTTTTCTTTGGTTGTCTTCCTGTATTATTGAATCATTTCTCTTGGTTTCATAGAGTTCAAAAAGGCTTGCTTAAGGAGTGAGTTTATAGGCTGGCTGATGCAGGCTAGCCGACATAAAGAGGCGAGGCAAAGAGAACAGAGAATCTGTGCAGGCATGACTAGTACCAAGGAGAGCCAGATGTCTTGGAGCTTTAGAAAGAATATTTTGAACACTGGAGTTGTGGCAGTCATCACATAAAGCAGCTGGAACAAAAAACTTGGCATACTTGTGAAACATGTTTGTATGCTAAATGTCAGCCTTCAGATACCGCCCTCCAAGAAAGGAGCATTACATCAGCACATATTAGCACTATGTGGTTAACAAATCAGACTTAATTACTGCTTTTACTAATTGTACACTCTCTTTTTATTATAAATACAGAGTGTGCAATTAAAGCACAGCTAGGCAAAGCATTAATCATTTCCAGAGCTATCCCAGAGCAGCAGACAACCACTTGTCATATGGTAGGGGGCTAGATGCAGGAAGTGTGAGACATCAGCTGTAATACTTGGGGAACTCCATTTTTATAGGTTGGTTTGACATATTTAGGCTTTTTGTGTTGAATTTTATGCTCCTCCTACTCAGAAAATGTGCCTGTTGCATTTATGTTTGGGAATTATGTGTAAGAAATGAATGATGCTATTTCTCCTTTCATCAGGCCATAGAGATTGTGAAAATGTAGAGATCAAAGAGCAATCCAGAAGGTGGTGCAGTCAGAAGACTCTGATATAGTTTCATGCTGTACATCAAGACCCTGGCTAGGCCCATGGAAAGTAACTTTTTGGCCTGACACTCTCCTGCCATGCACTTTGTATTGTTGTTTTCACCTGTGTAGAGTGGGTAGAAACTGCAAGCAGCAAAATGTATGTTAGGCTGTGTCCAGACTCCATGCCTCCGTCGACGGAGGCATGTAGATTAGCCAGATCGGAAGAGGGAAATGAAGCCGCGATTAAAATAATCGTGGCTTCATTTAAATTTAAATGGCTGCCCCGATCTGCCGATCAGCTGTTTGTCGGCAGATCGGGAGAGTCTGGACGCGATGCCCCGACAAAGAAGCCTTTCTTCATCGACACAGGTAAGCCTCGTGAAACCAGGTTACCTGTGTCGATGAAGAAAGGCTTCTTTGTCGGGGCATCGCGTCCAGACTCTCCCGATCTGCCGACAAACAGCTGATCGGCAGATCGGGGCAGCCATTTAAATTTAAATGAAGCCGCGATTATTTTAATCGTGGCTTCATTTCCCTCTTCCGATCTGGCTAATCTACATGCCTCCGTCGACGGAGGCATGGAGTCTGGACACAGCCTTAGGGTAAATCTACACTGCAACACTATTTCGAAATAACTGGTGCTATTCCAAAATAAGTTAGTCTGCATCTACACAGCAGGCAAAGTGTCAAAATACTGTCAAGCTGGAGGACTTCTTACTCCGACTCCTGTAACCCTCATTGGGGAGGAATAAGGGAAGTCGGAGGAAGAGTGCTCTATTTCTAAATAAGTGCTGTGTAGATGCTCTCTATTTTGAAATAAGATATTTCGTAATAAGATACACAATTGATGTAGCTCAATTTGCGTAGCTTATTTTGAGTTAAGCCCTGCTATGTAGATGCATCCTTAGTGTTATATACCTTATTTCAGAGCTGTGATTACATCAGGTGCCAGGCAGAGAGTACCATGTACAATGCAACAATATTTCCTTCTGAGAAATTAGAAGAAAACAGCCAGACCGTTTGGGAAAGCTTGATAGTTTTAATTCTAAATATAATTACTAAGATATGATATTAGGAAACCAAATGCAACTTTCTTCAAGCATCAATTATGTCCTATTGTGATTTATAATTAGGTACATCTTTTCCTTGCAATTTAACAGGCGGCTCATTTTTATTCTGTCTCTGTTAGATAACTTATTCCCACAAATTATGTGTATGATATTAAACAAGGTATACATTGCAATGCCCTAATAATTAGTTCTTTGTAAACAGAAGTCTTTTATCATAAACTAGTGAGGATCTTAGTAATTATGCTGTGAGATAGTTTTGCTCCTGATTCTGGGTAAACTATTTCACCCTCTGTGGACCTAAATGACATGTTGAAAATTTTAAGAATGTTGCAGTAATTAGTTTTACAGACTGTGGAAATATAAATATGTGTCAAAGGTCTATTAGATAGGAACTGAACCCATAAGAGTTCTAAAACTATCTGTGCTTCTACGAGCTCTTATAATTTATTTTAAGAGTTCTCTAATGTACCATACAGCTTATACTTCCAAAATGAGAAAAGCTTAGCATGGCTCCTACTCACTTCTTGGGGAGACTTTGGTCACATGATATAGACAACAGTTTTGGACTGCTGGTTTAAGTCCTGATCATGCATGTACACAAGAGGAGCCAATAAGCCCTTATTTTACACTATTCATAGGATTAACCCTGTATGCAGCTTTGTGAACAGTAAGCTATAGTACCCACCATCATCAATGGTACGATGAGGAAAATTAGAATAAATCTCATTTCAGCCTGGCCCATTATGGGTTGTCATAGGAACTTGCATCTCCTGCCAGATCCATGGAATGGTTTCTGCACTTTTCAGCAATATCTACTCTAGGTAGATTTGTGAGGGGGGCACCATAGCTAAATGTTGGTCTTTTAAGGCTAAATGCATGAATTATGTTCACACAACTGATACTATGATTTGCACTCATTTTACTCTAGGGATGAATTTGGCCCTAAACCTCTAAGCAGCAGGTTGCATTCACATGTTTGCTCTGAAGAGCGATACTGAAAACTTTTCAGAACACTATCTACAGTGTTGTTCAGAATCTTCCTGTGGATAAGCAAATGCAAGATGCTTCTATTAGCATCTCTATAAACAATTCTATCCGTCTGAAAAGTCAGCCAGAAGCTAAACTAAAGTTCAACAGTCCTTTCCATTCCAAAACTCCCTTTTTGCAGCCTTTTAGCATTTCCATGCCTTGTGATTTTTAAAAGGTTAGAATGCAGGATAGACGATAAAACAAGCAGCTGCTAATTAATGAGGCTGATGATACTGTAGAATTCTAAGGCTGTGATGTATGAAATGTATGCCTTTGCCACTGACAGCTTAGTCTGCTTGCGTGGTTTTCATTAGCTGATGAGGAGATAGGCAATATAGGATAAGACAAGGCTACATATCTGCTGTCGTTGAGATATTTGTATTCATTCAACTGGGGCAGTATATGAACACAGAAATACTGGACATGATCTGGCATGAGAGGTCTGATTGGTGAAACTGCGTTCTGTCCAGTAATGGGAAAATGACTGGTTTGGAGACTCAGGCTACATCTACATTGGCAAAATTTTGCGCAAATATTTTTTACGCAAGAGTTTTTGCATTAAAGTATTTGTGCAAGAGAGCATCTACACTGGCATGTGCTTTTGCGCAAGAGATGTGCTTTTGTGCAAAACCATCCATGCCAGTGAAGACGCTCTCTTGCGCAAGAAAGCTCCGATGGCCATTTTAGCCATCGGGCTTTCTTGCGCAAGAAATTTATGTTGCCTATCTACACTGGCCTCTTGCGCAAGAACAGTTGTGCAAGAGGGCTTATTCCTGAACAGGAGCATCATAGTTCTTGTGCAAGAAGCCCTGATTTCACACATTAGAACATCAGTGTTCTTACGCAAGAACTGCCCGCCAGTGTAGACAGGCAGCATGTTTTTGTGCAAAAGTGGGCGCTTTTACGCAAAATCATGCCAATGTAGACACAGCCTCAGTGCAAACAAATATCATTATTTTTTTTTCTAGAACTTAATGTGGAGTAATTGTTGTGTGGAGTGCACTTTTTAATAATCTGCCAGAGATTTTCACCTGACATCCAACAAATTGAATTAAAAATTGTTTTCACTAGTCCATATTCTCTTTGACAGTCTATACAGGAAAAAATGGCTAACACTTCAATAATTTTTAATCTTATTTTATTTGCTACACTTCAGTATACATATGACAAAATAGATAGTGCTTTTCTTAACTTCCAGAGGAAACCACTACCAAATCATTACATTACTACAATGTATTTTTAATTTTTCATTCAAAATAGAATCCAAATTTCTTGCTCTGTACATGTATTTATAATATGTTTGTGTGTGTGTTTAATATATATAAAACAAAAAGGCTTTTCATAGTTCTATAAGAATTAACACACTTCAGTAACTCTACTCTTAAACAATATGTATAAACTTCCCATAACATATTTCTTTCATAGTCATGTATCACAAATACTCTTAAAACACTTGTAAGCTAAATCATTTTGGTGACTATCTTTTCTGTAGCCTTGAAGGAGGAGGTTTAGATTCTTATACAAGCCTTGTTATTTAGTTGCCAAGCAGAGAGTTTGCTAATGACTTCTTAAGATGACTATGGACACAGTGTTTTGGTGGAAGGATTGCTCCTCTGACAGGGGCAAGGTATATAGGGGCGTATGGGGTTACGGGTCACTGTCCCCCCTCATTTCTGCAACTGCAGAACTGCCTACCTGACAGAGGCTGCATCTTGGTTCCGCTGACTCTTCAGCTGAATGCCACCTCTTGGATCTTATGCCAGGCATTCTTCCCTTTGGGTACATCTACACTGTGGAGCTATTTTGGGATACCAGAAGTATCCTGAAATAGCTATTCTGCGTCTATTGAAGCAGCCCGTTATTTTGAAACAGATTTTTGGCTTATTCCGACATCCTGTTAACCCACATGGGTTAAGGGGCATTTCAGAATTGTGAGTTATTTCAAAATTTGGCACTGTGCAACGCATCCTCTCATCCAAGTCATGAATAAAGATGTTGAACAAACCTGGCTCCAGAATGGGGCACTCCACTTGATTCCAACCACCAACCAGACATCGAGCCATTGATCACTATCCATTGAGCCAGATGATCTACCCAGCTTTCTAGCCACCTTACCGTCGATTTATCCAAAACATACTACCTTAACTTGCTATCAAGAATACTGTGGGAGACAATATCAGAAGCTTTGCTAAAGTAAAAATATATCATGTCTACCAACTCCCCCACATCCACAGAGCCAGTCACCTCACCATAGAAAGCAATCAGGTTGGTCAGGCATGACTTGCCCTTCATGAATCCATGTTGACTGTTCCTGATCACTTTCCCCTCCTCCAAGTGTTTAAAAATTGACTCTTTGAGGATCTCCCCATGATTTTCCTAGGGACTGAGGGGAGGCTGACTGGTTTGCCGTTCTGGATTGTCCTTCTTCCCATTTTAAAAGATGGGCACTGCAATTGCCTTTTTCCTGGAAAGGAGACAAGCAGTTTTAAATATTTTTGCATTTCTCTTCAGGAACAAACTGAAGCAATCTCATTAAGCAATAAAGGATGTTCTGAGCCTCTGTGAGTTTCACGGAACAAAGTTCTAGGCTGATTATAAATATTTCAGAATGTTGGAGATTCTTGGATGCTGAAATTGCTGATAAGGAGCTGCTAAGGACTTTTAACTGAACCTAGGATGTACTTTATCTACCTTTTTATGCCACAAAAATACATGTTCTCATTATTTACAATCTGGAAGTTGCACTTACAATTAACATCTTATTTGCCACATGTTACATTTTTGGTACAATATGGGAAGCTAGGTTATGTACTTCATTTCTGCTTAAAAGTCTCACAGAGGTAGCTGTGTGAATCGGTAACTAAAAAAACTTTAAAAAGCAACAGTGGTCCTGTAGCACGTTAGAGACTAACAGTCCATTATTGTTGAATTCTCTGGGGATGCATATTGAGAAATAGATCTATCACATCTTGTAATGACCACATATTTCTCTTGTCAATAAATGTGGCATGAAACAAACCTCTAAGGCACTGATCTTCGCTGGATCTTGTTGTCTATTGAAGAAGGTGGGGCATGAAGGCACTAGCAGCCATGTACACGCACTAAATGGGAAAGGCATCTGAGCAAGAGTCAGGTAAGGGCTAGATTGTGCTGAGCTCTTAAGCCATTTGAATATTCCAGCTGGGGTCATTGAGGCCACATGGGTGCATACAATACAACACTTAAGTGCTTTGATAGGGGCTGAAGTGCTCAGTACTGTGCACTTCAGCCCTAAATAAGAGGAGTCATTCTGTTTGGCTCTTATTCAACATACTAGCCAATTAGCTCATCATAAGACAGGATTTTCAGGTCTCTCCTCCATGTCGGCCTTCTCTCCTGAGCCTCCGGTCTCTCACTCCGTCTCTCTCTCTCTCTCTCTCTCTCTCTCTCTCTCTTTCTCTCTCCTCCTCCTCCTCCTACTGCCTCTCTCTCTGTCTCTCTCTTTCTCTTCTCCTCCCCCTCCTGCCTCTCACTTGGGGGACCGTGGAACCCAAATGGCCATTTGGGCTACGCACTCCCCGTGCTACATGGAGGGCGCAGAGCCCAAACAGTCGCTTGCGCCACTTGCTCCCACACAGTGGCCTGGCTGAGCGGCGCAGAAGTCAGCCGAGCGCTACGGTGGGAGGCGAAGGGGGGCGGGGTGGTGACATTCATGGCTAGGGGCGGGGCCTGGAGCCGCTGTCATGCCGCACGTCACCACCTTGCTCCCCTTCACCTCTCGCCGTGGCACTCGGCTGACTTCTGCGCCGCTCAGCCGGCTGCCACGAGGGAGAAAGCGGCACAAGTGGCCATTTGAGCCCCGCACTCCCCATGCAGCACGGGTCACCCAGAGGGAACAGCCAGCATTTCAGCAACAGCGCCACCCAGAGGGAACAGCCAGCATTTCAGGCAACAGTGCCTCCCAGAGGGAACAGCCAGCATTTCAGGCAACAGTGCCTCCCAGAGGGAACAGCCAGCATTTCGGCGTTACAGACTCTCAGACACTGGGCTACTAAATATATGATGAGTACAGGTTGAGCCTCTCCAGTCTGGCATCCTTGGGACTTGACTGGGGGGGAGCCAGAGAATTTGCCGAACCACAGGAGGTCAGTATTGTCTAGCAGCGTTACCAACACTTTCACTGCTTGCTGGGCTCTTAGAAGACATTTAGGAGTAAATCAGAGCTAAATAACAGCACAGAACATTCAGAGCCAGAACTGGCGGCTGTTAACAAACTTTATAGGACTGTGGGAAACTTGATCACACCCATGACAAGGGGGCATCTGGGGAATCACAGATGTTGCAGGACCAGAGAGAGGTTCTGCCTGTGGTGTTAATCAGTGCAACTATTCAAATGCTTAAACTTAGCCACGGAGGTAATTACTTTACTGAATCAGGGACTTTGAGGAAGAAGGCTGTAGCTGGTACGTGAAACTGGGTGGTAAAGACTTGAAATATTTTCAAGCAAAATCAATATTTGTTGCTGTTCCTTGTTTATTTCAGTCACCTCCCCTCAGCTTCCATTCAAAGGATGTTAAGGGTACTGCTAACGGCCCTTTTACATCAGCAAGTTGCTGAGTACAAGGAGCTTATGTTTGTCAGGGGGTGTTGTTCTGAATGAATTTCACTCAGATGTCCTCTTCCATTATTTCAGTTGGGTTAGGAATAATATATTTTTTTTGTGGTGGTTAATTTTTTTTTATTTTACACTTGGGATTTCTCTTTTATTTAGACGGGAAATAATCTTAATTTTGAAATAGTTTCCAGTAGCTATGTTGCATTAAGATATTGCTTTTTAATATATATCAGATTTTATTATTTGTGCAGTATATATTTATTTCTCTCTTGTAGTGTTGCAAATGTTACATCCATGCGTCAGAGAGGATGTTGTGCATCTGTAAATAATATAAGTCAGATTGACATACGTCATAGTTTATTTCAAATGCTGAAATTTCTTTGTTAGGAAAATGTATTCTCTAAAAAGCAGCATGGTTGAGCAAACCGGAGCTTGATTAAAACGCTGTATTACAAGTGAAGCTATCTGTTTTCACTGCAAATGCAGCTTACTTATTAGCATCTATAATTTGCAACATATAAAGAAACTACTGTAAAAAATTAACCTACTTGAAATGTAAATATGGAATGTTAGCTTTCAAATAAGGTGTAAAATACACATATAAAGAGGGGCAGTTTTCCACATTTAACCCCGTCCCGCTTCCCACACTCATGGTTATATAATATCAATAATTTTCTTAGAAAATTAGATGGGAAAAAAAGTTGAGAGGATTACCAGGTATAAAGGTATATAAAAATGAAGAATCTAAAAATTTTAAAGCAAAGAAATTAACAGATAAGAGAACATTATTTATATTTCAGTATAACATAAATATCTTAACTCTGACTAAGAATATATACTGTTCTCACATCAGTAATTTCATACTAAAAACATTATCAGACTATTCTTAAATCGATCAGTTTCAAATCCACATGCGTAATTGGAACTGGCTTGAAAAAAGATATTCTCAATTTTTCTGTGGGGGAGAAAAGGGATTTTTTTGAGTGGAAAAAAATAGTGAAGTATTTTCCTATTTTTCCACCATAAAACAGTATTTCTCAAGGAGGGCTACAGGCCCACCTTGAGAAAGCTGCTAATGGGCTGCTCCAGTTTGTTTATCTAAAGGCTCTGTAGCCATAGAGCCTTGAAGCTCCCATTGGCTCTGATTCACCATTTCCAGCCTATAGATAAACAAATCAGAGCTGCCCATTAGCAGCTTTCTCAAATTGGGCCCGCAGCCCACTTTGCAAAACACTGCTATAAATCAAGAGTTACATATTTTTATGGAATTATGAAAACGTAAGTAGACTAAGTCATAATTTTGTCAATAATTATATTAATTGATGTTTCCTATAAAACATACCATACAATACTTGAATATCTAAGTCAAGATGGGAAAGTTAATTGAAAAAATATAAAACCGACATGCAGGGTTAAAGTTTTGATAAAATATGAACATTTTGTACTGATCATGTGGATTTTTGTTATTATGTGGGTAGTGAAAGATTAATAATGTCCTTAGCTGTTTGTTTCCTTTTAAGTTCTTGGATTTTTTAAAATTTAGGACATACCGGTAGATTTTCACTTTAGCATTCTTAAATTATTTGTAAACTAATATTTGTTTCAGAATAACTTTTCCCTCATGTTATATGTTCAGAAGGCTGGGACATAATTTTATCAATGTGGGATAGATGATTTGCAAAAAGCAAAGACATCTAAAATACATGTCAACAAACGTTTTATATGACTCTTTGCTATCATGTATTCTGTGTATTCAACACAGTTTGTGTAAAAAAAACTAACAATGTTTTATAGTATTAGCTTTTTATTAGATCAACAGTAGCAGTCAGGCTGCCTTAGTATCTGTACTCAGAGGGAGGGGAAAATTAAAGCTTATAAATTTTTAAAACACCTCATAAAAGTGACTTAAAACAGCCTAGCAATCCATAAAAATACTACAGTTTGTAAGTACAGTGTCTTGGGACTTCCAGAATTAGAACTAAATGCTGTGTAGAACAGCTCAGATTTTTAATTCTGAGGGCTTATGTGATACCAAATCATAAATCTGTAAGTGGAGTGGGACTGTAATTGTATTTTGTAGTTTGGAGCAAAAGGAATTCCACTTTTTTAGGAGCAAGAAATAGGGGTGCAGGGCAAGATTCCTCTAAGCTGCACAGCAGTACAGCACCGCAGCTGCTTAAGGAGCCCTTCCCGCAGCTGCTTAGGGAGGGGACGTGTCCCTAACCGTGGGAGAGACTCACTGCTCTTTTCTTGGTGGGGAGTTGCTGCTGTTGCTGAGAAGTGCCCCTCGCCCTGCCAGATAGCTCTGTGTGCAAGCGGGGGAATGGTCCCGCTCTTGTGGGGAACTTTCCTGGCTTCTATACACCCCGGTGAAATGAACCAGCGAAAGGATCTGAGTCCCCGCTCCCACTTCCTTTACCCCACGGCTCCCTGATCCTGAGGGCTCCCCCTCCACTCTCCTGAGTAGCAGAGCCCTTGAAACCCCAACAAGGCTGGGCCCAGGTTTCCTGGGGCTTAATCCCTGACCTTGTAGTCACTAGGGGCAGGAGTTAGGGTGTCCCCACTCCGAGGTGCTCTCTTTACACTGCAGGCCTTCTTGGCCCAGTGATCACTTCATAAGGTTCAAAGCAAATACAATTTATTAAACAACAACTGATTAAAGAGAATAGAATAAGAAACAATGAGAATGGTTAAATGAGAACACACAGCCCTGCTCTGTAGCACAGGGACATCAACACAGCAGTCTGCAGAGTGTAAGGACAGTTCACAGTCTCTTCCTTAGAAGCCCTGGATGTGCTGCAAGGGGCTGCAGGCTGGACATGCTTGCACTGGCAGTGACCACACAGCCTCAGTCTCTAAGTGGCCAGACCCCTCTCCCAGTCCAGAGCCTTTCCCCACACTTTGCAGGTCCCAGTAGCTCACCACATCCAGCTGCAGGCTGTGCTGCTTGGCCAGTTCCAGCTTCTTGTGTTGCTTCTCTGTTCCTTTTGGCTTTCTGAGCACTGCCAGTCTGCTGCTCAACACAGGGTCTGCACTGCTTGGCCTGTCTGTGTCTGGTTCTGTCACTGCAGGACTTCTTCTTGTACTCCTCTCTCAGCTCTCTGTCTTTGCAGGACCTCTCCTGCACACAGCTCGCTCTGCTCTTTCAGCTCCCTGTTTGCTCAGAGAGAGAGCCAGAACAATCCCCACTTACAACCTGCCAGTCAGGCTGAGCTGGAGTGTTGACTGCTTTCCATTGTCTCTGGGGTCTGTCAGTCTCATGAACCCTTCCCCTTCTGAAGCTGGTAAACCAAAAAACTCCCACAGAGTTTTAGTAAGGGGTAACAGTCCCCTTACATGTGCATGGAGCCTTGAGCCACTGGCTAGGCAGGGCTCATTAAGCAGCTGTGGGGCTGTGCTGCCACACAGCTTAGAGGGAATCTTCGTGTGGGGGTTCTCCAACACCCAGGTTTTGTACCTGGCTTCTCCGAACCCAGGGCTGGCTCCATTACCCTGGGTCCTGGCCTCTAGGCAGCCCCTAGGGGGCCTGCTGGCTTTGCCACCCTTGAGATCCCATTGCCCCCCCTCCCTGTGGGCTGGCAGCCTGCCATCCCCAGGATCCAAGCCACTGTCCTTTGAGACTTTGTTGCCCCCACTGTCCAGAGACTCTTTCCCAGCCCTAGACCTGGGCTCTGCAGCCACCTCCAGGTCTGGCTACATTGCCAACATCTTGGACTGGATGTGCTGGCTGACATTTGCAGCAATGGCGTCCAGTATGGGAGAGTTGGTATCCCTAACTGTGACCCGTGCCTGGGCTGGTAAAGGGTGTGAACAGGTGTGGGGGAGGGGGAGGGCAGCATAGCACCCCCACCCTAAAATAGTTCCAGTGCCACTAGGGGAAGATAAAACTTTTTTTTCCCCAAAAATTGGGTTTTCTGTTTCTCTCCCTCCCCACAATCAGTACTGGGGAATCCTGCTGCTGGATGGATCCCTGCTCACCAGCCACCCACTCGCCAGCTGTGAGTGCAAGGAGCAGGGCTCAGTGGCCAGCGATGGGGGTGGTGGCAGGGCAAAGATGCAGCGCCTGGGGCCAGCGGCTCCCCCTGTTGGTTTGTCAGCACAGCTCGTGCTGTGTGCCAGCTCCTGACGAGCAGCCCTCCACACCTCCCTTCCAGCAGCACTGGCTGCACACTGTGAGCTGTGGTGGTTGGTAAGTGGAGCCAGGCAGGCAGGTACGTGTCACCTCTGCTACCGCCCATCAGCCCTTTAATTGCTCCCCCCTTGCTGTATATCCCTGCCTTGCCCCAGCTCTGCTGCTCCTCCAAGTTCCTCCCAGCAGGGCACATCCCTCTCCCAGAGCCATGCCCAGAGCCAGCCCTAGTCAGAGCACTCAGCACACTAATAGCCTGGCCGGCAGGCTCTTTCCTTCCCTCACGGGTGCTGGCTGGGCCACGCCCCAGGAAAGCCCAGGACCCTCCAGCTGGCACAGCGCTGGCCGGGAGGGGCCGAGGCCTGCATGTACCAAAGCTGGCACAGCGCTGGCTTGGGGCAGCCTCTCTGCTAAGGTCTGGAATGGTGGGGGAGGGTAGAGGGTGGGGAGTGATTTCTAGCCTGTTCACACCCCAAACCTGTAGGCTCCACAGCAGCCCCTGGGAGCATATGCTCACCCTGGATCCTGCCCCCCAGAGCATGGGACAGGCTTCCTTGCCTGCTGAGCTGCCTTTCTGGCTGCATTTGCTGAAGTCTCTGCAGTCGGGTTCCCTGGACCTGGGTGCACTATGCAGCTTTAGGGCTTAACCCCTTCCTGCCTGTGATGTAGCTGGGGGATAGGAGGTGTCTAGGCAATACACCTTCCTCCTTCTTTTTGAAGGAAGCACCTCAGGACGAGGGTAAAGGAGGTGTTCAGTTCCCATGCCCATTCAAAGATGATGGTGTGCAGAGCGCTGGACTAGTTTTTCCACCCATTGCAAACATGCTGCAACCTGATGAGATGCTGCAGAAGCTGAAGTTGCTCAGCTTCTTACAAGATCAGGTATCAACTTTTTTCACTACTCAATTGGACAAAATTCAATCCAGTGACCTACAGCAGAAGCCACTGGCATATTTTGTAGAATTTGCAATGCCAAGATTTTTCTCTTCAAGCGCTAGCAATCCTGCTGTCACAATTTGTTTTTGTGCTGCAAGCACAGCATCAGTCTTCCCATCAAGTGTGTGGTGTGGGAAGAGAACAGGTTGTGCAAGATCAGCAGCTGTGCTCACCAGGAGAACAGTACAGTATATTTGAAATGGAAAAGCAAAACCCTCAGATGACCAGAGGTGGTGTGGAAGTCAGCCCTTGTCAAGTTTGTTTATTGGCTTGTAAGAACTTTTTTTGAAGTCTTCTGCAATGCAGTTCAGCAAGAAGTCCAGATAACAATCAATTTCTTACTATAGGGAATAAATCTTAATTTTATCAGATTTCCATTTGGTTTTGTAAATTGTATAAGGAAGAAAAATGCCCAGGTGCCCGAAATCCTTCAGGAGGGAACAGGTGGCAGTTTTAAAGGGAACATGTCCACATCCCTACTGCAGAAGTCTCATTGCTAAAATAAAAAGGAAGAATGCTGCAGAAGACAGCACTTCCACTGTGAGATTCTGGTTCATTCTTAGCACTGCAGTGACAAGATTTGGCTTGCTTAGGATGGTGGAGTATTTGGGACAGTGATGGGAAGGTCATGGTGGTGGTTTGAGGAGGATAAATGGAGACAATGAGAATGTATCACTCTTCCAGATGCTTCATTTTCTCAGAAAGAGACTATTTCACGTCAATGAGTGCGTGGTCTTGGCTGATGACACTGTTGGCACTATCAGCCAGTTCTGGTGGCATGTGTTTCCTTAACTGAGATTCCTACATGCCTCCCAGCCTGAGGACAAACTGTTCCACCCCAAACTGGATATCAGGAAAGGCACTGATCCAAAATCTCTCTGCATGGAGAGACCTCCACAGCCACTACTGTTCACCCTCTCCCCCTTGCCCTCCAGGATTGGTAAAGTACTCGATAGAGCTGATCCCAGCTTTGCACCCACAGAACAGTAGGGGAAATTACTGACCCAAGGGGAGTTTTGTCATTAATTAGTGTGTGGGGAGGGAAGCAGGATCAGACAATCTGAAAGAAAAATAGTTTTAATTAAAGGAGACTTGTGCTGAGCCAACTTCAATTATAAGAAACTAAAGGTTATTAGGGATTTAAAGCTTAAAACTCTCATACTATTACTCTGAGCAAGGTTTAAGTAACGTCATAGTTTATTTTCAGTGTGTGGTATTTAACTACATGTAAAATATATTGTACTTGCTTTGAAAGATAGGTTATAAGCCTATTCAGTTATTAAAATATTGAATCCTTCTCTCGGGCTATGATCTGGACACTGCTAATTTTTCTAGTCTGCACTGCAAAACAGCAGGTTGTCTTCATCAGATTTGTATTTACGGCTCCAGTTGACCGTCCAGGGCTTTTCTGATGTCTTATCTAGCTTCTGACCCAGTGTATGGCTGTACCTGAAGTGAACAGGACCAAGCTTCGGCCTTCTACCATTATTGTTATTGCAAGCCTAATGTTGCTGGTAATTAAAAAAAGATCTCAGGGAAATGGCTTGGGAGAAAAAGCTATAAAAATGTTCCTAGAATAAAGAATTCACTTTGATCTTCCTGTTTTTATCTTTTGAGGAATAGACTAGTCTCGCATCCAGGCTGCTGAAGGAATCATAACAGGAACATTTTATGTCCATCATATAAAGAAGAGAGAAGAGTTCTAAAGATGGTGCTCCAGTATGTTTGAAATAAAACCCCAGTAAAGTTTGCATTACTGTGACAAACCTGCACACCCCACTGCAGGCTTAGAAATAAGAGACAGATGAGCCAAAAAGGTTAATTACTTTCCATTTTTCACCCTTACATATTTGTTTCAAATGCCCTTCTGTTTCAGTGCCTGAAGGTGGCCAATTAATCTTATGTACTTTCGTTTCTACCAAGAGAACTGCTGCAGCATGTCTCACTGTTCTGTATAAAGGTGTGAAAAGTTCTGCACTGTGAAACAATACCAGAAAAGAAAGAAAGAAAGAAAGAGAAATCCCTGTTGTTTTTAGGGCCTCTTCCAGGAACTGTTTGATTTCCACCTGTTTTAAAACTAAAACTCCTAGTGAACTTGGCATGAAAGATGTTCCACTGAGAAGGCAGCAGGGTCTGCTTTTACAGGAGTGTGGACTCTATCAGTCTCCAAAATGGACTGAGTTCACTACCTCTGAGATGTATTTCAGAGTTAATGATTTCAAAAGGGAGTGCACCATTTCCCAACCAGGCCACCTGTCTTAATAAAAAGCTTGCAGTGTGTTTCTCTGTGGCTAAATGACTTGGATAACAATAAAAAAAAGGAGACCTGTGGCACCTAAGGCTATGCCTACACTACAAGGTTTTTGTGCAAAAATAACTGTTATTGCGCAAAAACCAGCAAAGCATCCACATCTCAAGAGCATTTTTGTGAGGAAGAAAATCGACAGGATAGAAAAAATAACTTTTTCCAGTAGAGTTATTCCTCTCCCCACGAGGAATACAGTAAACTTCCGATATTTCAGCACCTTTAGGACCCAGGGGGTGCCGGATTATCAGATATGCCGGACTATCGGAAGGGGGGGGGCTATGAGGGGTTTAGGGTGAGGTTGGGGGGGATGCCACCCCAATCCCCTTATAGCTCTCTCTTCCGATACTCTGGCTGTGCCCCAGACATCCCCGATTCAGCCATTGCTGGTCAGTTTCAGCAGCGGCTGAATCGGGGACACCTGCGGCAGAGCAGCTGGGGTGCTGCCGGGTTGGTCCCGTAGCGCTGCCCCTCAGTGCTGCGCGACCAACCCGGCAGCACCCCAGCTGCTCTGCCGCAGGCGTCCCCGACTCAGCCGCTGCTGAAATTGATCAGCGGCTGACTCCAGGAAGCCCAGGCAGCGGCTGAATCGGGGACGCCTGGGGCAGAGCAGCTGGGGTGCTGCCGGGTTGGTCGCGCAGCACTGAGGGGCAGCGCTACGGGACCAACCTGGCAGCACCCCAGCTGCTCTGCCCCCGGCTTCCCCGATTTTGCTGCTGGTCAGTTTCAGCAGCGGCTGAATCGGGGAAGCCAGGCGCAGAGCAGCTCCAGTTGTCTGGCTTCCTGAAGCACTTCCAGCTTCCCGATAGTGCCAGACCATCAGGAGTGCCGGAGCATTGGATGCTGGACCAGTGGAGCTTTACTGTTACTCCTTTTTGCGCTATAACTCTTCTGCAAAAAGGCAGGTGTGGACGCTCCGGAGGGGTTTTTGTGCAAGAAACCCCTATCAGAAAAAGAACAGGTTCTCTGATGGCCATTCTGTGAATGGCAAGCTGAACGTTCTTGTGCAAGAGCGTCCATGCAGTGTAGATTCCCTCTTGTGCAAAAGCTAATCGCTTTTGTGATGCACTTTGAGGGGGGATGCGCTTTTGGGCAAGTTTTTGTGCAAGAACTCTTCCACAAAAGGCTTCTTGTGCAAAAACCGTGCAGTGTAGACGGTTTTATTCAGACATAAGCTTTCACGGGTAAAACCCACTTCATCCTCCCACCCTGCAAGTTACAGAAGCAAAGGTATCTATATGGAAGTGGTGGCTTATGTTAATGAAGCTAATCAAGTCAGGGTGACAGTGGATCATTCACAGCATAGGTGTGGAAATGTGAATGTCCGGAGTGGGGAAATTACCTTTGTAATGCTTTAACCAGTTAATATCTTTATTCACTCCTAAGTTGACAGTGTTAATTTGCAAATGAATTCCAGTTCAGCATCTCCCTTTGTAAACGGATTTTGAAATTCTTTTGTAGAAGGATGGCTAGTTTCAACTCCATCACTGAATGTCCAGGGAGGTTAAAATGTTCCCCTACAGGTTTCTGTGTGTGACCTTTCCTGATGTCTGATTTGTGTCCATTTATCCTCTGGTTTGGCAGAGGGGCAGAGGCCTATATCACATTAGTGGATGTGCAGATGGATGTGCCCCGATGGTGTGGGTGCTGTGATGGTGTCGCTTGTATGTGGACAGAGTTTAACCAATTATTGAGTTTTGTGTTGTCTTAATGCCAGTTCTAAATCATGTGACATGAGGTTTCTCTTCCCTACCTTCATCTTTGATTTCCTTTAATCTGCACAGTCTTATTGTGAGCAGGAGCTGCTTCTCCTATCCAGTCAAACTAATTATTTGTGACTCCTCCATCCATGAGAAATGGTCTAAATAATAAATATCATTGTAGCAATTCAGTGGTCTACTCATAATGAAGAATATGGAGATGTTCCAATATAAATTCGGAGAAGAAATATGCCTTTGAATTCCTTTTTAAGTCTGTCATCCTAGTGACTAGTGGCAAATTTAGCTTTGCCATTTAATGTCAAAATATCACACACACTATAAATAGAATTGAAAAAGGCAACATTATCATCTTGTTGGTAAATTGTTTGGAATGCAGTGAAGTTTGGAGAGGAAATGAGACTATTTGATTCTCAGACAAACCTTTCCAGATATTATTTCATTTTTCAAAATGCTCATTGGCTTACAACTTTGCTTGCCTAGAGTAGTGCTGCAGCTGCTCACAGTTCAATTTCACAAGCCACAAAATACCCTAGGTTGACAAGGCAGCACTGGGATTGTAGGAGCAATATTGCAACAGTCAGCATCAAAACTTGAGTGTGAAGGACTCCAGGTTTCTTTAATAATGAGAGGTCAGTTCTTCTATGTCTGCTAGATGAACTATGAAATATGGTGATGGGGTCTCATGCAAAATAAATGTTTTAGTTGACTGAACAAACCCAAATCACAGTTTGAGTCACTCTTATATTTTCAAATGGGAAATTTGAACATCATTTTCCCCTCCATACTCTCACTTGCCTCTTGCTGTGAAGAGGTGGGAGCATTCTGAACAAATAATTTTTCATTTAAGGCATTTCCAGGTAAACATATCTAAAAGATAAAGAACTCTAACACTATCTTGATCGCCCATGTTGTTGTAGTCGTATGACCTGAAGAAGAACTCTGTTAGCTCCAAAGATTGTCTTTCACCAACAGAAGTTGGGCCAGTAAAAGATATTTCCTGTCCCACTTGTCTCTTTGTTTGCAGTATCTTTCTTGGTTTTGCTGTGTGGATTGCATCAGTGCTATTTTTTTTTTTAAGTGAGAATAATGAGAGGAGAAACAGTCAGTGAACTGAGCTTTTAATCTAATCAGATTGTTCTTTAAAAAAAATAACCTTAGTAATACAGTCATTAGTCAGGGTATGAGGAAAATACAGGTCAAGATACTGACAATCTGTTCACTCCAGGAAAATACCGCTTGCTAGCTAAGAAGAATGAGAAACTTAGGGTAAAGGGGGGAGAATGTGTGCAATTTAGTTTATATGTGTAAATGAATCCATTATTTAGGATCTTGATCACTCTTTTTGATTTATTTTAGAATCTTTAGTTCTCTATTCTGTAGGGTAAACATAGATACAAAAACTTTGGGATACAGCTTTTATATCACTGGAATAGCTGCCATTTTACCAAAATGTTCTTAGTGTGGACAGCTTATGCTAAAGACCTTTCAAATCTGTTTCTGAGCCACTGAAATAATTGTGAACTTTGCCAGTGAGTGTAGGATCCAAATCCTTAATGAATCCTTTGGAGTGAGTTCTGACAGTTTAATTTATCTGGATGAGGAGAGATTGGGCCTGCTTCTGATACCATTAAAGACAATTAGCAAGTAACTTGCCATTGACTTCCATGCAGGACTGTCCCACTGACTGGGAGGATTAGTCTGAAACCCCGTGGTTGTTCTGAGCTAAACGATAGAGTGGAAAATCGGTTTGCTTTTTAAAATAAGAGATCAGGCACTTTGACATACATAAAACCTAGTGCTTTTCAATGGATTTAGTGTGCCCAATCTGTGCCCCTGCTTTAGCTTCTCTTTGCTACTCATGTGGTGTGGAAGAAACATGAGCTGGCATTAACAGGGAAGCTGAGGGTTTCCTTGTGTAGGCAAATCTCTATATAGTGTTTTGACAGGGTGAACCAGGTCTTGAGACCCCCTGCTGGAGGCCCTGTGGTCCTGCCACACCCTGCCCCAGAGAGAAGACAACAGATACATCCTCCAAGCAGGCAAGGGTGGCTGCAGAGGAAGGCCCTATAAAAGGAGCTGCAGGACCAAAGTCAACTCAGTTCCTCTTTGGAGCCCAAGGAATGCAGAATGAAGGATGAGCTGGTTAAGAGAACAGCAGCCCTGCAGACAGCTCCCTGGAGAGCGCTTATTGCGGACTGGCAGACTGTGCTGGGATTTGGAAACAAAGCTCTGAAGTCAGGCTGAAGAGGCTGCCTCCAGGAGGGGAAGCTCCAGGGCACTACTCTCTTCCAGGGTGTGTCCAGACTCAGGGGTTTTTTCGGGAAAAGTTGACTTTTCCCGAAAAAACTTCCCCTGCGTCCAGACTCAAGCCGCGTTCTTTCGAAATAATTTCGAAAGAACGCGGCTTTTCTTTCGATGGCGGTAAACCTCGTTTCACGAGGAAGAACGCCTTCCTTCGAAAGTTCCTCTTTTGAAGGAAGGCGTTCTTCAATGTAAAGAGGCCGTCTTCGAAAGAGAGCATCCAGACTCGCTGGGTGCTCTCTTTCGAAAAAGCGGATTTTTCTTTCGAAAGATCCGCCTGCAGTCTAGACGCGATCTTTCGAAAGATGCTCTTTCGAAAGATGCTTTCGAAAGAGCATCTTTCGAAAGAAGCCTGCAGTCTAGACATAGCCCCAGAGTGAAGAAACAGACTGAGGGGTAATTCCAGAGGGCACTGAGATGGGTCTCTGTTGGTTGATGATCTGCACACAGGCTGTGTGACTCGGCCAGAGAGCTAAGTTGCTGAAGAGGCTTTGGGACAGAGTGTGCAGGCCTGCACAATCAGCCACAGGAGCACTCAGCCAGGTGTGGAGCTAACCCAGCCAGTTCTGTGTCCTATGCTCGGGCTGTAGGACAGGTTGCGATGGAAGCAGAAAATAGCTTTCTTTCTGGCCATCAATACCAGAGTTATTTAATCTGTGCTTGATGTGATTGGTGGCTGCTTTAGCTCCCAAATGTTAAGGTTTCAGAGACCTTCTGCCCACACACCCCTACTCGCCTTGTGCCAAGTGGAGGTCACTGGATCCCAGGACTTACACCTTAAGTTCCTTATCATTCCTCTGCCTACTTCCGTGCTAAGCAAGATGGATTTCATATATGGTAACTTTCAAAGGCTAATGTGGATGTCCCTTATGTGATTGTCCAAGAGATTATGCTCTAGTTCTCTTCCCATATTCTTGGAATTCATATAGGTGGGCAAGTTTGAAGCCCGGTGTCCAATTTTTTTAAGAGTACAACTATCCAGTTCATCACGATATACAATATGCCTTGCATAGTTATCTCACCTGTGTGGGTGATGGCTTGGATGCTGTTGGTGAGATGTTTTTTCTGTCTTATTAAAATAGCTATTGTGCTGGCAGTCAAGATTGTGTAATGATTTTAGAAAGCTATTTCTTTTCCAAATGCATTATGACTGGAAAGGGCTTTGTATCTTTCCAGCTGTACCTTTATGCTTTGAGGCTCACTTTGTTTTTGAAAGGCCTTTTCTGTTTGTACTGCTTATAATCAGTTTTCCATATAACTAAGATGTGGGAGAAAGGCAGGTTCTTCCATGATAGCTACAACATGTGGCCACATTTGATCTGGAAAGTGTTCCTGTTTCCTGATATTTCTATCTATTGTAGATTCTTTTTGGTAAACACTATTTACCGGTAAGTTGAAATTCTATAACATTAAGGGGCAGTAGTGTAGGCCAGGAGATGGGACACTAGATTAGAAGGACCGAGGCTCTGTGACTGACCCATTGTGTGACCATGTCTGACTATGACTCAGGTTTTTTCCTCTTTCAAATGGAGATATTGGCACGAGAGCCAAACATGGTTGAAGTGTGGTTATACAAAAATGTTTGCTCTTAAAATGAAGTCGCTCTGTTAGCATCAGTATCAGGCTCATTTTAAAAGTATTTTCCACATGCTGCATGATTCAAACTCTTACACTTTAATTTCTGAGGCAGGGGATTGCAGCTCCCAAGCCCTCTGGTTTCTTAAATTACAGTAACTTCAGTTGTGGCTGCCTAACATCTAGGGTCTGTGAGTTGTCTTCGTCTCTCCTTGCACACTATTTCCAGAAAGTCACTTGGATCAGTCCATCAGATCCATGGCCTGAGTGAACCTGAGGCAAGAGATGCTGTGAATTAATTGTTCCTCTCCAGTGGGTGGTGATCAGCCGTCTTTATTAGGCAGGCGGCCATGAGATAGCACTGGTTTAGGTTGTGCCCCGTCTGTATTCTGTGGTAGAGACTCCAAATTTGGATGCAGTGCTTTTCTTAACCTCTCCAGTAGCAGGTCCATGGAACACCTCCACCTGAAAAACAGTACAGTCCACCCTCTCTATAATTCCATTCATAACTATCAACATCTGGCCCCCAGAGTCCAGGTGGTAGCACCGTATGATATTGTTTTTAGAAGAATGGGAGGAGGTGTTACATAGCTATGCACAGTTTTTGTCCAGGATTGAGCCCATGGGCAGAGACCAAGGTGTAGACTCCTCCCGACCTCCTGTTACTATGCAGGCTGACAGCCTGAAGCCTGGGGCTAAAGTCACAAGTCATTAAAACCTCCCTTCCTGATGAACTTTTAGCCACTATTGTTGTTAATAAATTAATTATTTTAGCTAACACCTTTATCCAAGGTAACTTCATTAACCTACTCCAGCAGCTTATGGTCCATTTTGATTTGTCCTTTTGGTGTAATTAAAGCCTGGTTATAACAAACCAAAGGCTTGGATCCTGACAGGTTTGTTATTGGGCAGGCCACCAAGTGGGGGGAGGGTAACTGCCTTAGGGTATGTCTACACTACAGCGCTAATTCGAACTAACTTAGTTCGAATTAGTTAATTCGAACTAAGCTAATTCGAACTAACGCGTCTAGAACTAAAAACTAGTTCGAATTAGCGTTTTGCTCATTCGAACTAGCATGTCCACATTAAGTGGACCCTGAACAGGGCTTAAGGATGGCCGGAAGCAGTGCCGGCAGGGCATCAGAGGAGGACTTAGAGCGTGGAGATGCTGTCTCAGGCTAGCCGAGGGCTGTGCTTAAAGGGACCCGACCCCCACCCCGGACAGACAGTTCTCAGGGGTGCCCCGCTTGAAAACCAGTCCTGGCTTGGAGTGCCCAGAGTGCCCACACTGGGCACATCACACCACTCGGCCATCAGACCGGCTGCACTTGCCGCAGGCTGCCATCTGGAGAGAGAGGGCAATTGGGTTCCACCCCCAGAAACCCACAGAGCCAGCCCAGTCCTCCTCATCGGGGGCTTGTGCCCCATTCCTCCCTCACCTCCTTCCACTTACCCTTCCCTAGCCCCTCTTCTTGATGTACAAAATAAAGGACAATTGTGTTCAAAAATGGAATCTGTCTTTATTGAACAAAACTGGGGGAGATTGGGAAAAGGAGGTGGGAGAGGGGAAGAGAGAGGCTGGGAGAGGGGAGGGCAACTAACATGATCAGGGGTTGGGAACAGGTCCCATATGAAGAGAGGCTAAAGAGACTGGGACTTCTCAGCTTAGAAAAGAGGAGACGGAGGGGGGACAGGATAGAGGTCTCTAAAAGCAGGAGTTGGGTGGAGAGGGTGCATACAGAAAAGTTCTTCATTATTTCCCATAAAGAAGGACTAGAGGACACCAAAGGAAAGGAATGGGTAGCAGGCTTCAAACTAGTAACAGAAAGTTGTTCTTCACAAAGCAAAGAGTCAGCCTGTGGAACTCCTTGCTGCAGGAGGCTGTGAAGGCTAGAACTAGAACAGAGTTTAAAGGGAAGTGAGATCAAGTCATGGAGGTTGGGTCCATGGAGTGGTATTAGCCAGGGGGTAGGAGTGGTGTCCCTTCCCAAAGTTTGTGGAAGGCTGGAGATGGATGGCACGAGACAAATGGCTTGGTCACTGTCTCCGGTCCATCCCCTCCAGGGTCCCTAGGGATGGCCGCTGTCGGCAGACAGGCTACTGGGCTAGATGGACCTTTGGTCTGACCCAGGACGGCCATTGTAAGCTCAGGGCTCAGGGTCGGGGGTCTCAGTGGATCCCCTTGATTTTCATACACACCTGCTCCTGCCCAAGCTGGCCACTTTACTGTGCTTAGTGCGGATCGTGGACAAGGTCCACGATGTCCGCACTAGCCCAGGCGGGTGCCCACCTCTTGCGGTGCCGGGCAAGCTCCCGGGAGCCACCAGCCTGGTCCCGGGAGAGGGGGAGAGCTGGGGGGCATCGGGTGGGTGGCTCGATCCGTGCCAGTTGCAGGGTCTGCTGGCTGGGTGCTGGTAGGCTTGCACCTGGCACGGGCACCGTAGCCAGCCCGTGCCCCTTTAAGGGGTCCAGGGCCGGGAGGGGGGCAATAGAGTTTCCCTGGTGTTGGCCAGAGTGGCCACCAGGGAAACCTGGGAAGCCTTAGCCTCCCACTAGTTCGAACTAGGCTTAATCCTCGTAAAATGAGGTTTACCTAGTTCGAACTAAGCGCTCCGCTAGTTTGAATTAAATTCGAACTAGCGGAGCGCTAGTGTAGCGCCTATTAAAGTTAGTTCGAACTAACGTCTGTTAGTTCGAACTAACTTTGTAGTGTAGACATACCCTTAGAGTCCAGCAATACAAAAGGGCCAGAGCTCCTGGCTGCCGTTACTGTGGCAGTGGCAGTGATGGGAACTCCAGGCCCTTTGAATCACTGCTGGAATGCTGCACAACATGCTCCAAGCAGCTCTGAGGGCTAGGAAGGCACGGGGTCTGCGGGTGGCTTTGACGGCTGCTCCACCCCTTCTTCAAGTTGCTCTGCCCCTCCCAGGGTATGGAGCAGCACCCGCCTGCCTGGCCCAGGGGCCCAGCGAGGCTGCCCAGCCCACTGTTCCAGGGGGTGTATTGTGCGGATTCCAGCTCTGCCTCAGACACACGGTGGAAGCGGGTGAACTAAAGCTGTCGGGTGGTGGCAGAGTGGGTATTCATGTGGCTCAGCATAACAGTTGATTTTGGTGATGAAGGATTATCTCCAAGATCAGTAGAAAACAAAATGGAATCTCAAAATATGGAATTATCGCCATCATCAATTATGGTGTTTTTAAAAGACTTGAGAATGGACACATCTCCACTTGTGATCCTGTGTTAAGGCAGTGACACAAGCTAATGTTTGGTGGAGTCCATACATATTTATTACTAAATGCGTTTACTTTGCTGCATAACACACATTGCCTTAGTCACTTGTAACTGACTGTGAAGTTATCCATATTAGAAATTCAATTTGCGAATTAATTTTTTGCCTTTAATGATTCTAACACAGAGTCTTTGCCAGGCCCTGGTGGGAGCCAGCTCCCGACATCCCGAAAGGGGTGGGACCTCGAATGGAATGGGTGGGCCTGGGAGGCTAGCTTACCCCAGCCAGCCTTTCATGGCCATTGGAGCCTTGGTAATTTAAAGGTCCCAGAGCTCCGGCTGCTACTAAGATGGTGACGGTCACAAGTCCCAGGCCCTTTTAAATCATGAGCTCCTGGGGCAGCAGCCCTCTTTGTCCTGCCATCCTGTTTGCTGCCTTGTTCAAACATGAATTTTCTGGGCATCTCAAATTTTAGCTTTGCTGGCAAGATTTCTGTAAGGATTTGTGCTAGTCTAGCTCTCTCAACCTACCAGTCCTTTCTAAAGCACTATACAATAGGATTTGTAAGGCTGCAAAGCCAAGATTGAATTGTTAGGCAGCGCCATTCTGAGACTCTGCCAAGATCCACTTGGTAATTCCGGAAGAATTAGGAAAAAGGGGAAGGACCTTGTCACATTCATTCACATCATCTAAGCTTTTCATTTGGTCACAGGCTAATGGGAACAATAGCAGAACAGCTAAGACAACATGGTTCACATAGGCATTAAGGAACTCTGGACCAGACTGACTGTTCACCTATGTGTGAGTATTATCCTCAGTATAATGCTTGCTGCGAATCTCTTTGTACACAGAGACTTTAAATTGTTGACTCTGCCATTCACTTAACCAGCATCATGATGGTTTTTCTAATTCTGCTGTAATCGGAGCCAGAAAGTAAATTCTTGAATAAGTTTGCAGATACTCTATCATACTCCTGGTATTTCACCACTGTTTGTGCAGGCTGAAAATTCTGGATCACATGGTGTACAGCGGCATAGCAAGTGAATTTAATCTACCCACTTGCGGTTATATATCTCCCTTCTTAGTAATGTTTTAAAGATGTTTTCCTCTAGAGAGACAGGTGAAATATAAAGTTAGTATTAAGGGGGTTGAAAGTTTTGTTTGAGAATCCACAGAGGGTTTCTGCTGTAGCAAAAGTACTTGTCACATGAATTCACAAATATTTGGATTTGTTTTTCTAAGCTTGTTAGTAGAAGAAGAATTTGAAGACAAGTTGGAAGAAGATGAGGTGTCAGGGAATATGATGGCAACTCTGAGCTTTAATCATTCAGATCTGTTGTTCTCAACTTCCAGATGGCATGTCATTCCATTCCTTCCAGTGATGAAACATAACCTTTGGGGAATTTTCTTGGAGTGGAGAAACAGGTGTGAATCTGCATCCCATTCTCACATCCTGGGAGTGCTCTGTAAGCAAAGCAGGCTCTCTTCTCTGGTTTACAGGTGCGGTGAATTAGCAACTTGGATTAAGATTCCAAATGCCAAACTGACTTAGTTTTGTTTGGTGGTCCCAAAAGAATTTATTTAGCAGGCAATGCAGTTTCATACTCAGAACAATTAGCAGAAACCATGAATCTCATCAAGTGTTAAAAGCAGCATTCTGAGATACAGCCAGGACTATTAATTGTTCTCAAACTTTGCTCAGCCTGACTGAGGTCACAATTCTCTGGGTACCAGCAAAGAGGCTGAGGTCAGGTTTCCAGGTTGCATGTCAACAAGAAAGGATAGCTGTGGTTAGCCAGAGAAATCGGATTTGAATTCTCTCTTTCCTCCCTATTTCTATCATACACAAACTAAAAACTGAGATCCTTCCTCACGTACTATTCACTTACATGTGTGCGTGCACATACACTTTATAACCTAGTTACACAAGATAGAACTATGCCTGCTTTAGTGGAACCAGCCAAACATGCTGTATAGTTGCAACCTAAATGCAGACATGCTTAAAACTAACAGGCTAAGTCTTCACTGCGAGTTTTTCTGGCAGAAAATATGCTAATGAGGGACTCATTAGCATGAGTCGCAACATCATTAGCATATTTTCTGCCGTTTCTTTTTGTGCAAGGGGTTTTTTGCACAAAAAGAAGCCGCGTGAATGTGTTTTTTTGCGTAACCCCCCCCATTTTGCGCAAGATCCTTATGCCTGTCCTGGAGAGGCATAACGATATTGCGCAAAACAGGGTTTTTGCACACAAAAAGCGCATCCACACGGCTTTTTTTTGCAGAAAAAACCCTTGCACAAAAAGAAACGGCAGAAAATATGCTAATGATGTCACTACTTATACTAATGAGTCCCTCATTAGCATATTTTCTGCCAGAAAAACTCGCAGTGAAGATGTAGCCAGAATGTGCTCTGGACATGGAAAAATTAACAACATGAAAAGCTGCTCAACCTCATGCCATATTTTTTACAGAGCATTCTATTTGGAGACAATTCTGTGGCTGTCTCGTGTATTTTCTGTTTTTATTCCCTTAGTTTTTTATTCTTCTTTATTTATTGTTTGTTGTTTTTAAATACTCTGTAAAAGAAACAGGACCTCCTGTGTTCCACAATTCCTCTACTTTTACTGCTAACTCCTAATAAGGAGCCCTAATAATCTGTGTGAGATTACAATTAGTGGTAAAGTGGTAGCTAATTGTGATCTCACAAACAGGCAATTAGGATTTTATGAGGGGAAGGAGTAAGTAGAGCATAAATACTTAAGCAGCAGAGCTCCTATTTTTATGTAAGTGTCCTCCGACTAAAAGAGAGAGGAGAGAGAACAATGAGAGAGGAGAGAAAACAATAATACATGCTGCATCATATCAGCAGGATTAGCCACACAGAATGCTTTTCAGTTTTCAAAAGAGGTGCCAGAGGGTCCTTAGGCAGAACCTGTAATCCCAAAGCACACATTCATTCCTCCATCTCCAAATCATTTTCTTTCCAATGTCTGGCTGATGTGGGTCCCAAGCATGAATTTTCATCCTACAAATACAGTTAGCACACTAGAGTGGCCATGCTGTTTCCAAATTTCCTTTTAGCAGGAAAATTGCTTCTAGCTTGGAGATAGAGCCTGAGGCATGGAAAACTGGCTAAATGTAAAATAACTGACATGATCAAATAATGAGAGCAAGTGTCCCTGTGAGGCTGGAAAAATCTTTTAGTCACTAGATACTTAATGTTTGGATTTCTTCCATGATCACATCCTGAATTGTTTCTCCTTCTAAAGAACAACATTGGAAAGAAACAAGTATTCTTGCTAGGTAAAGAGCCTCTTGTTGTCCCTCCTACTCTCCTCTCCACCCTGACAGCCGGAGTCATCGCATCTGTCGTCTGGAATGGATCTTGGAAATCTTGCTGGACAGAATACAAAGCAATAGATCTTTAGGAAGTTATATGGATGTGTGCAGCATGTAGGGTTGCCAGATAGTTGAAACAAAAATACCGAAACCTCCCCACCCCCAACAAAAAAACACCAGGAAAAAATTCTGATGAAGGGAAAAAAAAGGGGGAGGCGGGGAGATCAAAGTTGTTGAGAAAAAAAGAAAAACAAAAAACGACTCCAAGGACTTATTAAGCCAAACATTTTTTAAAAATAAAACAGCATGTCCCCTTTAAGTGCAGGTATAGGAACAGGGGAGATGTTGAGCACTAAGACCCAGGGGAATTGCTTTCCCTAGGTCTTTTGGTCGGCAGACATTTTGTGCTGGCAGCCTTGGGGAACCAGGTAAGCATGGGGACTGGGATTGGGTGTGTTGGGCGCCAGGGGGACCTTGGCGGGGGGAGGGAGGGAGGCCGAGCGCTGAGTGTTTGTAGGGTTGCCAGGTGCCCAGCATTTTTGCTTCCTGGCCAGGGAAAAAATCAGAAAATACTGGACATTTTAGGTGTCCGGTATTCTCTGAATATTTTTACCAGACAGGAGCTGAAAATACCAAACGGTCCGGGTGAATACCGGACACCTGGCAGCCCTAGGCATGGTCTCCATAGAAATCAGTGGTACTGAGTGAAAACAACATGGGATGAGCATATTTCTCTTTGGTAAATCCTCTGTGTCCTTATATCAGGATTCAGTGTTTTCCTATAAATATGCATTTTTTCCACCATGTAACTGGACACCTTCAGGAATTGCCCAGAGGGATTATATGGTCTGTTGAAAACATAACCTACCTATGTAGATCCCTACAATCTCCACCAGGAAGATCCTGCAGTAAAGTGTGCCTGAGGAAAGTGAGACGGTTGGGAGATATGTTTTATTGTTCTGGTAAGTTAGACAGACTAAGTATAGGCAGGTTTCTCAAAGTCAGGCTTGGTAAGTTCTAAGAATACCAGTGAGGCATTTCAGGGGTTGGGAGGAAAGTCTTACATGAAGTTACACAGCAATTTGGTCTCTCCATCATTAAACATAACCTCACACCTACTATATATTTTCATCTGTTGCAATGACCTTTCCTTGAAAAGAGAAAGAAAAAGGTACCATTGGAAGTAAAACCAGTGCAAATAAGAGCACAAATAGCCAGCTACTTCTATGTCAGTGGGAAAGTGTTGATCAGAGTACAATTGTTGGTATAAAGTTTTCTCCCTGGAAATGTGAAAAGACTAATGATTCTTGAGCATGTAAATGAGGGCACTAAGCTAGGCGCACAGTTGGACTCACACAAATCCTTTATTTTCAATTAGACTCATCCCTTTGGTTGCCAGAAAAGTATTTTATTTCTGCGTGCACCACTAATCCCCGATGCTGCACTGTTTAACAATCTAGTTTCCCCAAGACATAAATTCTCCAGGTCCTTCGTGTGGAATCTTTTCTTCAGATCCAGTTCCTGAAAGAAGCATGTAAGATCCCAACAGCAATCCTCCAAAACTGAGACTGGCTGTAGAAAAGAAAATTTAAAACTATTTCTTGATATGAAATTAATCTGGCACATAAAATAACAATAATGTAATAGATTGTTACAGCTACTTGTTGGAAGCAAAGTGGGCAAGTGAGTGATTTCTGGACTGCTTGAAAACAAGATTCAATTTGTGTGGGCTATTAAAAATCAGGCTGTGCAGAAATGGATCTATCCAGTCCTAGCAGGGTTTTTAAAATAATTTCTCCATCATCTTAGAATAATTGGATATCAAATGCTTTTCACTCTGTATAGTGTTTTTTAATATTTGTCCCCAAGAATCATGCATATAAAGAGATTAATAAATCCACAGATTATAATGATCTTGTCAGATCCGGCTGACTGTGGTCTCTGGCAGCTTAACGAGAATACATTTCACAAGCAGCAATGAAAACATCCTCCAGAATCATACGCATCCTTCACCAGTTTTGCTGGAAGGAAATAGGTGATAGATCATTAAAACTAGTGCTTTTCATTAACACTTATTTAAAGGATTGAAAATGCTGCTTAAGAGACTTCACAGGTTTTCTAGTTTCATGGGTTTCAAATTTCATGCTTAGCAACATGCTTCTCATGGCCAAGCAATGCACTAAGGGCCAGAGTATCTTCAGAGGAGCTAAGGACCCATAGCTCAGACTGACTTCAGTTTCTGATGCAGATGCTCCGAATAGCTGAAAGTTGGGTCTTAAATGCCCCAACTCCCATTGATCTGAGAGAGAATTAAAGCAGCATCAGTGTAAATCTGAAAAGAAATGGCTAGTACTATTGTCACATCATAAACTGTGGTCAGAAGTCACCACTGTGGTGCCCTGATAGGTATCTTGCACTCTCAAAGGATAACCAACTATGTGCACATTCTTCCCTGGCCCCACCCCACCCCCTTCCCCAGACCACAGAATCAGAGACGAAAGCACCAGGCCAGATTTATTGTCAAGTGAAGTACGGTTTCTAGCTCTCATCATATGTCTGCAGGTCTCCTAGTATAAGAGTGTACCCTGATAATGGACTCAGCTGAGTCAATGGTGGGATTTTCCGCTATCCCCTAGGTTGGACAAAGAGTAGAGTTGACACATCCCAACATTTATAGACCTAGACAAACAATCTGTGATACACACCTTACATATCATCTTAGGCATTCCATGACCCATTTGCAACCTCCCCATGTGCTTTCCTCCTGTTGTTTCAGACAAAATATTTATCACTTGTCAAATAATTTCATCATATGCAAGATTGGGGTGCCCTTGCATTGTGCTGGTGGAAGATATTTACATGTTCCATGTGTTTTAGCAGTGCTAGTAGTCCTAGTGCCGAGTTCATGTTCTGGACGCTGACTTACAAGCGAACATCTGCTTTTGACGGCCTACCTGTTACTCATAGTATAACTCTTACTGACTTTGGCTCAGGCCTCAGACCTTACACACAGCCCATGCTTAAACTATTTCCCTAAATGTCTGAGAGGGGTAGCCATGTTACTCTGTAACTGAAAAAACTACAAATAGTTTGACAAGATTTTTTCCCCTTTTCTTTCCCTCTCCACCCCCTCTTTTTTTTCCTGCTCTTTATTAGTATCTCTTGGATGCCTTTATCCATTCATCTGATGAAGTGGGTTATGCCCATGAAAGCTCATGATACCAGCTACATGTTTTGTTAATCTCTAAGGTGCTGCAGGACCATTTGTTGTTTTTTAAACTATTTCCCTAAATATTCATTTTCACATGGGTGGAGAGTAATTTGTACCTTTAATTAGGTTAAAATGCATATGCATGGCTAAATTGTTGGTCAGAGCCATCTTCTTAAGTTGTCTTTTTTCTGTAGGCATAGAAGCTACTTTGCATTCTAAAATATAGTAGACTTCCGATAATCCGGAACCTATGGGATCTGGGTGGTGCCGGATTATCAAATATGCCGGACTATCAGGAGGTACTATAAGCTGTATATAACGTGTTCTTAACCCTTTTTATTGTACATAGTGTATACAGTATTGTACGAGGTTCTCCTTGTCCCTGAGTACCCCACTCCCGGTTTCCCTGCAACAAACCCACTTAGTCTGGTTAGTGTCTATAAATTTATTACATTTAGGTCGCGCTATAGATGCGTCGGGGCGAACTATCCCCCACCTGACTGAACGCCAACTGGTATGACGGCCCACTGGGAGGAGAAGGGGGTTCGGGCCCGCCCTCGCTCTGAACCCCGACCCAGGGCCCTAAGGTTCGAACCTAGGTCCGGCCTAGCGGAGGGGGTCGGAAAACCCCTAAACTCGCCCGCTCTCGGGGTCCACTCCCCCGCCCTGGGCCACTTCTTCCCCCGTGCTTCCTACCGGGTAGTCAGAGGACCCCGGGGTTATGCCTCACCCCAAGGCCTCCAAAATCTCAGACCGGCTTGCCAGTCGCTCCCTTCTCTGTTCGCCAGGGAGATCCCCTCTCTCGCTGGCCCGGCTCCTCAATTTAAATCTCCCGCCCGGATGACGTCCCCTCTGACGTAATCCCCCCGCGCCACTTCCGGGTTGCATGAGGGTGACGTCCCTGGTGACATCACTACGGCCGGCCCCTGGCCGCACCATTGTTGTCTTTCCGCCCTGCTGCCTGTTGCCGGCCCCGGCGTTCCCCACCCGAGACTTCCCGCGGCGTCCTGTGCCTGTGCTGCCCAGCCCCCATCCTCCGGACACAGCAGGGACCCCGGGGCTTCCGGAGGGGGCGGGTTCAACCCGCCACAAGTATACTGTAATGTTTTAGTTTTTTTAAGCCTTTTTTGCCCTTTTTGCTCAGTTCAACTGCTGCCGCTGTTACCTTGTGACTCATTTTTTGCCGAAGCTTACTCACTAGGCTTTTGCCATTTTGATGCTGGACTATCGGGAGTGCCGGACTAGTGGATGCTGGACTATTGGAGTTTTACTGTACCATCTATTGAGTATGTTGTTTAAATGTCTGTCTGGCTGCTCTTGACAATGGGAATACAAGTGCCCATTTTGTGTATGCAACTCAGGCACATCATTTGGTAATTAATCCAGTAGAGTGTAAATTGGAATGTGTGTGGCTGCTTCCAAATCTTTGCTTTAGAGAGAAACTTAAAATAATTCATAGTGGGATGTTGTTTCTTACCTTAGACCCCTCAAATCATCCTCCACTCCACTGATTTTCTCTGATGTCCGTATAGCTTCTTTAAAGTTTGTTTTTGGGCAGGGGAGTAAAATTCTCTTTCCTGGTCTTACTTGATCAACTTTGTAGGCAGATACTGTGGAGGGAACAGGGAGTGTGTACCAGGCACTACTGCTTCTCCAGTACAGTAGAGAGTAGACAAAGCCTTGACTTGACCTCTATCATGTTAACTCATGCAGTAGCGTATTAAAAAGTAATTGAAGTGGGTCTGGCCCACGAAAGCTCATCACCTAATAAACCATCCTGTTAGTCTTTAAAGTGCTGCATAGTTCTGTCTTTTGTTTCAGCAAGACCAGACTAACACGGCTACATCTCTATTACTATTGAAGCAAGGTAAGGGCTAAGAAGGAATTGTGCCTTTCTAACTGAAACTTCAGTGAAAGTAGTAAATTTCTGATCTGAATTTCTGACCTGTCCACAATTGGAAATCATGAATTCCTGTTTGTGTGACATTTCTACACAGCATATAGATCAAAGTAGTTGAGTTCAGAATCGACGCCTTACTAAGAATGCCTAAATCTGAATGAATCTTACAGGTTTCAGTTTGCTCAGATTACTTAAAATAGCCATGCAGAATGCATTTCCTTACAATGACTAGGGGCCAATCAGTGCATATTGGCTAGGGTGTTTGGATTCTACAGAATGTCTGTAAAGCCCCTAGGTCACTGTAGTAAGTGGAGGGTGGGTAACATGGAGTCAGCAGGCCTGAATAAAGTCCTGTAACATAAAAACAGCAACAGGCCTGAGCAAGCAAGACGGGTTCAGTAACACAGCAGCCAGGAAACAGGCTCTATTGATAACTGTAGTGGAGGTCGAGCATGGAAGAGCATAGGAAGGCACCAGATACAGGGATCAAGTACATGCTGTGAGCCAGAGGGGAGTAGCAGAACATCTCAATAAGAAACATCTTGGTACCAACTGTCTCCCCAAAAACTAAAGTACCTACTGACCTAGGTTCAGAACTGGGTTGAAGTTGACAGCATGAAGAACAGTAAGTAGGTTCTGAGAGATGAGGGGTGATAACTAGGTAACAGAGAGTGACAACCTGGTACATTAGAAGTGATGTAATTTGTATGTGTCTATAAAAGGGCACCGCAAAGTGTGATCGCTGTCTGGCTGTGGGGAGGCACTATGGCGCTTAATAGGCGTTAGCACATTGTCATGGCTTACATTAGGTGTAGTGGCACAGAGGTGAGTCTGTTCACTGACAACTATTAATGTATGTCTTTTGGCAATAAACCAGCTCAGGTGGTCTCTGAGGGCTCTTTGGGAGTATGTCATGATAACTAGTTGCTCATGGTTAGCGTGCTTGGACAGGGGAGTAAACGCATGCATGCAAACAGACAAGAGTTTATCATCATCAACCGAGTAGAGGGCCTATTGGGAACCCATTGGGATGAACCTCGGAAACCTGACTATATGACAGGTACCTCTAGTATTGTATAAATAATCCCTATGGTATTGAAATCAGTTTGTAAATGAAGGAACATGCTTCTTGTCTCTTGCATTAGAGAGAATCTTGGATGTTGAATCAGAAAGTGAATTTCTTCCCTGTCTGACTTACACCACTCCCAAAGTCTTGTTGAGGTGCTGTATTCAGTTTGGCTGCGTACCTCAGCATAATTAAAAGATATAATATTTTTTGAAATATGCAATGCTATTTTTATTGGCTCAAAGTACCAGCCTCCTTATTCTTTCTTAAACCCTTGTACTCCGAGTGGCACATAGGTAATCTACAAGTCTCCTCCACTTCACTCTATCTTGAGACAAAACTTCTAGCTGACTCCAGGAGTACCCCAGTTGTTGTCCTTAAATCTCAGTAGATCTTCTCCACGTTGTCCGATGTCTTCCTCTTTTGCATTTCCCTTGTGGGTTCCACGTGAGAGCTTGATGGACTATGCTGGATGATGGTTTTCTGAGAATGTGTCCTAGCCATCCCCACTTTCATCTCTTGATTTGAACATCAAGTGGTTCTTGTCCTGCTCTGTTCCAAAGCTCCTCATTTGTGACAAAGTCTTGCCATTTGATGCAAAGTATGTACTTCAGGCATCTGTTTATGAATGTCTGTAGCTTGTGATTTAAAGACTTTTTTAGTATGCCAGGTCTCGCATCCAAACAAGAGCACACTCTTCACATTTGTGTTGAAGATTTGCAGTTTCGTCTTCGCAGATACTACTTGTGAACAAATTTGGGAACATACCAAAACAGCATAGAAAGAGACCTGCAATAAAACATTGGGAAAGAGGACAAGGCATCACAAAGAATGGATCACAGCAGAAACTCTGAGAAAAGTGAAGGAACGAAAGACTAGAAAAGCAGCAATCAACGACAGCAAAAGAAGAGCAGCCAAGGCAGAAGCTCAGAACTGTATTCAGAAGCCAAAAGAGAAGTAAAAAAGGCTGTAAAATGGGACAAGAAGAACTTTGTGGAAAATCATGCACAACAAGTGGAACAAGCTGCAGGACGGCGAAACTTGAAAGAGCTGTATGACATCACATGGAAGCTAGCTAGGTCACAGCATATAGTGGATTAGCCAATACAGGAAAGTACCAGTAGAGTTCCTTAATAGGCATAAACCATTGTAATGTTCATTTAATCATTTTCACATGGAGTATTTAAATTGTTTGCAAACTATGAAATAAACAGGACAAGGAAAAAGCTGTAGGAAACATTTTACAATTACTTATTTCTTGCAGATAACCACTCATTCATTGTATAATGACCACTTATGACTGACATAGGGCTTATCATCTTGTTTATTTAAGGACAATGTCATCGACAGTGGGGCTATGACTCTTAGGGTATGTCTAGACTGCATCCCTCTGTCGGCAGAGGGACAAATGAGGCAGGGATTTAAATATCACTTATGCCTCCTGCAAGGAGGTTTACAGGATCTGTCGAAAAGGGCTTTCTTTCTTGACAGATCCCCCTCTCGACTGCCGCTTTTTGCCAGCAAAGTGCTGAGTCAGCAAAACGTGGTGGCCATTTTTATGCAAATTAGTTGCAGGATATTTAAATCCCTGCTTCATTTGCAACGTCGACCTGCCTAATCTGCATCCTTCTGCTGACAGAGGGATGCAGTCTAGACATACCCTTAGTTGGGATTCCTAGGCACTAACAACTCAGAACCAAAAATGTCATACAGTTCCTCTCTGCTTCATCAATATGGACAATAACAATCTGGAGAAGTTAAAGGACAAGAGCCCGTGTTAGGCCTGTCAGTTTATTGGAACATCATTGTACTGTACTTGTGCCTAGCAGCTGTATATGATTAGGGCCCTACTGTGCTAGGCCCTGTGCAAACAAAGAAGAAAAAGATAACCCAAGCCTGTGAGACAACATGGGAGATGTGATATCTTTTAACAGACCAAATTGTGTTGGTAAGACAGGTGAGTTTCCTAGCCAATCAGAACTCTTCTTTAGGTCACAGGATCAATATAGCTTGAAAGCTTGTGTCTCTCATCAAGTTTGTAGCCTTAAGAGGAGCTGTCTGTGGCTTGCTAGCTTTTCTCTTACCAACAGAAGTCGTTTCAATAAAAAATATTACCTCAACCACCTAGTCTCACTCATACCCTGGCACTAACATGACTACAGCACCATTGCATGGTGTCTGTTGTGTGGTGTGCAGATTGCTAACTGGAAAGGAGGGGATTAAAGAGAGACTTCGTGCCCAAGCAGCCCCACCTTGCAAACACCTCCATATAAATCCAGCCAGTGCCTTCTCCCACCCCCGGGGAATGGCTCCTCTGTCTTCACTCAGTTGACCACAGTTCTCTTCCTGTATCCAGTTCTTATTTGCTCTTCTATTCTCATATTAATCCCCTTTTCCAATTTAATCATTTCCTCTATGGAACTATAGCAAACGCCTTTCTAAAATTCATCCACCACACTTCCTTTTTCTAAAAAATCAGTCATCTTCTCAAAGAAGAAAATCAGGCATTTACTTCTATGATCTTCACTACTTTCTCTTTCAAAATTTATTCGAAGACTTTGCATACTTTGAGGTCAGGCTACTAGCCTGTCTACAGTTTCCAGATCACTTTTTTTGCACCTTTCTTAAAAATAGGAACTGTATTACTAATTCTCCAGTTATATCGTGTAAACCCAAAGTTTACAGATTCATTAAACATCCTTGCTATTGGGCTTGTAAATTCATGTGCCATTATCTTTAATACTTGAAGATGTTTGAGTTCTCTCTTGACTGTGGTAATTTTTGCCTATATATGATCATTCACCTTAGATGTCCCGATACTGCCTCTAAAGCTATTCATTAGCCTTATTAAAAATTGAGGCAAAGTATTTATTTAGGTGTTGGGCCATGCTTAGATTATCTTTAAACTTCACTCCATTCTCAGTAGTTAGCAGGCTTCCTTTTTCTTACCTTATTGTTTAATCTATATGATTGTAGAACCTGCTACTGTTGGTTTTAATTCTTTTTGCAAGGTCCAACTCCATGGCTTATGGCGGTCTTCACTTTGTCCCTACACTTTCTGACCTCCAAGCAAAAATTCGGGTTTGCTTCAAATAAATATTGGAAGCTTGAGGAGACACTTGAGCGAGCACAATTAGTCTGTAAATCACATTGAGAAGATGGGTTTTCCTCAAAGAATCCCAGTATTTACAGATCTGATCCTGGCTGGGACCAAATCAGTTGAGCTTTGTGCATACCTGGAGTATCATACAAAGGCAATGGTCAGCCATACATTCAGTTTTGAAATGTTGTTCTGAGTTTTGGGTGAAGATATAGTGGGGAGGTAGATCATGTATTTTATCTGGGCTACTTTAGTCATCTTCAGTGCTGAGCACAATGGGAGATTCCATTGCAACTATCTCTGTTGGCTCTGAATGTATATGCTGCACATAAGAGTTCTGTGGATATCAATTCCTGGAGAATTTATAGGTGAAACTCCCTGGCAATTGAGATAACAGGCTCTATTATAAAGTAAAAGTGCGTGTTCTCCCAGCTACTGTGCACTTGTAGGTTTGGAGCTAATCATTAGCTAGCAGACTGCACTCTCTTTGGTGAGGTGGTAGGGACGGAGCAGCTACGCATCATTAACACTCTCTTGAATGGTAGGAGGGAATTGGATGGGGGAAGATATTCCTTTTCCTCTATCCCAGCCACTAAGCAGAGGACAAGAGCTGGCCCTTCTGATTTACAATCGGGATGATAAAATAGAGCAAGAGACAAAGGGGAAAAGGAAAACAAAATAATCAATGAAAGGAAGGTATTAGAACCTAAAAATGAGTGAAGAACAAAGAATAAATGGCAACATTTTTGAAACTCAGAACATATATATAGTGAGAATGAAGATGGGAATATGCAACTGTGGAAAGAAAACAAAATGAGATATCTGACTGTTAGCAGAGTTGTCTAATGCATTGCCCAATTTTTACAGGGTCATGTCATTTAAGGCAATATATAGTTACTCAGGATAGAGCATTTGCAGGAAGACAACATGATGACAAAGCTCTTTGTGCTAGATATTCATCAAACCTGTATAAAACACGCCATACTCTGATTTATGTGCATTTGTTATAGAACTCTGGCATTTTAAAGATGCTGTACATTATGGTTGAAATTTCTGCAGGGACTTCAGTTGTCACCTGCGAACACAGTTAAGGTCAGAGGAAGAAAACTAATTTGTGTCATTAATTAACAACACAAGAATAACAGATAACATTTCTTTGAATTATTTGTAAAAGCTGCACGATTAGCCTTGTAATAGGGTTGGACTCATCTCAGTGGCATCTTCTGCGGGATACTCTGGGAATTAGCTCCTTAGCAGAGTGTAACCTTCTGGCTGTGTCTCACCTGTCATTGCTCTCCACTCTGGTGTCTCCACCATCTGGGCCTGCACTGCTCCCTGGACTGCAGTGTCCTCCAGCAATGCCCACCACTTTGTTCTTGCCCCCTTTGGGCTATCAGACATCCTCGGTCCCTCACCTGCCACTGTGGCCAACTGCAGCTCTACAGTCTAGTTCCTTGCCTCAGTGTGGCAAGGCAGAGTGGGGACCCAGGCTTGTCCATTACTCTGGATCCTGACCCAAAGACCTCTTACTGTTCACGCTCCCTGGGCCATTTCCCTGTGACCCTTAGAACATAAGAACATAAGAACATAAGAACGGCCGTACTGAGTCAGACCAAAGGTCCATCTAGCCCAGTATCCTGTCTACCGACAGTGGCCAGCACCAGGTACCCCAGAGAGGGTTGACCGAAGACAATGATCAAGTGATTTGTCTCCTGCCATCCCTCTCCAGCCTCTGACAAACAGAGGCCAAGGACACCATTTTATCCCCTGGCTAATAGCCTTTTATGGACCTAACCTCCATGAATTTATCCAGCTTCTCTTTAAACTCTGTTATAGTCCTAGCCTTCACCGCCTCCTCTGGCAAGGAGTTCCATGGGTTGACAACACACTGTGTGAAGAAGAACTTCCTTTTATTAGTTTTAAACCTGCTACCCATTAATTTCATTTGGTGTCCTCTAGTTCTTCTATTATGGGAACTAATAAATAACTTTTCTTTATCAGCCCTCTCCACACCACTCATGATTTTATAGACCTCTATCATATCCCCCCTCAGTCTCCTCTTTTCTAAACTGAAAAGTCCCAGTCTCTTTAGCCTCTCCTCATATGGGACCCGTTCCAAACCCCTAATCATTTTAGTTGCCCAATTCTGAACCCTTTCCAAGGCCAAAATATCTTTTTTGAGGTGAGGAGACCACATCTGTACACAGTATTCAAGATGTGGGCGTACCATAGTTTTATACAGGGGCAGTAAATGTTCTGGGTCTTATTTTCTATCCCTTTCCTAATAATTCCTAGCATCCTATTTGCCTTTTTGACCGCCGCTGCACACTGCGTGGAAGTTTTCAGAGAACTGTCCACGATAACTCCAAGATCTCTTTCCTGATTTGTCGTAGCCAAATTAGCCCCCATCATACTATACGTATAGTTGGGGTTATTTTTCCCGATGTGCATTACTTTACACTTATCCACATTAAATTTCATTTGCCATTTTGTTGCCAAACCATCTTTAAGGTCAGAAGGGACCATTATGATCAGCTAGTCTGACTCCCTGCACAGTGCAGGCCACAGAATCTCACCCACCCACTCCTGGAATAGTTCTCTCACCTATATCTCAGATATTGAAGTCCTCAAATGATGGGTTAAAGACCTCAAGATGCAGAGAATCCTCCAGCAAGTGATCCGTGCCCCATGCTACAGAGGAAGGCGAAAAAACCTCCAGGGCCTCTGCCAATCAACCCTGGAGGAAAATTCCTTCCTGACCCCAAATATGGTGATCAGCTGAACCCTGAGTATGTGGGCAAGACTCACCAGCCAGACACCCAGAAAAAAGTTCTTTATAGTAACTCCTATCATCCCACCATTGGCCTATTTACTACCGATAGTGAAAGGTCATTTAGTTGCCAAGATCATGTTATCCCATCAAACCATCCCCTTCATAAACCCATCTAGCTTAATCTTGAAGCCAGATAGGTCTTTTGTCCCCACTACTTCCCTTGGAAGACTGTGCCAGAACTTCACTCCTCTGATGGTTAGAAACCTTCGTCTAATTTTAAGTCTGAACTTCCTGATAGCCAGTTTATATCCATTTGTTCTTGTGTCCACATCAATATTGAGCTTAAATAATTCGTCTCCCTCCCTAGTATTTATCCCTCTAATATATTTTAAGAGAGCAATCATGTCTCCCCTCAGCCTTCTTTTTGTTAAGGTAAACAAGACCTTGTATCAAGTCAAGTGCATAACTGCAGGCTGGTGTCTCTCTCCAGCTCCTGTGAGCCTGCCCAGCACTGCTCTCTCCAGGTGCTTCTACTTCCTTCCTGGTCAGAGCAAGACTGAGCTCTTCTCAGCCCTGCAGCATTTTATAGTGCCCCATCTGGCTTTGCCTGACTCCTCTCTGCTCTAATTGGACAGGGCCACTACAAGCCTTAATACAGAAAATTATTCTCCAAATCCAAGTATACCCTTACAATTGTCTTCAGCCAGCAAATCTCAGAAGGTAGCCATGTTAGTTTGTATCTGTAAGAACAAGGAGTCCTGTGGCACGTTAGGGTATGTCTAGACTGCGGGGGGTTCGGGATACCACCATGTCCAGGGAACGCATTTGCTCTTCTGCTTTTTTTTTGTGGAAGAGCAGACATGCTCTTTCGGAAGTCCTGTCTTTCTCATTCCGTAAGAGGGGTTTCTTCCAAAATTTGGCCCAGTGTAGATGGGCCAAATTTCGAAAAAGCCTCTTCTGATTTATGTGGGTTTGTGGGCAAAAACATTTAATCAAATGCATGGCGTGGAAAGCAGAGAGGTAGGAATGTACACAAGTACTAGCATATCAAAGAAGGGAGTTACTTATCAAGTGAAGACCCAGTGTTAATGAGGCCAATTCAGTCAGGGTGGATGTGGCTCACTCCCACCAGCTGATGGGGATGTGTGAATACCAAACAAGGGAAAATTGCCTTTGTCGTGAGATAAACATTCTAAATCCTTATTCAGTCCTAATGTTACTGTATTAAATTTGCAAATGAATGGCAGCTCTGCTGTTTCTCTTGTAGTCTGATTTTGTGTTTTTTGTAGAAGGATGGTTACTGTAAAATCTGTTACTGAGTGTCCAGTGACGTTCATGTGTTTGCCTACAATTTTGTGAGTGTGTGTGTGTGTGTGTGTGTGTTACCTTTCTCGATGTCTGTTTTGTGTCCATTTATCCTTTGGTGCAGAAAGGGTCCAGTTTGGCCAATATCCATGGCAGAGGGGCATTGTTTTCCTTGTTGGGCCTGTCCTTAGTAGCTAACTTCTGGGTACTCATCTGGCTCTGTAAATCTATTTCTTCACTTCCCCGGGTGGATATTTTAGTTTTAAGAATTTATTATAAAGATCTTATAGGTGTTTGTCTCTGAGGCATTGGAGTAGATGTGGTTGTATCTTAGGGTACATCTACACTAGCCCTCTAGATCGATCTAGGGAGGCTAATGAGGGTGACCAGAATTGCAAATCAAGCCCGGGATTTAAATATCCCATGCTTGATTTACGTGTTCCCGGCCGGTCGCCATTTTAGAAATTGACTAGCCCAAAGTAACTGCCCGTGTCTACATGCGGCAGTGAAACGGGCTTCTGATTTAAAGCCTTAAACTGAATTAGGCAGTATTCCTCCTGCAATGAGGTTTAGCAGTACGTTTCTGGTATAGTGTGGTGTTTATGTGACCATCATTTTCTGTAGTGTCCAGGAGGTGGACTTCTTGGGAAGTCTAGTTCAGATTGAGATTGATAGCGGGGTGGAAATTGTTGGAAACCTGGTAGAAGGGCTTCCTTCTGGTGGGTCCATATGATGAAGATGTCATCAATGTAGCACATGTAGTGGATCACAAGGAATGAGGATTTGCTGACACTCTACAGTATTCTTCGGAGTTTATAAAGTTCACGCTGAAGATCTTGGTTAAATAAAACAAAATGAGGTTTGTTATTTTTGTATTTTCAGCACCTATATTTTAAAATGAGAAGAGGAGTTGTGCTTTTTTCTAAAAGGAAAAAAGTTTGGTTTCCAAATATCAAGAGTCTGCCGAACAGAGTTTGTTACCCTTGGACCTCTGGTGTGTTTCTTAATATGCTGTTCTTGCAAAGCAACAAGTTTTGGGTCTTCTTCCTTTCTTTGTTGGGAATATGACTGCTTTATTTGAAACAAAGCTTTATTTAAGGCTTCCCTCAAATGCTGTATATACACACTGTGCCAGATGCTAAGCCACGTTTTGGAACAATCCTCGCAGGTTAAGAGAAGCAATGCGAAGTGTGGCTACAACACAGAACAGGGATACAAAAAGGGCACCAATATAATAACCCTGAGAGCAGTTGCATTATTTATGGAGACTCATTTGACTCTCTAAAACAAAATAAGAAAAGGGTATGATGAACCAAGTAGAAGTGATGTTGCGTTTTGCATAAGTCTTCCTCTGTTTGCCATGCTATTGATATGATGCCCAGTACCATGGCACAGCTTAACTAACCTACATTGTATCTGCTAGGGGTCAGGCAGCCTGGCTTTTTTTGTCATAAAGTACCAGCCACATCTTTTGCATGAGATAAAGAATAATAATTGGGTTGCAGGCAGGGAGCCACCATAACTATTACATCTCATTCAGCAAGTGTTATTGGTACCTTTGGGGCGTAAGCAGGAGGCCCCCCACCACCGTGAAATATGGAGAGACATCAGAATTAGGAAGGAATGATCAGTTACCCACCTGCGAAACAGGCAATGACTGCAGAGGCAGGAGTACTGCAGAAAAGGATCCAGGGGTTCTAGTGGATCACAAATTAAATATGAGTCAACGATATAATCCTGTTGCAAAAAAAACAAACAACACTCTGGAATGTATTAAAGGGTGTGTTATAAGCAAGACACAAATAAGGCTTCAGCTGTGTCCAGTTCTGGGTGCCATGTTTCAGGAAAGATGTAGACAAACTGGAAACAGTCCAAAGGAGAGCAACAAAAATGATTAAATGTCTAGAAAACATGGTCTGTGAGAGGAAATTGAAACAAATGGGTTTGTTTTAGTCTGGAGAAGAGAACATTGGAGGGGAGAGAGGAACAAAAAGATAACAGTCTTCAAGAGAATAAAAATAGTTATAATGAGGTGGTGACAAATTATTCTTCTTAACCTCTGAGGACAGAGCAAGAAGCGATAGACTTTAATTGCAGCAAGGGAGGTTAAGGTTAGACATTAGGAAACATTTCCTGTCAGAGTAGTTAAGTAATGTTGTGGGAACTCTCTCATTGGAGGTTTTTAAGAAAAGGTTAAACAAACACCTCTCAGGGATCGGCAACATATGGCTCATGAGCCAAATATGGCTCACTAGAGAGCAAGATATGGCTCTGCTGGAGCCCCAACTCAGCCCCCTCTAGCTGCCCCTGCAGCAGGAAGCCAGCATTGGCACTACAGCTTTGCGGTCCCTCACAAGACGGGAACGCCAGCGGTGGCTTCCTGCGAGCAGGGGGAGGAGGGGAGTGCGGGGAAGAAAGCCCCGACCTCCCCACCAGATCCAGTATGCAGAGAACAAGCAGAGTGAAAAATGGCTCCATGTCCTGCCCTTTTTCTTTCCCTGGTGTGAGGGGAGCAAATGGAACCAAAACATGGCTCCAGGTACACTGCTCTTTTCCTTCCCCGTGAATCCTTCCTGGAGGCTTCCTTCTGGTGAATGAGAGCAGTGGGAGACTGTTACATGGTGCCTGTGATATGGCATGAAAACAAGTAAATGCCGCCCCCCCATGCCCAGACCCCAAACTCCCACCCTCTTGCTCGGCCTCCTGGCCAGACACCCTACCCCCATCACCTCCTGCCCCCAGCCTGCTCCTGCCCCCCGCCAGACATCTGCCCCCAACCCATTCCTGCCCCTGGCCCGATACCCCCACAGCCTGCTCCTGCCCCCTGCTCCCTGGCCAGACAGCCTGCCCCCAGCCCGCTCCTGCACCCTACCTTCTGCTCATACCTCGCACTCTCACCTCTCCTGCACCACCATCCCTATCCCATTCACTGGCAGCTCTGTCCCACACACTGAACCCCTCATTCTGGGCCCCACCCCAGAGCCTAGTGGCGCCACAAAATCCAGTAACCCTGGAACCCCAGAAGAGTAAATCTGGCCTGAGACCTTGAACCTCAGTCCTTCCTGACCCTCCCTCAACCATCGGACTGGAGTGCCAAAAGAGTTAACCTAGCCTGAGGCCTTGAACCTCCATCTTCTCTCCCACTATGGGCTGGAGCACCAGGGGAGTGAGGAGTTTCAGTTGGGGGCCATCAGTGAGGGTTGGGGTTTTTTTAGAGGGTTTTTTGTTTTTGCTTTTTTGGGATTTTTTTGTTTGTTTTTTTGCTTCTCACTTGTGTGGTCCCAAACTGATTTTTCTGTGGTTCAGTGGCCCCTGACCCAAAACAGGTTCCCCACCCCTGCCATAAATCACGACAATTTGAAACCTTTTGTATTGGACATAATCTTTTACTTTATTTAAAAATGTAGCCTGGCCAACAAGGCTCCAATTGGGACCCAACCTCCATCTGGCCGCAGCGTCATAACGCTGCTGAACTCCCCCCCCACCAACCCTGAGCCCATCATAGATCTGAAACCCCTGCCCTGAGCCCCCCATATCCCCACATCCCCATATTCCTTCACTTCCACATCCCCTGTCCCCGGCCATGACACTCCTGAACCCCCATTTAGTTTGAGATCTTGTGCAATAAGAAAACATCCACACTGCTTGTTTTTGCACAAAAACCCCAGCCCAAAAATGAGATTGCAAATGAGATTGCAACTCATGTAAATGAGTCCCTTTTTTGCCAAGAAAACTTGTAGTGTAGACGTAGCCTGGAAGTATAATGCTGTGTCTCCCTCAGTACCCGCAAGTGCCTCCTATCAGTGGGTCCTATGTGGGACTCGGACAGAGTTCGCTCAGTCAGGACAAAGCTCCAAGGGGGGTTGTTGAAGATCTTCCCAAGGGAAAATAATTAGATCCAGATTAAGGCAGAGGAAATAATGAAAAATATTCATTAGAGTTCCTAAATTTCAGTGTGTGCAACAGCTCGAGGGGGCTGTGGCAGCAAGGATGAAATTAGATCAGCCCTGTGCCAGTGACTGGGTTGCTCCTGGGCATCGGCAGGACTAGCTGCCAATTATACTCCCCACAGTCTCTGTGCCAAGTTCTGTGCTAGCACAAGGAAGAACATGGCCCTGAAAGTGCAATTCATTCATTTTGCACACCCATTGCATACCATATCAATGATTCTCAAACTCACTTTGCTTTTCAAATTCTCTGGCACCAGTTTTCTGACCATTTTATCCCTATTTCTAGTTTACGTATCACCAGATTGATTTTATTAAATTTTAGAATGTTTCTCTGATCAGCAAAGGAAAACTCACTGATCAGCAAAGGAAAACTCACTTAATAAACTAAGATATAACCTGAAATCATAATCCACGAATAGTGCTTTTTTCTAATGTAATTAAATGTGTTGACTTGACAGTCTCAGAGACTGGAGTGTCTTAGTGTAAGTCTCCACTAACACACTACATGGAAGCTGCTGCATCAGTGCAGCTGTGCCACTCCCTGTAGTGTGAGTGGTAAAGATGCATTGTGCTGATTGGAGAGTGCATGCCTGTCGGCATAATTATGCCACTTCACTGAGAGGCAGAAGCAGTGTGGATGGGAGAGCATCTCCCACCGTTTGCGTGGTGCAGATGCTGCTTCAAAAGTCTATGTCACTTCTGTTGCAATGGGAGGGAGCGCTTTCACATCACTGAGCGACAGAAGTTCTAGTAGAACCTAGGGATGGAAGCAACTAATCGACTATCCTATAAGCAAAGCTTATCTGGTCCCTCGACTAATCACTTCCTTCCCGCTTGCTGCCTCTATCAGAGGCAACCAGGGGGGAGCAGTAGCACTTGCCGGGGGAGCCGGCTTAAAAGCCAGTTCCCCCCAATGCCATCTCTGTGGGGGGCAGGGGAGTAGCGCAGACCGGGTGCTGCGCTCCTACATTTAAAAATCAGAAGCACAGCAGGGGAGATCTGGAGCAAGCCGGACCAGCTGATTCCCGGCTCGCGCTGGGTCCTCCCGCTACACTCCAGCCTTTTTACATTAAAGCAGGTGTGCAGCGGCAAATCAGCTGTCCCAGCCCGTGCTTGCCGGCTCTTCATACCTTTAAAAGTCTGGAGCACAATGGGGGGATCTGGTGCGTAGTTCTACTAGAACTTCTGTGCTTCAGCCTTTTAGATGTATTAAGAGGTTACTGGCCAGGAGCTAACCCCACTGCAGCTCCCCACTTATTGACTAATCAACTAATCCCCCTCCTGGCAGGGGTGTGTATGTAAGAGAAAACAGCACGCTCCTCTCCAGTTCCACCCTCCAACACACACCGGCTATGTCTACACTGCAAAGTTTTTGCACAAAAATGGCTGTTTTTGCGCAAAACCCTGCGGAGTGTCTGCACCTCAAATGCACTTTTGTGCAAGTAAATCCGCAGTAAAATGGCAGAGCAGAGGGCTTTTGCCATTGTAGGTAAACCTCCTTCTATGAGGCATAACTCCCTTTTGCGCTACAGCTATTGAACAAAAAGGCAAGTGTGGATGCTCCAGAGGGGTTTCTTACACAAGAAATTATATGGGAAAAAGCACAGGTGCTCTGATGGCCAATCTGTGAATGGCAATCAGAGCTCTCTTGTACAAAAGCACATCACTTTTGCGATGCACTTTGAGGTGTGGACGTGTTTTTGTGCAAGAAGTTTTTGCACAAGAACTCTTTTGCAAAAGACTTCTTGTGCAAAAACCTTGCAGTGTAGACATAGCCACAGTGTGAGGTGGGGGAAGGGGTGAAAATGGTGCAAACCTCAGTGCTGTTCCAGATGTCTGTGTTGGCATCTCCAGCATCTTGCTGTAAGTGGCCACCTACATGTGGGGGTCATGGTGCAGGTGTGGAAGGGGACAGGAAGCCCAGATGCACTTACCTTTTAAGGTACAATACAGGAATAGTACAATATTTGCTGCCCCCCACTCCTTTTTGTGGTCTGTGCTGCTACCTGATTTCATATGGTGTCCAATTGACTGGTCAGTCTGCTGCTCATATCCTTGAGGTTCTACTGTGGATTGACTCAAAGGATAATGTAGACAGACCCGTATGTATTCACAGGACGAGTGGATTGAAACAGTGCCTGTAAAGACTCTTTGAGGACCCTGCCTTGTGTCTCCACTTGGCAGGTGCTTGAAGAAGATCAGCGTATAGATTGAACTACATTCCCTCCAAAGACATGGGCAGCAAGACCGTACCAACTGTAGAAGTGGATACCAGTCCACAAGAACTCAACTGAGATCCCCAATTCATTTTTCACAGACAGGAACAGTCCGCATCAAGTTCTAATGATTATCAAAGAAAGGATAACTAGATTAGTCAAATAAAGGTGAAACCTTTGCATTCCTAAAGTAAAAAAACAACATGAAACATAGCCATTCGCCAGTGCTGCACATATATTTTATTAAGAGCACATTGGAATGAGCACAAATGAGTGGTTCATGAATGTGACCAGCTACAACAGTTTCAGGGCACACATAAACAGTTATTTAAAATTACATTTTAAAAGGAAACGTGAGATTGAAAAGAAGAATTCTTATGACAGGTACGTGAAAGTTTGAGTAGGGGATTTGAACTCCAAGAAATAAGCAGTTGAATCAATTGATTGCATCCAGTGGTGGTGTTGTGCTATAAAAATATGTTCAATAAGGTCTTTTATGAAAGCTTATAATGTTCTAAACTGAAGCATAAAGAGATGTAGGGAGCTGCCTCTCCCTGTATGATCCCTCGCTGTTCTGCAGTGAGGTGGAACCAAAGTGTGAGCCCATCTCTCTATAGACAGTCTAGACCAGTGTTTCCCAAATGGTGCTCCGCGGAACCCTGGGGTTCCGCGAAGTGAACGTAAGGGTTCCGCGAGAACCCGAACGCTCCCTTCTCCCCGCCCATAAAGAGACAGAGAGGAGCCAGGCGCGCAAAGACGCTGCCTCCTTCCCCATTGCCCTTTCAGACATCTCCCGTTCCCCGCTTCCGCTCTCCTTTTACCCCGGGACCTAGCAGCAGCAACAGCTGCTTGTCCCGCTTCTGCCCCAAAGATCCCTCTCCCGCATCCCCCGCTGCCGCTCTGCTTTTACCCTGGGACCTAGCAGGTCAAAAGTGGGACAAGCAGCTGTTGCTGCTGCTAGGTCCCGGGGTAAAAGCAGAGCGGAAGCGGGGGACACGGGAGAGGGATCTTTGGTTAATGGGGCAGAAGCGGGACAAGCCCCTTGGTAAAGGCAGCATGTGTGTGTGTGGGGGGGGGGAGTACTATCAGTGAGTGGAACACCGGAACTCCTACTCACAGTGAGGATCGGAACAAATCCCCATACACGCTGTGAGGACACGTGGCTCCTGTGTGTGACTTTAAGTTTAAGAATTCAATCTAATATCAAAATTCCCTATGGATCGTTGGTTAAAAGAAGGAACTTTAAAGAGAAAAGTGAGTACTTCAAACTCCAATATTTTTACTGAAATCAGCAAGGAAAATACTGAGGCAGCTCAAGTTAATTATGAAAAATTTCAGCTAATAAGAAACGCAGGTATTGTGAGGACTATTTGGCATTTGGATTCACAAGCAATGGAAATGAAAATGCTCCAGGTGCCCAGTGTGTAGTGTGCAACAAAATATTATCTAATAGTTGTTTAGTACCTGCTAAATTGCGAATACATTTTGAAACAAATCATCCAGAATACAAAGATAAAGACATTAGTTTTTTTAAGCAAAAGCTTGAATCGCTTGAAAAAAGTAAACTCTTCATGTCAAAAATTGCCAAATCTTATAATGAAAATGCAACAGAGGCATCTTACAAAGTAAGCTATCGTATATCGCTTGCCGGAGAAGCACACACTATTGGGGAATCACTCATAATACCATGTGCAAAAGATATTGTAATGTGTATGTTGGATCAGGAGTCTAGTAAAAAAGTTGAGGCTGTGCCACTATCCAACAATACTGTTACACGTTGTATTCACGATCTTGCTGCTGACATCGAGAACGAGCTTATTTTTTGGCTGCATTTATGTGATGCATATGCATTATAATTAGACGAGTCCACTGACGTTGCAGGTCTTGCAGTTCTGCTTGTATTTGTCCGTTATGATTTTAATAGTTCTATTGAAGAAGACTTACTTTTATGTGAATTTTTGCAAACCAATACAACTGGTGAGAATATATTCAATTGTCTCAATAACTATGAAAACACATCAAATAAGCTGGGAAAAATGTGTTGATGTGTGCAGTGATGGTGCCAAAGCAATGGTAGGAACAGTGGCTGGCGCTGTAACACGAATAAAAAATGTAGCACCAAACTGCACCAGCAGTCACTGCATTCTCCACAGACACGCTCTGGTAGTTAAGAATATTTCTCCCTCTCTTAAAAATGTGTTGGACGAAGCAGTACAGATTATTAATTATATAAAAACTCGACCATTACAATCAAGACTGTTCAAAATTATGTGTGAAGATATGGGTAGTCAGCACACAGCCCTGCTTCTACATACAGAAGTCAGGTGGCTATCCAGAGGAAAAGTGCTGGTTAGATTATTTGAGTTGCGTCATGAGCTCTCCTCATATCTGATGGATCACAAATTCCAACTGTCTGATCGTTTAACAGACTTTTTGTGGTTATCGAGAGTTGCGTATCTTGCAGACATCTTTACAAAACTAAATGAAGTAAATCTGTCGCTGCAAGGAAAGAATGTAAATATTTTTAATGCGAAAGACAAAATTTTGTCATTGTCACGGAAGCTACAGTTTTGGATCTCGTCTGTAGGACGAAATGATTTGGATTGTTTACCAACTCTGAATGATTTCCTTGAAGAAAATGGATACAAACTTGATGAAGATATTCGCAGCGACATTGCAGATCATCTCCGCGATTTATATACGAACATCATTAAGTATTTTCCAAACATCAATGACAACAATAACTGTATTCGAAATCCATTAAGTTTAACAGAAAAGCCAGTCAGTTTTTCTACACAAGATTATGAAAACCTAATTGAAATCGCTTCAGATGGCCAATTAATACAAAAATTTAAAGAAGTTTCTCTGATTACATTTTGGAGTGATTTATGTCAAAGTCAAGAATATTCATCTTTATCAAGACGTGCAATTCGTCAGCTGTTACCCTTTGCCACTACATACTTGTGCGAAACTGGGTTCTCGAACTATGCAGCAACGAAAACGAAATACAGAAATTGACTGAATGCTGCACCAGATATGCGAATCCAACTTTCTAGTATTAAACCAAATATAAAAAGAATTTGCCAAGAAAAGAAGAAAAAACACTCTTCGCATTGAAAACTATTAATATAATTAATATTATTTGATAGTTTTATTTATTGTACATATTTAATATGCTGAATATAAATGAATGGTGTTATATTCAATATGTTGAATTTAAATGAATGGTGATCTCATGACCGTATTTAGCATCTTATTACTATCAATTGTGGTGTACTGGCAGTCTGTGTGTGTTTGGGCGGGTTTTTTTTGCTCGACAAACTTAATCCCTGGCTAGGGGGTTCCTTGAAATTTTTCTGAGTTTGAAAGGGTTCCGTGGTCAAAAAAAATTGGGAAACACTGGTCTAGACAGTACTGGGTCCTGCCATGAGGACCTCTCGAGGTCCCTTCCAGTTCTATGATACATACATAGTGTTCTATGATTCTATGTAAACAGGTTACAGTTATGAATTTGTGGTTTTGTATAGAGAGACCTACGCTCAAACTTTGGACATTACAAGGCACTTCCCAAGACAGGTGTTCATACAAAAACAGACTCCAGTAACAATCTGTTGTACAACCCAGGAGAGGCTAATGATGGGGCAACTATGAAAAAACATTGAGACATCTGCCAGCTAGGTCACTATGATGCATTGAAATCTACCTGTAAGGGTGCTATCATTGCCATAATGCTGGGCTGCTACTATGGCTGAGTCCTGATACCAACATCTTGCCCAGTTCAGAATTTTCCCAAATCCCTCCTTGCCAAATTCTTGTTGACCAGACACTTAAATTCTCTCCTCCACCCGCATCACCACCTCACCCCACCCCCACCATTGCTTGTCACCTCTGAAGATATGAAAACAGACTCCCTCTCTTGGAGGCCAGTTTACATTGGCATCCACATATCAGAAACTTGCTAGGGGTAAACATGAACAAAAGGTTTATTTGGCAGAACAGCCAGAGATACAGAGATGAAATAGTAAGGGAGGGCAAACATCTGTACATCACGCAATAAATAAACATAAAGAGACAACCTCAGGCTTTACACTTCGGCATTAGGTGAAATCACTTCTCTCATCCAACTTGCCTGTCACCTTTTGAATAGTTTCCCAGCATACCCCCTAGCTATCCAATTAATCTGACATTTCACAGATACCTTCTTGCCCAGAGGCTGCCTCTGTTTCTAGATGCATTTAACTTCAAACGCCTTGCATTTTGAAAGGGGTTGCCCTTGTTTTTCTTTAGTCATGAAAGACACTCAAAATTGGAAGATCCCTAGTTGCTTCAATGTCTTTAATGTTAAAGGTGATGGCCCATTCTGGCCTTTTCCTGGATTGGATAGTGACTCCTTGCTTGAATCTGCTTTTCAGTGAACACCTGGCTTGGGAGCTGCCTCTCCCTATATGATCACTCACTGTTCTGCAGTGAGGTGGAACCAAAGTGTGAGCCCAGCTCTCTATAGAGATAAATTCATAACCATAGACGGTACAAATGACATAATTATTAAGCTTAAGAATTACAAGCTTTCATAAAATACCTTACTCATCATATTTTATAGCATATTGTGTGCAATGCATTGAATCAGCTGTTTATTCTTTGGGTTCATGTCAACTCCATGTTCTCCCCCTTACGATAGCTGGATCTTGACTCGTGTTCCTGCAAGTAGAATTATGCAGCCAGCCCCTTTATTTCTGAGAATAAGGCTTGTGGAAAATAGAACTTTACAAATGTTAAAAACTTCTATAAATGTGGCAGGGGGTATTGGGAAGGAATAGAATGGGCTTTCACTGGTCAAAGCAGTTGAGTGCTGTCCTAGAGAACTGGATTCTATTCCTGCCTCTACCATTGAGATCCTGTGTAATATTGGGAAAGTTCTGTAAACCAGACTTTTCACGTTGGAGATCCTGGGCTTGATCTGAAGAAATGCTGAGAACTCACAGTTGCAACTGAAGTCAGTGAGTGGTGATCAACTATAACACTTAGCGACATGTGCACTGGCCAGTCTTGTACAAGAACATATGCCAATGAGGCGCAGCGATGAATATCACAATGCCTCATTTGCATACTTCATGAGCTGCCATTTTTGTGTAAGGGGCTTTTGAGCAAGAAGGAGCCGTGTAGCAAAAATGGCAGCTCATTTGCATATGTTTTTGTGCAAGACTGGCCAGTGTAGACGTAGCCTTAGTAATATAGGGGCCTATGTGTCTCAAATTTGACATCCAGAATTTGTGGATGCTTTTGATTTCTCATTTGCCTCTAGTATCCATCAGTAAAATGAGGATACAATAATGAGGAATGCCAAGGAAAACCCATGACAAAATTAATAATGCCATTGTTTGAATTGTGGGATAGTTGGAATGAGAACCCAAGCTTACTGATTGTTTGCTATATTCACTAGACAATAATTGCCTTCTAATAACTAATTTAGTGTTATAAGCCTTTATAGAATACTGCATTAGATTTCTATGAAATCTTTAGGAAATGGATTTTGAATGGTTTCGTTGTATGGCTCTTTGATTGATGGGAGATGCACTACCCTTTTCTAGACATTGCAGCCATTCAGTAAATTAAATTTTGCTTACCAAATATATTTCTGGGTTTTGTTAATAAATTCACCTTTTAAAAACTGTAATCTGATTCCTGTGTTGTAGCAGGCAGAAGGTTCTGTGTGCATGTGCCTGACACAGAAGATCAGCTATTAAGAAATTAGTTTTTCAACCTCTCTCCTGAGAAAGTGTTATAGAACTTGGGGATACCCCACAGGAAGAAATTCCCAAGTGCATCTTCCTGGGCTCTCGGGGGCTGTGTCTACACTGGCCCACTTATTCCGGAAAATCAGCCGCTTTTCTGGAATAAGCTGCGAGCTGTCTACACTGGCCCTTGAATTTCCGGAAAAGCAACGATGCTCTACTGTACAAAATCAGCCGCTATTCCGGAAAAACTATTCTGCTCCTGCTCGGGCATAAGTCCTTATTCCAGAACACTGTTCCGGAAAAGGGCCAGTGTAGACAGCCCAGTAGTCTTTTCCAGAAAAAAGCCCCGATCGCGAAAATGGCAATCGGGGCTCTTTTCCGGAAAAGCGCGTCTACATTGGCCACAGACACTTTTCCGGAAAAAGGTCTTTTCCGGAAAAGCAGCCTGCCAATGTAGACACTCCTTTTCCGGAAAAACTGAAAACGGAATTGTATTCCGTTTTAAGCATTTCCGGAAATTCATGCCAGTGTAGACACGGCCATAGGGTTTTACATTTGGTGGTGGCAGTGTCCCACTCACTCTCAGGGAATCTATCATCTTGGGGAAGTTTTTTTTAACAACTCTTTAGTGGCAAGGTATTTTAAGGTGTCTTGCAGGCCTTGCTAAGGTGGGGAAAAGCCTTGGCAGCTCCGAGCACTGAAGTTACTGACTACTTACCATTTTAACTTGTTAAAATGATTGATGCTGCCAAGTAAAGAAATGAGTGTTCCACAGACATCATGCCAGTGCCGTCAGTGCAAGTAGGACACAAATGTCAATTGAGAAAAGTCCATTTCTGATCTGGTTTATTTTTATATTACATAGGTCAGTAGCACATGTAGGAGAAACTTTATTGAGCAGGGATTTGAAGACTAAAACACAGGGAAGCTTTAAAGACAACAACCACCATACCTGAGGAGGTAAACAAGGGGCATTTACAAATCTGAACATTTTGTTCAAAAGTAGAAAAACTCTACAAATGTCCACCCTTCTACAGAAAGGGAATATAACAACAATAAAAGCACTGACATAGCAGACAGGAAAACGTAATGTCCTCGGGGGGGGGGGGGGGGGGATAGTAGTGGTTTGGCTAGAGCCATTGGCATTTATGAGCATTTGTTCTCCTTTGCGGAATCATTGCAGAATGAGGGTATGTCTACACTACCCTCCTAGTTCGAACTAGCGGGGTAATGTAGGCACCGTGTACCGGTAGTTCAGAATAGGAAGCCTAGTCTGAACTACCTAGTTCAAGCCCCGTGTAGCAGCGCTGCACGGGGTTTCGAACCAGCGGGGTTTTAAAAATGGCGGTTCCCCACTTATGCAAATGAAGCCCGGGAAATTCAAATCCCGGGCTTCATTTGCAAGTGCGGTATGCCTACATTACCCCGCTAGTTCGAACTAGGAGGGTAGTGTAGACATACCCTGAATGTTTAGTTAGACAGGGGTTCATTTTTTTAAACTATAGGCATATACAAAATAAGAAACCTGTGCCTAACCACACAGAAGTCAAATGGATTCATCAGCGAGAGGAGGGTCCCTAAAGATCAAGAGCAGAAGAAATGGTCTGAGGTTAGTGCACTGGACTGGGTATCTGGAGACTGGAGTTTTTACTCCTTTCTCCATCTGCAGCTACTTGTATCTTGAGAACACCTGTTCCTCATTCTCCTGTGTCACGGCTTTTCTCATTTTTACAAAAGTACATTGACTCTCTTAAAGGAGGAGCTATATGAGAGCCAGGCATTATTTCGGACTCTTAAATTGCAAGAGAATTTTCATTGTCTCTGTTTTTTAAGACAGATTAAGAGTTGATAGAGCCTTGGCAGCGAGATAAGCTACCACATTAGCCTTTCACTTCTAGAGACCTGCATTCAATTACTGGAGAAAATGATCTTCATATCCCCTCCATCCCACACCGCCGATCACCAGCATTTGGCTCTACTGACTGTTGAGGCCCAGGACTGAGACAGTGAAGGAGTAAACAGGTCAGGATTGACAAGCTTGTGGAGAAGGCTGCTGAAAGCCTGCTTGTGGGAGTTTGGCACAAATTATAACTGCTATTATCCTGCTTTCTGAAACAGTATCTTGACTCTTAAATCTTCAGCTACAGAAGTTCCTGCAGGTAGTATAGCTGGGAAGATATCCTACAGCAGAACTGTGCTATACCAACAAATAACTGGCATATAAAATATGTCCACATACCTGGAGGCAATGGAAAAGCTGACCTGGATAAAGTGTCCAGTATTTCCAAGTGTAAAGTCCCTCAACTACAATAAAAAAGAGTAAAGCATGCAGTAGATTTGTAATAGCTTACTTCAGTGCACAGAGGAGCTTTTGAGGCTTTAAGTTCCTTGTTTAAGAGGTCTATTTGGTGCCTGATGTACTGTAATGGTTGAATGTCAATTTCTACAAAAGTGGTATAAATACTGTCAGAATAAAGCCTGCTTTGCTGAGATCCAGAACGTAGCATTCCTGCTGAGCAAAAGCCACAATAGTGCAATCTATTGGTAGTGATTTAGAAAGCTGAGTAGAGGAAACCCACTATGAAGATGGAGGACTTACAGTCTCTGCTGAATGGGGTCTGTGCAAAAATACCTTGCATCTTTTTAAAAAGAATACTCAAATGTTTTGTGCTTTCCTAGAAACTTTTTGCTGTGGACTAGCCTTGAAAGTACCTGACATGTTACCATGCTGGTGTGTTTCAAACAAACTCCCCTAGCAGCAAACCCAAACATTGTCATTTAAATGTGCTGTTGTGAGTCCCCTCTCTCCTACTCTCGCCATGCCTTTGAGATACTTGGGCTGTGACTAGAGTACGGAGTTTTTGCGGGATACCTCCGCCACATCCAGGGAACGCATTTGCTCCTCCAACATCTTTTGTGAAAGAGCAGACACGCTTATAGAAGCCCTATCTTCCTTGTGCCACGAAGAAGAAAGGCTCTTCTGACAGAGGAGATTTTTCCAAAATTTGGCTCAATGCAGTCTTGGCAATTTTTGGAAAAGCCTCTTCCCACAAAACTATCGGAAAAGGTACACAAATTGCAGAGCGCAATTTATGTATCTTTTTCTGATAAAAAGCGGCAGTCTAGACATAGTCTCCCTTCATCCCTCAGAGTCTGTATCTATAGACTCTTTCTTTGAGGACATCTACACAGTAGGGCTAAACTCAAAATAAGCTATGCAACTTATTTTGAAAAAGCTTATTTTAAATTTGGGCATGTCTATACAGCACTTATTCTGAAGTAGAACACTTTTCCTCTGACTTCCCTTACTCCTCATACAATGAGGTTTACAGAAGTCAGAGTAAGAAGCCCGTTATTTCGAATTTATACTCAGTACTAACGTTATTCTGAAATAATGCTGCTGTATAGACGTACCCTTAAAGGCCTCACCAACATTAAAAACAGCTATATAGACATTGCAGCTTGGACTTAGAGGTCCAAGGAGGAAGGTGGACTTCAGAGCCAGAGCCACAGTATCTACATAGTTGATTGTAGTGCTTGTCTGAATTTATAGAGTTATTTTCTGACACTTACTGCTATGGGTTTTTAAATGCAATGCAGGCATATCTGAAAGTCTACGGATTAAACATGCACTCTTTTATTTGTGGATTAAGGTGTTGGCCTGGTATGTCACGGATGTTCAAATCCTGGATCTAAGAAACATTTCCACTGGTAGAGTCATGAAAACAGATATATTTCTACAAAACCTTTTTACTTAGAAAAAATTAGTCAAATATTTCGATCAGCTCCACTGATCATGAAACCAGTGTTTATACACACATATGTACACAGTACATATGACATTTAACTTTCTATTAATGATCATTTAGGATAGTAAAAGGTTTAAAGTCTATTGTTTGATTTTGTTTCATAATCTAGATAATTTAATTTTCCAAACTGCATCAATTGCCATATGATTGCAAACCAGCATGCAGTGGCATAAAGTTCCCTTTTATTATCAAGACTTTTATTTTCAAGACTTGCTTTTAAATTAATTACTCATTAGTTCCTCAAAGGAAAATATCTTGGAACAGGAACAATTCACAATTCAAAGTAGGCTGCAGCAAAAATTTGGATTGGACTTGTTTGAATTCAGGGATGAGACTTTGCATAAACGTATGGAATTAACAGCTTCACTCGGGGTATGTCTACACTACCCCGCTAGTTCGAACTAGCGGGGTAATGTAGGCATACCGCACTTGCAAATGAAGCCCGGGATTTGAATTTCCCGGACTTCATTTGCATAAGCCGGGCACCGCCATTTTTAAATCCCGGCTGGTTCGAACCCCATGCCGCGTGGCTACACGCGGCACGAACTACCGTTATCCTCATTCCACGAGGAGTAACGGTAGTTCAAACTAGGAATCCTAGTTCGAACTACCTAGTTAGTGCCGCATGTAGCCGTGCGGCACGGGGTTCGAACCAGCCGGGATTTAAAAATGGCGGCGCCCGGCTTATGCAAATGAAGCCCGGGAAATTCAAATCCCGGGCTTCATTTGCAAGTGCGGTATGCCTACATTACCCTCCTAGTTCGAACTAGGAGGGTAGTGTAGACATACCCTCCGGGAGTAGAGTCAATAGGGCTACTCAGGTCAATCGAGTTAATCAGTTGTGTTTATAGAAGTGTGGCCAAGATGTGAATTTTGCCCATCTGTGTTCTTTCTGTTGTCTCTGTACATATTTTTATGCAGCAGTAGTGACCGGAGCCCTGGGCCCTTTAAATCACCACAAGAGTGCTGTGTGGTGTGTTCCAGGCAGTACTAAGGGTTGGCAAGTGCCCGGAGGGGCGCAGCACAAGGTGCTCCAGCCCTGCCCCCCCTTGTTCAAGTGCCTGGCAAGTTTGTAGGCCCTTGGTGGAGACTCAGAGTTCTGAAGTGCTTTCACGTGAGTTCCCCTGGCTCATCCCTCCAGCTGCTAATGGCTTGGTCTGGGCACTGTTCGTTGCGCACTTCACCATCCTTTTGCCAATGGTTCTCAGGCTGCCACCTGCCACTGTGACCTGTGAGCTGGTCTCTTGAGCTTCCACCCAGCTCTCAGTGATTTCAGCTCTGAGGAAACTTCACTGCTAGTCTATCCAGGCTGGCTGTCTCTTCTATAGACACACTGTGCCACAGGAAATCCAAGCACTTACACCTGATTATCAGTGATTTCAGCTGTAGTGGTCACTTAACAAAACAAGAGACTTTATGGCGCCTAATCAGCTCTGTCTTTAAACAGTGGAGCAGGTCAAATAGTCCTTGTGACTCAGGCAGACCATCAGCAAAACATCTATCCCCATTCTCTCGCTCCTCAGACAGCACAGGCCAAGCATAGGTCTGCTGCCATTTACTTACACAATAAGGACAACAAAAGCATTTCATTACCCCAGCATTGGAGTGATTTTATAATCTTGCACCAGCCAACATTGCTCACTTGGGCAACACAGCAGTGTCTCCTGGCTCCCTAGATAGATTTGGTGTGCATGTAAGTGCAATGTGGTCCTCAAGGCTTTTCACTCCTCCGGCTAGTACAGCTTTAAGAAAAACTTGCAGTATCACAATTCTTGGGATAAAATCATGAGTTGGCAGCATGGCAAATTATTTAATTCTGAGCTGAACAAATATTCCTCAGTGGATGATGAGTTTGGCTGGAAAAATTTGCTTCAGTGAACCATAGCCTAAAATTAGTAAGTTTCTCTCAGTATTTTACATACTAAAATATACAGAATTTCTACACAGTGCTGTCCAGAGACTGGGGGGCCTGTCTAGGATAAGTCATTGAAACTTTCCCACTGTTGCCAACATTTATTCAGCTCTGCTGGTGTCAGTGTGTTTTAAGCTTTAGTGTAGATGGACTCCCGGTATTTTTTAGCATGGTGTCACCTAACCCTACCTCAAAACATATCTAAGTGACATGGTAAAAATGCCATTACAGATGGAGGCTCAGTTATACCAGGACTGCAACCCTTGCTAACAACTGTGGAGATTAACCAGTGTTAGCAGTGGAAAATTTCCCTAGTGTATGCAGAGTCTGCATGATTAAGATGAGCCTGCCTTTTTTTTTTTAGTCCTGAGTGGATAACAAGAGTATCCTAAATATCTCCCTTTCTCTATTTATGTTTGGGTTTTTAAGTGTGGTTCTACTCTGAAAAAGGGTAATAGCATTGTTATGTTCTATGGGCTTTTACAAATATTATTAAATTGTATTTGTACAGCATCAGCAGTTGTGCTAAACTGTCTCAGGTTGTGTCTACACAGCAAAGTTATTTCAAAATAATGGCTATTATTCCGAAATAACTATGCGAGCATCTCACAGCAATTCCGTGATTTTGAAATAATTTTGAAATAATGGATGGCTTATTTAGACTTCTGTAAACCTCATTCTATAAAGAATAATGCCTATTCCGAAATAGCTATTTTGAAATAAGGTGTGTGTAGACACTCCACTGCTGCTATTTCAAAATAGTCCCTCACCAGGGTCATTCTAAGTTATTCCTCCATGGCTCTAAATGGAGATAGCACATCTACATCCTTAGACTGATTTTGAAGCTTCCCTTCAGTATAGACGTGCTATTTTGAAATAAGCTATGTCTAAATAACTGTTCCAGAATAGCTTATTCCGAAATAACTGTGCAGTGTAGATGTAGCCTCAGAGTGCAGATGAGAAGACCTGGTCCCTGGCCTGAAAAAGACTGCTCTCTAATCTCAGACATGCTGAAATAAATAGGGTAAGAAAAATGAGGGGAAGAGGAAAGATGGAAGGAAATGACTTAGACTATGTCTACACTACACGTTTTTGTGGCAGGAAATATGCTAATGAGGGACTCATTAGCATAACTCGTGATCTCATTAGCATACTTTCTGCTGTTTCTTTTTGTGCAATGGGTTTTTGCGCAAAAAGAAGCCGTGTATCTGCTTCTGTTTTTGCGCAAGATCCTTATGCCTCTCCAGGACAGGCATAGTAGTAAGGTTCTGACTCTGAGGGTGTGTCTAGATTGGCAAGATTTTGCACAAAAGTGCCTGCTTTTGCACAAAATCTTGCTGCCTGTCTACATTGGCCGTGAGTATTTGCCCAAGAACACTGACTTTGTATTGTACAAAATCAGTGGTTCTTGCGCAAATATTATGATGCTCCCGCTCAGGGATAAGCCCTCTTGCGCAAGTATTCTTGCGCAAGAGGGCCAGTGTAGACAGCCAAGTTAATTTCTTGCACAAGAAAGCCTGAGGCTAAAATGGCCATCGGAGCTTTCTTGTGCAAGAGATCATCTACAATGGCACTGATGCTTTTGCGCAAAGGTACATGCCAGTATAGATGCTCTCTTGTGCAAATACTTTTAACGGAAACACTTTTCCGTTAAAAGTATTTGTGCAAAATCATGCCAGTCTAGATGCAGCCTCTGGGTATGTCTAGACTACATGCCTCTGCTGGCAGAGGCATGTAAATTAGACTACCCGACGTAGTCAATGAAGCTGGGATTTAAATATCCCCCGCTTCATTAAAATAAAAATGGCTTCCGCATTGTGACGGCTCAGCTGATCATCGGCACAACGTGGCAGTCAAGACGCAGATCGGTCATGAAGGAAAGCCTTTGCCTGCTGATCCTGTAAACCTTGTTTCAGGAGGCATAAGGGATCTGTCGGCAAAAGCTTTCCTTGCCGACCGATCTGCGTCTTGACTGCCACATTGTGCCGATGATCAGCTGAGTTGGCACAATGTGGCAGCCATTTTTATTTTAATGAAGCGGGGGATATTTCAATCCACACTTCACTGACTGTGTCGGGTAGTCTAATTCATATGCCTCTGCCAGCAGACGCATGTAGTTTAGTCATACCCTGAGTTTACGCATAAGGACATAACAATGGCCATAGTGGGTCAGACCAACAGTCCATTTTGCCCAGTATCCAGTCTGCTGACCGTGGCCAATACCAGATGCCCCAGAGGGAGGGATCACCACAGATCATTCCCATATGATCCCTCCTCTGTCATCCATTTCCAGACCAAAAAAAAAAAAAAAGCAGGTGCATAGTATGGTGGAACAAAAGAAATAATTGTCTGTGGTGCCTCATTTTGAATCGGCACAGTGACAGAAATCAGTCTTGAGAAAGAATTTGAGTAAGGAAGGTGAAGTCTGCTGTGCCAACTCAGAAAGGGCGTGCCATGCTTAGCAGGCAGCACAGGACATAGCATGGGGATGTTTGTGGGAGAAGTTGAAATCTGAGCATGGAGCATCACTGTGGGAGACGGTTTGAGGGGAAAGTACTAAGCAGGTGATCTAAAGCCCACTGACTTCAATGGGAGTCTTTTTATTGACATAATTCAGCTTCAAAACAGCTCAAAGGGAGCAGGGTGGCTATCTGAAATTTGTGCAGCACATGTGGGCAAGACTTTTGAAGTGATGAAGAAGGGGAGGTGATGGAAGGATCTAGAGGAAGTCACATGGTCATAGCAAGAGCCTCCCAGATAATCTTAGCAGCTGGATTTTGAATAGCCTGGAGGAGGAAAGGTGTATGTGAGGGGCAAGAGAAGGTTGCTGTAGTTAAGCTGGTGAGTGAGGGAGCCTGGATGGGAGTTTTAGCTGTCAGGACAAAAAGAAAAGGTCAGATCTTAAACACTATAGTCTTTTGTCCTTTTAGCTTTTCTCTTAGGGGAAACTACATGAGGTAGTGAACAATGAATATTCTGTGTGGCCGATGAAGGATTATGTGGAGAACTCACTGTGTTAAATATATAGGAATATGCATCAAAACGGAATCTGAGTAAATTATAAAATGAAGCATTGAAGCCAATTATGGAAATCAAGCATGATGTAATAGTTAATTAAATCAGCATAGCAAACAGCTTGCTTCCACAGAACTTACATAATAATAGTGTTGAGTCTCAGAGTATTTTGTCCATATAATAATTCTCAGAGACTTTGTGGATTTTTTTTAAAGGGCTTTAATTTGGAGCTTTGTGTTAGAGCTTGAACTGTCAATCCCCTGTTTATCCAGACTGGATAGTTCACTTGGTAAACTGGAATTTACCTCTGAAATCTGAGCTTAACTGAAATCAGAATAAAATAAACCCAGTGGACAGCAGTCTTGATTAAAAATGTATATTTAAAAAGGGTTTTGGTTCCCTGCAGGCTGATAGTAGGAGTTTGCTGGCAAGGGGATCCTTTTATCAGCATAAAGTTGGTTTCATAAATTTTTGAAAGATACTTTGACTACGAACTTAAAGTGAAAACTAGTCATGCAATAAATACACTAGACTGGGAGTCAGGTGATCAAGATTCAATTACCAGTTTTGCCCTGGTTTTCTACATGCGGGGTTTTTGAGGACTATCATTTAGTCTGTGTGTGCCTGTAAAACTGCAGGAGTCTTGCAAGTGTGCATTAAAGTGCTCATATACTACAGTGATAGGACTATTGCATAGGAAGGGCTATAAATAGAGAAATAAAATGAGTGTCCTGTGAATTAATATTTTACATTACCTGATAATGGAGTCACACAATGACGTAGAATTTTTGCAATCTCTCCTTTAAATCCATAGAAGGGTTAGCCATCCTTTAAAGCGTATCAGCATTGTAACTGTCTTGTGTTAGCGATTCCTCCAGCCAGTGTCCCCCTTCACCTGCAGGACGCTTCATGAGGCCTTTTGGAATGAAATAAAATCTTGATTGCCAAAGGACAGTTACATTCATCCGGCTGTTCTACTCCTCTCCCCTCCCCCATTTCCGAAATTCTCCTATTCCTTTGATTAATCAGGTGAACTGATGTTGCTTTATCTGCAGCAGCATGTATACACCCTTGCCTTATTTCCCAGATCAGAAAACCCCTTGTTTGCTGACCTTGAGTTATACCAATGAATGGTGGTAGCAGCTAGGGATGTAAAACCCCATTTAATCAGTTAACTCGTTAAACATGAGGTTTAACTGATTAAGTGGGATCCTGGGCAGGGGATTGCTCAAGCCTGGCTGGAACAGCCCCCAGTTCGTAGGGCTGCTGGCTCAGCTGGCCCTGCATGATGAGCAGTCTGTGGGGCTGGAGCAGCCCTCTGCCTACAGCGGGCCACGGATGTGGGGCTGCTCCCGAGAGTCGGTTAACCATTACCTGGTAAGGGTGACGCTTATCGGTGACATTTAACTGGTTACCTGTTCACATTCTTGTTAGTAGCCTCCTTTTCTTCCCCTTATAAAACACAGAAAGTGCTATTGCTTTGTTTACTAACATCATAACACCTTCCATTCCTTATTGGATCCAGCTAGCAATAGCAGTCAAGATAGCACAGGTTGGGCCTCAACATAGGTTGTACAATCTTAGTATAGAGCACGAGTATATCCTTAAATTGGTAGTCTGCTCTGATGCCCGTGCTCGTCTGTCTTCACCATTATTGCAACCTGCACAAACTGGATTAAAGCTTGCTAAGTTACACCAGCCCATGTGCTTTGCTGTGTAGCCATACCATCAGTTTTAAACAAGCCAGGCCCAGGATGGCGAAAGAGGCGTATCCACAAGCAGTTACAAGTAGAAAGAGCAATTGCTCTTCAGTTACCTCTAGATCTTTTGTGCCTGGGCATTTTATACTTCACACTGGAATAGTGACTATTTAAGGAGGCTGTTCAATAGTTTTCAACATTAGACAGGCTCTATTGGAAATCGATTTTAATAAAATTAAAGTTTTTTTTTTAAAGTGCCAACAATGTTTTGTTAAAAAAATTAAACCTGGTGAATGATGCCTGGATAGGTATTAGTATGTATTGCAATTCGCAGGTACAATGAGCTGGGGTAAGGATGAGTATGGATAAGTTATTTAAAGTAAAGCATTATAAAGAATGTTGTAATTACCCCCAAACCAGGCATTTTAAACACAGATAAAGCAGAATTAAGATTACATTTAAATTAAATCCAAACTTGTTAAGGTAAAAGACACCATTTAGGCTCACACCCAGTATTAATTATGCTGTGCAGTGATGCCATGTATTAACTGTATGATTAAAGTATGTTAGCTATTAAACTGATTTTAAAGACACACTATTTTCTCCTCTCCCCCCCCTTCACTCATTGCTTTACCACATTTACACCAAGGAATCTTAAAACTAATTTAGTATTATGAGTTATTTTGAAATGTTCTGATACCACTACTTCATAACTGATTTTTCATGAACTGGCTTAAACTGTGAGCTAAAGGAATAAAGTTAGCAGCTGCTAATATTTTATTTAAGTGTTTTACAGCACTCTCCCTTCCTCCCTATATAAAATTTCACTTTTTTTTTGGCCCTTCCTTAAAGGCCGAACAAAACTGGAATATGGGCCCAAACATGAGCAGAGAACCGATTGTAGAATGCTGGAAGCCTTCATTGTGTGCAGCATTAACTACATACAACATTAGTGGGTCTACAAAGCTGGCACACAGACAAGGATTTATGTTGCTTGTTTCTATAGCTACAGTAAATGTAATTATGAAAGAGTCAAAGAACACCTTTTGCAAATTCTACTGTAACCTCACATAGCTAATTACATTTATTTTTTTGGCTATATAGGAAAAAATGCTCATTTTGAATTTAACGTAAGTAATACCATTTTCCATCTTTGTTATGTATTTTATGTCAGAATACTTATCTCCAAAGAGCCTGGGGTTCTCTCTGTAAACATATTACAAATATTATTACCTCTTATTTTCTGGATGAAAGATAAAGTACTGTGTGTGCCCAGAGAAGCATTTCTCTTTTACTTTTTACTGCTTGCTACATACCACTGCAAATTCAGCATGAAATCACCGCAGAGATAATTCATGCTATTCTCTAGTATGTTGTATTAGACTATAGGCACCTCAGAGACTGCAACATTATCTCTGGGAATACAAACTATGTAAATATCGTCTTACAACACAGGGTTATGTTAGATGTTAGCTTATGTAATTTTGTTAGCAACAAAAGAGAAATCAAGTAAGGAGCATTGATTTTTTTTCTTTTGTCATGAAAGCTGGACTTTCTGCCAACTGCCTTCAGAATATTTTGTTGAAGGAAACAAAGTGTTTTTTTCCTCTCTCCCCCTATTTTTTGTAGGAACAACTGGCTAACCAATGATGCGTAGGTGAAGTAGAATTCAAACTGAACAAATTATTTAAAATTGTGGAACAAGAGGCATTTGCAGGGTTACCTACAGTAATACAGAACAAGTATTGTGAACTCGTAAAAAGGTACAAGTGATTGCTTTAATAATAATTTGAATCTCTAATCTATAGATCTAGAAATTGGACTGAAAAAGTTAGAGTTCAGGTTTTCCTCATGATAATTCTGATTTTATCAGATTTGATACTAAATCACTGATTTTTCTTATCTGTACATCTGTTCAATGTTACAGATGGGTCCCAACCATTCGATACAGGAATTCCTGTACCAATGGGAAATTCAGATTTGGATTTGTGTTTATTAGACTGAACTGAACCCTAAATCCACGCACTTCGTAACTTCAGGAAAGCTTTTTAGATTTTGACCCAAACTTCAAGCCTCAGCACATGTGTACTCAACACTGGGGAGTACAGTGGGATTTAAAAACATGGAAGAGAAAGGGAATAACACAACTCTGAGCCAGAGAATTTTGATGACATTTCAACAAAGATTTAATGAAATGTGGTCAAAAGTATGACTGGGTGGCCATTGCTGTGTCTGAAAGAGCAATAATTACAGCAATGGTAGTTAGCTATATTTTTTTACATGGAAGTATCTTGTACTTCTCTCTCTCTCTGTCACACACACACCGAGAAAATAAAGAAGGAAAATATTATTGATCCCATCTCATTGTCCTAGTGCAGGTAGTTTATCTCAAGATTCTCTCTAGTGCTTTATTCAGTCCAATTTGTAATGAGTCAGCTCACAAAGTATACCTTGGGAGATTATTCCATGGTTTCCAAGTTAAGAAATTTGTCCTTCTATTAATCTAAAGTCCTTTCTTCTTATTTTCTCTGTATTGCTCTTAATTTGACTATGCAGAGTTCCTTTTCTTCCTGGGTATTTACATAGCCTAAATACTTACAATAAGCTATCTTCTCTCTCAGCTATTCTTGGACAGAGTCAGAAGGTCTGCAATGAATATTCTAATTGGCCCTGATTGTGTGAGTTGCTGAGTGTTGGACCAAATTAATAAAAAATAAAGCAAAATACAAAAATAGATAAATATAATTGAAAACAGAGAAACCAAGAGGTAAAAACCTGGAATGTTTGAGGTGCTTACCAGGCAGATTTTTTCTAAACATGTTGAGCACAAAATATATACAACCAATGTGGTAGATTATTTCTTTTCCCAACACAATTCAGATGAGAGAAGAAAATACAGAAGGGAAAGGAGGGGTCTGGGCCTATGCCAGCCAGAATTCCATATCCCTCATTTTGGGGGGGGGGAGGTGTTTTCTGTCATAATGTGTGCAGGTGTGCCTAGTAAGTGAGGTAATCGTCAGCATTTTCTGACAAGAAAAGGGACATTTTCAGGAAAAGTTTGGCTATATTCATCCTGTTTCTTCACTAGCTCTAGCATGTAAAATATTTTCACCACATTGGTGACAGATTTTTGTCATTTGCAATGCAAATGATTTAAAAAAAGATCACAAAAGCATACAGTCACTGAACTATCAGATGTATGAAATGCAGAAAAATCTTTCAAAGTAACTCCTTTTGTTTTAATGCTAGTTGTTTTTAAACTAAATACAAAATGCGTGGAAACAAAGATAATGAAGTTTTCTCCAACATAGGTAGCTTTTAGATTTAATCTCATGGTTGCTCAGTCATTTTATATTTTGTCTGTGATAATAAAGCCCAACAAAAACAAATACCCAGTTGCATTTCCAAGTTCAATTAGAACTGCCCAAGAATTTTTCCAACACTTTTGTTTGTCAGAAAATGCAGATGTCTTGGAACAAAGATTTTTTTTTCACACAAACATATCAGTTGGAATGAAATTGTTTCAGGATGGCATTCTGGGAGACTAACAACAATTCCTAAAATAGCTAATACCCAAGAGGTTGGGACAGTTACTTAAAATATGAAGACCCAGGTTCAAATCTTAATTTTGTTTCTTTCAAAATGTTTCAATCTACTTTTGTTCTAATGCAAAGGACACCAGAGGTAAATTTCTAGATTTATTTTTCACAAAATGGAATGCTTGTGTTCAGGCTAGCCCTAGATGGCATGCAGAGAGCAGAAAAATGGGTACAGAGCTAGAGTTTACTGGGAGAAAACTTTTTCTTCATAAAATTTGCATAATCGGGCTTGATAGTGTATTAAGGGTATTAAAATCTAATACATTTCTTTGATTCCTAAGGAGCTTTTACATTTAGCAGGTTGTAAGTGTCTTAGAACGCTAGTGGATCTTTGATTAAATTCTTTCTTTGTTTTCCACATAGAGACAAGCAGTAGTACTATGTGAATGCTTCTACTCAGTGAGTGAAGAAGAGAGAGATATTCAATAACTAGTGACATTTCTTGATAGCTTTCAGTATGATTGAACTGAGTTACATTTACAACTTTGCAAGCCTCTTGTTGTTCAGCATTGTAGTATGACATTACACTCATATGAAAACTAGAATTATTTTCCTCCTTTCCAGGGCCCTGAGCCACAGTGCTGTTATTTCTGCAGCTTTCCCAAGATACATGGATTGTGGTAAGCAGGACAGGCCCTTCCAGTGTGGAGCAGGAACAACAGGGACTTCCCCAGTAGCATTGGACTAGGAAGAGGCTTGATGTAGGTCTCCTTGGGCCTGCCCAGTCCCTACATGCTAGGGATGGCAGGTTGTTTTTTACAGTCTGGACCATGGGCCTTTACTTTGTCTGCTGGATATTGTTTATCCCAATGGTTGCAAGCTTTTGATCTTCATGGACCCCTGGCAGACAGTTTCCCTGTCCCCGCCCTGCGCACTCCTCTATCCTCCCCTCTTTCCACATCCTCTCAGTTCTACTTCTCTCCTTCCCATTCAATGCCCCTAATTAGCAGCCTTTATGAAGTACCCAGTGGCTTCCTTCCTTTCCTCCCTACCTTGATCTGATCAATTCCACCCCCCTAGTCTCCTTATCCCTACAATAACTAAATAAAACATTCTATCACTCCCTACCCCTGAATTTTTAAAATTTTATCTCTCTTTGTAGGTGCTAGGGCAGTATCTAACACAATGGGGCCTGGTCTTGTTTGGGCCTTATTGGGTTAATGCAATAACAATGATAACGCTGAGGTGAATGTAGTTGTTGGAAACTTACAGACAGCACAGGCCAGATGTTCTGGTTTTGCTAGCCAAGTGGAAAGTTATGGGGAGAAAAGCCATCTTTGCACCACCTGGATCCTGTGCCTGCATTGGCCCTATTTCCAAAACAGGGCAGCTTTAAACTACATTGATTGCCAACTCTTCTGGAAGCCAAGGCCCATCCAGGTACACTAGACCCTTGTACTCCATCCAGGCACACTAGACAATAAACTGAAAAGAAGCTTTGTGCCACCATAGACAATCTTCCTAAGCCAGGTAAACTGGCTTTAAGGCTGCTTTGCACTCACTAGAGCGGTGCAAAGCAACTAGAGTTAGATGGAGGGTTTGGCCTTACTTCTGGAAAATGACCTTTCAGCTCACCAATAAACATAAAACAATTTTGTTTGAATATGCTTGAGTATTTGAAGGTGACAGATTGTGGATAAACCCTTCATAAAAAACCCTCTCATAGTTTTTGAAGCAAGCAAAAGACTGTCATTTTTGTGTTGCAAGAATGACAAATGAGAGCCATCGATGGGGAAACCAGATTGTAGAGATATTAGAAAGGCATTTAATAAGCAAGTAAAGTAGTTTACTAAATGCCACTGTAAAGTGGGAATATATGTTAGTTGGGATGACAGCATTTTTTATGACCATTAACCTTTTTGCTGTTGAAAATTCATTTGAAATGCAAAACACAGAAAGGGCAAATAATCTTGCAGTGGTGTAATTGGGAAAATCAAATGTCACGCACTGCAAACAGTTATGTAAAATGATCAAGTTGAGACTGCATCTTGTTTTCTGAACTGGTATGTGTATATCTTTTGACTTGCATGAAGATACATTTCTGCTATTCAGCCTAAGAGGTGTCCATTTTTCCTGGTTTCGTCTCTAGTTGGTGTTCCTCTGTTGATTTCAAAACCACTCTAACTATCCTCAACAGGAGAAGAGAGAGAGACAACTTTCAGTTCTCCTTGTCATTCAGAATAACTACACAACTTCTCATACTTCTACCTTTCTTATTTCTACTCCAACCTATTTACGATGAGAGCCTTGGGTTGCTGGACCACAAATATACACCAAAAGGTGAAATGGTGAAAGAAGGCAGGTTGATAACTCTGCCATGTGATCCTCTCTCTACAGAGCAGCCAGCAACAATGCAAACAGCCCCATTACAGCCTGCCAGATACAGCTTCAACATGGAGAAAATAGGTCTGGGGGAAGAGAAGGCAGCTCAACCTCCCTCCCTGGTTGGTCAATTCTTGACTTCTCTGAGACAGCTTACAAAGGATGCTAATTAATGGCACCATATTCTGCACAATAAGTTCAGTTTTGAGTATTTGCAGAAGACCAGTTAAGAGAACTGTTGATTAGGTACAGTATTTCCACTCTGACCCCGGATGGTAGTATATGGGACAGCCATGTTGATCTTTTTGTTTCTTCTTCCAAACTTAGAGTAAATTTTAGACTTACATTTTCTGTCCAAAGGAAGTTTTAGTGAGCATTGTTTTACCCATGTAAGTGACTGTTACAGTGACCATTTTATACATAGACACTGCAAAAGGGTGGCACTCACCTCTCACAAGCACCCCCATTCTGTGGCCCCATGTGTGTGTCTGCACTGTCCTGATTTGAAGCTGAAAGCCTCTTCAGCAACTCAGCCTTCCAGCTGAGTCCCCCTGCCCACATCCGTGTGTGACTCCTGCAAAACTCTTCTGGGGTACACATCTCAATGTCCTCAGTAGTGTCCCTCTGAGTCTGTTCCCCTCTCTGCATGAGAGAGGTGCCACCAGAGTTCCTTCTGCTGGAGCCAACATCAAGGCTTTTTCTTAAAAGTCCCAGCATAGTTCATCAGTCTCTAACCAACGTTCCCTATGGAGCTGTCCATGGTGCTGCTACCCTCTCAGTCAACCAGCCTCACAGCCTGCTTGAAAACTTGAAAAGGGATGTTACATTTTGATTAAGAAGCTAATTGAGTAGTTGATGGAATTTCCAACCAGTCCCTTCTGGCACTGGAGTTCCCTCTGTTCCTTTGCCTGCCCTGTTTCCTTTTCCCCACAGTGGAGATTGTGCTGGGGGGAACTGGCCTTTAAGTGCCTGATATAGAGGCAGCAAAGGGGTAGGGGAGAGAATGTGAGTATTCGACTCGACTACCTGATAAGCCTAGGCTTATTAGATAGTCAGCTATTCAACTACACTTTTACATCTCTACTCCGGAGACACTGACTGCTATCTGGTTCTGCAGCTCCTTTTATAGGGCCTTGCTGGCCTTTCATTGGCCGCTTCTCCTTCAGCCACTCTAGCCTGCTTGGAGGATTTCTCAGTAGTTTGGAGGAATTTTCTGACGCGGGGCAGGACCACAGTGCCTCCAGCAGGGGGGCCTAAGGGCTTGGTCTGGTCATCACAGTCAACATCACAGCTTTATTCTATTGACATGGCATCAGCATTGTTTAAATAGATTGGGGAAAAAATAAGTCAGGCCTAGCCCTGTTTCCATTTAAGTCAGCAAGAGTATGATCATGCTCTTCAAAAAATCTGAATAAATTAATATTTGTTGTTATAGTACATTCAGCCTTTAACTGTTACTGGTTAGAAACTGTCAGTCATGTGACAAGTCTCAGTGTTCAGCTGCAAAGTTCATTTGTTTTGTGGTCAGAGTGGTCATTACCTAAACTTCAGAAGAATTCTTGACCTCAGCTGCCAATGCAGATTCTTTGAAAATAGTCACAAGTCATGGGCAGGTCTGAGGTCAGCTGCTCAGGTTAGTATTTAGTTTTGATGCCAAATGCCTCTTTTATCAAAACGAGTGAAAACAGAATGTAAATACTGTGGAAGTATCATCTTGTAGGATTCTAGTTAATATCCTAGAATGTACTCTTGAGGCCTGTTATGTGCTCTGAATTCTCACTGCAATGGAACATTTTTCAGATGGAGGGAGATAGGTAGAACTCCACCCCCCCATTTACTTTTACATGCCCAAAGCCAATTACATTCCAATGGGTAATGAATGCTTAACTTTGTGAGACTCCTTCAGAGGTCCCAACCACAGAGGCTGGGCCTTATTTTGACCCAGCATTTGGCCAGAGAGAACAGAAAGCTGCTGCAATCAGAACCCTTTGCCACCAATTTTGTGTTGGTGAGACAGGATGGCTCAAACACACTGGCTAACTGAATGAATACTTTGCCACTCCAGTACGTCCTCCAGTCATCTGGGCCGAACAGGGGACCAGTTTGAAACCAGCATCCATCACGATGTTGAGTGCTGCTCCGTGATTCTGCTGGGTTTTCTCTGTAAGATTAAATTGTATTGCATTTTATGTCACAATTAATATTTGTATTAGAATGTATAGAATGTATATAGATTGACTACTCAATTTAACCAAAATTAAGATGTACTGCATTTTGAGGTATAGTATATTGACCTCGGCTCACTTCAGTCAATGTTAACCTGCCAAGTAAACACATCAATCTTGATGTTTTCCTCACTGGAAAATATTGCTAAATATTCAAGTACTGAGGTATTTTCTTACAGAATATTTTACAGCTTTACAGCTCAATCAGCTCTTTCTCCCTCTCCCTTACAAACCTCATCACTTATATTTGATTGCTTCCTCTTATAAACAAAACATAAACCCAAAGAAAAATACGTTAGCAACTTTGTGTTTTGCACTCACCCACCTATGTCTCAACTATTTTAGTTATTCATTGGTCATATCTTTGAAAATATTGGAGGCTGATAGTTTTTAGTGTGTTCGAGTTAAAAAATAGAACTTGTATATTAAAAAGTGTGTTTAGATCTGCCTGTCTCTACTGTATTTTCTTATGTTGGCACATCACCATAGTAACTGAGCACCTCTGACATAATTAAAAATAGCTATGTGTTTTTTTCTTTTTAGCCTGTATAGTACAAACAGTTTGGCTCTGTGTGTGTGTGTGAATTGAGTATGTGAGCATGTGTGAGTAAATTATTGTGATAATGCTAAGATGAGGAAATGTTCTGGTTGGTTTTCATAATCTGCAGAAATAAATTCTATAGTCTAGGTGCAGCTGATGTGAAAGCTGCATTGCCCACATTTGTAACAGTTTCATTGGTTGTGGTTTCATTATTCTGGTATAGATGTCCTGGCAGGTCATAATTGTGGAGGAAGTGGGGATGCTTTAGGAAGCTTGGATGATTCTTTTAGCGAGCCTTGAAATGAACTTTAAAGGCAATAGAGAGGCAGTGTATAAAGTGGAACAGAACTCTCTGGGGCTACGTCTACACCACAGGGTTTTTGCGCAAGAAGTCTTTTGCGCGTCCACACCTCAAAGCGCATCACAAGAGCGATGTGCTTTTGCGCAAAAAACCATCCACACTGCATGGACACTGCATGAACACTCTTGTTGAAGAAAGAATGGCCATCAGAGCACCTGTGCTTTTTTGGATAGGCTCTATTTGCGCAAAGAAACACCTGCGGAGCATCCACACTTGCCTTTTTGCCCACAAAAAGCCCTCTGTTTCTGCCATTTTACTGTCGATTTCCTTGCACAAAAACACACTTGAGGTGTGGATGCTCCCCGGGTTTTTGTCCAAAAATGGCCATTTTGGGGCAAAAACCTTGTAGTGTAGATGTATCTTGGCTGTATAACTCTTGCTGCTTTTGAACCAAAGTGGCCACTTAAGCTTGCAGAGGGCAAGTAAGCCAGGCCTAAACCCATGTGAGGCTTGTGTGTTCCATGCCTCCCTCCATTTCCACAATAGTCAGGCTAATAGCCAGACCCATATGGCATCCTTTTCCCAAACCCACATGTCTTAACAGTGTTCTGGAGAGTACTTCATTGCATTACAAACCCTCTGGCTTTGACGCATTCTTGTGGGTGGCTGTGTGGCCTGCTCTTTTTTCCCCACACCCTCCCCAAGTTCTCAAGAACTTGCTCGGTGGGCTAAACTGGTAGTCAAATGCTCCCTAATTTAAGGGTTTTCTTACCAAAGGATTTGAGGCTTATGATAAATGAATCATTAACAGGTTTAGGACCCGATTTTTCTGAGCCTGCAAATTTAATTCATCCATGTTTCCCTGTGCTGAATAAAAGGCACCTGGTAAAATTACTTGCATGCCGGTGAGTTAAATGACAATCAGAACTATAAAGAACAAAATGAACAGAAGATTGAGGGGAGGGGGCACACACACACACACACACACGCTTGTACATCTGTCACAATAGTAGTGACTGACTGAGGGTATGTCTACACAGCCACATTATTTCAGAATAACTAATATTATTCCAGAATAACAAAGAGCTCATCTACATAACAAGCCATTATTTCAAAATAATGTTGAGCTGGAGGACTTCTTTCTCCGACTTCCATAACCCTCATTTTACGAGGAGTAAGAGAAGTCGACGGAAGAGTGTTCTACATTCGACTTCTTGTTGTGTACACAGCACCAAAAGCCAAATTAAGCTATTTTGACTTAATCTACACGATTGATGTAGCAGAAGTTGAGTAGCTTAATTTGACGTTAGCCCTGCTGTGTATACGTGCCCTGACTGACTCTCCCTTCCCTTCCCACCATTCCTTGCCCTCCATGCCTGCTTGGACCTTGGGGCAGGCCTGCCTCTTCTGGTACCTGTTGCCTTCTGAGGCGCTACGTGGGAGGGGGGGAGGTGCCAGGCAGGGCGGATGTCTGCCAGGGGTCACACCAGAATGTGGCCAGCAGTGGGTTTTGGCACTGTGCGGGAGGGAAGGGATGGGAGCTGCTATCACCCACAAGGAAGGGGGAGGGGAGCAATGAACTGGCCCATGTCTTTGCAGAGCTCATCTCTTTTTCCCGCCCCTCCACTCCACAGCTGGAAACAGTTTGTCCCTTCCTGCCCAGAGTGTGGAAAACAGCTAACACCGCCAGCCTACTGCTGGCCACCAGGATAACTCCTTCCTGCCTGTGCTGTAGCACCCATGCCCAGGGATCTTGACTGCAGGGGCTTCAGAGAACGCAGCCAGAGAGGTGGCTCAGCAGGCAAGAGTGCCCGGGGCAGAGCAGTCCCATGCTCCAGGGACAGGATCCAGGGTGCGCGCATGTTACCAGGGGCTGCTGTGGAGCCTGCCAGTTTGGGGTGTGAACAGGCTGTAAATCACTCCAGCCTCCCCCACCATTCCAGAACTTAGCGGAAAGGCTGCCCCAAGCCAGCACTGTGCCAGCTTTGGTACATGCAGGCCTTAGCTCCTCTTGGTCAGCACCCCGGGCTGGAGGGTCTTGGGCTTTCCTTGGAGTGCAGCCCAACCAGAGGCCATGGGGGAAGGAAGGAGCCTGCCGGCCAGGCTGTTACATTGCTGAGTGCTCTGACTAGGGCTGGCTCTGGGCATGGCTCTGGGAGAGGGATGTGCCCTGCTGGGAGGCACTTGGAGGAGCAGCAGGGCTGGGGCAAGGCAGGAAGATACAGCAAGGGGAAAGCAAGGAAAGGGCTGATGGGTGGCGGCGGAGGTGATATGTACCTGGCCGCCTGGCTCCACTCACCAACCACCACAGCTCACAGTGCGCAGCCAGTGCTGCTGGAAGCAGGAGGGGCTTCTGGCCAAGAGCCGGCACACAGCAGGGGCTCTGCTGACAAACCAGCAGGGGGAACTACTGGCCCCAGGCGCTGCATCTTTGCCCTGCCACTAGCCTTGCACACTCACCCCCATCACTGGCCACTGAGCCCTGCTCCTTCTACTCGTAGCTGGTGAGTGGGTGGCTGGCAAGTTGGGATCCGTCCATCAGCAAGACTCCGTAGTACTGATTGGGGGGAGGGAGAGAAACAGAAAATATGGGACAGTTTGTCCATTTTTAAGAAAAAGTCAGGACACCTTCAGGATGGCTTTCATACAGGATTGTCCCTTTAAAATGGGACTCCTGGTCATCCTGTCCATGCATTAGTGTCCACAACCTATTATACTGTAGATGCACATATTAGTAGGTTGAGTTAGGGCCCATCTAAAAGTCAAGCCAAGGGTATCATTACCCAGCTCATACATTGTAGGAAAGAAAAAGACTTAATGTAGCATTATACATTAAAAATTCATGCATTTCCCTCCCTGGTTCAGTTTAGAATGCCCTCGTGGGAATATCCTCCAAACATGTCAACGTGGAAATATTTACCTCTTCCTCCTAAGGAAGATCGAGGTTTTTTTCCTGTAGTTTTCCCTGACTCCTGCTATGTCTGTGCTGTTGAAATTCTTGGCTATGAAAGCAGAGAATGTTGTTGCCCTAGAGGTGATGTTACTGCTGCTCCAGAAGTCTGACTAGTCAGGCCACAGCACTTCACATGTTCAACTGTTGAAAGCACAGACTTTTATATTGATGTCTCGGGGCTCTAAAAACAACTCCTCCACTTGAGCTAAAGGGGAATCAATAGCACTCAATAAGCAGGAAAAGCATAGATTCAGCAGCGGCGGCTTGAAGGCCTTCTTGGGAAGCTTCAGTCAATATAGATTGTGCTTACTGTCATTTAATAGTAAGGGGATACTGCAATCCTAAATATCTCCACTGCTTTTACTACTTCCAGATCCATTTATACAATATACAAAATGGCTCAAGGCAGTTCCCCTTTCTCTTTGAATTTCATATAAGAGCCATTTCCAGCCTTAAAAATTAAATGGAATCAATGAGATGTGCCTAATTAAACAAGCTAAAACTGGATTCCCAAGAATCAAACCTGTAATTTTCAGCACTATTGCTCCCTTTAATTCAGTGTGCTTAAATATGTCCCTAAAATGATGAAGGAAAATCTTCCCAAGTGTGAAGGTACTTCTATTAGAATATATTATAAAATTCATTAGATTTGGGCTGAGCAGGGCATGGAACATACAAAGATCTCATTCACTCAGCCAACATAATTTACAACTCCACTTGTTTATTTAAAAACGTATAAAATGAAGTATATTTGTGTTACTGAACCTCTCTACTGGTGTGATAAGTGAAGAGGGTTTTTTTTTCCTCACCAGTCTTTGGTTCCAGTTTATAGACCCATGCTGAATTTGGGAAAAGTATTTGAAAAAATCTCCTTACATTTTCATATGGGCAATATGCATTTGCTAATCCAGAGCAAAAGTTTTGCCAGCAATGATAATCCATGATCAAGGTTAGACTAGATCATTACAATATTGTTTTGATTAGCATAAGTAGCAAGATGTCTAGGCAGATTTCAAGCTCATGAAGTGTAGTTACGTGCTCTCCATACCTGTCCTATTTAATCTAACCTAGCTTTTGCATCAGTTAGAGAAGTCAAGAATATAACATCTAAATCATCATTGCTCTCAACAATCAATTAGTTTTCTACTGACTCATATCCCTTGTGCTATACTGTTCGTTGCTTCTTTAACAACTGCTGGCCTGTTAAATACCCCTCAGAATCCCCTTTGAAATAGGTGGATGTTCTCTTTCAATTTCAGCTCATGACTATGCAGTGGACTTAGTGTCTCAAAAGAAAAAAATAGATTTTGATAACATAATATGCCCATGTTATTCAAGTTATACATAGCTTAGCTTTTGTTGATCAGATTTTCATTTTAAACTATACCAGTGACTCCTGAGAAATGGTAAATTATTGTTTTTATTTTGGTGTATGACAATACAATGCCTGACTTCCAACTGCATATTGAGGATTATATCTGCCGAGATAGCAGCTCTGCTGAGTGATTGTCCCCATACACACTGCTGAAATCATTTTATGAAATCATTCTTTATTTTTATTGTACAATTTTTTGCTTTAGCCTGGTAGGATGGATCCACTGATCCTCTTATGCTACCACTTGGATACTCACTCAGCCATAAATTCACCTTAGAATGTTAAAGGAGACATCAAATTCCTTAAATTTTCCCTTTGAAACTTCAGATCAGATCCGTGATTTGAAAATCAGAAGGTATTAATAGTTTGCATCTTACAGTCCGGCAACAAATCTATCAAAATGTGGTAGGGATGTAAAATTCTAGTTTACCTAATACACATTATGTTTAATCACTTTACTGGGATCCCCCCTGCCCAAGCTGCAGTGGGTCCAGCTGTGCTGGAGCATCACACACCTGTGGCCCTGTGGGTCCGGTTGTCCTGGATCAGCCCCCCCACTCCTGTTGGATAGCCATTTACTGGTAAGCATCACCCATTCGCATCCCTAAAATGTAATGCAAAATATAGAACAATTTGATACTTCTGTGTAATACATGTGAACTTACTCTTAATACCCGACATTGAGATCAGTGCTCAGATTTGAAAGGTCAGGAAAAACCCAGATAAATGAACCATATTTTATGTTCTAGGAAAGAGTGTATCACATTTAAGCTGAATGTCCGTGTCTGAGGGAGTAGTTGTCATGAACAGGGGGAGTGCTGACCAGTACCGAGTGACTAAGGGGTTAACTCAGGTAGCTAGCAAAGGTGTTGGCCAGGAGCCGGAAGAGCCAGTCAAGATAGAGGCTTAGAATTTAAACTGGATATAGGTTCCCTGCTCGCTTTCTTTGTATGGGAGAGTTTCACCAGGGGATGAGAGACACAGAATGTTTTAAACCCAGGCAGGACTACCATACCACCCTATGGAATTCAGGGCACATAGAGAAAATTGGAAGTGAGTATTAGGGAAATGTGAGTCCAGTCATGTTCAGGGTAATTTTTCTTTATTTTGTGGCTTGGTTTGAACTGCTCTGTGTGATTCTGTGCCTTCCCTCCCCCTTTACCATCTAAGCATTGTGCCAGAGATGTTCTTTGATGTTTTGTTTTCCTTAGTTGCTCTGTACATCTAGGAGCCAAGTATGCTTTATCAAGTTTATCTTTTGTTTTGTAATACAGATCACTTCTTTTAAGGTGATGATTTGATTCTTGTGTCCGGGAAGGTCTGTCTGTGGGTATCTGCATGCCTCCGACTGACGGGTCAGCTACCTTAGACTGCAGCTTGTTTTGCTCTTTTCTTTTACAAGTTTTTTGGGGTAAAAGAGTGTGGGATACCCCTGAGGGTGGTTACAAGTATTCACCCCTCTTTTTTTTGTGGGATCAAAAGCACTTGATGGTGGCAGTGATTCACCAAAATCTGTGTATTAGGATTCTGGGGGGGAGTTTTTGTAACCAGGGCCTGTAGAGGCAAGGTTTTGAAGATCTCTTGTGGGCCCCCACCTTCTGTATTTGGAGTGCCGGAGTGGGGAACAGTGTGGACATTAGTGGAATAGTTTCAGCTCAGTTAGGCTGGGAGGGCAGCTGGAGTAGTGCAGCTCATCTGGATGGGGGGCAGGGAGCCTGCATGCAGCTCAGCTGGGCTGTGAAAGCCTTCATGGGGCTTGGCTGTGCTGGGGAAGTGGTGTCAGGTGCCTGCGTGTGGCTCAGCTGGGCTGGGGAGGGGCCATTAGCAAGCTTAGCTGCACTGGGGAGGAGGAGGGGACACAGGAGCCAGGAGGATGGTGGGGACAGAGGATGTGTTGAAATGACCTCCCCTCATCTGGAAAAATCCCTTATCCAGGACCAGTCAGGTCCCAAGGGTGCCAGACCAGGGAGGTCCAACCTGTAGTATGCTTTTTTGTCAGAGAGATACATGACACATTGAGTAGGCTAATAACAACTGCCAAGAAAACTGTTTTTCTCCCATAAGGATTTTGAAATTTTGGCTGTTACACATAATATATGATGAGAAAAGTCCATAGAATTCATGGGACTATGTAGAAGTTACTTTGAAAAAAAAATTGTTTCTCACAGTCACTTCTGTTTAATATTTTAGCATATAGAGTAGAGCTAAATTTTGTGAATATCTATAAATCTCTGTCTCTGTGTCTCTCTCTATCTAAGGGTATGTCTACACTGCCACCCTAGTTCAAATTAGGGTGGCTAATGTAGGCCTTCGAACTTGCAAATGAAGCCTGGGATTTAAATATCCCGGGCTTCATTTGCATGTTCCCGGGAGGGTGCCATTTTTAAATGCTCCGTAGTTCGAACTACCTGCCCGCGGCTACATGCGGCACGGACTAGGTAGTTTGAATTAAAGCTCCTAATCCTCCTTCAAGGAGTAACAGCTTCCTCTTCTCCTAATTACAGCAAGATATGGGTTTGGTTATGCCAGGACAACCAGAAGTCTGCATCTTGGGGTCTTCAAAGTATTTGAATGCTTCAATATCTGAGATATAGGTGAGAGGATTATTCTAGGAGGGGTGGGTGAGATTTTGTGGCCTGCATTGTGCAGGGGGTCAGACTAGATGATCATAATGGTCCCTTCTGACCTTAAAGTCTATGAGTCTATAAGTCCCAGGAAAAGGACTGTTTTCCATAACATGCAAATGGAAGGGCTGGTCTTCAGAGGGATGAGATACTGAGAGTAGTCAGTGAGGGCATTGAGCCCGCAGGGAAGAGCTATCCTGCAGAGTTTCCATGCAGTAGCCATGTCACCAAGGGCGTGGCCAACAGGGCTAGGCTCTGCCATCTTGTGTGCCAGCACAACATGTAACACCCCTGCCCCAAATCTGCTATAGCCCCAGGAAAGGCAGGGGGAAGAAAAATAGGCCCTGTCGGCCTGAGGGAGCTGGGAGGAGAGAGCTTTTGGGGATTGGGTGAAGAAGAAAAGGCCTGTGCTAGAAGGACCCCCACTCTGAGCCCCTCCTCAGCCCCAAACCTCACTCATGCATTCCCTCTTGCCCCTGCTTCCAGCACTGCCACCCCCTTACATCCCCAAGCACCTGACTCCTGCCCTTCCCCCTCCAGCTTTCTGCCCTGACAGACCGGCCAATGCTGGCAAAAGACACAAACTAATATTTTTTAAAAGGCATATCAGAAAGAAGAAACCTACCAGTGCCAGTCAGTGGGACCCTGGATGATCATGGTGCATTCAAGGAAGACAAGGTTGTCACAGAGAAGCTCTATAAATTCTTTACTGAAGGGGATGTGAGGGAGATTCCCACACCTGAGCCATTCTTTTTAATTGACAAATCAGAGGAATTGTCCCAGATTGAGCTGCCAGTAGAGGTAGTTTTGGAACAAATAGATGAAATAAACAATAAGTCACCAAGACCAGATGGGAATCTCACGGGCTCTAAAATAACTCAAATATTAAATTGCAGAACTGCTAATTCTGGCATATATAGCCTATCGCTTTTTACCAGATGACTGGAGGTTAGCTTATGTGACATCCACTGGATTACAAAAAAATGCTCTGGAGCTGATCTTGTCAATTACAGGCAAGTAAACTTAACTTTAGTAATAGGCAGATTGGCTGAAATTATAGTAAAGAACACAATTACCAGACAAATAGATGAGCACAGTATGTTGGGGAAAAGTCAATGATGCTTTGCAATGGGAAATCATGCTTCAGCATGATCATAATTCTTCAAAGTCTCAGCAAGCACATGGACAAGGGAAGGCTCTTTCTCATGGACCAGTAACTGGTTAAAAGACAGGAAGCAAAACATAGGAATAAATGGTCAGTTTTCATGGAGAGAGGTAAATAGTGAGCCCCCCCAAGGATTTGTTACTGTATTCAGCATAATATATAGAAATCAGTTCACATATTCATAAATGATCTGGAAAAGGAGATAAAATATGAGGTGGCAGGTTCACAGATCATGCACAGATGCTTCAGGGGGTAGCTGAGTTAGTCTGTTACAGAAAAAACAACAACAAATGGTTTGGTAGCACTTTATAGACTAACAAAACATGATACCATCTACATGTTTTGTTACTCTATAAAGTGCTACCAGACCAGATCATGCAAAGTTACTCAAGATAGTTAAATCCAAAGCTGATTGCAGTTTCAAAGAGATTTCATAAAACTATATCACAGGGCAACAAAATGGCAGATGAAATTCAATGTTAAATGCCCACAATTCACTCTGGAAGACATAATCCCAACTGTGCATTTAAAATGATGGAGTCTAAATTAGCTGCTTCCATTCAAGAAATAGATCTTGGAGTTACTGTGGACAGTTCTCTGAAAACATTAGCTCAATGTGCAACAGCTGTCAAAATACCAACTGTTAGGAACCATCAGGAAAGCGATATAGAATAGACTATAAATATCATAATGCCATTATATAAATCTCTAGTACTTCCGTACCTTGAATACTGTATACAGTTCTGGCTCTGACATAGGCAAAAGGTAAAACAAATAAAGTGGAGTTCTTCTTTCCAAAGCACATGGTCATCTTGTGGAACTCATTGACAGCCAAAAATAAAACAGGCCAAAAGTAAAAAAATTGAAAAATGAATGAAATAAGTCCATGGGTGATAGGTCCATCAGTGGCTAGTAGGCAAGCTAGTCAGGAATGCAACTGCATATTCTGGGTGTCCTACACCTCTGACTGCCAGAAGCTGGCACTGGCTGAGAGGGGCTAGGTCACCCAACAGTTGCCCTGTTCTGTTTGTTCCCCCTGAAGCACCGGGGTGCTGGGCTGGTGGGCCATGGGTCTGATGCAGCACAACCATTCTGGTGTTCTTCCAGTAGCACTTCACACCACCACTCAGGGCAGAAGGAAGTGCCTCTGGCCACACAGGTGCTCCTAGAGACACTTGCTCCAGTGTGGTAGTGTGTGGCACTGGATCCTCACCTGTGTAAATCACAGTTGTTGAGTTCAGGCAGCTATGACAATCCACATGAACTGAGAATATGGACTGTGGTCGCCTGAGCTCCCAGGAGCATAACTGTTGTATCATCCTTAATGAGACGTCACTGAACTCCTGCTGTGACTGCTGGGCTTTGTTGTGCCCCCCTTCTTCCCTCAGCTTGACACAGGTTTGTGCCTCTAGTGCAGTAGTCACCAACCAGTAGATCAGGATCTACTGGTACATCCTGGAGCCTCTGACAGGTGATCCCGACAGGTTTGGCCAAGAGGTTATCAAAGGCTGGCACTTCATCTGCCCCTCCCCTCACTGCTGCACATCTCCTGCCCTTTGCCTTGGAGCTCCCCCTTCCATTTGCTGGGCAGGGCAGGGCAGGGAAGGAAGAAGAGGGGGTGCTGATGTCAGGGTGCCCCCTCTCCCACCCTGTATTATATCTCCACAGAACAGAGGGGGGCACAACAGAGCTTGGTAAGAAGAGAGTTTGCTGGCTGCTTTTGAGAGTGGTGCAGGGCCAGGGCAGAGTTGAGCTCCTCCTAAACCCAAACTCCCTTACAGAGCCTGTGCCCTGAAGCCCCTTGTATACTCCAACTCCCTGCCCCAAGCTCAACTCAGAGCAACTCCAAATCCCTTAACCCAAGACCAGAGCCTGCACCCCAACCCTCTGCCCCTGCCTGGTGAAAGTGAGGGAGGGTGAGGAGGGAAAGAGGATGGAGTGAGCAGGGGCAGGGCCTCAGAGAAGGGGTGGGAAGGAGGTGGTGCAAGGGTATTTGGGTATTTGGGTTTCAGGTATATCTTGGATTGCACTTAAATTTAAAAAAGTGATCTTGTGCTTAAAAAGTTTGGAGACTGCTGCTGTAGTGGAACAAGGCATGCAGAGCCCTAGAGCTCAACTACAGGCTGGGATTCAGTGGGAGAACACGTGCAAGTTAGCCTGAATTTTGGCCTTTTATAACAGAACATATGTTTTGAACAGAACGCAATGCAAGCTCATTGAAGTCAATGGGAACTTCTATCTGCTTAAAGTTAAGAACATACATAAATACTTTGCTCTCTTGGGGCTGGAGTGCCTGCACTTTGCATTATTGACCCCTTCATCGGCAAAATCTTGTGCTTAGTTACCACCATTGGTGGGGCTGCAATAAGGGTGAATGAAGGGCTATTTGATTTTTATATAACGCAGTTACCATTTGTTGCAAAGAAGTACCATAGCCCCTGCAAATAAATGGAATTAATTCTAACTTTTCTGTAATATTAATTTACTCCATCACTCAGCACAAAAACCAGAAGCCTCCTTATGGAATTAATAAGCAGCAGGTTAAAACAAACAAAGCAAAAGACTTTCCCCCAAAACACATGGTCATTCTATGGAGCTCACTGCTGAGAAATCTTGTGAGGGCCAAAAGTAAAACTGCATTCAAAAACAAATAAGAGGAGAGGTCCATCAGTGGCTATTAGCTAAGGTGATCAAAGATGCAACTGTATGCTCTGGGTTTACAAAACAAAACAAAGCTTTGCTTTTTTGACTTCCTCTTTTTTATACAAAACAAAGTATTTACGTGTCACCAGCTAAATTTGTCGTATCTATTGTCATGCTTTAGTCCAGTGTTTCTTAAACTTTTTAAGACCAAGGAACACCAAACAATATTTTTTTAATGAGGAACACCAAAAAAAAAGGTTGGTGGGAAAAGTTATTGAGAAAAAATAAAGGTCACCTGCCCCTTTAAGGGCAGCCATTTTGAACTCTGTTGTTCTCCACAGCACACCTTCAACTGTCCCGGAACACAGTTTAAGAAACATTGCTTTAGTCCTTCTAAAAGACATACTTTTTTGCCATTATTAAGTCAGAGCTTCTAAAACAAGTCAAAGATTCTGCGTATTTTTATTTGGGAGGTCACCTCTAAAGGGAAGAGTATAGCAAGTGACCGGATATACTTGCAAAATGTGAACTTTTACATAAATAAAGGATCTGTGTTATACTTACAAGATCTACTAGGCTTGAAAAATAGATTTAAAGGGGCATTGTCAGGTAGCTTATGCAACAGGTTTTCCCCCAAACCAAAGGGTCCATGTTGTTCAAAATGTGCCCTTTGTGTGCGTACAGTTTTTTGCTCATGCAAATAACAGGATCTTCCCATTTGCACATAAATATTTCTAGGCTCCTCTCTGCTACTGGGTTTGTAGAGAACAACAGAGGCAGTGAACTGAGGCCTTTCCTTTTATTTGGTTGGCCAGCATTCCACATGCTTTTTTCTAGGATCTAGAGCTAGCCAAGGTGATCGATGCCTTTGTCCCTTATGGGAGAGGGCATTATACCAGTCTATATGTGGAACTCACCTTTAAGGTACCTCATTCAGTATACTATACCTCTTTAAATGTCAGGAGGGCTTGGGCCAATCAGCTGTTCAGTTAGCCATATCCTGCTACAACTCTTCTGGGTGTTGGATTCAAGCAGAAGGAAGTCCAGCAGTGGGGAGCTCAGAAAAGAAGCTTGGAGGATCTAGAAGAGAGCAAAAGGCAGAGAGAGATTGTTGAAGACTCCAGGAGGAGGGCACATGGAATGGCTGTTGAGGGCAGAGCAGAGCAGCTCAGGGGAGCCCCATGAAGGCTGGCAGAAGACATGGAAAGGAAGCTAAGGGGAGGTTGGGAACTGAGCCCACAGCTGAAGATCCTGTCTGAAAATTTAACCCACCTCTGGACTGAAATATTTTCATAATATAATAAGCATGTCAGCGCTTGCAGAAACTCTGTGTTTATGTGTAGTGATCGGAAACATAAACTGACTAGAAGCTGGCTATTCCCATTTCATAATGCTGAATGAAAAATACAAAACATAAACAGCCTCAGCGTGAACAGTAAATTGCATTTAAAATGCTCTGTTGTAATAACTAACTACTAGTCATAGTGTTATGTGATTTGTGTCCTCTAAACAGTTCTCCTTTTATTAAAGGCGTAGGGCCTGATTTTATATTGTCCTGCAGCTTGTGCTGGTGCAAAGTGGTCGTTAACCGCTATTGCTCTGATTTGGGAGATTTTTACACACATTTGGATTGGTGTAAATGAGAACAAAAGCAGCAGGAAAATGGCAAATCAGGACCTCAGTGTAACCAGTCATACACTGAGCTGAAATAGTATAATTGCATCTGCTGTTTCTTTATTGGTTATTCTTTCCAATAGTCAGTTACATGTGCAGGCATACATGTCTGATCTCAGCTCAGCTGTATCAGCGGTTCCTAAAGTGATAAGAGCTGTTTGACTTACCTGCTTGAGTACATTTTATATGTGCTTGGAGCATGAGATTCCCGCTGGGCCCTACTATATTGTCAGAAACATTAGTGGTAAATGAAGACATACAGGTTCTGAGTCTGAAGTTGCCATTTTTAGCGCAGTGTAACTTGGCTGTTTTCAATGGAGTTGTGTCTGATTTACACCAGAGTGAGAGAAGAGATGTTAGGAGCATGATGAATAGCCACAGAAGCATAGCAGCTGCTTTTGTATGTGTCACCAGAGGCATGTAGATTAGGCTACCAGACATAGGAAAATGAAGCAGCGATTTAAATAATCGCCGCTTCATTTAAATTTACATGGCTGCCGCGCTGAGCCGACAAACAGCTGATCAGCTGTTTGTTGGCTCAGCACGGTAGTCTGGACATGCAGGTGTCGACTTCAAAGGCATTTGTCGACCACCCAGGCATACCTCATCCCAGGAGGCATACCTCGTGCGAGTGTCGACATCAAAGGTATTTGTCGACCACCCAGGTATGCCTCCTGGGATGAGGTTTACCTGGGTGGTTGACAAATACCTTTGATGTTGACACCCGCGCGTCCAGACTATCACGCTGAGCCGACAAATAGCTGATCGGCTGTTTGTCGGCTCAGCGCGGCAGCCATGTAAATTTAAATGAAGCGGCGATTATTTAAATTGCCGCTTCATTTTCCTATGTCTGGTAGCCTAATCTACATGCCTCTGGCGACAGAGGCATGTAGTCTAGACGTACCCTTAGGCTATGAATGGTCTGGCCAACTGTATATTGGAAGTCAGCTTTAGAGATTATTATTATTTTAAGGAAAATTATGGAATGAAATTCAGATCTAGTGAAAGTGGGCAGAGGATTTACACTTGGTAACACTATTGTTGAATGTGGCCCATGGTAGATAATTTAAACATAAACCACTAGCCATATTTGATGTGGGTTCAGTTCCCACTCTTCTACTTCCTATGTGATCTTTTGTATTTAAGGACTATCTGTTCCTCTGTGTGTGTGAAGTGCCTAGCATAACAGGTCCTAATCTGGGCACATACTAACACTGTGACATGCTCACTTTAAACTCAGCAATGCACATCAAAGAATTTAAAAACCTTACAATTCTCTTAATCCCAATCTTAATGTTTTCACATAATGCATGCCAGACAGAAAAGGAATACAGCTTTAATTACATATTCCAAATGATTTCTTACCAAATACACAAATGGCTTTAGATCACAGGGTGACGATATTGTTCAATTGAACGGAGTGGGCTGACTGGTATTAGAATGCTACTGTGGTTGATTGTAGTATTGGGGCAGCACCTGGGGACTAGTATTGTGTTAGATGTGAATGCTGCCTTATCATTTCCTAGCTGTTTGGTGTTTGTGTCTTGTGAGGAAATACACATGAGTAACTTTTACGTCTAAGCAGGTGAAGTTCTTGTGGAGGAGTGGAATGGAGGGTGCATCTCACACTCGCCCTGCAAGAGCTGAATTAAGTCAGAAGAGCCCAATTTGCTAATTAGATTTCAAACAGGGGAGCTATAAGATAGAGGCAGTTAATGACAGAGAAGCTGCTCACCTGTGAGGGACAGGCAGGGCTTCTTCACAGCTGGACAGGCTAATGGCTGAAGTCACTCCCGAGGGGGAGGTTTTGGGGGCTGCTGAGCAGCAGTTTGAAAGGCTCCCTCTGGAGGCGGGAACAAGGAGGCTATATCTAGACTACAGGCTTCTTTTGGAGGAAGCTCTTCTGGGAGAGATCTTCCAAAAAAACTTCTTCTTAAAGAAAGTGTCTACACAACAAAAGTGCATTGAAAAAGTGTTCTGCTTTTTTGAAAGATAGTGTCCACACTGAATGGATGCTATCTTGCATTTAAGCTGTGATTACTATGGATGGAGTGGCTACCAGGGCAGCTGTGCTTTTTCCTCTTTCCTCTTTTTCCAAAATAACTCCCTCCTCTCCATCCACACACTCCTTTTTCTGAAAGAGCTTTTTTCAGAAAAAGGCTTCTTCTTCATAGAAAGAAGTTTACCAATGTCAGGAAAACCCCTCTGTTCTTTCGATTTTTTTTTTCTCAAAAGAATGTGATTGCAGTGTGGACGTAAGTGAAGTTTTTTCAGAAAAAACAACTGTTTTTCTGAAAAAACTCTGCAGTGTAGATATACCCAGAGACTGGCAAAGTAGAGGTGTGGGGAAGTCCAGGAGGGATGGAAGCAAGTCAGGGAAAGGCAGCAAGGTGCAAGGAATGGATCCTGACAATTCTGAGGTGGATGCCTGAACTGTCACCCAGAGTAAAGGGTTTCCATCTGGCCAGTGCAGGCACAGTACTCTGAGGCAGTGAAGTAGAAGGAGGCTGAGACTGATGGAGGGCAGGAACTTCAATTCACTCCCCCCCCCCCCCCCCACACACACACAGAAGGGGAAACCACAGCAGTGACCTGGCCAGAGCTCTGAGAATGAGAGAGAGGCTGCAGAGAAGAAACTGCCCGGGTATAACCTCTGGAAGGAGAACCAGCCTGTCTGAACTTATCCCCACAGCCTCCACCAGGCAGTGCTACCCAGCAGTGAGTTCAGTAAACTTGTAACAGGGAGCCTGCTAGCTTTTACAATTTCAGTCAGTATTAATATGTGGCGCACTCCATAGTGAAGAACCAGGCTAGCCTGGTAGCAGGGTATAGAGCTGCTCAAATGATTATATTGCCATGTATAATTCTGTCTGAGTTAAGTTTAACCAGTGCCGTTCAAAACTTTTCCTACCAGTTGGCAGGGTCCTGAAAAGGTGTGGGTCTCTGAAGGTAAGAAAGCTGAGCATTACAACAAGCTCTCTTCTGTGAATCTAATAATAGAAGTAGAGTTGCTGTAATTGATTGGCTGGCTCCCTAGTGTTCCTTGCACTGTTCCCTAGCAAGCTCAATCCCCAATGCCCTCACCCAGGCTTCACTTGTATTTTAAGTCATGGCCACTGCCCTGCCTCTAGTTCTTGTTATGGTACAGAGCTAGGTACATTCAGTAGATGCTGAGACACAGCTGAGAAGGTACCTTAACCTTCATAGTCTCCATTATCCATGCTGCTCCTATCAGGTCTCCCACTGTTCGGTTCTCTTCCCCATTCTTCACTTGTATGTTGGGGTCAGCAATACATTGCTTTTTTAGACAATTGAGCTATGTAGAAGTATATTTATTTTAAAAGCTACCACCTTATAATTTCATTGGTTGTGGAGAGAATCAATACTAGAACTAAGCATACGGTAGGTACTGCAACACCTCTTGGCTCCATCGTATTCAGGGTTTACAGACTGGTTCAATAGCTTTCAGTCTCCCCACTATGAAAAAAATTGTGTCAGCTCCTCAAGTCTGGTTTAAGTTCAGCTGCGGCTCAAGTGAAAATGGGGTTTTAGTCTCAAGCCAGGATGCTCTCTCTCAAAGAGTTCTTACGGTCAGTGTACCTAAGAAGTTCTGGTAAGAAAGTGGTCAAGATGGAAGGACAGGCAGGGGTTTTGGAACAGGATGAAAGGGGAGGTGTCTTGCTCAAAAGCAGCCCCCACTCTTTTAAGGGTCTGTGAAGTGGCAAATTCTTTCCCACACCTGTGAAGTGGTCATCTCTGCAGCTCAGTCTCTTACGAAAAAGGCATCTGAATTGAATCTTTCAAAAGTTACTACTTACAGAATTAAAGCAAACACCTTTTCAAACAATTATATAGAATGGCTTTTAAAATGTGTCTCACAATTGTCTTGTGGTCTAGATGGTGGATGGTGTTCGCTTCCACGAATATGCATGTTTAGTGTCTGATTGGACAATCTGTTACACTGTTCCTTGGTCAATCAGCTCATAAATATCCAGCTAGACTGCAATCTAATCCAGGATTGCAGGTGTAACTACAATACACTGTCCAGGAGTGGCACCCCTTCACATGTCTCACTGCCAAACAGTGGTGTGTTTAGGGACCTTCATCCAAGCTACCAGGAAGGGAGGCGCCATGAAGAATAAATTAAAAACTCACAGCAGCAATATATAGTGAGTTTCTCTCCTCTTATTAATGCGCTGGTGAGGCAACCTGTTTTATTCAGCCACGTCATAGAATGTGAAACAATCCCAGGCCCAGCCACTCTTTAAACCAATCTGACAGGAGCTCTGAGGTTCTGTCTCATTGTTTTCTCTGATTTACTCTCAGGGGCTGACTTGCTGAGCCCTGCACAGGACAGTCTTATTCAGGCACCCTAGTGCATTTGTAAAATGAAGAGTTAAATACGGCGAGTGCAGCAATCAGTACAGTATCTGTTTTATGGATCAAAGCTGTGTGGGTCAGTGCACCAGGATTAAATCCCTTTAGTTGTCCTGAAAAGAACCATGGAATCTGTAACTTCCATTTAGATAACCACTGGAGAGGAGCAGAAGAGTCCTAGTTTTAAGGATTTACGTGAAAGATAATACTCTATTCAGGCTGCAGAACTGTCCAAATCCCTCATGCTGTGTATCAGGCCAGCAGGGATATTATAAATCCAAGTTCTTGTGAGAACTTCAGCACACAATGCCCTCCAGGTTCAGAATCAAGACTGCCCGCAGCAGAGCTATAGCACTGATGAGTCTGAGTTAATGGAGTTATGATACATGGCCTGATAGGGTTAAGTATCCTGCAGGATAAATGACACAAATCAACCTTAGGGACATACTGGCAGATAATGTTTGTATTTTTGTGAGTTCACACATGTATTATTAGAATTACTAAATTCATCATTCTCTAAAATGTAAAGCAAATTACCTGTGAGTGGTGGAAAATGGGCACTTGTGTTATGTTAACCCATGTAGATAATTACTGTGATGCTTAGGAAGTAGGTCTATTTCAAAATCTGCATAATTGCCAAATATTCACCTGGGGATTCTGACCTGTCAAAAGAAGGCCTGGAACAGTATAAAAACTCCTTGGGTCCTGATCCTTTTAATCTCAGATCTACTTAATATGGGGAAATTTCAGTCATAAGACTGAGATCTTCAGTCCTATCTGGAATAACCTGAATATGGATCCTGGACTATAATCAATGAAATAAATCTGAATTAACGTTTTGTAACTACAAAGCTCACCATCTCCACTGTGACTCTAGTCTGAAAACTGTATGCATGTCTGCATGTAGTGGAATCTTTTAACCAATACACTATTTTCTTTTTAAATAAGCTTCAGTTAATAAGGATTTAAGCATGTGTTTTGGTAAGATCTAATTTTTTTTAAAGAAAAGCATTGATTTGCTACATCATCAGAATAGTTCTTGGGCTAGTTGTCTTAGCAAGGAACCTGCAGTGATGTTTTTTTTTATAAACAGTATATGGCAGTGTTATTGAGCTACACAGATATTGTAACATTAGGGGTGTATGTATAAAAATATGTACAGAGAAAAGCTTGTACAGGCAGTCCCCGAGTTATGCGGATCTGACTTATGTCGGAGCCGCAGTTACGAACGGGGCCCGTCTCCCTGGTCTCCAGCAGACCAGGGAGAGGAAGCAAAGCGGCGGAGCACGCAGGCAGCGGACAGCCCAGACGCATCTGGGCTGTCCGCTGCCCGCGTGCTCCACGGCTTTGCTCTGCTTTGCTCCCCCTCTCCCTGGTCTGCAGACCAGGGAGAGGGGGAGCAAAGCAGAGCAAAGCAGCGGAGCCCGAGGGCAGCAGGACAGCCACGGCACGTCTGGGCTGTCTCGCTGCCCCCGTGCTCCGTGGTTTTGCTCCGGACGCCTGTGGTACAGCAGCTGGGGCGCTGCCGGTTGGTCCCGTAGTGCCGCTCTGGGCGCTACTGGACCAACCCGGCAGCACCCCAGCTGCTCTGCCCCAGGCGTCCTGATTCAGCCGCTGCTGGTCAGTTTTAGCAGCAGCTGAATCAGGACGCCTGGGGCAGAGCAGATTGGGTGCTGCTGGGTTGGTCCAGTAGCGCTGAGGAGCGGCGGTGCTACTGGACCAACCCAGCAGCACCCCAGCTGCTCTGCCCCATGCGTCCCCAAGTCAGCCGCTGCTGAAACTGACCAGTGGCTGACTACAGGATGCCCCTGCCCCGGGCTTCCTGGAATCAGCCACTGATCAGTTTCAGCAGCAGCTGACTTGGGGATGCATTGGGTTCTTAAGTTGAATCTGTATGTAAGTCAGAACTGGCATCCAGATTCAGCCGCTGTTGAAACTGATCAGTTTCAGTAGCGGCTGAATCTGGATGCCAGTTCCGACTTACATACAGATTCAACTTAAGAACAAACCTACAGTCCCTATCTTATACGTAACCCGGGGACTGCCTGTAAATGGCGACTGTTATGCTGGATACATTATTTCCACATCTAAGTTAAGCCTGCTCCTGTTTACATTTACATGTATGCGTATTCCATACAAAGTGTATTGGACAGAGCCAGTGAGATAATTTGGGGGGGTAGAGGTTGCCTCAAATGCAATTTATAATTACATTAGGCATGGCTTGAGTTCCTTCTACTCCTAAGCCTTTGTAAAAATTCAACACATTTTTGTTCCTTTCAGCCCTTGCAATCTGTTTATGCTTTCCCAAGGAAAATGCCTATAACTTTAGGTCTTTGACTTTCAAGGAGAATGAAAGTGCATGACCCAGCTTCTTAGAGTGAGAAGAGCCACACAGCAGTGCTCATGACTCCTCACTGTGATTTAGAAAACACAATAATATAATAAGGATTATTTTAAAGGCAACTCCAATAGCAGTGATGGGAAGAGATGAAAGCTCCCTCATGGAGTGTGTGCTGTGGCTGGCAGGTGGAATCTGTGAGCTTGTAATCAGGGTTTGAAATCTAGAAGCTTCTGCTGATTGGTTGAGCCTTAATAAGGGGGAGGGACTATCAGTCCAGGGCTTTATAAAGGAGTGAGTCAGCGACCAGGGAGCTTGCGATCAGGAGCTGTTAACAGGGAGTTTGGAGAGGGAGTTTGGGAAGGGGGTGAGATACACTCGCCGTTCTTTGACATCTTTTCACTACACTCCTTCCCTTTAGGGAGGCATTGAATAACAACTGAGGAATCTCTCAGATGGAAGGCAGGATGGATGGTGATAGCTCTGCTGTTGCTACCTGCACAGCATGTGCCATGTTTGTCTTCCTCCCAGAAGAAAGAAGGGATTTCATCTGCACTAAGTGCAAGCTGGTCGCCATTTTGGAAGAAAAAATTAGGGGACTAGAGGCCCAAGCATCGACCCTATGTTCTATCAGAGAGGATGAAGACTTCCTTGATAGAAGGCAGCATTTAATCCTGCAGCCACAGCAGGCTGAAGAGCCAGTGAGGGCAGTACAGGACAAGGAAGAAAACTGGCAGCATGTAACCTCTAGAAGGAGAAGGCGGCCAACTCAGGTATCCCCCATTCCTGTAGAGGTAAGTAACCGCTTTCAGGCTCTCTTCACAGACACTGAGGTGGAAAATGCTTTGGCAGGGACCTCTCAGGGAAGAAATCAGAAGGCAACACCATCTACCAGAAGGTATGGGATGTGCAGTCCTAGGGAAGGGGGTTCCACAACCACCACCCCCAAAAGAAGACGGGTGGTGGTGGTCGGGGACTCCCTCCTAAGAGGGACTGAGTCATCCATCTGCCGTCCAGACATGCAATCTCGAGAAGTGTGCTGCTTACCGGGAGCTCACATTCAGGATGTGACCAAGAATCTTCCAAAAGTGATTAAACCTTTGGATCGCTACCCCTATCTGCTTCTCCATGTGGGAACTACGGCCAAGAATGACCTTGAGTGGGGCACAGCAGATTATGTAGTGCTGGGAAGAAGGATCAAAGAATTTGAAGTGCATGTGGTGTTCTCATCCATCCTTCTGGTTGAAGGTAAAGGTCCAGTGAGGTATTGTCGAATTGAGGAAGTAAATGCATGGTTGCACAGGTAGTGTTGGAGAAAGAGCTTTGGTTTCTTCAAACATGGGATTATGTTCCAGGCACAAGGATTGTTAGGAAGAGATGGGATCCACCTAACCAAGAGAGGAAAGAGCATCTTCACGGGCAGGCTTGCAAACCTAGTGAGGAGGGCTTTAAACTAGGTTTGTTGGGGGATGGTGACCAAAGCCCTGAGGTAAGTGAGGAAGTCAGACACTGGGAAGAATCACAAGGAGGAACGGGCAACAAAGGAGGACTCCTGATTCGGTTGGAGAAGGCAGGGCGATCAACTGATTATCTAAGGTGTTTGTACACCACTGTGGGAAGCCTGGGAAACAAACAGGAAGAATTAGAAACCCTGGCCCAGTCAAAGAATTATGATTTGATTGGAATAATGGAGACTTGGTGGGATGACTCTCATGACTGGAGCACTGTCATGGAAGGGTAAAAACTGTTCAGGAAGGACAGGCGGGGAAGAAAAGGAGGAGGAGTTGCTTTGTATGTAAGAGAGCACTATGATTGCTCGGAGCTCCAGTATTTAGAGGGAGAAAAGACTGTTGAGAGTCTATGGGTTAAATTTAGAGGTGGAAGCAACAGGGGGGATGTTGTGGTTGGTGTCTGCTATAGACTGCTGGATCAGGTGGATGAGGTACATGAAGCTTTCTTGGACAACTAAGAGAAGCTTCCAGATCACAGGGCCTGGTTCTCATAGGTGACTTTAATCACCCTGACATCTGTTGGGAGACCAATACAGCAGTACACAGACAATCCAGGAAGTTTTTGGAGAATGTTGGGGATAAATTCTTGGTAGAAGTGCTGAAGGAACTGACCAGGGGTCATGCACAGCTTGACCTTCTCCTCAGAAAAAGGGAGGAACTAGTAGGGGAAGTAGAGGTCAATGACAACCTGGTCAGCAGTGATCATAAGATGGTAGATATCAGTATCCTGACCAAAGGAAGACAGGAGAGTAGCAAAACACACACCCTGGACTTCAGAAGAACAGACTTTGAGTCCCTCAGAGAACTGATGGGCAGGATCCCCTGGGATGTTTACATGAAGGGGAAAGGAGTCCAGGAGAACTGGCAGTATTTTAAAGAAGCCTTATTAAAGGTACAGGAAGAAACCATCCCTATGCTCAGCAAGAAAAGCAAATATGGTAGGCGACCAGATAGGCTTACTGGGGACATCCATGGTGAGCTTAAACACAAAAAGGAAACTTACAAGAAGTGGAAACTTGGACAGATGACTAGGGAGGAGTATAAATATATTGCTCGAGAATGTAGGGGAGTTATCAGGAAGGTGAAAGCGCAATTGGAATTATAGTTAGCAAGGGATGTGAAGGGTAACAAGAAAGGTTTCTACAGGCATGTTAGCAATAAGAGGGTGATCAGAGAGAGTGTGGGGCCCTTACTGGATGAGGGAGGTAACCTAGTGACAGATGATGTGGGAGAAGCTGAAGTACTCAATGCTTTCTTTGCCTCTGACTTCACGGACAAGGTCAGCTCCCAGACAAATGCACTAGACAATGCAGTATGGGAAGGAGGTGGACAGCCTTTGGTTGGGAAAGAACAAGTTAGGAACTATTTAGAAAAGCTAAACATACACAAATCCATGGGCCCAGATTTAATGCATCCAAGGGCACTGAAGGAGTTGGCAAATGTCATTGCAGAGCCTTTGGCCATTATCTTTGAAAACTTGTGGAGAACGGGAGAGATCCCAGATGATTGGAAAAAGGCAAATGTAGTGCCCATCTTTAAAAAAGGGAAGAAGGACAATCCAGGTAACTACAGACCACTCAGGCCTTACCTCAGTGCCTAGAAAAATCATGGAGGGAATCCTCAAGGAATCCATTTTGAAGCACTTGGAAGAGGGGAAAGTGATCTGGAATAGTCAACATGGATTCATGAAGGACAAATCATGCTTGACCAATCTGATAATCTTCTATGATGAGGTAACGGGCTCTGTGGATATGGGAAAGTCAGTGGATGTGATATATCTTGATGTTAGGAAAGCTTTTGATACCGTCTCCCATAATATTCTTTCCAGCAAGTTAAGGGGGTATGGACTGGATATATGGACTGTAAGATGGATAGAAAACTGGCTAGATTGTCGGGCCCAGTGGGTAGTGATCAATGGCTCAATGTCAAGTTGGCGGTCAGTTTCTAGTGGAGTGCCCCAAGCAGGGCCGGCCTTGGGCCGATTTGACCGATTCAGTCGAATCGGGCCCCGTGCCTAAGGGGGCCCCACACCCCTGAACCCGGAAGTGCTGGTGAGTTACAGAGCCAATATGTGGAGCTGGGTCTCTCCCCCGGCTCTGCCTGGAGCGGGCCCAAGACCTTCCCTGCCAACCCCCTCCCCCCCGCGTGTCCTCCCACTCCGCCCTCAGAGTGGCCCTTGCGGCCCTGGACCGTCCTTGCCATGTGCTGCTGCCCATTCGCGGCATTGCACATGGGCCGGGAGGACACCCGGGTATGACATGACTTCACAGCCCGGGATTTTAAAAGTCTTGGGAGGCACGTTTTGGGGCCTCACTGGCTCCGGGTTCAGCCTCCAGGGCCTGAGTGCAGACTCCTGCCTTCCACGTTGTGGGCCTGAAGGTAGGGAATGGGCTTGTGTGGCGGCGGGGCAGGGCGGGGCGGGGGGAAGGGACTTGGGCTTAGGCGGGGGGAGGAGAGGAGGCGGCGGCGGGGGGCCTAGGGCGGGGGTGGAGGTAGGGGGCAGGGGGAGGGCCTTGGGTGGAGACAGGGGGCGGAGGGAGAGGGGTGGAAGGAGAAGGTGATTGGGCGAGGGTAGGGGAAAGCACCAAGAGACAGGGGTGAAGGACAGACAAATGGCAGGGGGCCAAGTGGAGACAATGAGGGAAAGGGCAGGAGGGGAGCTGTCAGTGGGAGGGAGGACAGGGTGATGCTGGGAGAGGAGAGGAGAGGGGAAGGGCATTGAGGGCTAGAGGGGAAGGTGCTGGGAGAAGGCTTGAAAGAAGGAGTGGGCATGAGAAAGGTGGGGATGGAGCAAGTGATGTGTGAGGGCACAGAGGGGCAGGAGGGGAATGGAGCAGAGAGTGGTGAGGGGGTGGGCATCAGGGAAAAGAGGGCAAAGGCGGCAGGGGCAGTAAGGGAAGGGGGAGGCACCAGGAGGGTGCAGGGCTAAGGGAAGGTGCAGGTGCCAGGGGATTCTGGAGTGATGCAGAAGGGCAGACACCTGCAGGGGAGGGACCAGCACCAGAGGAGGGAGGCAGGGCAGGTGTGTAGAGGGAGGTGTTAGAAGAGGGGATGAGGAGGCGTAGCTCACATGAGCAGAGTGGGGCTATTGGAGGAGTGGGCCACAGAAGGGCTGGTGGATGGGGGCAGGTCGCAGGAGGGCTGAGGGCAGTGAGAAGGGCAGGAGTCAGGACAGCAGAGGAGGGTGAGGAGTTGGGGGGCAGTAGGCACCAAGGGAAATGATGGAGCAAGGAGAGGAGACATGGAAGCAGAGAGAAAAGCTAAAGGTTTATAAAATATTTATTAATAACTTGATATGCTGCCCACGGCCAGTTTGTTTGTGACCCCACGGTGCAGTTTGGGTTTATGTGGGGATCAACAAGCGGCCGGCGAGTGGGAGTCAAAACAAAAAAGTAGTCAGTGTAATGATCTTCTGTTGATATGTGTTTTCGTAGTTAAATTCTTGGACTGTCATTGCTCATGAAAAGTGCTGTCACATGGGTAGAAATCGGGTAAATGTTGCATTTTATTAATATCAGCAGAACTGACTTAAATGGGGCCTGTGTGTTGTGTAGTCTTGCCTTGATCTTTGTATTCATCATTCAAAGTGCCTGTCAGTGTGAGAGAAGCTATTTGTATATATTTACTTGCATATGCAATCACACTTAAAGTTGAGGCCCTCAGCATGTTCTGTAAGTATCAGTGTGGCCCCTGGGGCTTCCAAAGTTGAGTTGCCCTATCTCATCCCTGACAAGCGTCTGTCTAAACTGGTCTTAAATATCTCCAGTGATGGAGATTCCACAATCTCACTAGGAAATTTATTCCAGTGTTTAACCACCCTGACAGGCAGGAAGCTTTTCCTAATGTCCAACCTAAACCTCTCGTGCTGCAATTTAAGCCCATTGCTTCTCATCCTAACTTCAGAGGCCAAGCAGAACAATTTTTCTTCCTCTTCCTTATGATGCTCTTTTAGATACTTGAAAGCTGCTCTCATGTCCCTTTTTGGTCTTCTCTTTTCCAAGGTAAACAAGGCCAATTTCTTCAGCCTTGCCTCATATCTCATGTTCTTTAGACGTTTCATCATTTGTGTTGATTTTCTCTGGACTTTCTCCAGTTTCTCCACATTTCCTGAAATGTGGCGCCCAGAACTGGACATGATGCTCCAGCTGGGGCCTAATGTAGGCTCATTCCCTGCCTAGGGGACGTGAGACTGGGCGGGTTAATTTCCAGTCCTCCTGTTTATTCTTTTCCTAAGCCAGGAGGGCACAGTAGTTCTGATGGGGGCTCTGCAGGAAGGCAGCCCGCACTGCGCCCTGCCTGAAACCTTGTGCAGGTGTTAAACAGCTGTCCAGCCCACCCTAGAGGTGACTGCATTTCAGCGTGCCTGAAGCAACACAGCACCAGCAATGGACAGGAGAATGGCTCCCGGGCATGGCTTGCTCATGACTGCTTCAGTCCCGTTGATGGGCCTCAGCCTTTTTCCTCCCACTCCCCTGCTTTGCAATGGGGCTGTAGACTCTGGGGGAGAGGGGTGGAGGCAGGCAGAGGTATCTCCCTGCGTCAGATGTAGACACGTCTCTGTATTAATCATTGTCTCATTGAAGTTTTTAGCTTTGTAGTGAGTCCTTTTACATGGAAACTTTAATATTACGTCTTGGTAGAATAGTCCCTAGGACAAGTGAGGCAGAGACTGTCCCTGTGGGGTGAATGAGGTAGGAATGGATAAGGCGGAAGGTGAGCACCTCTGGGCAGTTGCAAAGGTTGGAGAGGGGATGGAAGTCAGATCCAAGATCAATGAGCCCTGTGAAGTGAGCCCATTGAAAGGAGACTAGACCTGTGGATGCCTTGGGGGTCTGCAGCAAGGGCCTGCTTTGGGAAGCCCCCTCTTTGGAAGTGAATGTGGCAGCATTGAGACACCACCCAGAAGCAGGCGCCACAGACACTAACTGCAGAGTCATTGGACGGCTCTCACAGATCTTGCACGTGCATAAGATGATAGATCTGCAGGAGGGGTGGCAGTGGTGTAATGAGGGAGCCGAAGGGGTCAGTTGCCCCTTGGAGAAAAATAATATAATATTTAGTGAAAAATAGATGTCTCACTTTTTTTAAAGGAATACCATATCTCCTGCCTTTTGTCTATTTTTGTCGCTGTAGGCCCCCAGTTAAAATTTTCAAAAGCACTTGAGTGACTAAAGTCATTTTTGAAAATTGGACTTGGAAATCTAAGCTTAGATTTTCAAAGGTAATTAAGCTCCTTAAGAGACAGTTGCCAACTTGGCTCTTTAAAGATATCTATCTGATCTTTACACACCTTTGAAAATCTGGTCCTAAGTGTCCTAGTCAGTTCTGAATGTGAGCTGTAGGAGCCCAGTCCTAATTCCTTCAGGTTTTTTTTTTCTTCTAATTTGAACATTTATCTACACTAATTCTCCTCCTTTCTCTTTCACTATCCAATAAATGCATGGATCAAAATTATAGCTTTGTGAATATGCTGACTTGAGAGTGGAAAGATTTCATATTGTCATGTATGATTTCTGGTAACCCATCTCAAATATGAAAAACTAGGTTGATACCTGTTCATATCAGGAGCTGTTGAATTCAGTTCACCATTTGCAGTATCTCTTTAAGATGCTTAGTGGAGAAGATATTGTTGTTGTTGTTGTTTTTATTTATACTGTGGGCAAAACATGGGCTCACAAGAATTCCTCCATTGTTTTACCACGAGTCTCAAAACATTTGGTGTTTTTCTAAAGGCCTGGAGTCAATTGATTATGTAGGAATCTCAGCTTTCATTTAAAAAAAGTTCTCTATACTTCTGGGCCTTATAGCTAAGGAGGAAAGCTTTAAAACATGCACCCTAAATACTCAAGAAACAAAAGGCCAATAAAAATCCAACATGTTTTATTTTTAAAAGAGTCTTATGATTTGTAGACCATTCTCATAACTTTGTGTAGGCGTTCCTTGTGATTTTTGGGTTGGCAATACTGCTCTTTGATTGGTGAATTTAGAGAGGTCTCTCCCTTCAGTTTCCCTTTCCACCCTCCTTTTTTGTCACAGGTCATCACAGAATCATAGAGACAATGGAGAGTAGGGTGAGTCCATGACTATGGTTAATGACTGGTCAGGGTGACTAACTATTATCAGCCAGTGGTCTGAATGAACTATCTACTGCCATCTGTTAATCAAGTGTAGGAAAAGGCTTCACAAACAGACCTTATTTATATAGACAACCTACTTTGCCACAGAAATCGGTAGACACACTTGGTGTGTCAAGGTGATCAATTTTGGCTCTTTTGCGTTGAAATTCACTTAAGACTTGGAGCTGGGAGAATGAAATGTTGTTATCCATATTGTATGATTAAAAGGTAAAAGACCTGAACTTAATATGACCTGGCTTAGGGTCCACCATAACTTAAACAGTAAGCAGAGGATAGTGAGTCACATCTAACTGAAAGTCACAGAAGATGAAAACAGGTTTTATTTCTGGTGGTGTAGAGTCTATTTGGGAGTCCTCAACTATATCTGACACTTTACATCGGGGCTACGTCTACACTGGCCACAATTTCCGGAAAAGCCATGCAAATCAGGTAAGTCAGGATAGGGAAATCCGCGGGGGATTTAAATATCCCCCGCGGATTTAAATTTTCTGGAAAAGCCGGAAAAAAAGCGTCTAGACTGGTGCGATCCTCCGGAATAAAGCCCTTTTCCGGAGGATCTCTTATTCTGAGGTAGGTCAAATTCCAGTCCTTAGTGATTTCAGCACCAATGGTTTCACTAGGTAATATGGTACCTCACCACCATTGCCTCCTTTGAACTGCCCTTCAACACATTGCCTGCATGGTTGATTTAGTTGGGATTGGTCCTTCCTTGGGCAGGGGCTGGACTTTATGACCTCCTGAGGTCTCTTCCAGCTCCATGATTCTATAAGATTTTGGGAGGAGCAGTGCCCAAGGTATGGATGAATTTTGGCGTCTTTGCTGCTGTGTCTCTTGCGGATGTTACTTATGCTCAGTGCCTCTCTTCTTGCTGGGCGCAACAAACTAGACAGGGGGAGGGATAGCTCAGTAGTTTGAGCATTGGCCTGCTAAATGCAGTGTTGTGAGTTCAATCCTTGTGGAGGCCCTTTGGGGCAAAAATTGTCAGGGATGGTACTTGGTCCTACTGTGAAGACAGGACTCAATGACTTTTCAAGGTCCCTTCCAGTTCTAGGAGATAGGCAATCTCCATTAATTTATTTTTATTTATTTACTATTGCTTCTACCTCTGGTGCCTTTGCTAGATCAGACCAGCTGGCAGGGAAAATACTTCTTCATGGGATGAATGACCCTGGTCCCCCTGGAGACTGCATGTGCAGGCTGCATCTGCTGACCCAGTGAACAAAGGCCATTCTGTGACTCCTCTCAAGCTTGCAATGCTGCTGGCATGGAATGCTGCAAAGACTCACCAGGCTATCCCATGCCACCACCGCTTTGACAAGAGCAGTATTGTAAATGCCTCTTTGAAGTCTGATAAACTAGATTGTTTGCAGAATGGGGAAATGTAGGTATTAAGAGGTCATGTCTCCAGGCCTTGACTGTACAAATATCAAAGGCTATTTTTAAAGTCCCTGTTAATCTGTCACATGCTAATGAGATGCTTAGTAAACCAGAAACCCTTTGATTTCTTCATTAGTAAGATTATCTGCATGCATGTCAGTCTTGTTTTCCTGGCTTTAGCCTTAGGCTTTATACAGCTATTGATTTTGCTGGTTGTTACAACATTAATGCTTATTCAGGTAAAGATATTTGTTGTGTTCACCACACAGACTCACAATTCATTAAGGAATGCAATGGGTTCCTGGGTACTCGTAATGACTACTTTAATTCTAGCAAACACAATTCCTGACAGGAAGTGGATTAGATATTCACAGCTAGTCCCTACTTCCATTTCAGCAACTCCCCCTTTTATTCACTACAACCGGCATTAGTATTCAAAAACAGAAACAAGCTGGGTGAAAGCTACCTAAATATTTATGGAATACTGCAGGGGTCAGAGTAACCAGGGCAGCAAATGAAATTAAAGATTTACACCATGAAACAAACTGGCTTATCAATCAGACTTTGCTGGGTTGCCTATGCTGCCTGAAGAAAAAGAGATTTTCTATGAAGCTACTTTTTCATGGATTTCAGCATGAAATTTTAATCCATGCCTTCACATCAATATCTGCATTTTCCTGAGCGGTTCAGTGGGTAGGAAAAAGACACTGCACCTTAGATAAACCTAGATATTGCATAACCTGATATCAGAGCAATAATACTTTGCACGTGAGTAGCACCCTTCATTTGAAGATATTAAAGCATGTTACAAACTTTATAAAAAATGACAATACTCCAATGTGGTAAAGACCTAAATGAGGAAACTGAAGAAAATCAGACCAAGTCAGTGGCTTGCTGAAACTCAGAAAGAGAGACAGAAGCAGAGATAAGAATAGTACTGGAGAGCAAGGCAAACTTTTGAAATGAAGCCAGTCTGGAAAAAAACCTTCTTTCTGGAAAGACAAGCTTAGTAATGGTTTCATGATGAGTTTCGAACTAACATGATCTAAATTACAATTTTGGGGCAATTGGGTCAGCTTCTCTAAATACTGGTGACATTCCTTCACTTGCTTATACCTACATTATACGATACATTTGGTGGAAAGATCTATGCTGGTTAAAATGAAGACTTCTGAGTACACATGTTCAATAGTTTTATAAAAAGACAAGAATTTTGTTGTGTCTTTTTGTCCTAAAGGGTTGGAAAAAAATGATCTAATGGGGAAAAAACTGACAATGTAGCAGCGGAGCAAGGTGCAGTAGGAGAGGGAATCCTACATTTCTCTGCAAAATTATAAAATGTTGCCCTGGTGACATTTCTTCATTAACACATTGACTTCCTGAGGAATTGTTTTGAAATGTTGGTTCTAGCAATACTTAACAGAATGACTGCACAAACACATGTCCTGCTTGGAAAACAAGAGCTGTATGAACGAGACTCTAATTAGATAGGTATACCTGTGTTTTCTCATGCAACTTAGCTATAGAGAGGCTGAAACAAAAGCCCCAGGAATGGAATATCCCAAACTTCATGTTTAGTGCCGCGTGGAATGTTTTAATTAAAACAGAATTTTAAAAGAAAAAAAGTGCAAAATGAAAACAAAAATAGGATATTTTACTACAGTGGACTGAAACATCAAATTTGTATATTAAAATGTAGAAGTGCCTGTGAAATATATAAAAGTAGTTGCGGATATTTAAGATCATTGAGTATTTGCTTTATAGCCTACATGCAAATTAGGCCAAGACATGAACGAACAATTGTACAATCTGGGAGAACATTCATTTTTCCCAGGTACTGCCTGCATTTCCACAGTGTTGGAGAACCATCCTGTTGTCCCCCATTCTGAGAACCAACATTTTTAAATTCTTCACAAAACTGCTTTTGTTTTTGTTTTTGTGTGATGTCTGATTAAGAGGGACTTAACAAATTGTTATCTAAAGGGGACTCTGGGTAGCTTTTCGGCTTAAGAAGAGACTCATTTTGATATCTGGTAGAGAAGTGAATACTAGCATAAATATTTATTGAAAGTATGTATGTCCAGAGGTAACTGCATTTCTCTTAAATTAATTAAAAGACTTTCTTTATTGAATTATTTTGGCCTCTCATACAGTTTCCTAAGGAGGGAAAGTGCACAGAGCTATTTGCATTTTCATTATTTGGGACCAATGTTTTTGGATGTGGACTCTGAAATCAATGCTTGGATATCTATAGTGAGGTATTTTCAGACATCCAGCGCACTGTCCATTCCAGCTGAATCAATCGGAGCTGCAGGCTCAGGCCTGAATCCAGCAAAATACCCAAGTATGTACTTAAGAAGCTCTAGCTCAAATGACTTAAGCATGTCCTTGGCTGAATTGGGGCCCTACAAAGTCCATTGAAATTAATGTCAGTATTTCTACTGACTTCAGTGGGTTTTGAATCCGGCTATAAATATGGAGGAGGTGCTCAGATTAGGTGTTCAGATTTTGGCCTGGATTCATGCAGAACCTGAATGCATGGCTTCAATCTAGTGATTTTAAAGAATATTTCTGATACTTAGGCACTATATTTTACTCATTCTGGCTCCTTAAAACTGGGTTGCTTTTATACGCTCTGTATGACTAGTGTGGAAATTGTGAAATCTTTACCCAGCTTTGGAACTCCTTAGTTATTTTAGCATGCTGATGCTCATTTAAGCATTAGTCATTGTCCTTTTATTTAAATTGTGATATTTTTCCCTGCAGGCAAGGAAAGAGTGGGCTGTTAGAAATGTCTGCCTGAAATATTCCTTTTGTTACCCTGTTTAAATAAAAAGTCTGGATCCTGGAGCTAAGAATTCTAGAGGAAGATATTTACCAGCAGAGGTCATTAATAAAATTTTTTAATTAAAGCATGAACTTAGTGTGCCATCTTTAACTTTTGGACTCTTGGAAATATCTAATATTAAATTCCTTTGTTGTACTACAAGAAAGAGAAACATCCAGAAATTAATTGCTATTTCATTTTTATATGAATTTTTCTGTGAAAATTGAGTTACTCCAGAGCTGTTTTTCCTCTGAAAGTCTTGATTTAATCACTACAATGCCACATCTTTCTTTTAGTCTCAAAGAAATGTCCCTGCCTATGGCATCCATGAAATAGTTCACTGAAAACAATAGGCTAAGGTGTAATTTTAACCTGCTATTTTAACCAGAGGGGCTACAAAATATCATCTTCATAACTATCCGAGAGCTCTGAGAAATGTAAAGAAGTGTCACAAAAAGAGAGTAAAACATGAGTTTTCATGCATTTGGGCATGTGTCCTCTGCACATCCAGCAGGTATGGGCCCTGGTTGTAGATTTCCCTTCAGGAGCCTGTGACAAGTAGGTAAAATGCAGTAGCACAACTGTATTTTCAGAACAAAATATTTATTTGTTTATCCATAGGAACATAACAGAAACATGGTAAAACAATAGGTGGTCTCTCAGCATATTACTGTTCCTAAACTTTTGAGGAAAGGTTAAGGTTGATACTTGTCTCAACCACCCTCCTTCCCCAGGGTATGTCTACACTACAAAGGTTTTTTGGGAAAAGTCTGTTTTTCCGAAAAACGTCCGTTTTTCCAAAAAACGTCAATTACGTCCCCATATTTTTTCGAAAGAAAATTGAAAGAACAGAGGTTTTTTTCTGACACTGATAAACCTCTTTCTATGTGGAAGAAGCCTTTTCCCGAAAGAGCTCTTTCAGAAAAAGGCGTGTGTGGTCGGGGAAGAGGGAGTTCTTTCACAAGGAGAGGAAAGAGGAAAAAGCACAGGTGCCCTGGTGGCCACTCCATTCATGGTAATCACAGCTGAAATGCGAGATAGCGTCCATTCAGTCTGGACACTATCTTTTGAAAAAGCAGATTGCTTTTTCAATGCACTTTGGCAGTGTGGACACTCTCTTTCGGAAGAAGTTTTTCTGGAAGATCTCTTCCAGAAAAGCTTCTTCTGAAAGAAACCTGCAGTCTAGAGATAGCCCCGGTGCTGGGGCTGCGTGAGACGGAGTTCAGCATTTTCCTCTGTCTCAGGCAGACAGACAGTGATTCTCCCTCCAGGTTTGCAGGTCTCCCGCTTATCTATTTTAAAGTTCCTTGTCCTGGGACACCTGTGAATAGGCAGGGTACCTCTGAGCCACCTGCTCTCAGCTAACATGGCAGGTATTCTTCCTGGAATGTGGTTACTGCTACAGCATCAGGTAGCTCAGGCCGACAGGTGTGTCATTGTCATCTTCTCGCTGCATTACATTTCCATGAGGGCGGATTTCCTGGCTTAGTGACAGGAAGTGTTTAGAGGTATTGCCTCCTGGGGATGTGCTTTTATTCAGATCAGTGCTTAATTAAAGCATGGCCGTTTATGTCAGAGGATGTGAGACTGTAAAATGGAACAGTACTTGCCAAATATCAGGATTTTATGAGGATTTGGCAAATCATTAATGTAGAATTTTATTTATCATGTGTGCAGCCTGTTTTGTAGGAAATACTGAGTTTGGCTTGTTTAGTTTTGGGTTTCTTCTTCACTAGGTTGTTGTTTCAGTATAACATAACGATGATGGAAAATCCTGTTAAAAGACAAAAGAGTATTTTGAAGAACAGAACTTTAAACAAAACCTGGTTGTATATTAAGTGGCAGTTACAGGGAATTGCTAGTGGGATACAAACCATTGGGGTACAACATCCCATTGGTAATAGGATATTTCACCCTAGGTCATTGCTTTCAATTTGCCTAGATAAGCCAAGCTGTAATCAGTGGCCTATGAGAAACGAGTTAGGGATTTCTGCAAGGGTGCATGAGGTTAACCACTTAGAGTCTGGGGAGGCCCACAGAGAGGAGTTAGCAGCTGGGATCTCATACATGCTGGGATGCTGCCAGCAGTTAGGACCATGGGAGAGGGGCCAGGAGTCCACTGGTGGTTGGAGCCCGTGGCGTGGTGCCGGCAACCAGGATCCCTGCAGCCCCCTTCCCTCCTTACCTCTACATCACCAGGTAAAACGTTTAACCATGTAATTGACAGAATTTTGATTGGTTGCATGGTTATTATTTTTGTAAGGTTGAACCTCTCTAGTCTGGCACTCTCTGATCTGGCAGGATTTTAGTTAGCTGGGTGTTCCCTTATTATGGATGTGGCCAAGTATCCCATGGTCCTATAAAGTTTACAGCCACCTGCCCTGGCTCTATGTTCTGGGCTATTTAGCTCTAATTTAACCATAAATGTCTTCTAAGAGCCCAGTAAACAGTGGAAGCATTGGTAATGCAATATTGACCTCCCGTTGTCCAAGAAATTCTCTGGTTCAGCACTGCTCAGGTCCTAGGGGTGCTGGACTACAGAGATTCAACCAGTACATTTTTTTACATCCCTAATTTCAGCCTGCTTCCTGTTAGGTATCTACATTACAAAACATCCATCTTAACATCCTTATTGGCAGTCTCAACAGAGAAGATAAAACTGAATAGGAATGGCAATGGAATATCATCTCACTAAAACTGAGTAAAATCATAATAAAGGATTTATTCAGTGTTTAATCTCACTTTTTCAATTTGTGAAGTGTGCACGAACAGATAACAACTGTATTCTTGGAAATTAATTAATTAATTTATACAAAATGCTAATCTTTAATCAGTAATTGAATTATAAACCATGGTGAAAGTTACATTTTCCCCTAAAGCCCAGTACTGGACCTATGTAGTGACGTTGAGAGATATCAGGATCAGAGTGTTCTCTGTAACTCTATTATGGCCCTGTTGTGCAAACTGCGAGGTCGGTGGGACTACTTTGGAGAAAGCAGATTATTATTTGTGAATCCTGAGGAAACAGATAAGCTGAGAGCTGGGCTACATTATGCCCCAGTTTGAATTCAGAGAATTAACAGTTATTCCAGTCCTGAGACTCACCCTGAAATTTTTGGAACTATGTATCAACAAGGGAAACTTTGAATACTTTAATGAGACCAAGTGTAACTGAAACTCCTGCTTTAGTAGATGACACTTTGCTTTGCTTTTAGCTCTTCTTCCATTAGTGATGTTTGTTGTTGAGCTGTAGCCATCCTTGTGGAATTTAGCTTTGATAAACAAACGTAACATGTGACCAGACTACCCCAAATTGAGGATAGGTTAGAAAATGGCAGCAGCCTGTTACAACTGGCCAAGGAATGCTGAAGGAATGTGTCCAGGGATGAAGTACAAATTGGAGGCAGTTGTTTCCCACTATGTCTCATATTAATTAAGTAAATAATTATAGCTGGGCCTGAACCACGCTACCTGATCCAAACATCAGAGGCCTTTTTAGAAATTCCCATATGGATGCAAACTTCTGCAGATTGGACCCATCTCCAATAATAAGTTTGACAGCTATTGTGGATAGAATTGTGATTAAAAATATAGGGCTATGAACTGAGAGATATGAATTCTAGTCTCTGCTCACCTTTTGGGTTCCATCTGTGATCTTAGGTAACTGTTTTAACTCTCCGAGTTATCTTCCAGCTCACTAACTTCAACAGGTTTAGAGGGGAAGCTGAGTTAGTCTGTAACAGGAAAATCTTAAAAAACAGCAAATAGACTAGTAGTGCCTTAAAGACTAACAAAACATGTAGATGGTATTATGAGCTTTCATAGGCACAACACACTTCTTCAGATGACTGAAATGTTAGAAGTCAAGATCCAAAAATAAATAAGGGAAGGGGGAGGGAGAGAGGAAAAAATGAGAAAAAAGAAAGAGGGCAAAAGAGAGAGAGAGAGAGAGAGAGAGAGAGAGAAGATAGTTCAAATAGTTAAAAGAGGCTGATAAGAACAATTAACACCTCCATTGTTGGGTTGGTTGGTTAAGTCGTTAGGATGTGGAAGGTAGTGTGTAAGCCAGCTGATGTCCCTGTTCATACATTTGCATAAGAATTAAACTTGTAAATGAAGTTACCGTATTTTCCGGCGTATAAGGCTACTGGGCGTATAAGACGATCACCTAATTTTTTAGTTAAAAGATAGGTTTTCGTCTTATACCCCAGCGCCCCTCCACCTCCCCGGCTTTGCTCCCGGTGTCCCTGGTCTGCTGGAGATGGTCCCCAGCAGACCAGAGGCACCAGGAGCAAAGCCGCAGCAGCGGCGGGGTTCCGCACCTCTGAGGCTTTGCCAGAGGCTTATACCCGGCGTATAAGATGACCCCTGATTTTTGGGGGATGTTTTTTAGCTTCAAAAGTCATCTTATATGCCGGAAAATACGGTATGTTCCAATCTTTCCTTGGCTTTGTCTAGACTGCATCCCTTTTCTGTAAAAGGGATGCGAATTAGACATATTACAATTGCAAATGAAGCGGGGATTTAAATCCCCTACGCTTCATTAGCATAAAAATAGCTGCCACTTTTTTCCGGCTCGGAGCTTTGCCAGAAAAAAGCGCCAGTCTAGATGTGGATCTTTCGGAAAATAAAGCCTTTTCCGAAAGATCCCTTATCCCTCATTTTAAGAGGGATAAGGGATCTTAAATAAAGCCTTTTTCGATGGTGTAATGTCTTTATGCTTCAGAGCAGTAGCCGAGTTAGTCTGTAACAGGAAAAACTTAAAAAACAACAACAGATTAGTAGCACCTTAAAGACTAACAAAACATGTAGATGGTATCATGAGCTTTCGTGGGCACACCCGGAGTGTTAGAAGTCCAGATTTATTTATTTATTTTTGGATCTGGACTTGTCATTTGAAGAAGTGGGAAGTGCCCACAAAAGCACGTTACCATCTATATGTTTTGTTAGTCTTTAAGGTGCTACTAGTCTATTGTTGTTTTATAAGTAATGTCTTTAAACACTCTACTCCTTTAATAGGGAATCAAATGCCTGGTCTTCTGGTGCTGGCCTGTCTCCATGCATAGCTCTGGCCTCCCTCTCTGTCATTTCTAATGCTCTCAGCACTAGGGACCCATCCAGTCTTTGAGCACTGGGACTGGAAGTCAACCGGACTGGGCATGGCAGGGCCATGAAGAGCTTATGCTCGCTTCTCCCTACTCACTCTTGTGTAGGATTAGTCTCAACCTTGACCATAATAATTTTTGTGCAGATGAGTTGTAATTTAGCTTTTATAAATGCACAGTTTGAATGGACATTTTCAGACTCTCATGCCTCTTCTTCTTACTTCGGTACCACGTCCATTCAGGACTCAGCATTTGGCACAGTCTGACACTCCGAGCTGATACTTGATGTCAGACCCTTGTGGTATAGTCTCTTTGTCTTCTCCTGAATAGGACAATGGTTTTATTATTCCTGAGGCAGGGTCGGTGATTCGAAGCCTCTATCTGCCTTGCTAATAAGGTTGGACAGTTCTATCCATAATGTATAAAGTTTATTTAGGTTATCGTGTTTTCAAAAGATGCTCTGAAAAGATACATCCTTAGCTACAATACAGCCTAAGGGCAATAGCATGAAATAACATGATTTACAAGACAGGGCAGAGGCAACCTGTCTGCCCACCTCACTACCTCCAGGTAAAAATCAGGAAATACATGAGCAAATGAAGTCATTGACAGGAGAGATTATTCTAATATTATGACTCCATTGTGTCTCTGCCCACTTTATGCAGGGTTGCCTAAACAGGAAACCACCTCTGTGTAAATCATTTAAGTCAAAAGGCACTCATAACTCCTTCAGCAGATCACAAGGCTTGATCTTTATTCCTTTCCCTTGCAATCAGGGTTGCCAACTGCTGAAAGTATGGACAAGATAGAAAAAAATTAAGGACAAACAAACTTTTTATGGGCACATTTTTGTTTTATAAGTAATGTACTATACTATAATGTAATATACTATAATGATGGCTGAAAAGGGAAAAAGTGAACAATAGTCAATGGTTTTGTCTTACATCACAACAGCAATGTTATAGTAGTTTAACCTATTTCCTACCACACCAGTGTCCTCCAAGATCTCTAGTTTATGATTGTACATGTCAGAAGCCACTGCTTTAGGAGTTTTACAGGTCCATTACTGACAGCATAGGAATGGACAGTTTATTTCTTATATTTAAATAACCACCCCATTATGACTTACTGGCAGGGAGCCTGTGAGAGGCTACACCCAGCTCACTGTACCCCATCTCCTATGCCCTCCTCCAGCCACAGGAAGCTCAGCAGGGGTGTATGCTGCATGCACGCCCACCCACCAAATGCTGCTGCTGTGCTGATGCTAGCAATGCCAAAGAAGTCCTCAAAGGCAGAGATGGAGGATAGCAGCCCCTGCCAGCCAGAGGCAGGTTAGCTGGAACCCCAGCCAGGAGAATTCCCCTCTCTGCTCCTACCTTGGGAATTGGAGACTCCCTGGAGGTGCCCTAGCCCTGAGGATAAGTGAGAGGGATTCCTCGGGTCTATGCAAAGCTTAGTGGTTTTTACTAAGATGTAAATGTTTTGATGGATTTTACAGAGAGGTCTAATGTTAGTTCTTTTTGTATGGACTGTCGATGGATTTACTGATGGTTGCTAACTCTGCTTGGAACGTGCTGGTATCTGGTAATTGCTTCTGCAAGCTATTCAAATGACTGCAGGAATTCTGGGTGCAAAGGGACACAAAACACTAGCCTGAAGTTGACTCTCACTTCTTTTTCACTGAGAGCCTTTTTCAGATTCCGTGTACTGCTTAAAGCCAGAACTTCTGTGTGTGGGCAAAGCTGTCTGCTGTCTGCTACAGGACAAGGAATCCATCTCTCTGGGAACATTGCGCTAGCTATTGTCCAGCCCAACTTGGGAAAGTTTTAAGATTGGGGAGAGTTTTCTTCTCAGGGAGCAGAGGCCCACTCACTGGCTAAATTGCTTTACAGAGTCTTTAAATTGAAATGGGGCTTATAAAGGCATCTAATGAGAAGTTGAATCCTGATCACTTATTTCTCACACAGAAAGCTCAGAGTATTTAATAGACGCGTCACTGGAAAGATGAAAGAACTTCCATTATGGAGGTTCTGTTCATTCATTTAAATATGCATGACTCTGTCTTGTTATCCTGAAATTATAGGTGTTTGTTTAGTTGGCCATTGACAGATATTGTCTTACTCATGTTAAGAAAGAAGTTTTAATAATTTTAACTTAATTTTGATGAACTGTAAGCTAATTTAATTTCTACATTTTAATAAAAATACCTCTGATTTCATTATTTAACTTGGATACTTTTACTGTCCTACAATAAATCAGTTGCCCATGATTCCTATTAGATGGTGAAATGTCACGGCCTGCTTCTAACAGCACTCATTTAATAGTAATGATATCTGTAAAAATGCACCATAGGAAGCTGTCAGTTACAAAATAATTTAATGATAATCTGGGAAAAACTAAGATAAACTATCTTTTTAATTGAACAATGTGGTTCTTGATCAGTTTATATGGGCAAGTCTTAGTAGTAAAGATTGTCAGGAATTAAAGATGCAGAGCAGAAGGGATTACAATTCTATTAGGGTGTGTCTAGACTACAGGGTTTTTTCGAAAAAAGTAGCCTTTTTTGTAAAAAAACTTCCCCTGCGTCTAGACTGCCTCCACTTTCTTTCAAAATTAAATCGAAAGAATGTGGCGTTTTTTTCAACCACGGTAATCCTCATTTTACAAGGAAGAACGCCTTTTTTCTAAAGTGCTCTTTCGAAAAAAGGCATTCGTGAATGCAAACAGGGCTTTTTCGAAAGAGAGCATCCAAACTGCGTGGGTGCTCTCTTTCGAAAAAGCGGCTTGCTTTTCCGAAAGAAGTGGTTGCAGTCTAGATGCTTTCTTTTGAAAGAGACTTTTTCAAAAGATTGTTTTGAAAAAACCTCTTTCAAAAGAGGCTTGTAGTCTAGACTCAGGGCTGTCCTTAGGCATAGGCAGAATAGGCAGTTACCTAGGGCACCAGTGTTTCTGGGGCACCACTCTGCCGGGACGGATGGAAGCAGTGGGGCATGTGTAAGCAGGTGCTACACTACTGCTTGCTATCAGCCAGCTAAAAGGAGAGCTGCCCTGTGGGGTGGGTGTGCTCACTCTAATTGTTTAGCTCTGCAAGATAATTAACTGGTAACTGTTGATATGTAAATACAGCTCATGCCAGGAGGGGGAAGGAATCCGAGATGTGGTTATGTAAATCCAATTCAGCCAGGGCTGATGTAGGATCAGAGTTGGAATGGAACGTGGTGAATTGTAACTAATTTGGGGCTGTTGTGGGGGGTCACAAATCATGCTGCCCCTAAATATGGGAACTGTAAAATATGACACCAGTGTTGCAGGAGAGACACCATCACTGTAAGACGTCTCAGAGGAACAAGCCTCCCCCTGCCAGAGTTGAGTGAACTGAGTTGGGACGGAAAGGGCTTGAGGGATGAGTCAGCCTGCTTCATGCCTGCCAGGTGGGAGCTGAAAGACTGGCTCAACCTGCCCCTTTCCCCCTGGTTTTAAGGACAGATCTAAAGCAGACTCCAGGAGGAGTCTTTTTGCTAGTCCAGTGGAAGCTGGAATCTTTGGCCAGCCTAGGTGATGACTAAAGAGTTGAAATCACTAAGAGCTGAAAACACTGGTTTTGCTGGGAGCCAGACCTATTGCTGCCAGTGGAGCGGCTGGCGGAAATGACTGGCTGGCGGGAATGGCCAGCAGACTACAGGGCTATGTCTACACTATCAGCTTCTTGCGCAAGAACAGCTGTTCTTCTGCAAAAACTTGCCGGCGGTCTACACTGCACAAGTGTTCTTCCAGAAGTAAATTTACAGTACAGCGTTGGAAAACAGGGCTTTTCTGGAAGAGTTATTTCTCTCCCCACAAGGAATAAGCCATCTTGTGCAAGAGCTCTTCCAGAAGAGGCCAGTGTAGACAGGCAACATGAATTTCTTGTGCAAGAAGCCCCTTTGGTTAAAATGGCCATCAGAGCTTTCTTGCGCAAGAGAGCGTCTACACTGCCCTGAATGCTCTTGTGCAAAAGCACATCTCTTGCACAAATGCACATGGCAGTGTAGACGCTCTCTTATGGAAGAGTTTTTGCACAAGAATTCTTCCATAAAAGAGTTCTTGCGCAAGAAGCTACCAGTGTAGACGTAGCCCGAATAGCACAAAGTTGGCCTAGCCTCTCAGGCTCAAGGAGGGGAGTCATCTGGATGATGTGTCAGGGTCTGCACTGACTGGACAGAGCTGTAAGTGGGGCATCTGACGTGGGGTACAGAGAAAGTTTGGGTAAGTGAACTCTGTTGTGGTATTTTCCCAAGATAATGCCATGTGACTTCTCTCTCTTTCATTAAAAGTTTCTTTTCTTCACTCAGACTCTGTGCTTGTGAGTGGGGAAGCATTGCCTCTCAGAGGCACCCAGGGGTGTGTGAATTTCCCAGGTTACTGGGTGGGAGCTCAAGACGGTTCTGTGTGAGATGGACCCCTAGGCTATGTTTACACTGGCAGCTTCTTGCGCAAGAACATCTTGCGCAAGTGTTCTTGTGCAAGAACTCTCGGGCAAGAAAATATCCACACTGCCATGTGCGAGCTGTGCTTTTGCACAAGAGCATCCATGGCTGTGTGGATGCTCTCTTGTGCAAGAAAGTTCCGATGGCCATTTTAGCCATATGGCTTTCTTGCGCAAGAAATCCCTGCAAAGCATCCACACTGCCCTCTTGCGCAAGAGCTCCTGTGCAAGAGGGCTTACACCTGTTAAAAAAGAGCGTAGCTCTTGCGCAAGAAGCCCTCTCTTACCACACCGTCCTGTACATGTTCTTGTGCAAGAGCGGGTGGGCAGTATGGACGCTTTGCGGAAGAACAGACGTTCTTGTGCAATAACCCGCCAGTATAGACATCTCCCTAGATATTGATCGCAGCCCTGGTTGCTGCCAGGCCTACCCGGCGGAAGGGTTACACATGTAACAGCAGGCTGGGTCCTAGAGAGGGCCGAATGCGCTGCCTGCAGCACAATCTGAGGGAGATGATTGGCTGCTGGGGTCTCTGGGAAGGGAAGAGGTAGGGGTGGAAGAGCAAGTCAGGCATAGGGGCACCAGTTTAATAATACCACCTAGGGCACCATAAATCTTAAGGACAGCCCTGTCTAAATGTAGCCTTAGTGAAACATCTTTTCTTTCCTTTAAAGAATTTATTTTTCTTTTTTTCTTTTTATTATTTTTTATACAAAACACACATGGAAATCTATGACTATATGGTGTTGGGAGAAAAAAAACCAAATAAACGGACAGCCATGCAGTCCTGTGCAATGCTGTTGAACTGCTTATACTTTTTTCTTCTTTCATCTGGTTACATTATATATTACTTGATTAAGTCACATCCCATTATTTAATCAAAACTCCCAACAATTAGGGTGTGTCTAAACTACACCCCTCTGTCGGCAGAGGGATGTAAATTAGACACATCAACAGTGCAAATGAAGCGGGGATTTAAATATCTCACGCTTCATTTGCATAATAGTGGCTGCCGCTTTTTTTCGAAACGGGGCTTTTAAAAAACAACTGGCAGTTTAGAATAAAAAGGAAAAAAGGAGTACAGGATCTTTCAAAATGGGGCATTTCTGTCAAAAATATCCTGTTTAAACTGCTGGGTTTTTTCGAAAAGCCCCGTTTAGAAAAAAGCTGCAGCCGCCATTCTGCAAATGAAGTGCGTGATATTTAAATCCCGGTTTCATTTGCACTGTTGATGTGTCTAATTTACATCCCTCTGCCCACAGAGGGGTGTAATTTAGACACACCCTGAAAGACTAAAAAAGGTCTCATCTGATCACATATGGCTGAAAGAACTTAGCAGCCAAAGTATTTTTCTGAGTAACTGGATGGGTGGGCAGAAAGTGATGCAGATTTATCAGCCTTTGCAGCTGCAGCACTGGAATTTTTCAATCCCAGTGCAAAATTGCAAATTAGCTATTTACAAAACAGTTGCAAATTAGCTCTTTTAAAAGCTAATATTCACAGCAAGTATTCATCCACATTTGAATACAGAATAAAAAGAGATTGAGATTGTAGTTGTAATTTCAGAAAAATACCATTTTGAAAACATAGTTTATGCACTAAAGCCCTATTTCAAAATCAGTGAAATCGATATGATAATCTAAATGACTCTCAATGACTCTCAGAACCACTGTACTTCTGCTATATCTCTGACAGTCTGTAGCATTACCATTATATGGTTACTTAGGGGGTGCGTGTGTGATTTTTTTCAGGAGAATATTAGGCAGGGTCCTGATCCTTAAAAGCCTGGAATTCCAGGGCTCAGCCCTGTGTGCTATTACTCACACAATAGTTCTTACTCATGCAGTTCTTATTTTCATGCGTAAAGGCTACTGGCAAAAGGACAGGTTTGCAGGATCTGGGGCTAATATATATCATAGGTCAAACTGGCAGTGTCCAAGGAGGTGCCAAGATTTATCCAAAGTACAAGAGGGTGTTTTGACATGAATACTCGATGGTACAGTAGACTTCCGATAATCCGGCACCTTTGGGACCTAGGTGGTGCCGGATTATTGGATATGCTGGAGTATCGGGAGGTCCCGGTACAGCTGCACGGCTTAACAGCTGGCCGGGACCCAATCTCCCTCCCCCTCCCTCTCCTTTCCCCTTAGCTGAAGCAAAACGCTCTTCTCCATGCTGTAACCCGATCCCACTCCCCCCCCAACCTTATATTCGTTGCGGGTACAGCCAGCATGTGCACAGAGCGGCTGGCTTTTTAATCAGCTGGATGGGAGCAGTTGACATTTTTATGCCGGATTATCGGGAGTGCCGGACAATTGCGTGCCGGACTATTGGAGTTTTACTGTATTTCCATTTCTTAATATTTTTAATTTTACTAATTTTATTTCTAAATTGCATTTGTATGAATATCTCTTAGACAAGCCAGTATAAATTTATATTTATATTTATATTACATCAATCATCTGCACCACTTGGAAGCACTATTGGCCCATTTATTAAAAGAAATCAACCCCACCCCAATATTTATCACCCTACTGCATTTGCCAAAGTTAGCTCCCTCCAGCCTTGCATATAAAAGTCAAAGCTAATGAATTCATCTTGCAGTGCTTCCTTAACCCCCCCCCCCCCCCGCCACTAAAGTTGTGCTTTGGCATCCCCAAGAGGGACTTACTGGCTACATTTCTATCACTATTCTTAAATGTAGTATGTCCTTGTATCCACTAGCAGGGGATGAACCCTGGGGGCAAACAAGAGTAGTGCAGAAGAAATTTGATGAGAGGAAAGGGAAAGTGATGATTGTTCCTGAGGTAACCAAGGACCTAAATTTATTGAACAATTTTTTTTCTTAAAGGGAAGGCCATGTGAATGCTCCATGGCAATTGAAGCGTAGAGAAGAGCGTGGTAGGGGCCTAGCATGCTAGGGAGTTATTGCATTCAGGGTTTTGCATGTGGCGGGAATTAGGCCAGTGGCTAATGAAACACCTTATGTAAATTTCCTGAATCTAATCCAGGGGTCATTTCTGACCCAATTTAGCAGCCACTCAATATATGGTATTACCACTGGAATTTAATTGATTTAGTAGTGGCAGAACTGGGACTGGTGCTGAGGTTTGCTAGGAGCCAAGATCTGTCTTCCTTAGTTCCCTTTTAAATAAGGGGAATTAAAGAAAAAAAATCCCTCTGGTTTCTAGTGTTTTCCTACCACAAATGGAAGATGGGTCTTCTGCTTTATTTCTGACTGCTAATACCTTGAAATGTCCAGAGAGCCTTAAAATACAACTTGCACAAGGCTGTTTTCAGCTATGCACAATTTGGTGCAACTGAGAAGCTGCATAAAAGCTGACTTCAGCTAGGAAGTGGGTGAATTTAAGAGTCATTTCCACATAAAATAAATGCCTATTGTGAAGCACTTTAGGTTTAATCATAAAAAGGTGCTATGCCCACAAATCTCAGGGGGAATTTATACTGGCACTTACTCTCAAGGTCAAGCAGTAAAAGTGTACAAAATCTTCAGCATCAATGAAATAAGGTCCAGGAAAAGCAAGACAACATATTGGCCAACAACTCACATTGAATTCACGGGCATTTTTAAAACCGTCATTACAACTTCCCACAGCGCTCTAAGGGTGTGTCTACCCTGCACCCTGTGGCTTGAAATAAACTATGCAATTCGAGCTACACAAATTGAGTACTTTATTGTGAGTTAATTTCAAAATAGCTTATTTAGAAATTTGGCACTAACTACATTGCACTTATTTCAAAATAAATCACTATTCTGAAACATCCCTTACTCCTCATGAAATGAGGTTTACAGGGATGTTGGAATAGTGAACTCTTTATATTTTGAAATGTGCTCAAAAGACGCAGAATAGCTATTTTGGGACCTCTGGTGTCCTGAAATAGCGCTGCAGTGTAGACGTAGGCAAAGTGTTTGGAATCCATGTTAGAGAACTGTTTTAGAAAGCCTGTTATGGGAGTCTTCATTGATAATGTCACAACACTTTGTTTTTGACATTTATTGATTCAATTTAGACTTATAATAGTTATTTCAATACACTACATGCATCTGACGAAGTGGGTCTTTGCCCACGGAAGCTTATACTCCTATAAATCTCTGAGGGTATGTCTAGACTACATGGCTCCATCAATGGAGCCATGTAAACTAGTTTACCCAGCATAGGCAAAGAAGCGGGGATTTAAATCATTTAAATAATCTCCGCTTCATTAAAATAAATATGGCCACCACACTGGGCTGACGATCAGCTGATCCGGCACAGCGCGGTAGTCTAGACACAGATCGGTCGGCTGGGGAAGCCTTTGCCAACTGATCCCTTATGCCTCGTGAAACGATCTGCGTCTAGACTACCGCGCTGAGCCAGATCAGCTGATCGTAGGCACAGCGCAGTGGCCATGTTTATTTTAATAAAGTGGGGATTATTTAAATCCCTCTTCTTTGCCTATGCCAGGTAAACTAGACATACCCTTAGTCTATAAGGTACCACAGGATTTCTCGTTTTTGGAGATTCAGACTAACACAGCTACCCCTGTGATTTACTATTATGTTTCACCATTAGTCAAATAAAACATTTTGATGGTCTTGGATTTTTTAAAAATTTGTTCTGTGAGAAACTTTTGGCTTTTCATATTTAAAATGAAAACACATTTTGAAATTGTAACAATATCCCTTGGAACAGAAATTCCATTCTTTGACCAACTTTCATGAAAGGCTAACAATGTTAGGGACAATTAGGAAAAGGATAGAAAAGAAAATCTCATAATACCAATGTTCAAATACCACCATTTAAATCCTTGGTGCACCCGCATGTTGAATATTGTATCTAGTTTGGTTATCCCATCTTGAAAAAAACATGGTGGAAGTGAAGTTTCATAAAGGGGCAACAAAGATGATCATGGTTATGGACTGGCTTCTGTATAAAGAGAGATTATAGAGTTATTCATTGCCAAATTAAGTGTAATAATGTAATAAGAAAAGCCAAAAAGGAGTTTGAAGAACAGCTAGCCAAAAACTCAAAAGGTAATAGCAAAATGTTTTTTAAGTACATCAGAAGCAGGAAGCCTGCTAAACAGCCAGTGGTGCCTCTGGACGATCAAGATACAAAAGGAGCACTTAAAGACGATAAAGTAATTGCGGAGAAACTAAATGAATTCTTTGCTTCAGTCTTCATTGCTCAGGATGTTAGGGAGATTCCAAAACCTAACCCATCCTTTGTAGGTGACAACTCTGACGAATTGTCACAGATTGGGACCAGATGGCATTCATCCAAGAGTTCTGAAAGAACTCAAATGTGAAATTACGGAATTATTAACTATGGTTTGTAACCTATCCTTTAAAATAGCTTCTGTACCCAATGACTGGAAGATAGCTAATGTAATGCTAATATTTAAAAAGGTCTCTGGAGGCGATCCTGGCAATTACAGATCAGCAAGTCTAATGTCAGTACCGGGCAAATTAGTTGAAACAATAGTAAAGAATAAAATTATCAGACATATAGAAGAACATAATTTGTTGGGCAAAAGTCAATATGGTTTCTGTAAAGGAACAAACATGTGGACAAGAGGGATCCAGTAGATATAAAAGCGGTGAGGAGTCCTGTGGCACATTATAGACTAACCGAAGTGTTGGAGCATAAGCTTTCATGGGCAAAGACCCACTTCGGTTAGTCTACAAGGTGCCACAGGACTCCTCGCCGCTTTTGCAGATTCACGGCTACCCCTCTGATACTTGACACCAGTAGATATAGTGCACTTAGATTTCCAGAAAGCCTTTGACAAGGTCCCTCACCAAAGGCTCTTACATAAATTAAGTTGTCATGGGATAAGAGGGAAGATCCTTGCACAGATTGAGAACTGGTTTAAAGACAGGAAACAAAAGGTAGGAATAAATGGTACATTTTCAGACGGGAGAGGGTGTTCCTTCAGGGTGGTGTTCCCCAAGGGTCAGTCCTAGGACCAATCCTATTCAACTTATTCATAAATGATCTGGAGAAAGGGGTAAACAGTGAGGTGGCAAAGTTTGCAGACGATAGTAAACTGCTCAAGGTAGTTAAGACCAAAGCAGACTGTGAAGAACTTAAAAAAGATCTCACCAAAGTAAGTGACTGGGCAACAAAATGGCAAATGAAATTTAATCTAAAGTATGTAAAATGTAAAGTAATGCACATTGGAAAAAATAACCCCAACTATACATACAATATGATGGGGACTAATTTAGCTACCACTAATAAGGAAAGAGATCATGGAGTCATCATGGGTAGTTCTCTGAAGACGTCTACACAGTGTGCAGCGGCAGTCAAAAAATCAAACAGGATGTTAGGAATCATTAAAAAAGGGATAGAGAATAAGACGGAGAATATCGTATTGCCTTTTTATATAAATCCATGGTACGCCCACATCTTGAATATTGCGTACAGATGTGGTCTCCTCATCTCAAAAAAGATATACTGGAATTAGAAAAGGTTCTGAGAAGGGCAACTGAAATGATTAGGGGTTTGGAACAGGTCCCATATGAGGAGAGATTAAAGAGACTAGGTCTTTTCAGCTTGTAAAAGAGGAGATTAAGGGGGGATATGGTAGAGGTATATAAAATTATGAGTGGTGTGGAGAAAGTGGATAAGGAAAAGTTATTTACTTGTTCCCATAATATAAGAACTAGGGGCCACCAGATGAAATTAATGGGCAGCAGGTTTAAAACAAATAAAAGAAAGTTCTTCTTCACAGCGCGCACAGTCAACCTGTGGAACTCCTTGTCTGAGGAGGTTGTGAAGGCTAAGACTGTAACAGGGTTTAAAAGAGAACTAGATAAATTCATGGAGGTTAAGTCCTTTAATGGCTATTAGCCAGGATGGGTAAGGAATGGTGTCCCCAGCCTCTGTTTGTCAGAGGGGGGAGATGGATGGCAGGAGAGAGATCGCTTGATCATTTCCTGTTCAGTTCACTCCCTCTGGGGTACCTGGCATTGGCCACTGTTGGCAGACAGGATACTGGGCTGGATGGGCCTTTGGTCTGACCCAGTATGACTGTTCTTATGTTCTAGAAATCAGATGAATAAGGTGATACATGATAGAATTCTATAAAATCATTAATGGTGTGGTGAAAGTAAATGGAGTATTATTTACCCTTTCACACAAATTATCGGGGTCATCTGATAATAGGCATCACAAGAGGAAGTACTGTTTTTACACTAAGCACAACTAATCTATGGAAGTCATTGCGATGTGGTATTGTGAGTGCCAAAAGTATAACTGGATTCAAAAAAGAACTGGATAAGTTTATGTAGAATGACTTCATGATTGGGTATTAGCCAAGATGGTCTGGAAGGCAACGCATGCTTGAAGTTGTTGTTCTTCAGGGAGGGCTGGTCAGGATTTACTGCCGAGGTGTCCTCGCAGGTCTCTGGCTCCATTGATGATAACCAGAAGCCTGCTCGCATGTGTGCTCAGTGATGTGTGCCATGTCAACTTGTGCACTTAGTCTTCACCCCAGACCCCAAGAGAGCCCCCAAAGACCACAAACCAGATAAGGATCGAAGATGCTAGGCCAGGTTTATTGTAGATCAAGGTACAGTAATAGTTGTCAATTGACTCTACTGAACCACTATGCATATGTACTTGCCACAATGGAATGACTCAATCAGTTGATGGTCTCACTTCCTCCTAGGTCATTCAAAGACTGTCCCCCCAAGACACCACTTTATATACAGGTACAACAAGTTACACCTCACTGCTGACGTATCGGGTTGCCACCCTCTGACCTTGTCAGGTTACCCTCTGATGTTGTCAGGTTACCACCCTCTGATGCTAGTTAGATACCACCCATTACCTTGTACATCATGGTTTGATTAGATCATCTCTATCCATCATTCTATCATTTTAGACATTTTCTTGAACCTGAGTCTGTATCTGTGAGGAGTGGGTACCAAGGTCTTTTTTAATAAGCTAGTGATATTCTGTGCTTTCCACTTATGACCAGTACCAATTATTGTTCTGCACCAATTAGTGTTTTGCACTCTCAGTCCTGTTCATGCTAAATTCTGTAAGCTGGGGCCTGCCTCTTGCTCACAGCTTAGCTCTGTTCTATGTTAGCTATGTTTTGCCCATTGTTAACTAGGCCTCAGGCCTCAAACCAGGCCTGTGCTGCATGGGCTTATATTTTGAGCCCTCATTTTACTACAGAGGTGATCTAAAACTTCTGACTACCAAGAGCCAGGAATGGAAGGTAATTACCCCATAATTGCTCTGTTATCTGCATTGTCTCTGTATGGGCCATTGTCAGGGATGGGATACTGCACAAGATGGACCATGGTCTCACCCAGCCTAGCTGCTCTTATGTTCTAATTTTTGAATTGTCTGAAGCTGAAACATGCAGAGAATCATGAAAATGAAAGTGGAGGAGGAATAAGTTTGATTAAAAAAATGGAACCTGAGTTTTTAAGAAGAGTTTGGTTTGGATTTTCACTGAAGATTTGGGTAGATTATACCTTCATCCCAACTGTGTTTTGTATTTAAATCAGGGCGTTAACTTCTTTTCCATAGCCTGATTTAAGATAAATCAATTTTTGTGTGTGCAGGCTCTAGAAATGTTGATATAATAATCTAAAATAAATATCTGGATGAGATTGAAAAGAGACTGCTTTTTATTAGAATGAATTTTAAATCTAGCATTTGGAGAAAGCTGGTCTGATCATCTGCTTTCTAATTAAAATGTTTATTGTCTCTCTAGGTCTCTTGTCTGAAGGCAGTGAGGTATTTTATTACCTGCTTATACAAGTATTTGTTGCAGACACATACTGGAATATTCACACACGATTTCCCACTGTTAGCAACATTGTAGTCTCTCAGATGCAGAGTTGCACTGTATTGCAGTTTGAGATAATTACATTAGTGAGATGTAGAGAACTTCATTTTGTAAAATCCTTTGAAACCTGGAGTGTAATTAATTACACAGTGAGCTATTACAAAAGGTACATTTTTTTTCCATTGGCATCAATTCATTTCCATGAAAAATTCTGGATTGACAAAGCAGAACCGAAGCTCTGCTACCCACAGTATTTGCACTTGACTATATCCAGCAATAAGTCCCAATTTTGATCAGGTAGGAGCATTTCTGTGGGTGAAGCTTAGACTAGGGCTATCCCTTCTTTAGCTTCTCTTCTAAGATTACCACCAAGGATAACAACTACTGCAATGTCTCTCTTGTGATTTACCTGAAGCAGGACTGAGACCTACCATAGGTTGCTGAATAGCCCTCTATGGTAACTGCTGGCTTTGATGGACTGATGCCCAAAACTAATTAGTTATGATTCTGGTGAATTTTGTGTAGAAGCTCCTACCACATCCTTGAGCTGTTCTCGCAAAATGGCAGTTTTTCTATGTATATTTTATAAGTGATCTTTCTTTATGGAATATTTCTTTGCTGGGAATGTCAAGGTATTCTGCATTAGCCTCAGTTTTCAAATGTTTCACTTCAGCTGCTAGTTGATTATATCCAGTTATCAGATTCCTCTGTCAAATCTTAAAAACAGATGTATGTGTGACCCCAATCTCAAGTCTTGATAAGACTCAAACCATGAAGCTTGGCTCCAGATGGAAGATAGAAAAAGTGATATAAAAGGGCAGAGGGCACAAATAATTGTGGTAAGTGTAGCAAACACAGAACCAATGAGTGTATAGCAACCACATCATTAATGAGCCCACAACATTTTGTAACATCTTCAATATGTGATGTCCATGTTACTTAAAATCTTAAGCAATGTTTTATTTGAAGAACCCGTGTCCTCCTCTTGCTTACGTTTACTCTGTCATATTTGAAAAGGATGCACATATATCTCTTTCTGGACATAACTTTTGATGAGAAAGCACTTTAAAAACTGATACAAAGGTGACACAGCAATTCCTCTGCCTTCAAGTTTGGAGTTCAATCCTTTTGCCATCTGAGGATTTTTGCTTAGTACCATGGTTGTATACCTCAGTAGTGACCTGATTGCATGCACATTTTTCATGACATTACAGAAGCCTCACATCTTGTTTTTGTCTGATTCCTGAAAGCTGCTTGTGTGCAGAGCTCTCAGAAGCATGGCAGAACTGTTTACTAAGCTAGTTCATATCACCATGTGACAGTAAATCATGATTTTAAAGTTGGGCTTGAATTCGATGCTGGGTGAATTATGTCCAACTTACTAAAGAGAGCAACTAAATGCATGACCTAGATTTTTAAGTGAGGAAATTTCCTCATTTCCAATACTAAAAGATGTGTACTAGTTATTAGCTGACCTACAGTGTGTGTTGGGGCTTGATGGAGTAAGGAAGGAGAAAGATGCTTCTAAATGGAAGAATACATCCTGAACTTTCAAAAATGTGTTTTGGCAAGTTTCCTAGAGGAAGATTGAGTCCAGATCAGAGTGGGTTAGATTTTGGGCCCTGGGCCATACTAGAATTAGGCATTAGATCTTATAGTACCACAAATTCATAAGCTGGTTGTGAAAGAGTAGAAACCTACTGAGCTGTCACTGTGAGATTTTTCCAGTGAAGAAGCAGAAAATATGCCTCTATCTATTTCATAACTATCCACGTGGATGTTTGGTTCCTTCTAAGCTCTCTCCGGGTATGTCTTCACTACAAAGTTAGTTCGAACTAACTTTCATAGGCGCTACACTAGCGCTCCGTTAGTTTGAATTTAACTCGAATTTAATTCGAACTAACGGAGCGCTTAGTTCGAACTAGGTAATCCTCATTCCACGAGGATTAAGTCAAGTTTGAACTAGCTAGTTCAAATTAAGGGGTGTGTAGCCCCTTAATTCGAACTAGTGGGAGGCTAGCCCTCCCCAGGTTTCCCTGGTGGCCACTCTGGCCAACACCAGGGAAACTCTACTGCCCCCCTCCCGGCCCCGGAACCCATAAAGGGGCACGGGCTGGCTACGGTGTCCGTGCCAGGTGCAAGCCTGCCAGCACCCAGCCAACAGACCCTGCACCTGGCACGGATCTAGCCACCCACCCGATGCTCCCCAGCCCTCCCCCTCTTCCTGGGACCAGGCTGGCAGCTCCCGGGAGCTTGCCCGGGACCGCAAGAGGCGGGCACCCGCCTGGGCCAGTGCAGACATCGTGGACCTTGTCCATGATCTCCGCACTAGGCACAGGAAAGTGGCCGGCTTGGGCAGGATAGCTGCCAGCCTGGCCACCCAGGAGCAGGTATGCAAGAGAATCAAGGGGATCCACTGAGAACCCCGACCCTGAGCCCTGAGCTTACAATGGCCGTCCTGGGTCAGACCAAAGGTCCATCTAGCCCAGTAGCCTGTCTGCCGACAGCCGCCAACCCTAGGGACCCTGGAGGGGATGGACCAAAGACAGTGACCAAGCCATTTGTCTCATGCCATCCCTCTCCAGCCTTCCACAAACCTTGGGCAGGGACACCACTCCTACCCCCTGGCTAATACCACTCCATGACTTGATCTCACTTCCCTTTAAACTCTGTTCCAGTTCTAGCCTTCACAGCCTCCTGCAGCAAGGAATTCCACAGGTTGACTCTTTGCTTTGTGAAGAACAACTTTCTGTTACTAGTTTGAAGCCTGCTACCCATTCCTTTCCTTTGGTGTCCTCTAGTCCTTCTTTATGAGAACTAATGAAGAACTTTTTCTTCCAAGACAGCTATTACCCTTTGCTCTTGAGTTGCCTTATTCACATCAGGCACTTAGGCTTTGTCTACACTGCAGGGTTTTTGCGCAAGCAGCCTTTTGCGGAAGAGATCTTCCACATAAACTTCTTGCTCAAAAGCACGTCCAGACTTCAAAGCACATCGCAAAAGCAATGTGCTCTTGTGCAAGAGAGCATCCATACTGCATGGACACTCTTGTGCAAGAAAGCTCTGATGGCCAGTCACACAATGGCCATTAGAGCACCTGTGCTTTCTCAGATTGGGATTTCTTGTGCAAGAGACCCCTGCGGAGTGTCCACACTTGCCTTTTTGCACAAGAACTCTTGAACAAAAAGGAGTTATTTGTCATGGGGAGAGGAATAACCGTACCGCCAAAAACCTTCTCTTCTGCCGATTTACTAGCACAAAAGCGTGCTTGAGGTGTGGACACTCTGCTGGTTTTTGTACAAAACCAGCCATTTTTGCGCAAAAACCTTGTAGAGTAGACATAGCCTTAGAGAAGCAGAGAGCATTTAAAACTGTCCATGAGAACAGTAACTTCAGAGGACAGGTATGAGGTAAGAACCTATTTTCCTTCTCTTTAGCAAAAATACACTTGCTTTCAATCTACGGCTGTGTATACACTAAGCCACTTATTCCAGAGAATCAGCCGCTTTTCCGGAATAAGCTGCGAGCTGTCTACACTGTCTACACTGGCCCTTGAATTTCCGGCCCTTGAAGCAAAGACACTCTACTGTACAAAATCAGCCGCTATTCCGGAAAAACTATTCTGCTCCCGCTCAGGCATAAGTCCTTATTCTGGAACACTGTTCCGGAAAAGGGCCAGTGTAGACAGCCCAGTAGTCTTTTCCGGAAAAAAGCCCCGATTGCGAAAATGGCGATCAGGGCTCTTTTCTGGAAAAGTGCGTCTACATTGGCCACAGACGCTTATCCAGAAAAAGGGCTTTTCCGGAAAAGCAGCCTGCCCATGTAGATGCTCCTTTTCCGGAAAAACTGAAAACGGTATAGTATTCCGTTTTAAGCAGTTCCGGAAATTCATGCCAGTGTAGACACAGCCTACATGTTTGTCCATTTTACAGTATTATAGTAATAACACTACCCAACATCTCACGAGCATATTTTGTAATAACTGAAATAGAGAGGCAGAGGAGGTCTTTATTTTAACTTTCTCAGGAAGTAAAATTTATATTTAAGGTTATGTTGAATTTCCATCATTACTCTCAATTTTCAGACAGTTATAAGCATGTGAAAGTATCTTTTTTGACTGAAATTTTCTATGCTTATCCTCAGCTGAAAGGTGACTTTGACTTTTAGTGTCAATGAAATCCATTCACCCATTTCTGAGTTACATGTAAGGCTGCATCTATACTTTGGTGCTATTTCCAGATACCAGAGGTATTTTGAAATAGCTATTCTGTGTCTTTTGAGCATGCCTGTTTTTTCCAAATATAACAGGCTCACTATTCTGGTGTCTCTTTAAACCTCATCCACGAGGAGTAAGTGATGTTTTGCAATAGTGATTTATTTCAAAATAAATGCTGTGTAGATAGCACCACATTTCTAAATAAGCTATTTCGAAATTGACTCTAAGCTACACAGTTTGCGTAGCTCAAATTGTGTGTCTTATTTTGAGCTATGGGTGCAGTATAGATGCACCCTAAGAGAGGACAGAAATATCATGGGATTCTTCCTATATCACAGCTGCAAGGAACAAAGGCGATATTCACTGGGGGAGAGGAAATGGTCCCAGAGTTGCAATTTGTGGATTGAGAAAAAGTCGAGGCCCTGGCTGCTAACTCTTGAGGCCTGGGATGAGAATTGTATAGTGTGTGAGCAGGAAAAAGTTCACATCTCTCCTCCAGTCAGAAAGAATCTGGGATGCTGGGATATGTCTCAAACACCATATGCATTTCCAATTTTTTTTCCAATTCATATGGAATTTACTTGCTTATAGAGGGCATGCATCAAAGTAACAGAAATAAGTCTATTCAGTCTTAACACAAGGCTTTGCATAATCTGCTTTGAGCAAAGGAAGCTGTCTTTTGTAAACAGATACATTTCCTCAGCAGCCACTAGTGATGCATATGTGTTTCCTTTCTTTAAGATTATCACAGTCTTTCAATTTGGTTGCCTACTGTGAAATGGAATCTATTGGTCTGCCTACACTTAAGGGGTTTGCTTGCATTAAAATAGTGATTTTAAAATTACTTTTGCTGATAAACTTTTCCTCCTAGCACCATCACACGGGGTGCCGTATGCACCTTATACAATGCTCAATACAATAAAACAATGTGATGTAACAGGAAGGAAACGAAAAAAAGAGGTCTTAAATTTATGAAGTTATGATAAAAAGGTATTTACTGTGATGTTTGAAGTTAAACTTGGGGCAGAGGTTGGAAAATAAATATTTAATGCAATAGCTTAAGGTTAGTGATAGGTGAAATTTTTGGATAAAACTTTATTCAGTGAAAAATGCACAGTTGTGTTGACTGAAATATTTTGGGATTAAGTGGTGAATTCACGAAATTGGAGGGTGGGACACTAAAGAATTCCCCGCAATTTTATATATTTAATTTTTTTACATTTGTTTGATTCAAAGTGGCTTTCATGTTGTAATTTATTTCAATTTGGTAAAAACAAAACCACACCACCTCAAAGAAGATACTTTCTCTGAACCATAATCATTTTTCAGTTTTTCAGTTTACTGTGGTGTTTATGCTGAGTATTGCTATATTGTGATGCATTCTAAACCAGAGTGATGTCTTTGTGAATTTTTTCCCTTTGAGTTTGCACAGTATCTATCATACTGGGGTCCTATCTGTGACTAAGCCTTCAGACACTGTAGTGGCACAAATAATAAATAACAACAAATGCTAACCAGCTAGAGAAATAACCCTTATAATGTCTATTTGCTGACCATATAAAATAGTCTTGTAGCACCTTAGAGACTAACAAAAATATAGATGGTATTATAGTAACATCTACATGTTTTGTTAAGTATCAAAGGGGTAGCCGTGTTAGTCTGAATCTGCAAAAGTGACGAGGAGTCCTGTGGCACCTTATAGACTAACTGAAGTGTAGGAGCATAAGCTTTCGTGGGCAAACACCCACTTCGTCAGATGCATGTACATGGTCTTTGCCCACGAAAGCTTATGCTCCTACACTTCAGTTAGTCTATAAGGTGCCACAGGACTCCTCGTCATGTTTTGTTAGTCTCTAAGGTGCTGCGAGACTATTTGTTGTTTTTGAAGTTTTTCCAGTTACAGACTAACACGGCTCCCTCTCTGAAACTCCTGACTATGTAGAACAGGGCTGGCAAGCCTTTTCTGGGTTGAGGTCACTAACCCACAGTCAGGGGCTACACACACATTAAAAAAACCCTCAGCCCGACTGAGAAGGAGAAAGACACTCCCCACACCCCGTTGCACACCAGAGCCTAGAAAGGCCCAGGCTAGCAGATTTTGTGGGGCAGCAGGAGAGCTTGAATGCCAGCTCAGTGGGGGGAGGGGTAGCTCAGTGGTTTGAACATTGGCCTGCTAAACCCAGGATTGTGTATTCAATTCTTGAAGGGGATATTTAGGGATCTGGGGAAAATCCCTCCAGCTATGTCTAGACTGCAGGCTTCTTTCGAAAGAGGCTCTTTCGAAAGCATCTTTCGAAAGAGCCTCTTTCAAAAGATCGCGTCTAGACTGCAGGCGGATCTTTCGAAAGAGAAATCCGCTTTTTCGAAAGAGAGCACCCAGCGAGTCTGGATGCTCTCTTTCGAAGACGGCCTCTTTACATTGAAGAACGCCTTCTTTCGAAAGAGGAACTTTCGAAAGAAGGCGTTCTTCCTCGTGAAACGAGGTTTACCGCCATCGAAAGAAAAGCTGCGTTCTTTCGAAATAATTTCGAAAGAACGCAGCTTGAGTCTGGACGCAGGGGAAGTTTTTTCGGGAAAAGGCAACTTTTCCCAAAAAAACCCTGAGTCTGGACACGGCCTCCGTGAGGGTACTTGGTCCTGGCAGGAGCGTGGACTCAATGACTTCTCAAGGTCCCTTCCAGTTCTATGAGACAGGTATGTGTCCATACACACATAGGCTACGTCTACACTGGCATGATTTTCCGGAAATGCTTTTAATGGAAAAGTTTTCCGTTAAAAGCATTTTCGGAAAAGAGCATCTAGATTGACACAGACGCTTTTCTGCAAAAGCACTTTCAGCCATCGGGGCTTTTTTGCGTAAAACAGTATTGTGCTGTCTATACTGGCCCTCTTGCGCAAATCATTTGTGCAAGAGGGCTTTTGCCCAAACGGGAGCAGCATAGTATTTCTGCAAGAACACTGAAGATCTTACATGAGATTGTCAGTGTTCTTGCGGAAATTCAAGCGGCCAGTGTAAACAGCTGGCAAGTTTTTCCGCAAAAGCAGATGATTTTGCGGAAAAATTTGCCAGTCTAGACACAGCTATAGTGTGAGCTCCCTGACTTCCAATATAGATCTTGTTAGGGTGATCTTATTTCTGCTTTGTTCTAGTCACATTTGTTAAATTAAATTAATGGAGATTGCCTATCTCCTAGAACTGGAAGGGACCTTGAAAGGTCATCAAGTTCAGTCCCCTGCCTTCACAGCAGGACCAAGTACCATCCCTGACAATTTTATTTTTTTTTGCCCCAAATCCCTAAATGGCCTCCACAAGGATTGAACTCCTTTAAATTTCATGTTCTTTACACAAGGAACACACAACATAAGTAGGCTCCAATTCTTGCAATGCCTGCTTTGTATTCTTTTTTCTGGTCATTTGATGATTTAATGGCTATGCCGACAAAAAGGTACTGGAACCTGAATATGAAATGTTCCAGCTATCAAGAGCATATTACTGGGGGAAAGGTTTTTTTGTTCGCTTTGTTTTTGAATGTCTAAGACATATTTAATGGCAACTTCCATCATAATTTAAACAGTTTGAAAAACAGCCATCTGAGGTACAAATCCTGTAGTATCCCAACACTGTTTATAACTTTCTTTTTATTAACTTACAGTATATTTTAAAAGACTTTTTTTCTTGGGAATTCTTTTTTTGACCACCAGAGTAAGGCTAAATCTATATCATTTTTTCTTGTTTTATTTGTTAATCTTTTGTGCTCTGACATCTTAAAGGTAACATCAGTAGGTGTAGTAGAAACAGAAGAGACAAAATTACACACTTGAGACAGGTTGGAGTGTTTCCAGTTAAGAGTTTTCAGATGTCGATTGTGCAGCAGTTAATTATGGCCCGTCTGGAATGTTAACGTTTGCAGTCACAGTACTTCATGTAAACAGGAATGTACAGTAATACTCTTTCTACAGTGGCAGTGTTGAGGAAGCCTGGCAGTAGTGGAGTCAAATTGTAGTGTTAATAATCTATTGCTTGGAACACAAGAAACACTGATATAATGGATCTGTGCCCTATGTTCCTGTCTTGACTAGATGAATGGCACAATTGATCTGAGTGCCTGATCACTGAAATAATATTTAGCCTGAGTACATAAGAATGGATCAGACAATGGCCCATCTCGCCTAGTATACTGCCCAAGGCTTAAATTCTCAAAGGTTGTTTCCTGGGGCCATTCAGAACTCAGGGCGTTAGCCCCAGGGCGCGGAAGTGAGATGCACTGGGGCTTTTGCTTTGTGTGTGTGTATCGGGGGATGGATGCCAGGGCTCCTGTGAGGGTGAAAATAGTTCCTGGAGCTCTGGTGTGGTGGGCTCTGGCTGAATTTAAGTGCTGATTCTGCTGCCTCTTTTCGTTCCTTCTGAATCATCCAGCCATTGAGTGATCCATCTCCTGTCATCCAGGCCTACCTTCTTGCAACCAGAGGATTGGGTAGATCCTGAGCATGAGATTGTCTCCCTAATGAGCTTAGGCTAATAGCCATTGATGGATTTATCCTCTGCAAATTTACCTATGACTTTGTCTGCATGGTGGCACTTTAACATGGCAGAATGGTCACAGCACCGGTACTGGGAGAGACCTCTCCCAACGCTGCAGGGAAACCACCTCAGCAAGGGGAGGAGCTAACAGCACTGGAAGCGCATTTACACTGGCACTTTGCAGCGTTGTAATTGGCTGCAATTGGGGGTTGTGAGTGTGTTCTCAAAGTCTTGAGCAAGAAAGCTAAAGGACAAAACCAAGCCCTAATTCTTTTTAGAACCCAGTTTTACTGTCGCCCTCCACAGCATCCCCTGGCAATGAGTTCAATAGGTTCATTCTTTGTGTTAAATCTGGTGCCTATTAATTTTATCCAGTGATCCCTACTTCTTACGTTATGTGTGTGGGGGAGAGGTAGAGGAGGGGGAATTTTCTCCACACTATTCATGATTTTATAGACCTCTATCAGATAACCCTAACCTTCCCTGCTCCCCTTAGTTATTTATCTCTTCTAAGATAAATAGTCCCAACTCTTCAATCTCTTCTTGTATGGAAACTTTCATATGTGTAATCATTGTTGTTGCCCTTCTCTGTACCTTTTTTCTACTCCAATATATTCTCTGTTAGATTTTTTTGGACTGTTTCATAATACATTGAATTGATATTTTCAGAGAACAATCACAATGAGTCCAAGATCTCTTTCTTGAGTGGTAATAGCTAATGTAAAGCCCATCATTTTGTATATAATATTTGGGATTTTGTGTTTTGCACTGCATTGCTTAGTGCTCATCAAGTACGGGACCCTTGTGATTCTTTGCAGTGAGAGGACCATTCTGAAGGAGTAAAGAGGAATAAGTTACATTTCTCCCCACCCAAGTGGGGCCTCACTTCAAATAATTTTTCCTTGGGAATGTGGTAGGTTAAATTTCTGCCGGGGGCTCATAGTTGCTGTGCTAGTAGAAGCTGCAGAAAGGAAGCGCTATGTCAGGCTATACACAAGGAGAAACCATGCCTACCATTTGAGGAGGAGGAAGGGCAGAGGGAGCAGCTTTCCTGAGGTTTGGAAATTTAAAAGGGCCCAAGTCTCCCAGCTTCCACTAAGGGCACATCTACACAGCAGGGCAAAAGTCGAATTAAGCTACACAACTTCAGCTACCTCAATTGCGTAGTTAGGGTTGCCAGATGGTTTAACCAAAAATACCGGACCCCCCTTCGCACCCCGCTGCAAAAAAAAAAACCACTTGGGGAAAAAAAAACCAGCATGGCCCCTTTAAGAAATGCTTTTGAGGCTTTTTGGCCCTAATTGGCTGCCAGCGGCCATCTGCCATCTTGCCTTCCTGCTTTGGGCCAGACAGCTCCCCTGTGAAACCCAGTAAGCACCCAGTATTTTCACCTCCTGGCTGGGAAAAAATCAGAAAATACCAGATATTTTAAGTGTCTGGTATTTTCTGAATTTTTTTATCAGACAGGAGGCGAAAATACCGGACTGTCCGGGTCAATACCAGACACCTGGCAACCCTATGTGTAGCTGAAGTTGAACGTGTCTTTTGGTGCTGTCTACACAGCAGGAAGTTAAAGGAAGAGGACTTTCCCTTCAACTTCCCTTACTCCTCGTAAAATCAGGAGTTGTAGTAAGAAGTCCTCCAGCTCACCATTATTTCGGAATAATAACTTACTGTAGACGCACTCTTCATTATTCCAAAATAACGCTGCTGTGTAGATGTACTCTGAAATGGCAAGGGCAGCCTCCAGAGTCCCAGGTTCTTTACATTGCCCCCAGAGCCTCAGGAAGCCTTGAAGGGCTGCCAACCCCACCCCTTCTGCTTGAGGCCCTGCCCCTTCTGGGGGCCTGGAACTGCCTGTCCTCCACTTTATCTAGGGCCTGGCAAATACTCTCAGCCCCCCAGAGAGAAACTGTTGCAATCCTGATGTGAATCTGACCCCTAGTGGGTGAACGTTGCTGCATCATATGAAATCAAAGCTTAACAAACATGGTCAGATTGTTTTGCCCATGTATTTCTTTTAATGTTGCTGCAGGAAGCAGCTAGCACGTGAGAAGAGTGCAGTTGCTGTACAGCAGGATGTAGTGGGCATGCTTCAGCCTGAACTTGTGACTCGTGAACAGGAGTGGGTGTGGTGTCTGTGAGCTGATTTGGTTTTTAAGGACAAATGTTCATAGAAAACGCTAAGCAAGGGGTTTCTACAGAACACAACACAGAACACGTAGACAAACTGAAATATACTTGCATACCCTTCAAAAGTGCCATTTGAAAATCATAGCCTGTGGAGCCAACCCTTTCAATTCCTATAAATGGTGCATTGCCATTGATGTCAGTGAGCAGTGTTGACTGATATCAGATGAGGATTTCTGGAGCTCCATATTGCACTAGGTTTTTCTCTTTATTTCCTCTCTGCAGATCTTCTGTTCGAAAGTAGACTTGCGGTTTCATTGCCACTAGAAAAGAATATGGATCCTACCCAGGGCCCAATACTCTTCTCATTGAAGCTGGTGAGATTTTTAGAACTGACTTCAGTAGAAGAAGAACCAGGCTTCTTGTTGCTAGTAGAAATGGCCAAATCACACCTTTACTCAAGTGCTATTTGTAGTCTCTCTCTCTTCTCACATAAAGATCATCCAGCAACTATTAAACAACCATCTCTAAATTAAGCTTCAGCTTTGCAAGAACCTAGGCTTGTGTTACACACAGGGATAAGGACTGTTTCGAGCACCGGTCATGCAAAGTGAGGCAGTCACGACAACTTGCATCCTCAGCGCCATGAACAAGAAGAGCAATTGCCAGTTTGTTTCCTGATTCCAGTATTATAGCAGTGTGACCTCAAAAGTGGCCATAATGTTTTGGCTTCTTCTGGAATAAAAAAAGGAGACTCAAAAGTTGTTCTTCTTTATGGAGACCCATATGTTTCAGGGAACTAACAGGCTGTGGTGCCAAGCTGGTGTAGATTGAAGTTGATTATTTTAAGTTGTACAAATTTTATCAAATTGTATCATCATGTATTTATCTGTGCACATACTGGATTGCATGTTCAAGCAAGTAGGATCTGATCCAGCTCCCATACTTTGTTGCCTGGTCTTTTCTGTTTTGCGAGTGCAATGGCTTTGCAATTTGCAAACCCAGTATGATGAATGTGGATTCTGCTAGAGCTGTGAAAGTTAAAAGCATGGCAGGAAAGGCATGATTGATGGCTGATAGAATTACAGATTTGGTGGATGAAGGGCATGAGGTAAGTGTAATCTATTTGGATTTTAGTAAAGCATTTGATACTCTTTCATGAAATCCAGCTTGAATAATTAATTCAGATTGATGGAGATGCTATTGTATGATTTTAAACCTCACCGAATAAGTATAAACAAAGAATACTGATATAGTGGGAACTGTAGAAGATGTCTAGAGCTATCAATCTGGTCTTGTATTTAACACCTTCATTAATGATCTGAAAGGGAGAATAAACAATATTAATTAAATTCAGTAGTGATACTTCATTGGGAGGAGTTGCAAGTAAAAGTGAAAACAGTTAAATAATACAAAGGGGAAGCTGAGAAATTAGTAACATGGACCAAAAATAAGACAACAAGATTGATCTTCCAAAATGCAGGCAGGTGTATCTTAGGGAGCATAATCTGGCACATAGCTTTTCATTGAAAGGGAAGAACGTGAAAAGCAGTAATGTATAATGGACAGAAAATTCAACATGAGCTTGTAATAATATTTAGGAGAGGAAAGGATTTACCTATTCCAATCGATTTACAAATCTTTCATTTGTTTTCAATTACATACCCAGGGAATAATATTACTTTAAACTCCCTTACCCAAATCTGTGTAGTTTTTAGCTTGAAAATGTACTTGTTGCATAAATGTATACATATTTCTGTCTACAGCCATTGGCCAATACATGGAAATTTCCATATTAATTCTCTTCTCTGTTCTTCACTTTGGTCTGTTTTGCAGAATGTAAATCTTGGGTGTGTATATCCTACCTGTTCAAGGCACAGGCATTGACATTAAATACACGTGCTGTGTGATGCTCAACCAATGTAGAATATATCAGAGAATGCTGCTCAAAAGCTAGATCAGAAGCAGGCAAAATAGGCTGAAAGGCCAGAAGTGACTTGCCAAGCCACCGGATCTCTCCCATAGGAGCCTCTGCCAGGTTCTCTCCTTGCTTGGCCCCTGTACGCTGTTCCGGCAGCTGTCTGAATGCTGCAAGCCCATGGGAGGCTGGGAGAGGCTTTGAGCACTATTCTCACCCTCAGCAAAATCTTGCAGCTCCTATTGGCTGGTTTCTGATTAATGAGAGCTTCCTATATGCAGGAAAGGTGGCATGTGAAGTATCCCTCCCCCTCCAGGCTCACAGCAGTCAGAGCTACATGTACGTGGTTCCTGCCACTAGTACAGGGGCATGGAAGGCAGGGACATTGGCTGAGCAACCTGCTGGGCTGCTGGCTAGGAGCCTCCCATGTAAGCACCTCTTGGCCAGAGCCTGCTTCTGGCACCCCAGTCCCTCCCTTCTGCTTTCTTCCTGCACCCCTATCCCATGTAAACCAAACCCTTTACACCTGCACCCATACCCCCTCTCAGACCTTGCACCCTGTCTACATTCCTCCTCTTGGTCACAAAACCCTTCCAGACCTTGTATCCCAATATCCTGCCCTTGATCATAATCCAAATCCCTGCACCCCTTCCTGCACTCCTGCCTCAAGCCACAGTCCTCTCCCAGACCCTGCACCCCCTTTTCTACTGTGCCTCCAGGTCAGAATCTTCTCTTGCACCCATACTCTCTCCCATACCCTGTACTCCCTCTTGCACCCCAGTCTCCCACCCCAGGTCACAACATCCTCCTTCATCTAAAGTCACTCCTCGATCCCACGCCCCCTTCTGCACCCCAGTCCCAAGCACCCTTCTGTGCCTAACCTCCATAACCCTGCACTTCCTCCATTAATACCATGGAGGAGGGTAACCCTTGACCATTTACTAAATTCTTGGAGTCGCCCCCCCATCAAAAGTTATTGCCCACTCCTAGACCTTGAAGTTTGAAACAGAGACTTGTTTTCAGTAATTCCCAATATAACTTGGAATAATCAAGTGCTAGCTTCCTTGTACAAAGAAATAGGCTTGGATTTTTTTGTTTTAATGACTGCAGTGTTAGGTCATAACAGTAGGGCGATTTTCACTCTGCAAATGAAGCTTTATCAAATAATGTATGAACTTTAGATATTCCTAAACTTTGTAGAGTAATCTTGTGGATGAGGCTTTATTCTGTTCATTGCCTGTGGTACTGGCAATTTGGGAATAGATTTTAATAAACAAAAAGCACCAAACCCATGAGGAAAAATGGGAAGCTACTTTATTGGCATTTTCTTCTGGTATTGCATCCATTAATAAGTTTTATATTTGTCTGATGGTTCTGTAAGAAATAGTCTGAAGCTGGCTATTTGTGAATTTCTGCTCCATATTTGCAAGAAATAAAGCCCTTATCTGGGATAAGGCACCTGTATTCTGTATTATATGTAGGTGTAATTAAACAGGAGAGCTGGGAGGACCACAGTAGTAACAACTGTGGAGAGAGGGTTAGCTCAGTGGTTTGAGCATTGGCCTGCTAAACCCAGGGTTGTGAGTTCAATCCTTGCAGAGGCCATTTGGGGCAAAAATTCATCAGGGATGGTACTTGGTCCTGCTGTGAAGGCAGGGGACTGGACTCAATGACCTCTCAAGGTCCCTTCCAGTTCTAGGAGATATATAACTGAGCAATTATCCGAGGCTTTTGTCCCCCCAAACTCTTGAGTGATGTCTCCTAGCTGATTGGTATGGCTGGAGGAACCTTGAGTGCGTATGACTTCAAGGAAGACAATATTGTTTGCAGCATTTCAGTTTGCAATTCCTTAAGGGTACGTTGACAGTTTGAGGCCCAATAATGAAAAAGACATAGAGAACCTTCATGTGTTGAAACTTTGCTCGCCTTTTGCAATTCCCCAATTGCTGAAATATTTTTACTGTCCCTTTTATACAAAGGAAACTACTTCTCCAAAGCAAAGATGGGGTGTTCCAAATTCATAAGGCTGGATTTGGTTTGGCTAGAGAGTATGCAAGTGATACAAGGTCTGAACCTCTTAGTGTGTATTGTGCTCTGCTTCCACTTCCGTTACTCAGAGCTTGACATGTGGTGAAATCAAATGGATGCAAATCCTGCACTTGAGTGTTATTGGCTTCCATGCCCTGCTGCATAATAAGAGAGCTGCTTCGCATGTGTGACCCATAAGCCAAAACTATTGGCCTTAGCAGGCCTACCAGCCTTGAAATTGTCCCTTAAAATCCTGTAGTACCTTTGCAGATATCTATGAGATGTAAACTTGGAAGAACAACTGTGGGCTTGCAGTATTTGCAATCTGTTTTATGGCTCAGTGATTATACACTATTGGTAAATATACGGTTAATGGTTAACAGAAGAAACAGAAATTGTCAAACTCTTCATTAAGTTAAGATACAATTCAATATGTATGTTAAAAAGGTCTTAAAATCGTTTTCTTTCTAGAGCTGAATAAGTGCATTTTGGGATTAACACTTTTTCTACATGAAATGTTTGACAAAGTGAATATGAATAAAATGCATAGCATTAAATCTTCTCCTTGCAGTGTACACATAATCTCATCAGAGAAAATGGCAAGGACATTGTATATTAATTCTCTGTGTGTTATCCAAAGATGACCTTTTCCTGTACAGTATCCTAATTAGTATTTGCAAACCTGCTGAGATCTGAAAATAAACTTGGGAACATTGCATCAGTGGGTAGGGTGCCTATTTTTCAAAAAGATTTGGGTGTGTCTGGTCACCTCCTAGATCAGAATTTCTGTTTACATAATTTTTTAAAAATGTGTTCCTTAAGTGAACACAGCAGGGTTTGTTTGTTGCTCAATTAGCAAGGTTTGCCTCTATTGACTTCAGTAGATTTTCTCCTCACTTTCGCTCAAGGAAGTGAGAGGTGAAGGAAGCGTAGCACTTCAAATTTAACAGTAATATAAAGCCTGATGAGAAAAATAGCGGTACCTCTTTATACAGTAAGATGCCTAGGAATGCATATCCTGCTTAAGAGCCTCATCCTGAGAGAGGGGTTACCAGCTACAATTTCCCTGAACACGTATGATTTTTAAAGCAATGGCTCAGACTGACACAGGTAGGGATGTATTTTTTTAAAAAGCAGATGAATATTTAAAATTGACCATTGCCTGCAATCCTTGCTCATTTGCATAAAGGAGTCTATTTGACCGCAGTGCGTTTCTTTGTGTTTATTGTGGCAAATCCTATAGAACTTATTAGAAATGAAATAATAGGATTCAATACAAATTGGAGTTGCCATGTAATAGCAATTAATGACTCTGTTGAACAACAATAGAATGTCATTTATATAAAACTTTTTTGATGTTTTCTACATTTTCAAATATATTAATTTCAGTTACAATACAGAATGCAAAGTGCACAGTGCTCACTTTATATTTATTTTTGATTATTTGAACTGTAAAAACAAAAACAGTATTTGTTCACCTAAGACAAGTACTGTAGAGCAATGTCTTTATCATGAAAGTTGAATATAGAATTATGAAAATTACAAATATAGAATTATGTACCCAAAAAACCTCTACATTCAAAAATAAAACAATGTAAAACTTTAGAGCTGACTAATCCACTCAGTTCTACCTTTTCTTCAGCCAATTGCTCAAATAAACAACTTTGGTTACAATTTGCAGGAGGCAGTGCTCCTTGCTTCTGTTTTACAGTATCACCTAAAAGTGAGAACAGGTGTTAGCATGATGCTGTTGTAGCCAGTATTGCAAGGTATTTATGTACCAGGTGTGCTAAAGATTTTTGTGTGCCTTCATGCTACAGCTATAATTCTAGAGGAATTATGCTGATAATGGATTCTGCTGAATAACAATCCAAAGCCAAGCAGACTATCACTTTCATTTTCATTAATGAGTCAGCTGCCACCAACAGAAGGTTGAATTTCTTTTTTGATGGTTCAGTATTGCAGTTTCTGCATCATAATGTTGCTCTTTTAAGGCTTCTAAAATAAGTCCCACACAGATTTTGGTTGGTACTTCAGATTCTTAAACCTTGGGTCAATTGCTGTAGCTATTTTTAGAAATTTTACATTGGTACCGTCTTTGTGTTTCTCCAAATCTGCTGTGAAAGTATTAAAATGAACACGTGTCGGGTCATCTGAGACTGGTAAAACAGAACAGGAGACATATAATTCTTCCCAAGGAGTTCAGTCACAATTTAATTAACACATTTTTTAACAAGCTTAGTCAGCATGGAAGCATTGGTGGCCGAAGAATGAAGGGGCATGAGATGAGTGTATCTGGCACATAAATACTTTGCAGTGCTGGCTTAAAAAGTATCATATGAACACTTGCTTTCCCTTTCAGATGAAATTGTATGTAAGAAGCAGGCAGCATTATTCCCCGTGAATGTAAACAAACTTGTATGTTTTAGTGATAGCCTGAATAAGAAATAGTTCTGAGTAGATTCATAGGCTCTGAATGTTTACATTGTTTTAGTTTTGAGTGAAATTATGTATCAAATAAATCTACATCTATAAATTGCACTTTCAAGATACAGAGTTTCCAGTACAGTACTTGCATGAGGTGAACTGAAAGATACTGCACTTGATTCTCTTTAATCCGGCACACTCTGGGAAACAGGGTAGGATGGATTAAAGATTTTACCAGGACAGAGAGGGTGTTGCAGGGGCTGTGCATGAGTGGGGGATGGGCACCCTGCTCCCAGGGGCACATGTGGCCCTGCCCCCTACTCCCTAGCAGAATGGCGGGGAAAAGCCGCAGGGGAAGCATGTTGCTGCACTGCCATTCCCCCACCTAGGGGGAGGGGGAATGAGAACTCACAGATGTTACTGCATGTTCTCCACAGGTGTTCCTGCATTAGGGACACCTGGAGTGCGGAGGTTCAAGTGTATCTCTTTATCATTTTTGCACTGCAAATATTTTGTATTCTGTGTTATAATAGAAATCAATATATTTTAAATTTTAGAAAAAACATCCAAAATATTTAATATATTTCAATTGGTATTCTAGTTAACAGTATGATCAATCAGATTTAATTTTTTTCAGTTAATCATTTGAGTTAACTGTGATCAACAGTCCTAATTAAAATTAATATTTGCTAAGGAACCACAAATTTTCTGTGGGGTTTTAAATCACTTTAGATAACTTGAAAGCAAAATTATCATTCTTTATAAATTCTATAAGATGGTTCAAAAAGAGTACTATGAGAAGAGTAATTTTAAGTTAAATTATCGAAGAATTTTCCATGAGGGTTACTGAAAGAAAGGTTTGGGGTAATATTGCCTACCTTTCATACACACTTCAAACTATAGTGTGTTGAGATTCCACATTGAAAGTGATGCAAGTTCATGCGTTTCAGAAAAAAAAATGAAGGTCATGCTCGTAGGATGGGGAAATGTATTATGAAAAGCCATCATTCAGAAAATAACATAGTTAACAACTGTCCGTGATACCTGCAAGATGTGGTGGAAATGCATAATCAGGGGAATATGAAGTAGGAGAAGAGCTGTTATATCCACTGTCTATAGTGTTAGTGAGAACACTGACTTGCAGTTCTTATCCATACTTAATGAAGGATGCAGAGAAATTGAAAAGAGTTGAGAAACGAACCACAAGAATGATCAAAGAGGTGGAAAACTTGCTGTTACAGTGTGAGACTAAAGAAGCGTCATCTACTTAATTTATATTCAAAAGCATGAACTTGGTAATTTAGTGTGAGTACCGCTGGGACAAAGCTGGAATTTTTGGTAATACTTTTGAGTCCTGTGTGCCTCATTTTGTCCTATTTATGGCAGTCTCTAGACAGGCTAAGAGATGGGTATCACCTGTCCCCATATCAGTGGAGCATTTGCGAGGGCAATGTAAAATCCAGGCACCAGGACATTGGCACCTAGCAGTCAATGGTTGAGAAGAATATATAATTTTGTTTTCACCTCTCAGCAGGGAAGCTGAGTCACTTCCCCCAACTTGAGAAGAAAGAACTCAGTGGCAGGAGTTGGTTGCTGGAAGGAGTCAGGGCTCTTGCATGGGGTCTGACCAAAGAGGTCTGACCAAGACACAGGCTCTCTTTGGTCAGTGGAATTCACTGCACTTGGCTGAGGTCTGTGTTAACCAGAATTGACAATGCTTTCCCTTAAGGATTTTCTGTGCTGTGTTCCAGTTGACTTATACTTTCCTGTTTTGTGAGAGCTACCAATCCAGTCCAAACCTCAGTGATGTGAGTTTCTTCTTATTACTGCCCTATTATTACCAGCTGACACTCCCTATTATGAAAATAGGTGATTATGAAAAAGCCAACCAACACCCATGAAACAGTGCATTTGAGAGAGATGTGCTGTACAAGCCTCTACTAGCAAACACTCTCAGCTGGACTGGCTGAATGGCGCTCAGGCTTGTGGGTGTCTTAGAGCAGCGTAGCTCATGTTAGAGGAAGAAAGAGACCCATAGGGGACCTAGCCGCCAACGGTGTTCTTTCTATTGAACTTCCTCAGACCTGCTGAGGAACAAACCCGGACATAGATTGGGCTAGAGCAGTATTGCGTTTGGGGTTGTTTATTGGTACAGATTCTTAAGAGTAAAATAATACTCACCCACACACATCACGGGCATGGTGGCAGTTTGGAGGAAGGCTGCAAGTGTGGTTTAGATTACTTTTGATTTTCCTGGTGGCTGGAGTGCTGGCCAGGTATCAGCTTCCTGGAGACTTGACCATGATGTTCCTTGGGAGATCCCTTTGGATCTCCAGGAAACTTTACTTTCTCTGGTCCGGTCCCAGGTTTCTGCTGTGATGTTACATCTTGTCCGAGCGAGAGAAAGAGATTTTCTTACCGCTTCTCAGTTTATTTAATTGCTTTGCAGGGTCTTGTCTGCCTTGAAAGATCGCGGATCCTAATCTGTCTTTTTGGTTGGGTATTTCTCATTCACACCTCACACACATTCCACAGGTTACATACATATTCATAAGCAACATGGTTTCTAGGCAAAGTGGGGGTTTCATGGCCTTGAGTACAAGAAATTACATTGTACTAAAGATAACATACCAAAGGCATGATAAAAATCTTCACAAATTATAATTAAGAAAACCAAGGTCAGGGAAGAAGAGAAAAGCGGAGGAATATGTCCATTTAGCAAGACTCCAATGGAAAGGAAGTGTGGGAGGGAGGGGGACTGGTTACGCCTTCTGGACACTTCCAAAAGAGTGCATAGGGCATAGCACTAATTCTACAGAGGCATGAGGAGGTTTTTCATCCTAGACATTTCTTTTCTTGAGGGGACAAAAGCCTATTGTCTGGAAGCTGAAGCTATAGCTAGGAGAAAAATAAGTATAAGTTTTAAAAAGTGGGGCATAATTATTCATTGGAACAACTTAGTGAGGGATGTGGTGGATTCTCCATCACCTGACATCTTTATATCAAGCCTGGATGTCATTCTAAAAGACAAGCTGTAGTTAAATCAGAAGATTCAGTGATCACTGCAAAGATTACTGGGTGAAATTCCATTCTGCCATGCAGGAGGTCCTTAAAATTTGAATCAGAGTATACTTTTCTCAGTGAAAGTAATTATTATAATTTTTGAAGGGTAACAAGTGCTATTGCCTGTTTAATATACTTCATCAGATTTTCCATGTGGAAAATGGTTTGGCTTGGTGGAAGCAGGGGTGCCATTTCAGATTTTGGTGGTGGGGCAACCTGTGCATGCCCTGATGGGGGGAGAGTGAGAGCATGGGGGGCAGATGAGGACAGCGGTTTCAGCAGTGTTACTGAGTATGCTAAGTACAAAGCAAACAGCAAATCGGGGGGGGGGTCCATTTGCCTCCTCCCCCCATCATCATCATCTCTTTCTAGGGCTACTAAGGCACTAGACAATTCTAGGATTTTTTGGCAGGTAACTTAGCAATTAGCTGACAGGAGCCCTGTATCTAATTCCTATATAAAAGAAAGAAAATTTAATAAATATTAGACCCACTGAGCTCTAATATTAACATGTTCTGACATCTTGTGGCAAGTCACTTAAGGGACACTGGTTAGCCTTGAAATGTTAATATATGTTCATGTTCTTACTTTCTTACTAACTGCAGAGAGAGAGACTGTCAAGACTCCTGGGCTCTATCTCAGCTCTGGAAGGGGAGTGGGTTACAGCAGGGGGCAATTACATTTGGGCGATGTGAGTGGGAGCAGCAAAGGAAACATATTTGGCTCACAGGCCATAGTTTCCCGACCTCTGATCTATTCCTTTCCTAATAATTCCCAATATTCTGTTGGGTTTTTTTTAGTTTTTAAACTGCCACTGCACATTCAGCAGATGTTTTTGGGAACTATCTTCAAGGATTCCAAGATCTCTTTCTTGAATGGGAACAGCTATTTTAGATCCTAGATTTTACATTATTTTTTTGTGTATAGTTGGGATTATATTTTCCCATGTGCATAACTTTGCACTTAATACTGAATTCCATCTGCTCTTGTGCGGACCAATCTCCCAGTTTTGTGAGACCCCTTTGTAACTCTTTCCAGTCAGCTTTGAACCTAACTATTGGAGTAATTGTGTGGTATCTGCAAATCTTGCCTTCTCACTATTTACCCCCTTTTCAAGAACATTTAAAAGTTTAACAATACTGGTCCAGCTGCAAATCCCAGCACCACAACACTCATTACTACTCCTCCCCTCACCCCAGCTTTTAACTACCTGGCAATGTTTTCATGATGATCTAATGATCCCTTAATTACTCGAATGACTGGTCTTTTGTTGTTCTTAATTACCCGCCTCCCTCTTTTTATAACAGATTCCCTACCTCAAAGCCAAAGCTGTAGCTCAAACTCTATTGCAGTTAAGAGCTGCTTTTGGAACCAGGACATGCAGATTTAAGCAGACCTCAGGTATGAAATCTAGAGGTTCAAACTTGGGGTGGGGGCTACTGCTCCCTTTTGTCCCCCATAAATGGCGGCCATGGGTGGAAGAATCTGATCCCCTCCTGGAGGTCACACATTCTGTGGCTAGTTCTGGGGCAGGGCTTGCCGGATTGCTGGAGCAGCGTTTTCATGGCTGGCGCAGTGACTAAGGTTGGAGCTGGAGCAGTTGCCCTCTTAGCGGTCAGCCCCAGTGCTGTGGTGGAGCAGGAGCCTCAGGGTCACTGGAATATTGGTGGGTCTGGAGCAGCTGGATGCCCAGCAGTGCTCTGTTTGTGTTTCCCTCCCACTCTTCTATCCTGGGTGTTAGCAGTAAAAGTCAGGGACATTTCATGGTCCTCTGTACGTTTTTTTTTTTTTCTTTAATCTGTCCCCGACTTTTATTAAAAATAACTGAGACAGAAACTCAGCCTTAGCTCTGGATAGATTACTTAGAAGAAATGAGAACTGTTCCTAAATTTGAGATGGACCATTCTGAGGAAATTGAACATAGACTTCACTGGGAACTGGATTGGGTCTGAAATCCAAGACTTTCAGAAGTGTTTGAGAAGACCTGATTTAAAGTGCTGATCGCCTACACTTAACATCAGAGAATTGTGTACTTTGTCAAATATTGCCATTTATGGTGTGCTTATATACCGTATCGATAGAAAAAAATGACAGCTGATTTATTTGACTGTGACTAGCATGAACCACAATAAGATGAAATACATAATAAAGGACTTTACATTGTGACACTGAAATTATAAGTTAGGTCAGCTATAGAGTGAAGAACAATATGGCATGTCGAAGCACTCACCACCATAACCGTCTGTGTATACAGGCAGTCCCCGACTTACGTGGATCCGACTTACGTCGGATCCCTAGATACGAACGCGGTGAGGCAACTCCCGCACATGCGCAGCAGCATTCCCGGGGCTCGCTCACCTGGGTCCTAGGATCCTCCTCCTCCTCGGGCCGGCTCCGACTGGGATCCCGCAGAGCTGCCGGGCAGAGGAAAAGTGCCTCCCCACGCCCGCTGCCCCCCCCACCCCCCTGTCAGCAACAGGCTGCCCCCTCCCCTGAGCAACAGGCTGCCGAACAGACAAAAGCAGCCTCTCTGCCCCTCCTCCCCTCTATACATGCCGGGCTCCTGGAGCACAGCAGCGTCCCCGGGGCTCGCTCACCTGGGTCCTAGAATCCACCTCCTCCTCCTCTTCGGCCGGCTCCAACTGGCCTCTGCCTGCAGCAGCTGGCCACAGGGACAGGGATCCCGCAGAGCTGCCGGGCAGAGGAAAAGTGCCTCCCCACGCCCGCTGGCCCCCCCCCCCGCGGCCTTGCATCCTGCACGCCTCCCCCCTCTCTCCCTGCCAGCAACAGGCTGCCCCCTCCCCTGAGCAACAGGCTGCCTAACAGCAGACAAAAGCAGCCTCTCCACCCCTCCTCCCCCTATACATGCTGGGCTCCCTGGGCAAACAAAGACTCCACCAAAACAAACAAAGTGCTGGCCTCATTGTGTTAGCAAAAAAAGGACCCCCCTCCTAGAACCCTGGGTGGTGTGTGGAAATAAAGCTATTAGCTCAAAGCATGGTGCAGAGCTGTTTGGTATTTGATGAGTTACTCCTTTAGTCCTGAGTTTGTCACAGGGACAGAAATAGATGTGAAATCTTCTGAACAGGGGAACAGACAGCAAAACAAACATTAGAGGGGAGTTAACCTTTCCCTATGCTATCCAAAACTAAAAAAAATGTTTGGCTAGAGTTTCCCCTACAATATGTACCAGTTCCGACTTACATACAAATTCAACTTAAGAACAAACCTACAGTCCCTATCTTGTACGTAACCCGGGGACTGCCTGTAGTGGATTAACATTACAGATCAAAATGTAATGTTCTGGGCCTCTAAAACATGTTTCTTAATCAGCCCCAGACATTCTCCTTTTCTTTTGGTACACATTTAATTTTAGTGTGAGAACTGCATTTTTTGGCATTTCCTATATTAAACTATTTAATAATCACGTTTCACTTGGCAGATCTGTTTTGATGGAAACAGGATTATGGTCTGTTCTTCAAACCATGCTAGGATGTTGCCTCAGTTTTAAGGCAAAGACGGATATTGTAAATTTTCTCTGCTGCAATGTTGTCAGAGTTTCAGTTAACATTGTCTCCGAGTGTCCCAATTTATTATTTCCTTTGCTTTAAATAAACTGTTTAGACAGGGTATTTGCTCTGCAAATAATGGCTCTGCAATAAGTTAGGCAAACACCGTTCCAAGAGGAGCAGAGGGAAAATCAGCTTTTCCCATCTCCTGTGGCATTTACAATAACTACTGCATTTGCCAAGGTAGAGTGCTTTGCTAATGTTAGAGTTCATTAGTCTCTATTTATTGTTTGTTCCATTCAGTACACTATGAGCCCTTCAGTTTGTCCCACTGTAGCTAAGTGCATGATTGGGGAAAAAAACCCAAGGGCCCAAAAGTAATGTAAAGAGAAATCATTCACCATTTGTGCAAATCATTTGCAGTGACAAGTTAGTGAAATTGAATAAAGTCGCAAAATGGATGATAGATGCTCCGATACAGAATCACCAACTGAAAACAAAAAAGTTATTGCACAGTGAATGAGCAGATCATTATAAAGTATCCAGAGAGGTAGCATTGCTCAATTGGGTGCAAATGAAAGCGTGCCAGGATAATCAAAAAACACAAATAGAAAATCCCAGCAAGGAAATGACTGACGGTACCTCATAATATGCTGTTGATTTCACTGCCTGGTAAAGATATCCACCATGTTTTCTAGAAAACACATATACAAAAGTGAACAGAGATTAGGAATGCAGAAGTATTTAGCTGTAATTATTAGATCTAGGAGGAAAGCCTTCATCCTGCATTGTTACTGAATAGTTGGTTAGCTCCCTGTGTGTCCTTGTTAGGAATGTCTATATCCAGAGTAGTAGTATATGTGCTCACATACATTGTGTGGGCAAAATATGTATGTTCCTTGTGGAAGTGAGGTCTCTGTGATACATTTCATGTGCCACATGCCTTTGACCACCACTGCTGCACTGTGCTTAGGGAAGTGAAGACAAGCGCTTATGTCTGAGGCCATAAAGAGAGGGGAACCAGCAAAGAGCGGAGCTACGAAAGAGAAGGGGGCCATGATCACAGCAACAGATGAGAGAAATGATCCTTATAGCAATATTCGGTATGGGTATGAGCTGGGCAGGATTGTATTTGTCAAGACCAGAGAGAAGTATGTGGAATACTTGAGATTAACTGGGAGAGCAAGATGAAAGGTTTAGCTATGTGAACGGGTAGAAATGGCTGTATTTTAGCTATGTAGACTCCTATTGCTGATTGGCCCATGATGCCAGCCTCCACTGATCTCTTCATCTTTTTAAACAACCCCCTTTTCTGGTTTCTCCTTTGCTGTCTCTCCTGTTAGGGAGGCACTTCCCATACTCCTCTGTACAACTAGTGCACTGTTGTTTTCCTTCTGATCCCACCTCGTAACTCTCCTTTTCCACAATGCCCACGGAAAATTATGACAATGGTTGGTGCCGTTTGCATGCTGACCAATGTTGCCTGTTGTTCTGGCCAATACCATCTCACCGGCTGTATCTATCCGTTGTCTTAGAAGGTAAGCTCTTTGGGGCAAGGGCTGCCTTACTGTTCTGTGTTTGTACAGCACCCAACAAAGGCATACTGGCCCATGACTAGGGCTCCTAGGTGCTATGACAATACAAATAATTAAGGTAATAATTATGCTTGAAAACTCCTGATTCTTAAGCCTTTGCCAGGCATGAATCTAGAAGCCTCTCCTTGCACCCTTCTTTCTGCTCCCGAGCTTCTCTCACCGTCTGTACATATTTAATAGACTATTTGACATTCCCTTGCCCAAAGACTGGAGAAGCTGGGAGAATGTTGTGGGGGTGTTTCCTATATCTCCAGTTGTTTGAGTGTCACTGTTCTTCATGGCAGTACCCAGGCTAGATGTGGCCTGCAAATTAGTAACATTCCCATAGGCATATCTGTCAAACAAGATGAACTAATTTTGATCTCACCTAGTTTTATCCTGCTGTAACTCTATTGACTTACTTTTAGTGCTATTTCTGACTTACATTAGGGTGATTCAGTCTGAAGCAGGTTTTAGTTATATGGCCTCACACTAATACCTTGATTTCTGAAACTGAAGCGGTATTCTGTAAATCTGACAAATAATGTACACAGAATAGGATACAGTATTGTCCTTGATGAATAACTTTTTGCTAGAAAATGAAATCTCAGTCCAAATTGAACAAAATTGATGATGAATCACAGATTGAGAAATTTTTCTTCGAATCAAAGAACTTGATCCTGAGATAATGTTTTATTACTATGATTTTTTTCTGTTCTGTCAAATGTTTAATGTGAACCTAATAATTTTATTTGATAGCTGTTGAGGTAGTAGAATGCAAACACAATCACTGTTACACTGTATTTTAAGTGGCTCCTATCACCTGCCTAGTATTTTTTATCAAATCAGCTCCACACACTTACAGTTTAATTAGCTACATTTTATATAATCTATAAAGATATGTGATAGAAATGTAGCCGTGTTAGTCTGGGGTAGCTGAAGCAAAATGCAGGACAATGTAGCACTTTAAAGACTAACAAGATGGTTTATTAGATGATGAGCTTTCGTGGGTCAGACCCACTTTCTCAGATCAAATAGTGGAAGAAAGTAGTCACAACCATATATACCAAAGGATACAATTAAAAAAATGAACAAATATGAAAAGGACAAATCACATTGCAGAACAGGAGGGGGCGGGGGGGGGGGGGGGGATGCTGGGGGGGGGGAGGGGGGGTGAGGAAGGAAGGTAAGTGTCTGTGAATTGATGATATTAGAGGTAGGGAGAGTGGGATGTTTGTGAGTTAATGGTATTAGAGGTGATAATTGGGGAAACTATCTTGGTAATGGGTGATGTGATATGATGTGCTATAGATATGCTTAATAAATGCTTTTGTGCAGGTGTAGAAGTTCCAGAAGGTGTTTTCTTATCTGTGGTTTTAACCTTACTGATATAAAAGGGTAATTTAAAGAACAATCTTACATTGATGTAAAAGTAAATCATGTGACATAAACAACTCTTAAAGCACTAGCTGCCATCTGGGGAGAGGGGGCAATTGAGGGGGGCTGCAGGAGAGCTTCCACCCCCAGAAGCCCGCAGAGCCAGCCCAGTCCTCCCCATAGGGGGCTCGTACCCCATTCCTTCCTCACCTCCTTCCAATTACCCTTCCCTAGCCCCTTTTCTTGATGTACAAAAGAAAGGACAATTGTGTTCAAAAATGGAATCTCTCTTTATTGAACAAAACTGGGGGAGACTGGGAAAAGGAGGTGGGAGAGGGGAAGAGAGAGGGTGGGAGAGGGGAGGGCAACTAAAATGATCAGGGGTTGGGAACAGGTCCCATATGAAGAGAGGCTAAAGAGACTGGGACTTTTCAGCTTAGAAAAGAGGAGACGGAGGGGGGACAGGATAGAGGTCTCTAAAAGCAGGAGTTGGGTGGAGAGGGTGCATACAGAAAAGTTCTTCATTAGTTCCCATAAAGAAGGACTAGAGGGCACCAAAGGAAAGGAATGGGTAGCAGGCTTCAAACTAGTAACAGAAAGTTGTTCTTCACAAAGCAAAGAGTCAACCTGTGGAACTCCTTGCTGCAGGAGGCTGTGAAGGCTAGAACTAGAACAGAGTTTAAAGGGAAGTGAGATCAAGTCATGGAGGTTGGGTCCATGGAGTGCTATTAGCCAGGGGGTAGGAGTGGTGTCCCTGCCCAAGGTTTGTGGAAGGCTGGAGAGGGATGGCACGAGACAAATGGCTTGGTCACTGTCTTCGGTCCATCCCCTCCAGGGTCCCTAGGGTTGGCCGCTGTCGGCAGACAGGCTACTGGGCTAGATGGACCTTTGGTCTGACTCAGTACGGCCATTGTAAGCTCAGGGCTCAGGGTCGGGGGTCTTAGTGGAGCCCCTTGATTTTCATGCACACCTGCTCCTGCGTGGCCAGGCTGGCAGCTCTCCTGCCCTAGCCGGCCACTTTCCTGTGCCTAGTGTGGAGGTCGTGGACGAGGTCCACGATGTCCGCACTAGCCCAGGCGGGTGCCCGCCTCTTGCGGTCCCGGGCAAGCTCCCAGGAGCTGCCAGCCTGGTCCCGGGAAGAGGGGGTGGGCTGGGGGGCATCGGGTGGGTGGCTCGATCCGTGCCAGGTGCAGGGTCTGCTGGCTGGGTGCTGGCAGGCTTGCACCTGGCATGGGCACCGTAGCCAGCCCGTGCCCTTTAAGAGGTCTGGGGCTGGGAGGGGGGCAGATGAGTTTCCCTGGTGTTGGCCAGAGTGGCCACCAGGGAAAGCTGGGGAGGGCTAGCCTCCCACTAGTTCGAATTAAGGGGCTACACACCCCTTAATTCGAACTAGCTAGTTCGAACTAGGCTTAATCCTCGTAAAATGCCATTTTTGCGGAAGCGGCTCTTGCAGCAGAAGGAGCTGTCTACACTGCCCCTTCTTGCACAAGAAAACCCCTCTTGCACAATGCTGTTATTCCTGAAAATAATCAGTGTAGTGGCATTGCACAAGAGGGTTTCTCTTACACAAGAAGGGGCAGTGTAGACAGCGCCTTCTGGCGCAAGAGTGTTTTTCATAAAAATGGCGGCTCATTAGGTATGCAAATGAGGCTCAGTGATATTCCATGCTTAGTCTCATTTGCATATCTCTGGCACAAGATTGCACCAGTGTAGACATAGCCCTTGAGATTTGCCTAGGAAAGGGTTATACATTTGAGCCTTGCATGTATATAAGGAAGTCTACAATAACAGAAATCACTGTGTTGGCTAACATGAAATTGTTCCAACTGCTTTATCTCAAAATAAAGCTTATTTTTAAACCATTTTTAATTTTAGTGTGACACTGAGAATTTATTGAAGAAGACAGCTATCATATTTTGTAATCAGATATTCCGTTGCTGTAGGATGTCTTGACCCTATACCATGAAAATACGTGGCCTGTTTATAACAGCTCAGGAATCTTATTAGTCGGAATGTCTTGGAATTTACTTGTTACACTTGCACTTTTTTGCCTTAGGAAGGTAAAAAATAGCTAATTTTGTTCATAGAATCAGGTTCCATTATCAAAGAACTGAAATGTCATGTTGAGGCAGGATGCCTCATACTATTATTTTGGATGTAGAAATAGCACCCCATAGCATGGAAGAAAACTTCATGGTGGGGAGGAGGAGAGGAAAAATACACGGGCTAAATAGAATTTCAAGCTAAATACAAATAGTAGAACCTACATAAGCTGCTAAAATATCCCTGTGTCATGAATAATTTTTGTGTCTAGTTTGTGCACATGCAGAGATGAAAAGTGAAGTGTAGTAAGTTTTGTTTAAATGAAATGAAAATGCAGCTTGTCCCAAGCTAACAAAATATTAATTCATGTAGCCTAGCTTAATGTGCTGAGCATGTTGTGGCATTGTACCAATCTCAAACACAGTGAAGATTATTCTCTTCTCTTGGTGGAGGAGGAAACTGTTAGTTTGGACAAAGATTCCTGTTGTTGATTGCTGGAGATTGACTGACTGATTCAGCCTCCATTGTAGCCTGTGCATTCCCATGGCAGACAGTGTATTTACTGTATTCATAGTGTGTTCCTTAAAAATCATAATCAACTGGATTTTAGTTGCTGATAGATCATAAACTATATGTATAAAGTCAAGGCATGAGTGCATTGCACAGGAGTTGTTCAGACTCTGAGAAATCAATACGTCTCTTACTCGTACACAGTGGGACTGTTGTTGGCCAGACCTGCCCTGAAGATAGTCAGGGTTGAGCAGTAGGGGTAAAAAGTTGTCTAACTACTGTGCGATTGTGATTCATTGAGCCTCAGAATAAAGGGTGGTAAACTCATGCATATAAACTTCCTCTTCCCTCCGCCGCACCTCTCTGGATCCTAATGGACCTTTCTTTCCTCGAAGGTTTGGGGCATCTATTGAAGCTGTAGGTTGAAGTAGTTCCCATGAAGCAGACTCTGGGGAAAATACAGAGAAGTCATAGAATCCTAGGGTTGGAAGAGATCTCTGGAGGTCATTGAGTCCAGCACCTGCTAAAAGCAGGATCAATCTGAACTAAATCATCCCAGCCAGGGTATGGAACCCAGTCCTTGGATTACAAGACTCACTCAGAGTCCCACCCGAAAACATGACCTGATGCATGGAGAGATTAGATTTGTAGGCTTAGAGGGGGGTCACATTGGGAGTGAATTTCCTCCAGTTGCATTGAAGGGGGAGGAAAGACTTCTCACCTGTAGGACTCTGATTCCTAGCTGACAACTCCCTCTGGACTACAGCAGTGCTCTATGGACTAGGAGGCTGTGCTAGCTGTCGGGCTCTGACAGAGTTCACTGCCTACAAAGAAGGTGAGTTAGCACATGGTGCACAGAGAGTTTTCCTCTTACAGTTTGTCACCAAAAGAGTTATAGTAGATGCCGGGTATATTTTATGTGTGGGGATTATCCTGCCAAATGTACCTAAGAATAAGCAGTAGTTTACTGTTGATTGTACAAGTGGCTTTTAACAGTGCAGATTTACTTTAGAAAGGATGAGGAACGCTTTGTAGATGTATCCTTATACAGGCCTCACTGCAAATCAGTGTCATGGTCTTTTTCTTAGTGGCTCACTAAAGGATCACTGAACCACAAGTTACTTTCATTGTTGTTTGGGTTGACAAGTGTTGAGTCCAAAGGAAGGGAACATATGCTAGTACTTTCTCTCTTTAAAAAAGATAGGCAGAGACCAAAGGAGACCAGAGGTTTATATAAATGTTGGTCTATTGGACTGTTTATATCTCTGTTGGACTTAACATCTTAGTATTTTACTTCTCAATTTTAGAATCAAAACCAATAAAAAACAAATAGTGGTATGTGTTGACTTTTCGTTTTGTAAAATGTAAAAGAAGGGAAAACAGAGCTGTTGAAGTTTCAGTGATTTTTTTGTTTTAATAAAGTCATACATTCCTCCACTATGCTTTGTACCATCTTGATGGTACATGTTTAAATGATTTCAGCAAGGGTCAGTGGGCAAGAAGCCATCACTTGAAAATGCTTATTCCTTTAGAATTGTATCTGCTTTCCAGTACATTAGCACATTGTTGGACACAAATAGAGCATTTAGCTGCTTATCTCATACAAGGCTCTGAATGCATCCAGGGTGCCTGTTGTCGCTAGGAAACGGTATTGGCCAATCAGTTTCTGGGGCTTTGATGAAGTCCAGCTGGTTGGATAGAGAACATCTTGTCCTGAATGTTAAAAAGGGTATATCCACACAATGCAAAAGTCTTCTTTTAATTAACACAAAACAGAGGCAGTCCTAGACTGAATACATGGAAGATTGTGACTTTTCTCAATACATGTCATGTATATAAAAAAGTTTTATTAATGAAATTCATGGTCATCTCTAGCTGTGAGTAACCCATCAACTGTCCTTGGAATCAGACTTCAGCTACAATACTTAATTTTAAAAATATTTATGTGTGAACAGGAACACATCAGAATATACCTTTAAAGGAAAAATATAGCTTGAATATAAGTCCTATATGTTCTGCTCTATTTGGTATTTGCAATGACATCCGGAGTGGCAAATAACCTTTTCTTTTTATGGTAAGGCAAAAACCTTCTTTAGAAGAGATGTATCAGCTGTGTGATAACAATGGCATGTTTTTTTTTTATTTATTGCCTTTGGGACAGAGAATAATTGATCTTCTTGATCAGAAGTGACATGGGTACTCAAACTGAAATATTAAATATCTGGTATGTAAAACTGCTTTTGAGTACTTGTTTCAACTGTTATGAAGCAAATAAACAACTTGAAGCAAATAAAAATCTCAACATTGCAAGAATTGAATTCAAAACATATAATAGGATGCCTTCTTTTAGATACAAGATATGGTTTTGTGCTTACCTGTTGGAGTGAAATATTTGCATTCAAAAGGCCTGAGTGCACATAGGTGGCCAATAGACAGGGAGAAGTAAACATTGCAGCTATAAAAGGCTATATGTAAAATATCTGAACATAATTTGCAATATCATGATTGTTATCCTCATGTTAAAAATGTAGGAACTAAGGATATGTCTAGACTATATGGCTCCATCAACGGAGCCATGTAAACTAGTTTACCCGGCATAGACAAAGAAGTGGGGATTTAAATAATTTAAATAATCTCCGCTTCATTAAAATAAACATGGCCGCTGCACTGTGCCGACTATCACCTGATCCTGCACAACGCGGCAGTCTAGACGCGGATCTGTCGGCTGGGGAAGCCTTTGTCGACCTATCCCTTATGCCTCATGAAACGAGGTATACAGGATCGGTCAGCAAAGGCTTCCCCAGCTAACGGATCCACGTCTAGACTGCCGCACTGTGCAGGATCAGCTGATTGTCGGCACAGTGCGACAGCCATGTTTATTTTAATGAAGCAGGGATTATTTAAATTATTTAAATCCCCACTTCTTTGTCTATGCTGGGTAAACTAGTTTACATGGCTCCGTCGATGGAGCCATATAGTCTAGACATACCCTAATTGATAAAGACTGACAATAGAACTGTATGAGCCCCAGTTTATATAGCATTCCACAATCTTTGCTATCAGTTCAGTATGGAAGTTGCCAATTCATAAATTTCCTATTTGTATGAAGGCAAAACCCTGTTTATTTTCAAATAAGCCCTAATTCTCAACATTACCTTACAGATAAGGTGTAGTCATTACTAAAACAACTGAATCTTCGTGCAAACTGTCACAGAGCTAAAGCAGAGAAAATAAGTTTTGCAGAGCAGCAAGAGCTAAATTAACCTTATCCGGTAGGGTATTGCAGATCTTTCAGTGTAAAACAGCAGCAATGAGGCATGTGTAACATACAAAGAGCCAAGTCAGTGGCACCTTGGGGGACAATAGTGCTCTTCTGAATTCAGCTATTGTGCTTCACAAGAAGTGTAAAAGTGAGACAGACCAGATTTTAATAGGCACTTTTACTTAATAAAATGTGATATGCGTTAAAGATACATACTCCAGTTATCTAGCTACAGTTCTCTGTGTAATGTGAGTATATCCATCACTGCTGTATCTAATTGCAAGCAAATCTACATACAGAAAATGTTAAGTCAGTAAAACTCTCTGCTCTTTCCTTGGGTAACACTGTAAGTTTGTGTTGGGTAAGAATATTTGTCATGCTCTAGCTATTGGGTGGAAAGCTAATGTAAAAGCGCTGTCTCTCTCTTGTTTAGGACTAATACCCTACATCGCAGTCTGCTGCCACAAGAGAATTCATGCATAAAGGAAATTTTGTCTTGTAAGACTGAGCAATTTAGATATTAATTTACAACAGCGCAAAGACACTTTCTATTAACTGGGCGAATTAGTTGGTCCTGATCTGCTGTGCTTTGTCTGCTTTGTGCCATTTACTCTGACACAAAGCAGATATAAACCCAGTGGATCCTGCCACTTGAAGTGGATACTTTGCTGGTGTAGGATAGCTGTAGTAACTCTGCTCCACCCTTGTTCTGGCACGGAGCATAGAGGCACGGCCAGGGAAAAGGGGGGTTTCGAGAGCATATTGTTATGCCCCAGGTACTGGAATGGTCTCTGAGGCATCCTACCTGCTGTCACTTGCACCTGGAAATCAGCCCAGCCTGAGTCCAGTGACAAGACTGGCAGTGGAGGGGGCACAGGTGGCTTATCTCCTATAAACTGCATCATGCACCCTTCAGGAGGAGCAAAGGACCTGACCACTTTTAAAGGTATACTTTCTTGAATTTGTCACGCGGGACAGTCAGACTTTTCAAGATGTATTTTGATACAGACTATTTTGTCGTATTATTAATTTGACTTGTGGCATGACCTAAAGGCCTTGTTCAGGATTAGGCCCTTTGGTATAGGCACTGTACAAAGACACAGGAAGGAATATAGCTTAGCACCCAAATTTCAGATGAGATTTCTTGGATGTTCAGCTCCAGGGCAGCCCAACCATACAACTGCTCCGGGGCTGAGCATTCACAATCTATACTTCAAGGGAAGCCCCCATTTAGGGGCTGCGCCAGGGTTTCCAAACTCCTGGGCCAGCTGGCTCTCCATACTGCTATACTCTGGAGCAGGCAGCTTTGGGAGCCAGCTGGCTCAGGAGTCTGGAAGCCCAACAGGTACCCAGGTTCTGGGCAGTCTGCATGGTGGGGCTGCCCCAGGGCCTGGCAGCTGCTGAATGAAATTGATGTTCCCTTCAGTTCCACTGCTGACAAGTGTTCCAATTTGAGTAAGCAATTGTTAATGTTAAGAAGCATATTTTGTTCCAGAAACACCATGTGCCTGTGTGTCTGAAATGAATCTTTTTTTGATATCTCTGGTTTGGGATAAATTTTTTAAAGATTGGTCTTGTTCCAATTAGTTTAGGCATGATATCAAATTTCTGAATATCAGACTTTCTTACAAACTCGAAATCTCCAAGTGTTGGCCAGCTCTACTTTGATTATCATCCTGCAGAAGCACAAGTTCTTAAAACTTGAATTGTGGAACAATCTGCATGAACTGTTTGCAGTACAGGGTCTATGACATGCAGTTGGTTATACAGTTCTGCTTTCATTCAGTAGAGGGCATTGGCATATATACACAGTTACGAGGTCATTACTGTTCTTTAGATTTTTTTTGTTTTGCGTTTGATTTGATTTGCACCATTGTTGAAATATTAATCTGACTGTAATATATGGTGTAATAAATTCTGTATGATGAAATAGCTGATATGCATTTGGGGATACAGTGGAAAACACTGACACTGGTGAGCATAAAAACAATTCAAATCATAATGATTCCTCTGTTTACAAACACTTTTCTGCTGCATCATTTATATTCATCTGTTAGTGTGTAGGAATTAGGTATTTGAAAGTTGGCATTTATTCAGGCTATGTCTAGACTACAGGGTTTTTCTGGGATACCTCCAAAACTCCACCACATCAAGGGAACACGTCTGCTCTTCCACTTTTTTTTGTGGAAGAGCAGACGTGCTCTTTCGGAAGCCCTGTCTTCCTCCCACGAGGAAGAAGGGCTCTTCCAAAAGAGGTTTTTTTTCCGAAATTTGGCCCAGTATTAGATGGGCCAAATTTTAGAAAAGCCTCTTCTGAAAAAAATATTGGAAAAAGGTATGCAAATTGCATTCCTTTTTCAGATAAAGTCCTGTAGTGTAGACATAGCCTCAGCCTCTTAGTTCCTGCACTACTGTTTGTGTCCATTTGTACGGGACCTTTGGGAATTTGTATTTGGCACTTACTTCAGTACAGAAACTCTATATGAGGCACGATCTCCTAAATTTAAGCATTTATGTTTCATCTGAATCTAAGAAGTTTGCTATTAAAATATCTTTTCATAGTTACTTTCTCAATGTGTATGTGCTTATGTCTTTGCTCAGAGAAACAGGCCTCCCAAAATGAAGCATTCATGTAACTTCCATGAACTTCAACAGGAGTTGCTCAAATCTGGGAGAACATATACGCATATACATATATATAAATATTAAAATATACATATTTAGGGCAGTATACATTTTATGGTCTCAGGAGTGTGGGTAAAAGAGCAAGAAACATTGCTTTATGTACAATCTGGTTGTTTTTAAGTCTTAAGCCCTGCAAATTTTGAATATTTTCCAGCAATGTAATCTTGATCTTGAAGCTTTATTAGAAAGGTATTGAGAGAAAAATATTAGAAAATACTTCATTAGTAATTATTAAATGATAGTTTGATTTCCCCTGTTGAAGTATTACTAGATATATCCTGTTCATATATAAATAGATTCATAGAGTCCTGCTGATGTGGCCTCATTCTGTGAGGTGTTAAGAACTTCTGCGAGATGATACGTGCCTCCATCTCTAGTTGATTTTACATAGAGTTGAGGGCCATGCAGCACCGCAAACAATGGAGGCTGCTAAGCATCTCTTCCAATTATTAATAAAAATGGAGAATGTTCCTCAGTACATGGTAAATGCTCAGTGCCTTTCCAGAGTGGGTTCTTCAGCACTCAGTACCCACTATCTGCTTGCTTGTGTTATCCCTGTTCCGTACCATGTTTATTATGAGTTTCACATTTAGCACTTTCTGTTTAATTTCATTTGCCTCTAAAATGATTTAATAACAGAGGAACATTAAAAATAAATTACAGGTCTCTGCAAGTGCTTATCATAATTTATTAACAATCATTTTTCTCAATCATTGATCCATAATTACTAATGAAACCTTTATAATGTTCACTTGATTTTTAAAGTACTACATATAATAACCTGGAGAGTTGTAATAGCTGCTATGTATAACATCTTAATAACCTTTGGCCTTCCCCATTCCCTGCTTATTTTCTTTAAGTTCAACTGAGCTTCTGATTATCATTTTCATTTCAGAGAGGAGACTGGGTTGGTGGAATAAAATATAAATATGTATTCATCTATATACAATAAAGAGCTATATAAAAGTGGATATTCTGTCAGTAACAATATACTTCATGTGGTTGCTTTGCATTTGTGGACCATTGTAGAAAATTCTTCAAGGCTCATCATGAAAATGAAATTAACAAGGCTCTGTTGAACAGCACTCTGAACTCTGATCACATTAATATTTCATGTTTTAAGCACCACACACACTTGTGTGTGGAAAAGAGCTGCACATGAATGAGTGGGGACTCCTTACATGTGGTGATCAGTTGAAGGCTAATAGCTTTCATCAGTGATGGATAGCTTAGACAGGTCATGAGCCACTTAAGCACAGGGCAGATGCGAGTTCTACTCTAAAGCTATCAATGTGATAGTTTTTATATTGATGCCAGAGAGATGGATGCTACTTGGTAGTGGTGGTGAGCACTAACCCTCAGTTGTTTTCAGTACTAGTTTTCCTTGGTTAGCCCTCTCCTTTTGCTTTGTTTTGCTCTCTCTCAGGTTCCACACTGCCATTGTAAATTCGCCTCCCACTTCCTGCCTAAATTGAGGCTGAGGTCTTGAAACCCTGGCCCCTCTTGTGGATGCTGAACTGTTTCATTGTCTTCACCAGATCAGTTTTACAGAACCACAATACAAATATAAAATAGTTTAGTAACATATAGGTGCTTAGCCCCACAATATTCTTCCAGATCTGTTTTGGGAGAGGAGGTGTTTCAGTTTCACCTGCTTCCTAACACCAAGCAATCTTTTAGTTTCCAGTGTGAACTTACTTTTATGTATGTGAAATGAATGTTATTTTAATGTTGTTGTGGTTTGTAACACACATCCCATTTGTTCAGTGAAGATTAAGAAAATCCCTGCTGGCAGACGATCAGTGCACTGACTGACCACGTGATGGCATCACGCTGATGTATGGGAACTGTGTCCACTTCCCCAGCAAGACTGTTCTACGTCTGCGTGTTATTCCAGAGTAATAAAGAATGAGAAGAGCGATTAATATGCTTCAGTAAATGAAATGAAAGCCAGAGCTGTAGCTTCATAGCTCGTTCCCTCCCTCTGATGTATTGCTTAGCATCCATCCCTTAAGTTCTACAGGCTGGTAGCTCTAGCAAGCATGTGGCCAGGTTAATGTGACCATGAAGAACTTTGGCAGTTCTTTACTTGTTGACATATGGCTTTGTTCTTCTCAAGGCAGCGTTGAAAACTCCCTCCTCAGCACTCCAGGTGGGATTTAAGTGCTTGATTAAAGGAATAATAAGACTTCATCAAAACAAAATAACGTATCTGATATGGGAGAGGGTTTTTTAAATTAAGGATTCTTGTTTATTTGCTCTTTTCAAGCAAATATTGTTAAATCTTCAGTTGACACATCCAATGATCATTCAGAGGTGGAGGGCCTATCAAGAGCTGCATGGCAATATTACGTGAACATTTCATGTAAAGGGAGGACACTTGGCAATTATTCCTGCCACATCGTAGGTGACGTAGATATGTACATACATCAAACATTAGCTAGCTACTAAAGAGATGACACGTTAGGGTGGTTAGGGTGCTCAAACAATGTTCATAGTAGGGGTGCTGAGAGCCATTGAACCAAGTTTAGAGTATAAGAGCTAGTCCCAGCTGCTGCGTATTATTGTAGCTCAGTTGACATTAACAGAGCTAGGGTATTTTACAGTAGCTAAGGGTATGTCTACACTACCCCGCTAGTTCGAACTAGCGGGGTAATGTAGGCATACCGCACTTGCTAATGAAGCCCGGGATTTGAATTTCCCGGGCTTCATTAGCATAAGCGGGGAGCCGCCATTTTTAAATCCCCGCTGCTTCGAACCCCGTGTAGCGCGGCTACACGGGGCTCGAACTAGGTAGTTCGGACTAGGTGCCTATTCCGAACTACCGTTACTCCTCGTGAAACGAGGTGTACCGGTAGTTCGGAATAGGCACCCTAGTCCGAACTACCTAGTTCGAGCCCCGTGTAGCCGCGCTACACGGGGTTCGAAGCAGCGGGGATTTAAAAATGGCGGCTCCCCGCTTATGCTAATGAAGCCCGGGAAATTCAAATCCCGGGCTTCATTAGCAAGTGCGGTATGCCTACATTACCCTCCTAGTTCGAACTAGGAGGGTAGTGTAGACATACCCTTGGGATCTGACTCCCAAAATGATTGTTTGCTTTCTGATTGGCACTTGATAGTCAGGAGTGGCCTGAGGCCGGCTGCGGCAGCTGGCGCCCTAGGCAGAAGTGCTATCAGCGCCCCCGCCTACACAGCCGTCAATGGCCATGACGCCATCACGGGGCACCGGGGCCAGCGGCACCCTAGGCAACTGCCTAGTTTGCCTAGGCTCACAGGCCGCCCCTGTTGATAGTCAATATGAAATGGGTTGAAGGTCTCACACCAGCTTCTAGTGGACAGTTCTTACTTCAACAGTTATCTTAGTAATGGCAACAGGAAGTAATAGGCCCCTTTGCTCTCAATCTCAGCAGAGAGGCTAAAAACCTGAATAGGGCATGAAAACAGAGCCAGCAGAGGTAGGGGCTTTCAGTCAGGACTGATGCTTATTGGCAGGATACAGCAGGGAATATGAGGCTGCTGCTGTTACCCTTGATGTAGCTGTTCTGTTGATAAGTTTTATTTCCCATGACTATTATTCCTGCAATTCTTATATGCTCTAGATTACCTTCCCAGGAGTTTAAAAACCCCTTAAAAGTACCATTCTTTTTTCTCTCAATGTTTTTTAACTGCTGTTTCATATTTTGGAATGTTTTGATAGAAAAATTACATGCTCTCAACAAGAAGTTGTTCCATTGCTTTGACCAGCTCAACAACTTCCTTTTTGAAACTTTCAGCCACCTTAACTTGACTGAGGATACATCTACACAGCAGTATTACTTCGGACTAACTAACGCATGTCTATAAATATTGTCAAACTGGAGGACTTCTTACTCCAACTCATGGTAACTCTCATTTCATGAGGAATTAGGAAAGTCAAAGGGAGAGTGTTCTTCCTTCAACTTCCTTCTGTGTAGACAGCGCCAAAAGCTGAATTAAGCTATTTCTACTTCAGCTACACAATTGATGTAGCTCAAGTTGCGTAGCTTGATTTGACTTTTCTCTGCCGTGTAGATGTGCCCTGACTGTGGTTGTCTTCAGCTCAGCAGTAGAGGCTGCTGCTTTTACAAACAGAGTTCCTGGGTTTGATTATGGTTGCCACTGCTGACCCATCCTTATGTTCCATTTGCAGTAGACCCTCTTGGTGTGTCTAGACTGCAGGGTTTTATCGGAAAAATGGCCGTTTCTCAAAAAAAACTGCACTTACATCCACACTGATATTGCGTTCTTTCAAAACAAAATTGAAAGAATGCAGGGGTTTTTCCGACATTGGTAAACCTCATTCTATGAGGAAGAATGCCTTTTCTGAAAGAGCTCTTTCGGAAAAAGGCATGTGTGGACGCAGAAGAGGGTGTTTTTTTGAAAGAAGAGGCCTCCAGGAAAATGCAAAGGTGCCCTGGTGGCCACTCCATCCATAGTAATCACAGCTTACATGCAAGAGAGCATCCAATGAGTGTGGACACTATCTTTCAAAAAAGCAGATCTTTTTCTATGCGCTTTTGAAGCGTGGACACTCTCTTTCAGAAGAAGTTTTTTCGAAAATAGCCTTCAGTCTAGACGTACCCTCACAGTTACAGACACCTCAGGAATGGAAGTTGTTGGGTACTGTGAACAAAACAATATAGTTCTTTCAAAAGTTTACAACTGAACACTGAGTTAATAAAGCTGTGAAAATTTATTAAGCAGAAGAAAAATGCTGCTTGTAACCATCTCAATTTAAATGAAACAAGCACAGAAAATTTCCTAACCTTGTTAATTTTTTTAAACTTACATTTTTTATTTTGTAAGTAGTTTAACTGATTTTGTTTTTGCATCTGTTGCTGCCTGATAGTGTACTTCTGGTTTCAAACAAGGTGTGTGGTTGACTGGTCAGTTGTGTTTCTGCTATTCCTAACTCTGATATACTACTGTACTGAGAAATGGTTAAAAAGTCACAGCATCAAACCTAATGGTCCACTGGTGATGTGCTGTGCACCAGGTTTTGAGCTTGGCTCTCAGCACCTGTGCTGGCTGAGGCTGAGTTCATCTGGAGAGAAAATATGTTTAATTGATGAAACAAGCACTTTGTCCTGTTCTTAATTGAACATCTCCAAGTGACCCACCATGAGTGGCATTGAAGTGTTTTGAAACATGGTATGTCTAATCTCCCTTCTCTAGAAGGACAGCCTGCATAACTGAGTTCTTTGAAGGGAAAGATTCTTTTGGAAAAACTGAATGTCTCTTGGTGTCTGCATTATTTCTATGTAATTTGTTCTATGTATATAGTATGTTTCTCAGAATCCAAGCAAGATGCTTTTTCCTTTGAAAAACACTTATGTGCTGCTGGCTTATCTACATTTCTGTGATTCCTATGTCAATATTTTTTTCTGATTGCAAGTGACTCAATATTCGGTGGGCAGTTGCATTAGTCATTTGAATGCTGGACTGTTCACTCAGATACCCTACATAAGCCTTTCTCACAATGCAATACTATGTACCAGGAACAAATTCCTGTTTTTCAGCTCATCTCTGCTAGAAGCCCTGGCATTAGAAGCTGTTTTGCTGAATGATAGTGAGTGGGGGCAATACTATGGCAACTGGGAACTGCAGCAAGGATGTGCTAGATTTTTCTTTTGTTCCTGAAATAAACAATCCTACCTAGGAACACAGGACTGAAAATGTCAAAAGTTTTGCCCCAAAATCATCAGAAATGACTTGATCATCATTTTAAATTTTAAGAGGAATGTAAGAAAATATCCTTTGAATTGAAATGCTCTTGAGGATATAAGGCTGCATTGGTTAAATAAATGTTTGTACAACCTTTCAATTTCAGTTGGCAAAAAAAAACAAACAACCTCCCCCCCCAAAAAAACCCCCAAACATACAAAAAACAACAACAACAACAAACCCAGTTTGCTTTCTCATTTTGGAATAAACGTTGTTTCAGTTGAAAAAGTGATGGTTGATAGGGTGATACACTGCTTCCTTTGACTGACACAACAATAAAAATAACATTTTCACACACATGGGATGTTAAGGGGCCACAGTTGGCTCCCTGGGAGCTGGTGCGTGTGGGGAGCTGGCTTTTAAGCTGGTTCCTGGCATGTACCAGCTAAGGATGTTAAATAGGAGCCGAAGGTCAGCTTAATGCAGCGCTGCCAGTTTGAAATGCTGTGGCGGCGTGTCAAAGGGGCAGTGCCGCACAGCTGATCCAGGGCTAAGCTGTGCTGTGCTGCCCTTTTGAAACACTGCCTCAGCGTTTCAAAGGGGCAGCACCACACGGAGCTAACTTTGGACTCCATGCAGTTTCTTTCGAAAAAGGGTGGTTTTTTTTCAAAAGAACCCCATCTAGACTGTGGTTTCTTTTTTGAAAAACCCTTTTTAGAAAAAGCGCTCTCATGCAATTATGCAAATGAAGCACGAGATTTGTAAATTTGAATTTTCGATCAGCCTCATTTACATTCCTCTTTCGAGGGAAGAATGTAGTTTAGATGTGCCCTTAGTGTTCAATTGATCAGCAAATCTCTGAAAAATATTTTTCATAGCACCAATAAACTAATCCAGTGATAAAGAGGAATGGTATTTCCTCTAGAGAATATTTTGTTTCATAGAGATTTTTTATAAGGACACTGATTATTTTTAGTGACACGGAGTTTGTGTGCTGGCTTCTGCTAGGTGAGTGTCTGAGAGAAGCCACCTGCTGTGAGACAGGGAAAGCTGGCCTGGTCTGTTATCTCCCCTCTGCCCTGCTCAACAGAGATCGGGTATGGGGGAAGTGTGAGTATGTGTGTGTGTGTGTGTGAGAGAGAGAGAGAGTGAGAGAGAGAGAGCAGAAGCACTGAAATCTTAGAAACAGGGCACTGTCTCTTAAGTCAGGCACGCCTCCGAGTCACATGCCATCCATGCTTCAGATTGGGGTTGCTCCACAGTGTGTCTTCCTCTCCCCAACCCCTGCTTTGCAGAGATGGAGTACAGAGGCAGAGGGGCACCCTGACTTCAGCACTTCCCTCTTCCTTCCACCCTCCTCCCCAATCTGCACAGCTAGCAGGAGAATCCTGGGTGCAGCTTGGCTGCAGGATTGAGCAAATGGGAGGAGGGGGAGCTGAACACACTCTGCCGACTATAAACATATACACTCTGCTAATCAGCTGGATGGGCCAGAGACAAATGCTTGGTGGGCCCCGGGCCTGATTTTGCCCACCCCTGAGTTAGATAATGGCATAGAGAGAACATTTCTAAAGTCTATGGACAACACCAAGCTGGGGGAGGAGTTGCAAGTGCTTTGGAGGACAAAATTAAAATTCAAAATGATCTGGCCAAATAAGAGAAATAGCCTGAAGCAAACAGGATGAAATTCAATAAGGACAAATACAAAGCCACCTGAGTTTGGAAGGAACAATCAATTGCACAGATACACAGTGAGACATGACTGCCTCAGGAGTACCATGGAAAGGGATCTGGGGATCATAGTGGATCACAAGCTAAACATGAGCCAATAATGTAGCATTGTTACCACTTCCCGTCCACATTTTTCTGGGATGTATTGGCAGGAGTGTTATAAGCAAGGCATGAAAAGTAATTTTTTCACTCCACATTGATTTAGGCCTCAGCTGGAGTATTGTGTCTACTGTCTAGTTCTGGGCACTGTATTTCAGGAAAGACGATGACAAATTGGATACAAGCCAGAGAAGAGCAACAAAATGATTAAAGGTCTAGAAAACATGACCTGTGACTTGATTTGAAAGTGACTGATGCGTCATGGAGTCCAACTGGGGAGGAAGTTGACTAAGGTATAAAGCCAGGAAACTGGTAGCAGAAAGGGGCTGCAGCATGGCAGCTAATAATCTCTCTCTGGACTTAGGCAGGGAAAAGGAGGAAACTTGGGGAGAAAGAGAAATCCTGGGATCCTGGCCAGGAAGGTGGAGATCAGAGTCAGTTGGAGGTAGAGTAGGGACAGTGAGGATAGAGTCTATGCAGACTTTGGTTTCTGGTTGTAAGTTCCCTGGCAGGAACCCCGAAGAGCAGGAGGGCTTAGGTTCCTCTGTGGGTCAATGGGAAGTAGCACAAGATGGTTGCAGACACACCAACCAAAAAGCTGGTCTGGAGAGGGTTTTTTTTGCCCTGAAATATAGGATGTTTGACTACATGAGAACTGATTCCCCAGATACAGCCACAAGGAGGTGCCTCAGCAGCATGAGAAATGCCCTACCCATGTGATGTAGGCTTGGACTTTAACAGGGTTCAAAAAAGATCTAGATAGATTCATGGAGGTTAGGTCTGTCAACGGCTATTAGCCAGGATTGGTAGGAATGGTGTCTCTGGTCTCTTGTTTGTCTGGAGGTGGATGACAGGAGAGGGATCCCATAAGGATTACCTGTTGTGTTCCTTCCCTCTGCTGCATCTGGTATTGGCCACTTTCAGCAGAAAGGTTACTGGGCTGGATAGACTATTGGTCTGACCCAGTATGGCCATTCTTATGTTCTTACTCATTTTCAGTTTTTAGATTTTAATTGTGCCACCCATTGCAGCTTACCAATCTCCAAATTCAGTTGACATGGAGTCTAATTGCCTTATGCTGTTGAGTTATGGGAATCCATGCCTTATTAAGACGAATTCAGATAATTTGTCTTTACTTATATGAAGTGTTCCTCTCTTGGTAAGTCATAGAGACAGGGTATCTTCTCCTCTAGATGGATTTTCTGTTTTATGCATCATAATGTTACCTAATGAATACTGTACTGTAATTGAGGAAATCCCTTGACTATGCATATGAGCAGGGCTCGACAAATTAGTCAATCTACTCGCCCAGGGTGAGTAGATTTTAAGCTGGCACAGCGCCGCAGCATGATCGGCGCATGCACAGTGCAGTCTGCACATGCGCTGCGTACCAAACCACGCGGCTGGCGAGCAGGGCTCACCACCGCTTGTCAAGCTCTGCATATGGGACTTTATTTTTTATTCAAAAAGTGTTGTTGAGGTTTAAATTCTCCCTGAGTAGATTGTCCTATGACACCACTCTTTACATACTAAGTAGTACTGAAAGAACTCTTCTTTAAATCTAGTGGTCTTTAGTAAATACCTACTGCTGCAGTTTGTGTTTCCTTTTGGGTGTATCTGTGCATAGAATTATACCATCATACATAGTTCTGATCTCTTGCTTGGTGGCATAGATTTTTTTTCATGTTACATTACCCCTTCTTCTTTATCCCTTTCTAACATTACAATCAGTCTCATCTTTAAACATTAAAGTCATTAGCTAAAAGAAATATAAATATCCCTAAGGATGTGTCTCCTGGAAGATCTTAAGCATTGATTAAATATACAGCTTTAAAATGATGTGTATGGATAATTTAGCTCTTTGCTGCTTGTAGTGTGCTTGGCTTTCCGGAGGGGTTCCTCCTCCTCCGCGTCAGTGGGCAGCCACTCCGTCTCACTGCCTGGTCCCTTTAGCTAAGCCCAAGTCTGTGCTGGGCCTTCCTTCAGCCGGCCGGCACACCAAAGAGTCCACTTAGCTATCTGTATATACAGACCCTACCCTGGTGCAGGGGGGCGATGAGTCCACTGCGTCCTGGTTGGGGATAGGCCAAGCCCTGATTCAGTGCGTGGAAACAGGCAGACAGAATCAGTTATAAATGGGCCAGGCCTTTGGTTCAGGGTGTGGCAGCCAACAAACCCCATCAGTTATAAATGGGCCAGGTCCTTGGTTCAGGGCATGGCAACAGAAAACACAGTTTAGCTATACAAGAGGCCAGACCCTTGGTTCAGGTTGTGGCAATAGCAGACACAGTTTAGTTATACAGGAGGCCCGGTCCTTGGTTCAGGGTGGACAGCAACAAACACAATTAGGGGCTCCTTGTTCAGGAGGGGTACAGGCTGATCGCCTGTGGCGGTGGCGAGGGGCAAGACTGCCACCCGGTATGTGGGTGGCGGGGGGGGGCACAGGCCCACCCGCTTCAGTGTGCCCCAGACCCGGACCCGGACCCTAAGAGCAGCAAGACAGGCTGGTACGGACTCAGCGGGGGCTCCAGCCTAAATTGCGCTGGCCTTGGTGCCTTTAACAGCCTCCGCTAATTCCCTGGGCCACTTCTGTACTTCCCCTTAGCCGGCATCTGGAGTTCCAGCGGTGCAGGAAGGGAGTCCAGGGTAGGTTCATCGTCCTGGGGGTCCGGCTCAGTCCTCAGCAGCTTGCAGGTGTGCCGGGCTCAGCTGGATTCCTGGGGCAGGTGGCATCGGGCAACTGGACGAAGCGTCTGGGGCAGGCTCTGTTGGGGCCTCAGGCCAAGGCCCTGGTCTTGGCAGCGGCTTCTCGCGGTGCCTGGGCAGGGGTTGGAGCACAGTGTCAGGCTGGGCCTCTGGATCGTGGGCAGGGTCTGCGAAGGTAGGCGGGCTGGGCCAGGCCTCCGCCTCCCCTGCAGGGAGCAGGTAGTTGGCCTCTGGCTCCAGGAAGGTAGGCGGTCCTGGCCAGGCCTCCGCCTCCGCCTCCGCCTCTGCCTCTGCCTCTGCCTCTGCCTCTGCCTCCCAGGTCGGGAGCCCTGAGTAAGCCTCTGGTCCCTCTGCCGGCCCAGTCCTGACTGAGGCTGCTGGCTGGGCTTTTATAGCTCTAGCTCCACCCTCTGGCTTCCAGTCAGGTGGTGGGGTGGGCTCAGCCTCAGGGTGGCTGGAGGGGTTCCTCCTCCTCCACGTCAGTGGACGGCCATGCCGCCCCACTACGCTGCTCTTAAAATTACTCCCCTCAAAGACAACTTTTCACCATATAATGTTCAAATTATCAAATTAATCAGCTGTGGTAAATTAGTAGATTATTAGCTGGTTATTGATCTTGGACTGTGTAAATCTGCAGGCATGGATAATTCATGAATTCAAGTATTTCAGTATAGACCACCCTGTTCCCCCACACAGATTTTGCTTTATTCTTTGGAAGCTGAGCTTTCATTTAATCAAAACACCCAATATTTCCTAGTCCTTCTGTTTTATGAATATAAGCTTCACGGTGCTAAGTCTTTAGCCTGAGCAACTGACATAATAGCACCAAAAGAAATATGAACTCCCCCACCCCTCCACAGACTGATCTCAGTGGGCTGCTAGATTTGAAGCTGAATTCCAAACACTTAAATGCAACTTCATTAATCATTTCTTCACAGCATGCTGTGCTAGAAGTATCAGGTATATGAAGTGTGGTGGATGTATGCACACTTGCCAGAACTAAGGACATTCTTAGCAATGAAGCAGCACGCACTCAACATTCAACATTCAACTAGACAAATCCTATAAAATACTATTTGTCCAGTGTGCCTTTGATAAACCATATGACAGACAGAAGTAGAGGGAAAGGTACTCACAAACACAAGTGAAAAGGAAAGGTTTAATCCTAAAGAGGAAAGGTGATTCAGTATATCAAAAGGAATCAGGGAAAGAGTCCAAGTTAGATTTGGCAACATAAATAGAAGTGAGATCTAACTACTTAACAATAGAGCGGAGGGGATAGAGAGGAGATCAAGACTGGAGAGGCAGAATGAATTATACTAGCTGGCTATATTGTTAGGCCAGCAATGTAGTGGGAACTAGTCTGTTGATAATCATGGAGGAAATCATGTTCTGAAATGAATGAGAAACAAGTGGAAGGGAAAGTGTATAGACTGTTCAGGAAGAACAGGCAGGGGAGAAAAGGAGGAGGAGTTGCACTATATGTAAGAGCACTATGATTGCTCTGAACTCTAGTATAAAGAGGGATAAAAACCTGTTGCGAGTTTATGGGTTAAGTTTAGAGGTGCAAACAACAGTGATGTTGTGGTTGGTGTCTACTACAGGCCACCGCATCAGGTGGATGAGGTAGATGAGGCTTTCTTCGGACAACTGAGAGAAGGTTCCAGATCGCAGGCCCTGGTTCTCATGGGGGACTTTAATCACCCTGACATCTGTTGGGAGACCAATACAGCAGTACACAGGCAATCCAGGAAGTTTTTGGAGAATGTTGGGGATAACTTCTTGGTACATGTGCTGCAGGATCTGACCAGGGGCCATGGGCAGCTTGACCTTCTGCTCACACACAGGGAGGAACTAATACAGGAAGTAGAAGTGGGTGACAACCTGGGCAGCAGTGATCATGAGATGGTAGATTTCAGGATCCTGACCAAAGGAAGAAAGTAGAGTGGTAAAATACACACCTTGGACTTTAGAAAAGCAGATTTTGACTCCCTCAGAGACCTGATGGGCAGAATCTCCTGGGATGATAACATGAAGGGGAAAGGAGCCCAGGAGAGCTGGTAGTATTTTAAAGAAGCCTCATTGAAGGCACAGAAAGAAACCATCCTTATGCGTAGCAAGAGACGCAAACATGGTAGGAGACCGGATTGGCTTACCTGGATGTGGGGATGGATTGCACCCTTAGCAAGTTTGCAGATGACACTAAGCTAGGGGGAGAGGTAGATACGCTTAAGGGCAGAGATAGGGTCCAGAGTAACTTAGACAAATTGGAGGATTGGGCCACAAGAAATCCGATGAGGTTCAACAAGGACAGGTGCAGAGTCCTGCACTTGGGATGGAAGAATCCCAAGCATTGTTACTGGCTGGGGACCAACCAGCCAAGTAGTAGTTCTGCAGAAAAGTAGCTGGGGTTACAGTGGATGAGAAGCTGGATATGAGTCAACAGTGTGCCCTTGTAGCCAAGAAGGCTAATGGCATATTAGGTTGCATTAAGAGGAGCATTGCCAGCAGATCCAGAGATGTGATTATTTCCCTATATTTGGCTCTGGTGAGGCCACATCTGGAGTATTGTGTCCAGTTCTGGGCCCCCCACTACAAAAGGATGTGGACACATTGGAGAGGGTCCAGCGGGTGGCAACCAAAATGATCAGGAGGCTGGAGCACATGACCTATGAGGCAAGGCTGAGGGAGTTGGGTCTGTTTAGTCTGCAGAAGTGAAGAGTGAGGGGGGATTTGATAGCAGCCTTCAACTTCCTGAAAGGAGGTTCCAAAGAGGATAGAGAGAGGCTGTTCTCAGTAGTGACAGATGGCAGAACAAGGAGCAATGGTCTCAAGTTGTGGTGGGAGAAGTCCAGGTTGGATATTAGGAAAAAGCTATTTCACTAGGAGGGGGGTGAAGCACTGGAATGGGTTACCTAGGGAAGTAGTGGAGTCTCCATTCCTAGAGGTGTTTAAGTCTCAGCTTGACAAAGCCCTGGCTGGGTTGATTTAGTTGGGATTGGTCCTGCCTAGAGCAGGGGACTGGACTTGATGACCTTCTGAGGTCTCTTCCAGCTCTATGGTTCTATGATTCTATGAAAGTGGAAGTTGGTGGTATGCTTCTGTTACCGGGAGCAGAATATTAGTCTGCCTCCAGAACATAGATTCCCTAAGGTTTAGAGCCAAACCCCAGACTGCCAACTTCCTGGAGCTCTGGGCAAATTGGTTACAAATCCAAACTTCACAGCTCAGACTTATCTTCAGCAATAGGATGGCAATCCAAGAAGTAAGAACAGTAGTGCTTAAGTGAACAGTACAGGTTGAACCTCTTCAGTACGGCACCTTCTGGACCTGACCAGTGCTGAACCAGAGAATTTGCCAAACCATGATGGGAGATCAATATTATCTAGCAGCATTAGCATACTTCCCCTGCTTACGGGAAGTATTTAAGAAGCCATTTAAGGGTAAATTAGAGCTAAATAACAATACAGAACACTGAGAGCCAAGACTGGTGGTTGTAAACAAACTTTATGGGACCGCAGGAAACTTGGCCACACCCATGAGAAGTGGAAATCTGGGTAACTACAGTCATGGTGGACCACAGATGTGCTGGACCAGAGTGTGCTGGACTAAAGAGGTTCAATCAGTACAGTAAAACTCCATTAGTCCGGCATCCAGTGCTCCGGGACTCCTGATGGTCCGGCACCATCAGGAACCCTGAAGTGCTGGGGCAGCCGGACAGGCTTCCCCCATTCAGCTGCTGCTGAAACTGACCAGAAGCTGAATCTGGAAAGCCGGGAGCAGAGCAGCTGGGGTGCTGCCGGGTTGGTCCCGCAGCGCCAAAGGAAGGCGCTGCGGGACCAACCCGGTAGGACCCCAGCTGCTCTGCCCCAGGGGTCCCGGAGTCAGCCGCTGCTGAAACAGATCAGCGGCTGATTCCAGGAAGCCCCGGGCAGAGCAGCTGGGGTCCTGCCGGGTTGGTCCCGCAGCTCCTTCCTTTGGCGCTGCGGGACCAACCCGGCAGCACTCCAGCTGCTCTGCCCCAGGCATCCCCAAGAGCAGCTGGGGTGCTGCCGGGTTGGTCCCGCAGCCCCGAGGGGCAGCGCTACGGGACCAACCAGGCAGTACCCCAGCTGCTCTGTCCCAGGCGTCCCCAAGATCAGCTGGAGTGCTGCTGGGTTGGTGCCGTAGCGCCGCCCCTTGCCGCTGCGGGACCAACCTGGCAGCACCCCAGCTGCTCTATTGCAGGCATCCCCGATTCAGCTGCTGCTGAAACTGACCAGCAGCAGCTGAATCAGGGACGCCTGGGGCAGAGCCGGACTATCGTAAGGGGGGATCTGGGGTGGCATCCCCTTCCACCCCTCTCCAGACCCCTCATAGCCCCCCCCTTCTGATAGTCCGGCATATCTGATAATCCAGCACCCCCTGGGTCCTAAAGGTGTCGGATTATTGGAAGTTTACTGTACATACATTTTAGGATGAAGATAAAGAATAATTTGTACATTCCATAAATAGTCATGTATTAGCTGATTAATTGAAAAGGAAATGTGATATGAAAAAGTGCAAGGGAAAGAATGATTACAAAATATTAGGACTTCCAAGCTAACATATAATCTGAATGGAATGTGATTGTGGAGTAGGAGACATAAGTCAATTAAAAAGTGAAAACTTATGGTGTCTTGTATTCAGAACCAAACAGTGAAAATAGAAAGATCAGGAAGTATTAGAGGTGGGAGAAAGTGATGGTATCCAAGGCTGAAGCTAGAAATGAAATGTCCAAGATGGAGAAGATGGATGGAGAACATGGCCAAGAACAAGATTTGAGATGTTGGAAATATGAAAAGCCACCTTCAGAAATAGAAAGGAGAGCAGATAGAAGCAGAATTGAAAAGAGATTGTGGGAGATGCTACTTGCTAAAGACATATGAAGATCAATAGTTGTGAAAGCCTCATTGACATGAATTAGGTCGGGAGAATGACAGACATTTGATCAGAAACCGAGGTAGGTCAACATGAAATCTGGAATAAAAATATTTCATTAGATCTATTATATACATTATTGCCCTTCAGAAATGATGACAATAGTGTTCATGTTGCTATCAGCTATTATACAGCAGTAGTTTGGCAGTGTGGTTTGTGTTCTGTATAATGAACCATCAGTGAAGAAGGCAATAGAGTTGAATTAATAAATGTTACTTATTAATGAGCAAAACCCTGAGGAGAAGTCACTTAAAATATTCTGCCTTTTGGCTGTGGATCTGAAGATGTGAAAAGCTTTGATTGATGAAACCTCACAATGTGAGGTTGGTAGATGCTGTTGTAAAAGTTTTAGATGAACCAGTACTGGAGTCCAATGGTCAGAAAAGAAGACTGGGGGTCAGGAGCCTGGATTCTCTTCTCATCAATACTAGGGAATCATTGTGTGATTTTGAGCACATCCCTTAAATTCACAATTTGTTTTCCATTTTACAGATAAGCAAACTATCACCTTTTGGAAAGCATGTTGCCATCTACAAATGAAAAGCACCAATTATGTGCAAAGTATTGTTAATATTTTATATATGTGTGAAGTACAGAGAAGTTGTGATTTACTCAAGGTCACACAGGGTAAGTCTACACAGCAGTGTTATTTCGGAATAACATTAGTCCGCGTCCACACTACAAGCAGTTGTGTGTCCAGCAGGAGGACTTCTTACTCCAACTCCTGTAACTCTTATTTTACGAGGAGTAAGAGAAGTTGGAGGAAGAGTGCTCTTTCTCGGACATCCTGCTGTGTAGACAACGCCAAAGGCCGACATAAGCTATTTTGACTTAAGTTACGCAATTGACATAGCTCAAGTTGTGTAGCTTATTTCAGCTTTAGCCCTGTTGTGTATTCATGCCCATAGTGAGGTAACAACTGAATTTTGTGTGCAGCCCAGGATTCATGAGTCCCAGTTATGCTCTACTAGATAACACTCCCTGCCAATATCAGAAAAAAGTCATCATAGAAAATTTAACAATTCTCTTCTGATACCACAGCAGTAACTGGGAGCAGAGGGGAGAGAGAGATCCTGATAAATGTTCTGAAAGTTGCTCTCAGATTTCTTCTTATTCTTGGTCATTTTGCTTAAATACTTTAAGGAAGCCTCATGAGTGAGAGAGGTGTTAAGTGAAACTGAACTAGATTCTGTTATATCTTCATAGATATTCAGTGACAGTTACAGATGGATGGCAATGTATTTGCTTTCAATGTAGTAAATTCTAACAGGATTATCATATCAGTGTTATGAAGGTGGCTAAACTCTTTGGACTCTACCATATTGTAATTTATATAAGACAGGTTCTCTGTTTTTAAAAAAGCAGCAGCTTTGTTTCACATGTTACATAAGCCTGAAATAACATGGAAGTGACTAATACACTGTGATTTCACATTTTAATAGTATAATCAGAGAGGGAAATACAAAAAAGGAGGAGAAATCGATGAAATATAGTGAAATTACAGAAAGTGCTAGAACTCGTGAAAGTTGCTAGATTAATAGGCCTATGTACTGAAGTCTGTTGTGTGGCCAGTCAACATGTATGGTATGGCAGTAGGTCAAAATGTCCCACCTCCACACATTGCATTTTCCATGGACCCAGGGTACCTTGATAGGTCAGAGGGCCATGGTTTACAAAATTAACCAAATCACTGGCCTCTTTACTGTCAACAGAGGAACAGTTAGCCATTAATGCCAGCTACTGTATGAGGGTTTTTTTTGTTCCATGGATATTTGCCCATTGTTAGCAGCTATTCTCATCTTAAATTCTGAATCTGAGCAATACTGAGGACACCTTCTCATTTCACTTAGCTCACCAAGCAACAGTGAGAATTTCCTATTGCTTCTAACATAGGTCACATTTTCCACATCTGATTGCTTCAATAGCTCATGTTCTATATCTGAGTTATAATGTCTCCCACAATGCACACTGCTAGGGAAAGGTTTTGTTCTTCCTCTGGCTACTTTTGCAGATTGAATTGTAGATCCAGGCATGTTGCTCTCACCTTGGATGATGCCAAAGCTAACTCATTGGCGATCCCTTCAGGAGTTTGTCTCAGCTGGGCTATTCCCTTTCCTCTCTTCCCCCTTCTCTTCTCCCTGTTCCCTCCCTACCGTGACTAAATAAATTACTTATGTGACATGCTCTGCTTTCTCTGGCAACTGGCCTGGGAAATCAAATCTGTTACCAAACCTGGGTCTGCTGTTTGGCAAGGCAATGCTCTCTGCACCTGACTCAGATCAGCTCAGAGAAGGAGGGGAAAACAATTTCATGTAATTATAATTAACACAGAGTAAATTTAGATAATGCAGATGACACACATTTATTGCAAGGGCCATCAAGGAAATGGTTTAAAAGCACTTCACCTTTCCACTGTTTGATTAGTTGACTTGCTGAGCATTCTATGCACAGTGAAGTATACAGGTCCAATATCAAAGTGAAACCACCGTGGTTTTTGTACCTTTAAAAAAAGACTTCTGTGGAACAGTTAACTTGTGTCAGAAATATGTACGGTACATAATTATAAACAACCTTTGAAGATCCTTTGCTTCTGAGAATCAAGGTAGGCCGATTGAATGGATCTAGCATGTTTAGAGCGATTCAGTGGAACCCTGATTTCTTTTCCTTCACGTTTTTTACCTCTGCACTTTCTGGTTCCATCCAAGACCAAAGAGGTCACACAGGAATAGCATAAGAGGCTTGTTTTCACTGTATGATCAGAAGCAGAATATATCGGAAATATAATGAGTACGTGTGGGTGTGATTGGGGTGGACTGAGGCCCTGATGGAGGCTGGAGGCCTTGCCATTCCCTGTCTCAGTGAGAGAAGCAGAAGAGAGGTCCTTCAAGCAGAATAGAGCGTCTACGTCTGCTGTGGCTAGTCAGGTCCCAGCAGGCCATTTTAAAAGAAGCTGCTGGGCCAAGGCCTGGCAATTCCTCACAGGAGCTGGAGCCAGTCAGATCTGTGTATGGACTGACTGGGAGGACAGCAGCACTATGGACAGCTCCAAGTGCAAGCTCTATTTAGGCCTGAGTGAAATCCAGGTCCAGTGGTGACAGACTAGTCATAAGGTGATTACAAGACTTTATAGCACCCTGGACAAGGTGCATGGAGAGCCTAGCCTCAGAGCCCTGAGATGGCTGGACAGAGCAGCATCCTGGGGAAGTGACCCAGGGAGCAAGGGAGTAGCAGACAGCGGAGACTTGTAGCTGGCCACAGCTACTTACAGAGTCCCTGGGCTGGAACCCAGAAGAGGGGGTGGGCCTGGGTCCCCCCCACACAATCCCCAGCAGCCACAGCAAGGGGGTAAGAAGAAGCCGTGTCCTAGGCCACATACCAGACACTCCTTCTCCTGCAGACAGCTGGGCAGAGAGATTCCAAAGCATACCCTTGGCCACAGAGGGGTATTCATGAGAGGATGGACCCCTTTCCAGTGGGCCTCAAAATACAGAACATTTTTGGAGGGGAAGGGATAGATGCAGAAGGATACAAGGGAGAGGAAGAAAAGGTGAAAATCCAATCCAGAGTTTGCAAATAACTCCTTTCTTCATCATGAACTCTATTCTGGATTTAAACTCTGGAAATTCTTGTTCAAAATCCACATATGATTTTTGTGACTGTTTTCTCCGCTGTTGTATAATGAATATTATGGATTAGAAGCTATGGTGTATGCAGTTATTTGAGATTTGTATTATTATTACTGGACCTCTCCATTGTTAGAGCCCTTTAAATTGCTTGAGAGAGCTCCAGAGCTAAGAACGTGCATCTCCACAGTTCAGACTCAAAAGCTTGTAACTGCAATCACCTCACCTCCTCTGAAGAGCAGGCACAGTGTGGACATACCATGCACTGCCCAATCAATAGGTTACATTCCCTTGGACAAAGGGAGCTTATCAGCACTTTGAATCCTGTGTGACTCCCCATTTACATGACAGGTGCTGTCTTACAGAAGAAAGTGATGGAGCCAAGTTAGGGCACAAATGGAGAACATGAGATGTGCCTGAGTTCCTTGTTCTGCCACAGGCTTCTTGTGTGACATTGGGCAAATCCAGCCATGGGCTGTGCGGCCACCCACGGCTCCTCCTAAGTCCTCTGGCTTGCACTAACACCACTTCTCTCTGCCTGGTGTGCAGGGGCTGGGCACAGCCTGCAGGGAGGGAGGTTGGGTGACTGGCTAGGGGATGGAGCTGGTCACAGGAGCTGGTGCATGGCCTGCAGGTGGATGGGTCTGGGGGTGTCCTGGGACCTGGTGGCCAGAGCCCATACACAACACCTACCTACATAGAGCACCATGAAGTTTGGGGCATTTTGTGCCTCAAATTACATAGTACACACTGCTGTGTGTTTTGAATACTGGTGGGGTAGCCCTGTGCAAATCACTTACAGCCTCAGACCCCCAAGTGCCAAATGGAAAGAGTGGTAATTCCTTACCTCGTAGGATAAATGCATCAAATACTGTGAAATGCTCAGATATCACAGTAATCAGGCAGTGGTCCTGCTAATTTTTTCCAACTCTGAGCAGAATGAATTTTGATATGTGCAGCAGTATGGAGCTGGTATCTGACACATCATCTGCATATTGGTGCAGATAACAAACTTTATGTAGGGGTGGGGAAAAGGGATTCTAAGTCCATGAGGGGGCTCAGGCCTGGGGATGAGGGTTGGGTATGGATTTGGGGGAAAGTGGGTACTCCTGGGCTACCATGAGGAGAGACGACTCCCCCAACTTTCCTTGCAGCAGAACCTGGGCTCTGCAGCAGAACCTACTCTGGGCCATAGCAACGGGGTGGGTCCACGCTGGGCCACTGTGACTGCATTTGGGTTTGGGGAGAGGCTGACTTTCCCCATGCTGTGACAGACTGGAGGTTGGGAATAGGGCAGCCTTCCTACAGCTGACATATCCCCACTTTGGGTGGGTTTCTGGACCACTTGCACAGTGCTAACGAAGCAACCGAGCAGCTTATAGAACACTTAGGTCCTATAGGATGGGGTATATAAATTACCTGAGGCAGATTGAACTAGGGACCTTTTAGAAAGCAAGGCTCTTTATAACCCTGGCTAAAGCAGCTGGTGCATTAGCTGGTGTGTATGGGTTGTATAACAGACTCTTCTGTAAACTGGGCATAGAGTGGTCTTGCATAACACACAGACTGTACTTTCTTATGGAAACTTTGCTGTGATCTTTTCTTGTTCTTTCCCCCAATCTAAAATAAAACTGACTTAGACTGAAAATACATGGTTTTTTTTTTTGTGTATGGAAAATATAACAGATGTGTCAGTTGCACTTTTAAACAAAATAATAGTTAGCTAAATTGGAGGTTGAAGGGCAAGGTTTTACAAGCTACAGCTATATGTATTTAGAATTTGTGTGGCACTCAGTTTTCCTTAGCAGATGGTTTCAAAATTGTCTTTAAATTGCAGCTGCTCTTCCAGACTCTTTTTAAGATAGTGACAGTGTTAATAAACATTCAGTCTCTCACGCTTTTCCCTTCATTCTAAAACATAGGCTCTTCTTGCTTAAAAAAGATGCTTTATTGTAATTTTTAAAAATCATTCAGAACTCTTTATAAATCAAATGCTTGAGACTGACATCTCTTTTTAGAGCCTCAGCATTTTGATCTCTGCAGTACACATCAGAGGAAGGATGGTTTTGGGATGAAGACTGGGACTGAGCAGATCAGAGTTCAGTTCCTTCTTAATCACAGACTGGTGTATAGCGTGTGGAGAAATGGGGCAATGCAGGCAAATATTAAACAACTTGCCTCGTGTCATATAGGAAGCATGGAGGGAGGGGATAGATGAGGCATCCCCCAATAACATGTTGATCCAATGTCAGGATGTCTGGCCCTTCAATGTACCACAACCACCTTCTGACAACCTGGTATCCTGCATGGCACCAGGAAAAGGGACTGAAGCCTGAGCACTGTCACTGCCCTGCTCCGATGGCAAAGCCAAGGTTGGGGGGCGTCAGCCCTGGGTGGGGAGGCTGTAACCTGAGCCCCACTGCCCAGGACTGAAGCTGAAACCTGACTCTTAATACCCATTCCCCAAGCCCACAAGCTTCGGCTTCAGCCTTGGGCAGTGGAGTTTGGACTTTGACTGCAGTGCAGGGCCTAAGCAAATGTAATGCTGCCCTGTCAACCCCATTAAAATGGGGTCATGACCCATATTGGGGTTCTGACCCACAGCTGCCCTAGACTGCAAGCTCTTTGGTGCCACAGTTGCCTCTGGCTGTGGATGTACAGTATCTAGCTCAGTGGGGTCGAGCTCTCAGTTGAAGCCAAATGGCGCAACTGTAGTGTAACTACATTGTTATGACAGTGACTATGGTGAGTGCAATGCATCTTTTGCATGGAGTCTCTCTTGTGTTTAGCTTATTAAAATATTAATAAGCTGTTGACATTGATTGGCAGAAAGTCCCCAGGGCAGAAATCCCATCCACCTCATTGTCTATAGTACTTGCCTGGACCAAAGGAGTTTGGAACTTGCTCTAACCCAGTTTTTTTCCCTTTGTTTTCCTCAGCCTGTGACCTGATGACCCTGGGAATCTTAGCCTTAGTGACATCTACTGGTTGTGCCTCAGCCAATGCCCTGCAGTCCCTGACAGACGCCATGCACATCCCACACCTCTTTGTACAGCGCAACTCAGGTGGCTCTCCACGCACTGCTTGCCACCTAAATCCTAGTCTTGAGGAGGAAGAATACACATTAGCAGCCAGGCCACCTGTCCGCCTCAATGATGTGATGCTGAAACTCGTCACGGAACTCCGATGGCAAAAATTCATAGTATTTTATGACAGTGACTATGGTGAGTGCAATGCATCTTTTGCATGGAGTCTTTCTTGTGTTTAGCTGTAAAAGACTGTGCAAATATATGGCCGTGGTGGGACACAGTTGAAGGTTAAGAGGAAAATGTTTTGAATGGACACAGATCTGTCGTTTGAGTTAAAGAGTACTGTGAAAACTAATTGCAAAACAGGCAGCAAAGTTGCTTAGCAACACCCTATCAAGACAGCTGAAGTTTGAATAATCTTACAGGTTTTCAGTAAAATATTAATAAGCTGTTGACATTGATTGGCAGGGTTCATATGGGTATGCAAGGAAGTACAACCAGTACCTTACACTAATTCTTTATAGTACACTTCTTGTCAAAGCTGAGCCCTGTTCTCTTTAAAAATTAATTTTCAAAATTTCTATTACTAACTTCTCTGTATGGTTCCCCCCACGATTTTCTGTCTGGAGCATGTATTACAGTGGTACACTGCATGACATTTACAGTAAAGGTTAGAGTTAACATTTCTTCGGTGTCTGATATGAGTTATAGATCTGTTAGCAAAATTTTACTCAGGGCTGAGACTTGGGAAGCAGAAATGTTGGCTTGAGTGAATTAGGTATTCCAATGAGGAAACAAATTAATCTACATGTGGCTGAACTCTCACATTTCAAAGATAAAAATCTAAGTTTGTTATTTTTGCATTCAGCGTTGGCTGAAACACTTTTTAAAATGGGTATTGTGTTCATTATTACCATTAGCTTATGACCTGGTCTCTTGAATAGGGATCATCAGACTCATTCTGCTTGATTTCAAAAATCCTCTGCGACCATTTTTGTTTGGAGTTTGACTGCACATTATTGGTTTTGTGCCTTAATATGGAAAGAGTATGCGTGGGGAGGTGGGGACAAACAAGGAGAAGGACAGATAGAAATATTATTTTGGTAATTGTATTAAAGATATATGGTGCAGACTCTATATAGAGTGTCCACTTAAGCCAGCCAAGCTTAATTGTTCTGTTCTTAATACATAATACAAGCTTCCCTTTTGCTAGCTGGGGAAAACCCAACTTTTTGTTTTCTTTAAAAGGAATCACTCTTGGTAAAAATAAAGTGCTTAAATTTAGATTTGTTTGAAAGGGTTTCTGAGCTCAAGCTAGTTTTGCAATCCTTGGGACCTGCCCCCCAGAAATGTTTGTGAGGAAGTTTTTACTCAACCCTAAAGGAATGAAATGTCGATGCTGCTGATGATTTTCTTCAGAAATTCAGTCTAGAGCTTGAAGCCACATAAGTTCTGTAGAACTGTCTGAAGGGTGGGTTCAATATGCAGATTTACGTTATACTACTGAATGTAGATGATCTGCAGCGTCAAACACCAAAGGCACTATCCTGCAGACCTTATTAGACAAAAGTGCCTTTAATTCCTTGTCCTATAAATGATGAGTTTAGCCATATCTCTTTTGAAAGGGTGGAAATGTAGCATACTTGGTGAATAGGTTCTTCATCAGAATTACTATGCAGCAAAATATTTGGCATGCACAAAGTAAGGTTAATTTAGCATTTCCGTGCCCTCAAAATATCTTGCAAATATCATTTTGTGGTTAATTTCCACTTTTTCCCTAATTTTAAGGCACAGTTTGTAATCAAGTAAGTTTGCAGAGGATAGGGCTGCTCAGGTCAGTAAGTAACATGGTTTCCAATGCTATACCATATGGTTAAGGATGTTATCTGTACCCGTAGGTATCACTCATAGGAGAAGTGCTGCTGTTGGTAACTCACTGACACAGACTTCAAGCCTCTTTCCAAGAAGAGCAGGTTTCATAATACATAATCACCCTCTGTCCCTTCCTCTGCAATCTCCTTGCTCCTTTATGCTTGGAATCTCTGATGCAGAAGGGCTAATGTGGGCTAAGGAGAATTCTGCTTCTCCCCCCACTTTGCCCATTGGTACAGGTGTTTTGTTCCTTTCCAACCATGCAAAGAGATGGGAGCATCTGGTTCCATCATTGCCATCTTTGGGGAAAATATTCCAGGCATGCTTGCCTCTCCCAAAATACAGTGTTTTCTCCAGGCCATGAGTCATATGATTCTCGAGTAAATAGCATACACTTTTAGAGACTTCCATAATGATTCTTAAGTTTAAACTTAGCATGAAAGAATAAATGGCATTACATTCATACGACATGTAACATCAGCCAATGTGAAGAAATTGGAAGTACTAGTTGAAGGTAAATCTCTTCACCTTTCCTCTCTTTGTTTGGCTTTATTCTTCCCCACCAGTATGAAATCAGGAAAGAGGGCCATCTTTACATTTCAATTTTTGTGCATCTCTTTTTGATGCATCAGCTGGAAGCTAGCAGTAGTGGTGAATTATTTTGATGAACATATTTCTCTACAATGGATTATTCCATTTTCACCATCTCTATGTTCAATGGAAACAGTTTTGTCTTACTGTGATTCACTGCAACGTATTTTAGTGAGCCACCTCCACAAATACAGGGAGCCACATTTCCATGGAATCCTCAGTGCAGTATATGGCATCCCATGAGCTGCTATAAGCTACACCAGCTGGCATTGGTTTCCATATGTTAATTGAGTTTTGTTCTTTGCTTTCTGTCTTTTCCCTTGTATATGGCTGGTTGGCCCTGTCATGCTCCCTGCATTGGGGGTGGAGGGAACAAAAGAGTAGGAGCCAGCTCCAGGCCTGCAGGAGACTCCCTAATGCTTGTAGGCATACCCAGCAGAGGAGTTATGTCAGGTTTTCACTGCCTTCACTATGCAGAAGAAAATGAAACCAAGCACAGTGCAAAATCTCGTACAGGAGGCTTTGGGGGAAGAGGGAGGTAGGGGATGTAGGGTTTTTGTTAAGGTACCAGTAGATATTTTCTGGAATAGGGAGATGGAAGAGAACACGTGGACATGCCATTGTTAACACAATTGGTAGGAAATTACATGGAGGAGTAAAGACTGACTACCACATACCTAATATTAGCTTTTTTGCCACCTGCTTAATTTCTCACAAGACCTGTGCTTTGCATTTCCAGCTGACTGACTTCTCAGCTCTGCATCCCCAATTTGACTTCCAAATCAGGAATTGACACGAGGATGCAGTGCACTTGGAGAACACGTCCTTATGACCAAGGAGGGTTTCCAGCACTAGGCATTTGTGGCTCATTCCAGTTAAAAAAAACCTCCTTGTTTATGCAGCTTTTGGAAACTATAACAAATATTTTTTCATTTGCCCAGCTATAAAAACAGACTCTGCATATCATCAATCTTGAAACTGTCAGAATTTGTAAGGACAAAATAATAATATTGAGGAATATTGCAGACTTAAAAAAAATCGCAAACCCATTATTTATAAGCTGCTAGAGGACTTAAAACTGAAGTCTCTTTACATATCGATTGTCTATTCCATCACACATTTTTGCATTGATCTAGAAGAAAAATAATCCAGTGTATAATTGACATGACAAATATGTACATCCTATGAGTCAAATGCTTGCCCTTATCTCAACCATGCTCTGCTACACACCTATGGCTCGGAGGAAACATGGTTTGTTTGACATTTTTGGCACAGACTTTAGAGAGAAATTTCTGTGCACAAACATTGTAAAGTTCAAGATGTTCTTTTTTGGTAAAATGCTCCAAAATTGAATTTTTAAACTTGTGACATGAAATAGAAAGATAGGAATGAAACTAGCAACTAGAGAGAGAATTTGTTAAATAGGAAGGGCAAAAACTGGTTTTATTTGAGATAGTCAGACAATGTTGAAACTGGAGCTCTGAAATGTTGCCATTTTTGTGGAGATGAAATGAGTAATAGCCTCTTTTAATGTAGTGAAGAGACCTTTCAAAGGTCTCTGTCTTGAAGATTGAGACATAAAACCTTTTGTCAATGGCACAACATTCTCCTACTGGATCATACTGATGAAGAAAAGACCAGTTGGCATGTCTCCATATAGCTTTTGTACATTAGCAGAAGGAACGTAGAGGGTTCATATTTTCTCCATAGATAATGTATTTTATGCATTAATGGTACTTTTTATGTATGGTATGTGCATAAGAAGTGTGCAATTTCAGAAGAGGCACTGAGGACTAGAAAAGTAGAATTTGCTGCTGCCATGTATGCATACAAAGAAGAAAAAAGGGGCAATCAGAGTAGAATGTACACATGCAACTCGTCACTGATACCAGTGGGACTTGTGCCTGCGGGGCGAGGTATGGAAATCAGCGCCTGTGTTTATGATAGCTTACTAAGACAACTAATTCAAGTCTCTTCAGAATCCTAATTTCTGGAGATGGCTGAGCAGTCTGAGCATAAGTGTGAAAGTGAAGAAGGTATTCATTTTATCCCTAGCTCTGCCACTTATTTGCTCTGTTCTCTCAGGAAGATTATTCAATCTATGCATGCTTTAGTTTCCTTGACAGTACAATGGATTTAAAAACCTCAAAACCTTTCCTCTCAGAGAGGATGGCACTTAACCAGTATTTGAAATTCACTTTGAGGTCTTCAGGGGAAAGGTGCTTTAAAACTACTGTATTAAGTATTAATTGGCAATAATGTAATTATACCCATATGCATTTACCCAAGGAACCATGGTCAAATTAAGTAGAGAAGTTTCTAGGAAGATTTTTAGAAGACAAAGATTAATGATGGTAACTGGCTTTAATTTATGAAAAAATTCATTAAGCACATTCTCCTACTATGGTCTGTGGAATTGTTGCTATCACAAGGAAAAAATCAGCAACAGGAATAAAAGGAGATTGTGGCACTTTGGAAAGCTCCAGTGTGATCGATTAATGTGTTTGGATTGTATTCTGAGCTGCTTTGTACATCTGCAAGAAATCTGCAGACAAATCTGTTTTGTTTGTGTATTGTTTCATGGGTTTTCCTGGTGTTGATTCATGAATGGTTAAAAGGGCTGTTACCACAGCTGGCAGACTAGTGAACAGAGAGGAGAACTTAGCTAAACTGGGGGATAACTGAAGGGGGAGGCTGCAAGCAATCAGGGGAGATTTGCTTTGTGGGGCTGCAAGCAATCAGGGGAGATTTGGTATTAATCAATATAAAGTTCTGCTACTAGCAAAAAGAAATAAGCACTGCCATAAGCAAGAACTGGCAGTGGGTGGGAAAGTGGCTGCCAATGGAGAGTTTCCCTAAATACAGGGTATAGGGTTGAGTTTACCTGCTGCATTGACAGCATACCACTGATTGACCAGCCACTACCTTTAATATGTACTAAATGTAACAGTGAAGAAGCTACTTGTCTGTGAGGGATACAAAGTCATTCTCTTTCCCAAGAGATGATGAGTAATAGTTGTGCTTTTAGGTTAGTCCTTATGATTGGAAAATATTTCTTTCTTGTGCTGTGGTTACATCTCAAGATCTCCATATTTCCATATACAAACAGACTGGAGCAAAACAATTACTCATTTAGGGCCTGAAATTGCCACTGTGACAGCACGACTTATGTGTAAGGGGGCTGCAGTACTTAGCTGTTAATTCTGTGTTCCAAAAAAAGTGACTCATACAGCAGACAGGAAAATGGCAATTATTTTCCATGAGCATTTTATAAAGAAATATGTATGTGCACGGCACATATTGTTCTAAAACTTTCATGGACCAAAAAGAGACACGCAGAGAGACTGAATGTGTGTGTTGGGAGCAGAGGAAGTTTCCTGAAAAATGGGAGAAAAATCTGAAAAATTTTGTTTTGGAAGAAATTGGACAAATATTAACCTTTGTTCATATGAAAATGTCAGCCAATTCTAGTAACTATGGGCCAGTTTCTCTCTATGAACATTATTCCTCTGTAGGGACTTGGAAACTAACTGACATTCCATTTACCATTTTTCCTTGTGAATGCTTTTGGAGTGGGTCAGATTTGCCTCCCCATGGAAGAAGAATATAATTTTCAACTTTAGTACCAGCTGTAGTGAATCCATTGCAGGCCAGAACCTACTTCATTGGCTTTCAGGCCTGCTGCTCTCCCACTGTAGAAGTAGATTCAGCAGAAATTATTGCAGACTCTGAATCTTACAGTTGTGTTAGTTTCCCTCCAGGTACAGGGAAATTAAAATCTAACAGATCCCAGCCTTACTCCCTAGCTGTGGAGCCAGAATCCCATGGAAATTCCATGTAGGTGCTCTTCTGCATTTCACGCTTCCTCAGCAGGGATATGCAACATAGAATCTCCTCTATTCCAGGAAGTGTAAGGAAGGAACATTTAGTTATAGATAAAAATGGCCCATTCAATATAGCTATTCCACTCTGTGTCTTAGCTGATTTGAATACTGATCAGCATTAAAGGTGAGCTGGGTTTGATTCCACTTTCTGCATCATGACTTTTCTTTCTGGTTTGCTGGTAGTTCTGAAAAATAGGGAAGGAAAATCCTTTTAGGTCAACCCAAAATAAAATTTCTGAAGTCTTTTAAATGAAAAGTGTGTGGGAAATGGTACATTTTATTGATCTCAAAACTAAAAATTTCAGTTTCATTTTCGGCATTTTCAGTTTTTTTATAATAGAATTGAAGGGAATTTCACAAGCCTTTTTTCACTGCAAAAATAAAAAAATTCAATTTATTTTCTAAATTGAAGTTTTATCTGATTGAAATAATCTGGCAAAAAACAAACAAACAAACAAATTAACAAAAAAAGCCCCACACCTCTCTAATTGTCTATTAAGTTGTTAGCTAATCGTGTCTGCCCATTCCTGTTATTATTGCTGAAGATGTCAGGAGAAGACAGAATAGAGCCCGTTTTTTTTTTTCTCCCTTCAGCTCCTATGCTGAGTTTGTAATACTGGCAGGTAGAAAAAATTAATCTTGTGACTTCAAATTGAGCAAATATGATAGAGAAGCGATTGAAGAAATGGTATTCTGTGTTTCCACATTTTTCCTCTAGGTAACTTTTCTGATTGCAATAGCACTTAATTGGGTTACTTAAATTAAAAGTGGATTTTTGTCATTTCTGTTAGTATTTAGTAATAAATTACGATGCATATCAGTAAATGTAATTAAATGTAGCACAATATCATTTCATACTTTTACTTATAAATTATTTAAAATATACATTTTAAGTAATATGAGCATTCATTTTATTATGAACAGATATTAAAACCAGAAGAAATCATGCTTCCTTGTGTGGCGTTGCATGCCGGGCCAGGTGAGCAGTTGATGGAGGAATACTTCTTTCACCAAAGCATTAACTACTGGACACTGGCAGAATAGCAGCATAGAAATGGAGGGATTAATGGGATCTTGAAAGGACCTCTAGCCAAATCTAGACTATCACTGACAGGTGTTTGTCCAACCTGCACGTAAAAACTGTTAACTTTAGTTCCATTCTGCTGTACTCTGCGCTGATTAGGCCTCAATTGGAGTATTGTGTCCAGTTCTGGGCACCACATTTCAAGAAAGATGTGGAGAAATTGGAGAAGGTCCAGAGAAGAGCAACAAGAATGATTAAAGGTCTAGAGAACATGACCTATGAAGGAAGATTGAAAGAATTAGGATTGTTTAGTTTGGAAAGGAGAAGACTGAGAGGGGACATGATAGCAGTTTTCAGGTATCTAAAAGGGTGTGTCAAGGAGGAGGGAGAAAAATTGTTTTCCTGGGCTTCTGAGGATAGAACAAGAAGCAATGGGCTTAAACTGCAGCAAGAGAGGTTTAGGTTGGACATTAGGAAAAAATTCCTGCCTGTCAGGGTGGTTAAACATGGGAATAAATTGCCTAGGGAGGTTCTGGAATCTCCAGCAGGGTAGACAGACATCTATCAGGGATGGTCTAGACAGTGCTTGGTCCTGCTGTGCGGGTAGGGGACTGGACTCGATGATCTCTCAAGGTCCCTTCCAGTTCTAGTGTTCTATGATTCTGTGATTCTATGATGGGAATGCCACGACCTGTCATGGAAGCACAGACCAGGGCTTAACTATCCTTAAAGTTAGAAAAAGCTTCATAATGTCTAAACTAAATTTCCCTTACTGAGGATTATCCCATTACTACTTCTCCTACAGTCTTTGGAGATGGAAAACAATTGATCACTATCCTGTAACAGCCTTTAACATATCTGAAGACTGATATTTAAATCCCCCGCGGCATTTGCAATTCCGACTGGTCTCATTAGCATCCCTTTTCCGGAAAAGGGGTGCCAATGTAGACACAGCCATTGTGTCTTTGCACCCCTGATCATGATGTGTCCGGGTTGAGCGCCACACTTGCCCCACCATTGTTATGGCCCTGCTTTTGAGTATGGTATTTCAACCAGTAATGTACCCGCATTAGACGAAATTCATCTAGAACACATTTCCTTGGTTTGTTTAAGAGAATGTCACATAGGATGCTGTCAAGAACTTTAATAAAATCAAGCTATATATATGCCTACGGTTTCTGCCAGTTTGAGGCCAGTAACCCTGTTACGTTGGTTTGGCATGATTTGTTCTTGGCAAATCCATGATAGCTGTTATTCATAACCCTGGTATCCTGTAGGGTACTCATTGATTGTTCAGTAACTCGTTCTGGTATCTTTCCAAGGTGTAATAGTTAGGCTGACTGGCCTATAATTCCTGTGGTCCTCTTAGTCTCCTTTTTAAAAGTAGATACTATGTTTGCCCTTCTTCAGTCTTCAGGGACCTTGCTGATCCTTCATGGGCTGTCAAAGGTAATCATTAATGGTTTCAAGATTTCTGGAGTTATTTCCTTTAGTTCCCTAGGATAAATTTCATCAGGCCCTGCTGAATTGAATCCATCTAACTTATCTAATTTTTGTTAATATGTTATTTCCCTAACCCAGCTTGTTTTCCAACCCCCCATGTTTTAAATATCAATTGTGGTTGTGTGAAACAACTGTTCAGAACTTATCCTTTTTAGTAAAGATTAAAGCAAGAACGTATTAAATATCTCAGCCTACTGGTTGTCGTCCATTATTAGCCCTCCTTCCCCACTAAGTAGTGGGAGTTACACTTTCTTCTTCATCTTTTTATGTGTAACTCATTTTCTGCCCTACCCTTTCTAATTTTTTCACCCTACATACCTGTGCATTTTTTTACTCAATATTAGCAATATGTTCATGTTTCCACTTTCTTGATTTTCAGGTCATTAAAGAGCTCCTGATGGAAGAGCTATATTGGCTTCTTTCTAGTCTTCCCATCTTTCCTTAGTATTGGAATGGTCTGCCTTTAATATTGTCTGTTTGAGAAACTTCCAGCTTTCCAGAATTCCTTTTTCACCTTAATTTTCTTCCCAGGGAATATTATTTCTTACCAGCTCCTCAGTTTATCTGTGGGTTTTTTTTAAAGAACTTAATGGAACAACTATCTGATAAGTAATGAGAGATTGTTTGTTGTGTACAAAATAATTACATTTGATTTAAACATCCAGAGTCCCCCCAGACCCAATCCCGAATATGCAGAATGGCAATAGATATTGTAACAATGGAAGTGGTCGAATTTTTATGAATTTGCCAAGGTGTCAGTTGGATTTTAAAGCTGAAATCTAAGGGTATGTCTACACTGCCACCCTAGTTCGAACTAGGGTGGCTAATGTAGGCATTCGAAGTTGCAAATGAAGCCCGGGATTTAAATATCCCAGGCTTCATTTGCATCTTGCCGGGCACCGCCATTTTTAAATCCCGCTTAGTGCGGACTCCACGCGGCACGGAGTAGGTAGTTCGAATTAGGCTTTCTAATTCGAACTACCGTTACTCCTCGTGGAACGAGGTGTACAGGTAGTTTGAATTAGAGAGCCTAATTCGAACTACCTACTCTGTGCCGCCTGTAGCCATGGGCACGGAGTCGGCATTAAGGGAGATTTAAAAATGGCGGCGCCCGGCAAGATGCAAATGAAGTCCGGGATATTTAAATCCCGGGCTTCATTTGCAACTTCGAATGCCTACATTAGCCACCCTAGTTCGAACTAGGGTGGCAGTGTAGACATACCCTAACAAACTAGTTTTGCCAGTTGGGCCAGTATAGAATGGACAATGCCCCCTTTATTGAATTCAGGGAACCTTAGTTTATTAATTTTTAATCCTGAGTTTCAACTTGAATAATATTTTTCAAATTGGGATTCTTCCTTATTCTGAACAATCAACAAAACAATGTATTAATTTATCCAGAACCCCATTTAATGAACAATCAACAGTTCATTACTCATATGCAGATACTACTAACGTTCTGGTTGCATACTACACTCGCAATATGATCTTTCAAGCAATTATCACAGACTAAAATTAAGGCTCAGCAGTTATATCAAGGAACAAAGCAAATTGCCAATGTTTCCTATTGCATGTACTTATGATAATCAATTGTCAAATGAGTTAGCTACTAATGAATTCTCACACTTCCAAAGATGCACTTGTCTTTAAGGAACTTTTAAAGAGTGTGGTTGCTTGTTTGAGGGGATTGATCCAAAAGGGGAAGGTTTAGAATAGTAAAGATAATTTCTTGAAGATATTATTTTTAACCTCTTAGGCAAGTGGTTTTAAATCTATTTTGCTTGCAGATCCCCCAAAAATGTCTAATGAAAGTGCAGATCCCAGACAAGGATCCTCAAACCATGTTACTTTCTTAGATCAATTTGATTTGACTTATAAAAAAGTTAAAAATCTAAGATATGTGGTTGAGGTCTCATTAAAGAATGAGATTTAATTAAGGTATCCTAGAGATATAGAAGAGAAAATACAATCTTTGAAATGAAATCTCACCACTTCTCTTAATCCTGGGATGGGATAGATTTGTTCTTCAAGCAGGTTTGTAAGCACACTGTGCACTGGAGTCAGACGTTTTTCAGTAGCAGGGTCCATTGGCCCTTGTAGTCATCGTACATTGTCACATGCTCCAGTCAAGTTATAAGAGACAGCATGGGACAATGAGTCCTCAGTTTCCCGTTGTGGCATGGTCAGAGTTGGAACCCTTTCTATGCACTCATAGCTTTTACGAGAATGACAGTCCATTGTAGATAGTTATTTAGTTCTTCGCCTTTTAACTTCTGTAAATAAATTAATCTGGGGCCTCTCCTGACCTCTTTAGTGGATTATGCCCTGGACCCTGGGATTCAAGAACTGCCCCTTGTGTCCTTGCTCATTCACCATTAGTGATGATGAGCACATGTGTTGTCTCCACTGCCTAGCTGAGACACACCTTGTTGCTTCTCTGATATCAGCAAACATTTCCTGTCAAGAACTCGGGTTACTCCATTTCTGTGCCTTCACAAGTTCCTCATGGTGGAGGCACTGTGGCCTCATGTGGAGTCTGGTCTCAGACCATTGATGTTCTTCCAGTGGAGAGCGCTTCAGCTGGTCCCACCAACATCACAAAGACCTGGGGAGGAGTACAAGAGCTGCAAGGACTCTCATGAACACTACATTGGGCCCCTGTCATGAGGACCACCCTTTAAGGCAGGGGCAAGGTGAGGTGGAAGTGAGACCCACCAGCACCACCAGGTAATTCGCTGCCAGCGATAGAGAATAGATGGTGTTGGTGTAGATCTACATCTTCTGGTCCCTCGATATGTACTCTTATGTGGTTCCTACTTATGAGTCTGGGAGGTTCCAGTGGACCAGTGTCACGTGTGGCAGTGTAATTAGTTTTTTAATTATACATTATTAACTCTTATATTAGGTGCTCCACTGCTGCTATTTCAGAATAGCCCCTCCCCTGGGCCATTCTAAGTTATTCCTCCCCAGTGCTTCCTCGGGCTCTAAATGGTGATAATACATCTACATTAGGGAAGTGCTGTGGACTAATTTTGAGGCTTCCCTTCAGAGTAGACGGGCTATTTCGAAAGAAGCTATTTTGGAATAACTGTTCCAGAATAGCTTATTTCAAAATAAGCGAGAAGTGTAGACATACCCTTGCTGACAAAAGGTAGATATGGTTCCTCCTGTGCCCTCTTCATTCTCACTCTATGCCCCATGCTTGTATTTAGATTCTTTAGCCCCCTTTTCTTCACGGTGTCTAAGCTCAGCACAAAACTGCCAGTTTCTTCTCTTCGGTGTGGGTTTTTTTTTCTTTGTTTGTTTGTTTTTGTAAAGGACTAACAGTCAGCCTGAGAATAGCCACTCCCCTTCCTCCACCCATAACAAGATATCAAAGGAACTCAAAATTTTGTCCTTCTTTTTCTGATGACATTCACCCCTGTCTTGAGCATGTCTGAGTGGAGAATCTGGTAGCACTATTAATCTTCACCTTCACCAAGAAGGAAACAAGGTTGGTCAGTCTCTCGAGGACAAAGTTTATGAAATTCCAGTGTGCAATGTGATAGATCTGTAAATGCTACAGTGACCTTAAATATGTTGAATGTTCATTAAGTACACACTTTTCCCATCCCAGTGTGTAGAGAAAAAAAACTCATTGGCAATATTGTTAGCATGCTCTATAAATACACACACAAGGATGGGGATCTTACCTGCATTAGTTTACATGAAGTTTATTAGACAGAATTACAATTTTCTTAGTGCTCAGGAACCAGGACATTACAATGTTAATTACCTTCAAATGTAAATTCATAATAAAGTTTATTCCGAAAGACCCACTGAGGTTTCAAATAATGTTCATTGCAATGATCTGCATGTGATTTTTAAAAAATGTAAAACAATTCTGAATAAGAACAACAGCTTTAAAGCAATTAGAGGTGAAAGAAAGCTTTCCAATGAAAATGCAAGAGTTTTTGGATTTTGTATCAAGATTAAAAAGAAAAAAACCTTTAAACACCATAAAAGGAAATGGGAAAAAGTAAAAAAACTGCTCATTATTATGTATAATGTGTATTAATGTTGCAGCTAAGAGCCCTTGTCGTGAATTGGGACTTCATTATGCTAGACATTGTGCAAATGACATCTGCAAGCCAAGAAGGATTTTGCAGTCTGTCCTAAAAAGTTAAAGAATCTGGCTATGTGGAGCAAGGAGAGAAATGAATTCCAGTCAAGAAACTCTGCTTCCATTTATACTGAGAGTGCCAGCCTGATAATTTTCGTGTTTTGCTATATAATCAGCATGGTGCAGAGAGAGAGAGACTGCCTCTAGTAATGGGGTCCTGAATTATCTAGACTAAGACCAAAACCTTTAACTCCAGCCAAAAATTAGTACAGCTGTCGGAGTTATGGGTTGCTGGTGTTTATATGCACAAACTCGACATTAGAAGCTCTTTAGAAGTTTCTATTACTATATTGTCTAAGCACCTCAGACTTTTTAACACATCACCCCTGTGAGGTAGCGAAGTACTATTATCCTCATTATACATGTTGGCAACTGAAGCATGGAAAGGCTATGAGATATAAATGGTTTGGAGAAGGGTAAATAGTGAGGAGGTAAATTGTCCAGATGATACAAAATTACTCAAGAAAACTGAATCCAAAGAATACTGGGTGAATGGCAAATTAAATTACTTGTTGATTAATGCACATTGGAAAACATAATCCCAATTATATGTGCAAAATGATGGGTCTTAAATTAGCTGCTCCCACTCAAGAAAAATCGTGGCATAATTGCGGGGCATTTTCCAAAAACATCCTTTCATTGTGTACCACAGTCAAAATAACCAAACCAAACCACAATGTTAGGAACCATTAGGAAAGGAATAGACAGTGACAGAAAATATCATGATGCTGCTCTATAAATCTGTGGTACACCCGTACACATCTCAGCTACGTCTACACTGGCATGATTTTCCAAAAATGCTTTTAACAGAAAAGTTTTCCGTTAAAGGCATTTTCAGAAAAGCACGTCTAGATTGGCAGGATGCTTTTTCCTTTTGCGGAAAAGTGTCCGTGGCCAATCTAGATGCGGTTTTCCGCAAAAAAGCCCCGATCGCCATTTTCGCGATCAGGGCTTTTTTGCAGAAAACAGTACTATGCTGTCTACACTGGCCCTTTTGCGCAAAAGTCTTTCGGAAAAAGACTTTTGCCCGAACGGGAGCAGCATAGTATTTCTGGAAAAGCACTGACAATCTTACATGAGATCGTCAGTGCTTTTCTGGAAATTCAAGCGGCCAGTGTAGACAGCTGGCAAGTTTTTCTGCAAAAGCAGATGATTTTGCAGAAAAACTTGCCAGTCTAGACACAGCCCTCATCTATTTAAAAAAAAAAAAAAAAGATGTATTGGAATTTGAAAAAGTACAGAGAAGGGCAACAAAAATGCTTAGGGGTCTGGAACAGCTTCCAAATGAGGAGAGATGGAAAAAAAAAAAAAAAACCCCGGGACTTTTCAACTTGTAAAAGAAATGATTAAGGAGAGAGGGAGATGACAGAGGTCTATGAAAGCATGGATGATGTGGATGGAGAAAGTGACAAAGGAGTGCTATTTGCCCATTCATATAACACAAGAACCAGGGATGATTTGATAAAATTAATAAGCAACAGATTTAACACAAAGAGGGAAGTATTACAGATATAAGGAAGTACTACTTCAGATAACACACAGTCAACCTGTGGAACTCCTTTCCATGAGATATTGTGAAGCCAAAAGTATTACTGGATTCAAAAACAGAACTGGGTCCATCAATGGATATTACATGGGAATGGTCCATTCTTGGGGTGTCCCATAACCTCCAACTACTGGAGGCTAGGACCGGATGACAGGAGATGTATTGATCACTCAGGCTATGTCTACACTGCAGAGCTTTCTGGGATAGCTCTGGTACAAGGAACGCGTCTGCTTTTCTGGAAAAAAATTTGGAAAAGCAGATGTGTTTTTTGGCATTCGTGTAAACCTCATTTTACGAGGAAGAAGGGATGTTCCAAAAGAAGGTTTTTTTCCAACACCTGCCCCGTGTAGATGGGCCAAATGTCAGAAAAGCCTCTTTCGGAAGAAAAGTTGGAAAAAGATACGCAAATTGCAGTTTGCAAATCTTTTTCCAACTTTTCTTTGTAGTGTAGACATGTGTAGACAAATTGCCCTGTTCATTCTCTCTGAAACATCTCTCACTGGCCACTGTTGGAAGACAGGATACTGTGCTAATTGAACCATGGGTCTGAGGCAGTATGACTGTTCTTATTACATGCTCCATGTCCAGCTGTTGCAGAGTGGGGACTTGAACCAGGGTTTCACAATTCCTAAATTATTGTCATAACTAGCAATAGCTCTTGGACTATCCTTCTTTTTCCAAAATCATGTAAAGCTCCCACTGACAAACTGTGAGCCAGTGTGCTTTGTATGGGTGAATGTGTGACATTCTCAATTTAGGGGAGTGAAGCAAAAACTTCAAGCTCTGGAAAGGCTTGTCAGACAGTAGATTTAACACCGTGTCTTTTTTTTTCAAAGAAAATGGCAAAACTGTTTTATTCTCTTGAGGTTTTTATTGCACCCTTTAATCCAAGATCTCAAACTCGATTTACTTTATGGCCAGTGCCAGTACTCAAATCCTCCTACTGTTCTAGTGGGCACCTCTGTCTGGCAGGGCTCCAGGAGGGCGTGAGTCACACATTCAGCCCCCCCACCTGTGTCTCCAAGCACCTCCATCTGGCCTATGCACTCTCTCCCCCACCTGCCCTCGGCCCGCTGCCCCCTGCTGCTCCCCTCCTGCTACCTCAAGGTGATTGAAAGCCTGCCGGGAGCCCCCGCCATCGCCACCAGCAGTGCAACAAGGCTAAAGTGGCTTCCTGCTGCTAGTTCCATGTCCTTGTCAGTACATCCCAGTGACCCAGGGTGCAGGAGGTGTGTGCAGAGCCGTATGCGTAAGCTGTGAAACCATTAACACATTTTGTGAAGCTGACCGGATCTCAGTAATGCCGGCTCTCCTGATTTGATCACAAGTCTCCTGACAATTGGTTTTTTTTTTTCCCCTGAAAGTTGCAGCCCCATAATAGAATTAAGCCAGATGTGGGAACTAACCTGACACCTGCTCTTATCTGTTATTGCTCTGACTAGTATATTATGCTTGTTTGTTAGTGCATGGCATTAGAAGAGAATCCCAACCCTCTTTTTCTTTCCTGTCTCTCTCTGTAGCTCTCTCTCCTTTTTTTATATGTTTTTTTTGAAAGAAGGCCTTCAAGTCTCATGATTTATGGGAAAGAACTAGAAAGGGTGCCCCATGTTCAGCCCAAAGACCTCAAATGCTAGATGCCAAATATAAAGGTCTTTAACTGTGTTTTTATCTGTAATTTCAAGAAGACATTCTCTTTGGGAGGTGGGGTTGAATGCTTGGGGTTGGCAATGAAGCACGTGCAAGTTCACAGCAACTCTCCCTGTGTCCAAGAGCTCAGACAGAAACCAGGATCCTATAAAAGTCCCCCCTCCCACTGACATCTGCATCCTGGCAGTGGAATCATAACCTCCTGCTAACATCCTCATCCTTGCACGGGGATCCTCCCTCTTTTGCTGGCTGCAGAAGTGTGTCAGCCTGGGCTCCCTGGCCAGTGTGGTTTGCATCGCAGCGGAGGCAGCCAGTGCAGCATCCCAGACCTAGTGACACCCTCTCCAGCTGGGACTGTGTGGGTGCTGGGGGTCTGGGTGCACCAGGGAGTTGTGTGCAAAGGTGAGTCCCTCAGTGACACTGACCCCCTCTGACCCCCTTTCCTGAGCCTGCAGCTGCAAGGGCCTGGTTAAATAGCTTTTCAAAATATTTCACGGGCTGGCCGGGGGAAGTGTGCAGGCCACAGATGGCACCTGGGCCGGGAGTCTGAGACCCTTGCTTTAATCCCAGCACTATAGGGATTCATGGTAATGAAGATGACTAAGTTTACAGGTGAGAGTGATGGAAGAAAAAAAGAATTACATCTGAGTATTCCAAATTAATGTTGATGAGACCTTTATGCAACATATTTTCAATTAATCTATATTATATGTTTTTAATACAGTTTAATCAATGAAATATAGAGGCAGATTGCAGTGCCCTTGCTCGTTCATTCTAAATAACAATTTACCCTATCAATGCTCCCATTGAAGTCCACTCATACAACTTTAAACCTAGATTCTGCAGTTGGATGCTTAAAAAGGATTTTTCAAACTAGCATAAATGTCCCATGCAGAAGTGTGTTGCTCATGACTGGGCAGAATCGTCTTAAAATAAATTATTTCAGGCTATCACAGAGGTAAAATTATTAGACTGAGATAGTTTTTAAAAGGGGGATGGTGGTGGTGTGAAACTTCAATGTTGACACTCCAAGTTAGAATCCATGGCCACCAAACTTAAGATCTTCCAGGTGCATTCTTCTCCTTTCTCCCTGTATGGGAAGATCCAGTCAGGCTTCCCAGCACTGATTTGTGGACGAGAAGTCTGCCGGAGCACTCCTTGATAGATTGTCTGGTCATAGTTTGCATTAAATTTCCATCTATAAATGGTTTATAAAGGATTCTATTCTAAACAGACTGATCACATAGTACCTGAGCATCCAATAATGATTGCTAAATGATTAAAAGAAGCTATTACAGATGTTTATTGACCTTTGGGCTCATAGTTTGTCTTGCTATACCTTTTTACTAGAAAGATGGGAGCAAAATGAGTTTGGGTGACAGTGAACTTCAAATGGTGGCAGTGCTACAGCAGGACTTTTGCCTAAATGTGAGGGGAAACTTCTGGTATCAGTCACATCCCCTGACCTGTGATGAGAGGCGTCATTAGGAGGAATGGTTTGTGATGGAACATTAGCCCTTACATTTTATTGTTAAAACTTTCCCTCTTCCTCCCCCCATGTTTAGTGTCTTTCAGTGCATGTTTGATTAGCCCTTCAAGTCTACCTATAAATATATTTTAAGCAAACCATCATCATCGTATTGTTATTGCCAGTCTGGATTTTCCCAAATGCTTCCTTAGTTTACATTTCAATCATATAGTTCTGTGAATGTGGAGAAGTGTTTCGTTTGCATGTTTTGAATAACTTCTCAGTTTTTCCTTCTTTCCCAGAGGAGAATTAGATCTTGAGTTTGTCTTCCCTTCCTGCCCCTCCCCATGCCATTTCCTTCCTACATTCATAAACAACGAGGAGCTCTACCATGCATAGCAATGCATGTGTTCAAAGTGGAGAAAACCTTGTGACTGTGCTACCACCCAAAATCCCGAGACCCCACTGACCCTGCTTTCCCTGCCAACTTCCCTGGCACCTAGTATTGTGCCTTGTTGAGTCAGACATGCTAGTCAGATGCAACACAGACACTGGGTCCGGGCCATGCCCCCAAAAGCTGCAGACCGTAACTGAAAACAGCACTGTGAGATACCTGTCTCTATTACTCAGATACCCAGCTGAACCCTGGATAAATCCATCTTACACTATACAGAAACCTAGATCATTTCATTCCCCACTCTTACATATGTTTTGCAAAAGGTGGGAATCCTATGTGTACAGTCTAATCTTTCCCTCTGCTCTTGTCAAAAAATACAGTGTCCAAGATTGATCATCAGTGACATGGCCACATGTCTTTGTAGATCCACACAGCCTCTCCTCCCACGCTAACAGGAGGTATATTCACAGATCACTGTCCTGAGTGTTGGGACATTAAGGGTATGTCTAGACTGCATCCCTCTGTCGGCAGAGGGATGCAGATTAGGCAAGTCAACATTGCAGATGAGGCAGGAATTTAAATATCCGGAGCCTAATTTGCATAAAAATGGCCGTCATGTTTTGCTGACTCAGGACTTTGTCGGCAAAAAGCAGCAGTCTAGAGGGGGATCTGTCAAGAAAAAAAGCCTTTTTCGCCAGAGCCTGTAAACCTCCTTGTAGGAGACATAAGGGATCTGTTGAAAAAGGCTTTTTTCTCAACAGATCCCCCTCTTGACAGCCGCTTTTCTCTGACAAAGTGCTGAGTCAGCAAAAACGGCAGCCATTTTTATACAAATTAAGCGCGGGATATTTAAATCCCCGCTTCATTTGCAACGTCGACCTGCCTAATCTGCATCCCTCTGCTGACAGAGGGATGCAGTCTAGACATACCCTAAATTCCTTAACTATTATTAATGGCCTTCACTTGACTACATTAGTAACATGGGTTTATATTTCATATTTCTAACTTCAAATATAGGAATGATACATGCATACTAATAGAATATACATTCAGCATAACCTTTCCAGTGACATGCCACAGGAAGTATTTCACATAAAGTGTATTTCAGTTCTGCAATATTCATATCATAAGAATATTTTCATGAGATATATGAAATGGCCTGTCACAAACCTTTTCACCTGATTGTTCGTTAGTGGAGCAGTGACTAATGGAGAAGTGATTAGGAAGGGACACATTTTCTATGGTGTTGAGTCCCTCAACAACACCTCCCTGACTGCTCGCAATGCTTTTGCTCTGTTGGACAATATGCCGTAATCATATTGATGGTGCATAGCACCTTTCAGGCCGTGACAGTAGCAAGTAGTGCCATTTCCTTGAATGCTGACATTTCAAATGTGATGTACCCACCTGGTGTGGTTTGTGCCTGAAAAGAGCCATGAGGAGCTCATCAATGGGATTGTGGACATCCAGAGTATTTGGGTTTTGAAGAACGAGTGTTTAAGCTGCTCAGTGCCTCTTGGAGCTTCTTGCTTCAGAAATCATTTCAGTCTGTTAGAAAATACTGCAAGCAGAAAAAATTCATTAACCGTAAACACAAGTGTCAAGAGCAAAAAGTACAAAGTTAGCAATGGGATTTGTCTGCCTGTCTTTATGGGCTTAACTGATGTAATAAAGATGATAAAGGAACTTAATTTCACCTACTCAGCAACTTCAATGCAGCACATAAAAATAAACAATCTGGAAGGATTAACACAGCTAGCAGAGTTGCAGGAGTTATTTTGTATTAGATTAAGATTTATTTTATGTGAGCCACTACTGATTATCCATCTGCACATCCACTAACGTGATCTATGCCATCCAGTGCCATTTGTGCCCCTCTGCCTTGTATATTGGCCATGTCAGACAGTCCCTATGCCAAAGGATAAATGAACACAAATCAGACATCAGGAAAGGAAACACACAGAAACCTGTAGGGGAACACTTTAACCTTCCTGGACATTCAGTAATGGAGTTGAAAGTAGCCATCCTTGTACAAAAAGAATTTCAACCCTCTATTACAAAGAGAGACGTTGAACTGGAATTCATTTGCAAATTCAACACTCTCAGCGTAAGACTGAATAAGGATCTTAGTTAAAGCATTACAAAGGCAGTTTCCCTTCTCTTGATATTCACATCTCCACACCACATGCCTTGAATGACCCACTTCCACCCTGACTTGACTACTTCATTAACATGAACGACTTCTTCCTTTATATACATACCCCTGCTTCTATAACTTCCATTTCAATTCACCTGAAGAAGTGGCTTTTCCCACAGAAGCTTATGCCCGAATGAATGTGTTAGTTTCTTAGGTCATGTCTGCACGACAGGGCTAAACTCAAAATAAGCTATGCAACTTGAGCTATGCTAATTGCCTAGCTTAAGTTGAAATAGCTTATTTTGATTTTTGACACTGTCTACACAGCAGTTATTTTGAGATAGAGCACTCTTCTCCCAACTTCCCTTACTCCTCGTGAAATGAGGGTTACAGGAGTTGGAGTAAGCAGTCCTCCAGCTCAACATTATTATGACATTATGTTGAAATAACTGCTTGCGGACTATGTTATTTCAGAATAATGTCATAGCCTAAGGTGCCACAGGACTCCTCATATTTTTGGAGATGTAGACCAACATGGCTACTACCCCTCTCAGACTTTTCACTGCTGATTAAAGTAATTTAAATCTTCTAATAAGAGTTTGTTCCCTAACCATGCAAGTGATTGATACATAGGAATAATTTTATGTAGCCTCCTTGAATTCAACATGTAAGTAAGTGATTGCAGGTATAAGTTGGAGATTCTCTGGCTCTATCTGAAACCATTAGAATGTGTTTTCAGGTCTAATGCAGCCACAAAATATCCACAACATCATTTGTTTCAGAGCATAGGAACTGATATAATATGCCTAAAGCTACACAGTGAAGTTAGTGGGAACTGTATTGGCCTTTATATTTGGGCTTGTCAGAATAGAGTGGGATGTTGGTGTCCAGATCTAAAGGACAAAGCAATGGTGCTCATGTCTAGTGGTCAGAGATGGAGTCAGTGTCAGCAATCAAGCCAAAGATTAGAGCTGGAGGCAGAAGATGGGGTGGGGCTTAGAAGTAGAGATCTGGAACAAGGAAGGGCTCAGATAAGAAGACAAGGGTTGCTGTACTAGTTAACTGGGATTCACCTAGTTCTTCAAACAGCTTCTTGTACCACCTTCTGGCTTAAAAAGTGAGTCTGAACCAACTGGAGAGGTCAGATGTTTCCTCCAGTTGGAAGTTTCATAGGCTGTGCCTATGGTGAGTTCCTTGTTGGTACAAGTGAACCAAGGTCTGAAACTGTTGGGGACCTGCCTTTGAGACCTGAAGTACCTCCCAGTGCTGAACTTTTGGAGAGTAGCAGGCCTACTCCAAGTCTGAAGGGAAGCAAGTCTATAAGGGTACGTCTACACTAGCTCATTAGTTAGAGCCAGGTAGGGTAATGAGGGCAAGCGGAGTTGCAAATGAGGCCCGGGATTTAAATATCCCAGGCTTCATTTGCATGTTCCCGGGCGCCACCATTTTTAAATCCCCCTTAGTCCGAACTCCATGCCCGCGGCTACACGTGGCAAGGAGTAGGTAGTTCCGATTCAAGATCGTAATTCGGACTACTGTTACTCCTCATTCCACAAGGAGTAACGGTAGTTCAAATTAGGATCTTTAATTCAATCTACCTACTCCGTGCCGCATGTAGCCTCAGGCACGGAGTTTGGACTAAGAGGGATTTAAAAATGGCGGTGCCCGGGAACATGCAAATGAAGCCCGGGATATTTAAATCCCGGGCTTCATTTGCAACTCTGCTTGCCTTCATTACCCTACCTGGTTCGGACTAACGAGCTAGTGTAGACATACCCTAAAAGTGTACAGGATGACATTTTTGAGGACTGGCTGGTGCAGTGGCTTAGTTTTTAATATTTGTTTCAGTTCTATTTCATGTCAGCTTACCTTCTACATTCTTTGAGGAGAAAACTTTGTGAAAAATATCAGGGAATATATGAATAACCCTTTATATCCTCAGAGTCAAATATTTGTCTTTTGTAACACGTAATGGAGTTAGGACGAAGTAAACGAGAACAAGTTTACAACAGAGACTTGACAATGATATAGTTATGTACTGATACAGCAATAGGAGAGGAATGTACCATTGATTTAATTTCTCTTTCATGCTTTATGGAACTTCCATTTCCTTTGCTTTGGATTTCATGGATTTCACTGTGCTGAAATCACATCATCTCCATGTAGTTAGGAGGTAAACTAAGTTTCTCATGTTGTGGAAGGGCAGACCTGTACCTCTTGCAATAGAAAACTTGCCTCAATTTACTGTTAAGAATACAGAAATTGACTGAAGGTCTGCAGTTCTCACGGTATCCAGAAGAGGGAAGTGGTGCACATTATTCAGTTCACTACAGCATTATATCTCTTGCCATTGGGTATAAAATAGTAACATAATTTAGAAAAAGAAAAACAATTAAATGCTTGATTCTTAAAACAAATAAATATCTAACTGTTAAAACTTATACTAACAGGAAACCCCTCTGAGGATTCTAATATGTTCCGCTGCAAAACATTGGCAACTGTATAAAAGTGGGTTTCTGCTTGTTTGTGATTGTTAATGTCTTTTTTAAATGCTGCTGCAGCAGAGAGTCTGTAGGGACATAAGTGTTGATAGCGAATCTGCTAGAAAATTAGGATTTAACTACACCTCTGACATGCAGGTAAAATTGAGCAATTTTTGGAGAAGACATCTATTGAAGTAGTGTTACTAAATTAGGGTTTTGTTTGCAGTCACTTTATCGACCACTTTGAAGAAAGGCCTCTGGCTGAAATGTCCCTATTAGGAATTGAAAGTGGCATGAGTATTCTCTTTAGTGACACATGCTAATAAACATTAGTAGCTGCATGGTCTGATTTAAAGAACAGAAATCGGTGAGCAAAGAGAGAGCTGGGAATATATGCAGATAGTTTTTTTTTTCAAATCTTGCAGAGGAAGATGGTGGCTTTAAAATCTGGTTCTTTTATTGTATCAGAGGGAGTCTTTTAAGGAGAAAATGTCACTTTTAGGGAAAAAGGAAGATTCTGGTTCTGACTGTCTCAGAGGGGAATTAAAACCCTGTTTTTGTATTTATTACATTATTACAATAACTGTAATGGCGATGGAGAATATCATCCTAGTTGATTTGATTTCTGAGATGTGTGAGCATAGCCAGAAGTTGTGCAGACACTTTTGATGAAGTCATATTGTTTGGTGCCAGCAGCCTACTAATCCAACCCTGGCATGGCTAATTGTTAGTGTGAGGGTATGTCTACACTACAGCACTAATTCGAACTAACTTAATTCGAATTAGTTAATTTCAACTAAGCTAATTCGAACTAGTGCATCTAGACCTAAAAACTAGTTCGAATTAGTGTTTTGCTAATTCGAACTAGCATGTCCACATTGAGTGGACCCTGAACCGAAGTTAAGGCTGGCCAGAAGCAGTGCCGGCAGGGCATCAGGTTAGGACTTAAGAGTGTGGAGCTGCTGCCTCAGGCTAGCCGAGGGCTGTGCTTAAAGGGACCCGACCCCCACCCCGGACAGACAGTTCTCAGGGTTCCCCACTTGCTTGTCTACCTCGATGAGGGACAGCAAAGCAGTCCTGTCTTGGAGTGCCCTGAGTGCCCACACTCGGCACATCACAGCATTCGGCCATCAGCCCAGCTGCACTTGCCACAGGCTGCCATCCGGGGAGGGGGCTCAATTGGGGGGGCTGCAGGAGAGCTTCCACCCCGAGGAGCCCGCAGAGCCACCCCATTCCTCCCCATCAGGGACTTGTACCCCATTCCTCCCTTACCTCCTTCCACTGACCCCTCCCTAGCCCCCCCTTCCTGATGTAAAAAATAAAGAACACGTGTGTTCAAAAACAGAAACTCTCTTTATTGAACAATACTGGGGGGGGGATTAACCTCTGGGGAGACTGGGAAAAGGAGGTGGGAGAGGGGAAGAGAGAGGGTGGGAGAGGGGAGGGGGAAACCTGGGAGGAGGGAGCTGGAAGGGGGAAGCCAGGGGAAGAAGGAGGAGGGGAAGTATAAAACTATGGTACGCCATATCTTTAGTACTAGTTCAGTATACAGATGTGGTCTCCTCACCCCAGAAAAGGTATTTTGTCCTTGGAAAGGGTTCTGAAAAGGGCAACTAAAATGATCAGAGATTTAGAGATTTGGCTGGCTCATCCCATATGAAAAGAGGCTAAAGAGATGGGACTTTTCAGCTTAGAAAAGAGGAGACTGAGGGGGGATATGATAGAGGTTTATAAAATCATGAGTGGTGTGAAGAGGGTGCATAAAGAAAAGTTCTTCATTAGTTCCCATAATAGAAAGACTAGAGGACACCAAATGAAATGAATGGGTAGCAGGCTTCAGACTAATAAAAGAAAGTTCTTCTTCACAAAGCAAATAGTCAACCTGTGGAACTCCTTGCCACAGGAGGCTGTGAAGGCTAGAACTAGAACAGAGAAGTTAGATAAAGTCGTGGAGGTTGGGTCCATGGAGTGCTATTAGCCCGGGGATAGGAACGGTGTCCCTGGCCTCTGTTTGTGGAAGGCTGGAGATGGATGGCACGAGACAAATGGCTTGGTCATTGTCTTCGGTCCATCCCCTCCGGGGTAGCTGGTGTTGGCCGCTGTCGGCAGACAGACTACTGGGCTAGATGGATCTTTGGTCTGACCCAGTACGGCCGTTCTTCTGTTCTAAGCTCAGGGCTCAGGTTCGAGGGTCTCACTGGACCACCTTGATTTTCATGCAAACCTGCTCCTGGGTTTGCATGTGGCCTTTGGTGGCCAGGCTGGCAGCTATCCTGCCCTAGACGGCCACTTTCCTGTGCCTAGTGTGGAGGTCATGGACGTTGGAGGCCTCCCCCCAAACCTCGATGAGGTCTACGATCTCCGCACTAGACCAGGAGGGCGCCCGCCTCTTGTGGCCCCAGGCAGGCTCCTGGGAGCCACCAGCCTGGTCCCGGGAAGAGGCGGAGGGCTGGGTGGCAGCGGGTGGCTGGCTCATCCCGTGCCAGGTGCAGTGTCTGCTGGCTGGGTGCTGGCAGGCTTGCACCTGGCACGGGCACCGTAGCCAGACCGTGCCCCTTTAAGGGCTCCAGGGCCGGGAGGGGGGCAGAAGAGTTTCCCTGGTTGTGCCCAGAGTGACCACCAGGGCAACCTGGGAAGGACTAGCCTCCCACTAGTTCGAATTAAGTGGCTACACAGCCCTTAATTTGTACTACTTAATTCGAAGTAGGTGTTAGTCTTCGTGGAATGAGGTTTACCTAGTTCGAATTAAGCGCTCCGCTAGTTCGAATTAAGTTCGAACTAGTGGTTTGCATGTGTAGCGCCTATGAAAGTTAATTCGAACTAATGGCTGTTAGTTCAAATTAACTTTGTAGTGTAGACATGCCCTGAGTTATTAATAGAAGATGTCATCTAATATGAAATTAAACTAATTTAGCTGGATTTATGTTTTGTAACCCTCCAGTACAAAAAATAGTTTGTGGTGCAATGATGGAATTTGTAAAAAGGGCCCAAACTCTCCCTTTCTGCAATTTTGGGGCTATTTGTTGTTAGATGAGGACATTTTCAAAGGCACAAATGGCAATGCTCTGACTGATCAGTTTTTCACTGGCAGTCAAGGTTTGTGTGCATTGCATTTCACATCTTGATTGCTACTAGGATTGCTAACTATCTAATTATGCAAACCCAAAGATCCTTGTCCCACCTCTACCCTGAGGCACCTTGGTTGCTCTCTCCACTGCCCCTGCCTCTGTTGCTCAGTCTTCCCTGCCCTCACTCATTTTCACTAGGCAGAAGCCAAACGTTAGGGTGGAGGAGCCGGTGTGGGCCCTAGGAGGGAGACTAGGTGCGGGAAGGGACGGGGGGGGGGGGGGGTGGATTCTGGGAGGGAGTTTGGCTGTGGGGTGTGTGATCTAGGCTGGGGCAGAGGATTGGGATGCAGACTCCGTGAGGGAATTTGGGTGAGGGGGTAGGGATTTGGGAGTTTGGGTGAGGAATCTAGGCTGGGGCAGGGAACTAGGCTGTAAGAGAGGAGAAGTGGGTTGGCACTTACCCCAGGCAATGGAACTACTGAAGGTACATCCCTCTGGCGGTGGCTTCTCTTAGGTGGGGGAGGGTGAAGAGGAGGGGCAGGACCTCTGTGTGCTGCTGCTGCAGGCACCACCTCCACAGCTCTCACTGGCCATAGTTCCTGGCCAATGGGAACTATGGAGCTGGCACTCTGGGTGAAGGGAACGTGCCAAGACCCTCTTGCTTTCCCCTCCCAGGCCAACGGGGACATTGCTAGGTGCTTCTTGGAACAGCAGAGAGCCTGTTTTCACTCCACTGTCATGCCAAACTGGTAACACCCAAAATCTCCTGGTTTGTCTGTAGGCAGCCTCTGGGAGATAGGGCATGATTCTGAGAGATTCCTGGTGAAAGCAGGAGGGTTGGCAACCCCAATTACTGCAACAGCCTTCCTTCTCTTTAGTCTGGACAAATGCAATCTGGTCCCACTCATGTCCAATGAGAATGCTGTTGATAAAGCTCATTTTCCTAGCCCATCGTGTTCACTGCATCGGCCCAGTCATTGAGTCCCTCCACTGACTCCCTTTTCTCTGACTAAACCTTTCTTTTCCTGAATTGTTCATCCTTTCCTCAGGTATCATACTTTGGCTGTAATTTCAGCTGCATTTTGTTGACTACTGGCTACTTTGAGCTACTAGCTTCTCTCAGAAAACCAAAACTATTTAAAGCGAATTGTTTCCAAATTAGCATTTCTGATAGAAATTAGGGGGACATAATGGAAATCTGGATTCATAGTTTGGAGGGCACAAAGAAGAGAAATGTTAAAGCTACACCTCTCCCCTGCCTCCCAACAGCCCTTCTTTCCCCAGAATGAGTTTGACACTCTTGGATTTCAGACTTTTGCTGCTTTTGCTGCTAAAGAATGAAATATGTTTTAAAAGATTTTTAAGAGTAGTTGGGAAAAAATGACTAAAAGTACTCCTCTCCTGTGTTCCTTTCATTTCCTGTTTAGAATAGTGGGTGCAGGGATATGGATTTTTAATTTCTGATTTGGCACACACTTCTTTCCCAGATATTTTATTTCTCCAGCATACTGTGTATTATTTGGTGGAATACTTGGCTGTGTTCGAAGACAATTGTCTGGTAAAGGCTTGTGTGTGGAAGAGTTGGAAAGCGTGCATTTCTAGGGTGCTGAATTAAGAGCATGGTATCTGGAGGTGAATGGTAGTTAGGGTAATTGTGAAGTGTGTGCATGAAGAATGGAGAAGTAGAAAGTTTGTGTTGCTAAATAGCTAATCTTTTGTTTTCCTTGCTTTGTAATCTTTGTGTCCAGCGTCCTATGTGTAGAATCTTAACTACTTGATAGTGTTTGTAATGCTTTCTTAACAGTGAGTGTTGGATGAAGTAGTGGGATACCTATAGAGACAGAAAGTGCAGAAGGAATATTTTATCATTTAGCAGCTACCCATGAACCTTTCTCTGTGTGAGGATAAAATTTCACGGGAAAGGGAAGCTCCTCATGGAGATGATTTTATGTGCAATCCTATCAATCACATTTTCATGCATGAAGCCTCTTCATCAAGTTTGCATGTGCCTGGCCCCAATCAATCAGATTTTTGTACAGCTGGCATCCATCAGTCAAGTTAGTTTGTGCCCAGCCTCCTCCAATGAAATTTCAATTATAATGTGAAAAATGTCTAGAAATTACCCCGAATATAACCTTAACTTCCTGCAAATAACCACTGCTCCATTTGACAAATTTTTCAGAAGGTTCACCTTTCTACCACATTTTATATAGCTACACAGTGTTTTTTCAAGAACAAAAGTAGGGCGGCCAAAGGAAAACTTCAGCCACAGCCAAACTCAAAAGCTTCCTATTAAAAATTGATTCAGCGAGACCAAACAAAACTACATAGGAAATGTAAAGGACATAAAAACTAACCCTATGTGAAATTTTACACAGAAGAACCACCTACTTTAAGAGAAAAACAAGACTTTATGACCCGTCTCAAGCCCAGTTTGGAATATGACACTAATAATGGACTCCCTGCCAGATGCCTCTGTCATGACTTTAAGCTATTCTAGGCAGGCTCTTTCTATTTTGCCGAGACACAAGGCCGACATGCTCAGTCAGGCATGATAGTTAATGAATCAGCCGCATTTTTGTCTGAGTAAGAACTGCAGCAATGGGCTCATTGTGTGCACATTAACTTAGCTAGGTCTAGATTTTAAGACTTAGGAAACAGTTTCAGTATTTCTTACAGGTATATGAAAGGTTAACCAACTAACCAGTAAACATCACACTACATGGGTAATGCTTATCAGCTCCACTTAACTGCAGATGCTGGAGTAGCTCCCTGCCCACCCCAGGCAGGGGGCTACTCCAGCCATGCGGGCCCACTGCAGGAAGGGGATGCTGTCCATGGTGGGGGGGGCCCTGGTGGAGGTTACCCAAAAGCTCCCCAGGAGTGGGGCCAGCAGGGGCTGGCATCCTGGCTCTGGAGAAGGCAGCTTCTATGCAGCAGGGAAGCTTCCTCCCAAGGAGCAGAGCCGGCAGGGGCTGGTAGCCCCGCTCCCAGGGAGGCTTTGCTGTGGGCTCTGCAGTATAAAGCTTATTTAAGCATGTGTAAACCACTATGATTTTCAGCGGTTACACAGTTACATCCCTGATTTATGAAGTGTAGAGTCATGGAGCTTTTGAAAGACATTGCCGTGTCCCAAGGCGGCGTGTCCATGCCAAAACACTCTGCAGCCAAAGAGAGAGGCATTTGGATGCAATACATGTTCTGAAGGCTCTGCTGTGGTGCACACTCCTGGCAGGCTATGGACAATCCAGTGCCCTCATCAAGGATCTAGCTATGTTCTGCAGCGCTGAACAATACAGGGTACTGGGAACACAAGCAAACATGCCCTATTGTACCTCCACAGCTGTGCTCCCACAGGCCATTTCCCTTGCTGGCCCAAGGTCAGGACAGTAAGAACACTTGCAGCTGGGTGTCCAGTTCTTTGAGTCACCTCTGATGACGTGGCATCCTGACACTCAATACCAGTAAGTGCAAAAACAAGGAGAGACAGAGCCAAAGTATGTATGTTCCATTGAATTAGTGCATTGATGGATTCTGCCCCCATCACACTGTTTAATATAAAACTTTGTGTCATTGTCATTTTAATTAAGTGTTTGTTTTACTGTCTATAATACATTGTTCAATGAAAGACACTAGAAATACAAGTCTCACAGAGGTAGCCATGTTAGTCTGTATCTGCAAAAGACAATGAGGGGTCCTGCAGGGGGTACCTTAAAGAACTGAGTTCCAGAGTGCACTGTATAGAAATAACTTTCTGTTTATAAACTCTGAGCATGCATGTGAGAGGTAAATGAATGCAGCGTCCATTAACTGTCCCAGTACAGTTGGTGAATCCCTTGTATGCAAAGCCGTTAATAATCTCCTGAACATAACCAAGCTTTATAATTTGGTGTGACACGCTTTTCAGTGCATACTTGCATGACAATGCCATCAGCAATCCACCTACCTCTACCACATTGCTTAGCTGTGGATTGGTAATATTCAGGGGTGGCCAGCTTCCAAATGGCAATGATGTCTTGATTCTCAATAAGTACGGGGCACTGCATGTTAGTATGCTGCAGTTAAAGGCTAATTCTGAGATATATCTCAAAAAAGGTCACCTTTTGGAATCCTGAAATTCTCTTCCACTTCCTGGTCATCCCTGCAGAACAACTCTTTCCTCTGGTTTCCCGAGTCCAGAAATAATGCTGCGCTAGTGAAGCTACTGCAGGAACAGTTCCAGTAGTAGTAGTAGTTGACCAGTGTCCTCCTCATCTTCCTTGCCATGCTGCAAGCAGCCATGTCATTTGTTCAGTAGCATGATGGACAAAGTCCAAAGCTGAAGCCACTCAGCATTGGGATCTGAAGTACATCCTTTACCTGTTCCTTGTAAACTGTCTGAAGCAATTTAAAAATGGTGTTGGCCTGTTTGGAAACTTGGGATGGAGAGAGTGAAATCATGACTTTTTTTTAACTTGATCCAGTGTCCCAAAATTCCACTGCTTTCTGCCCAGCTTCTGCTCTGTATTGCACAATGAGCAGCGTGGGGAATCCCAGACTGCACATTGCTGAAGCGGGAACAGAAGGACCAGTGATACTCTCGGTGAATGCCACACAGTTCCCCCCTATCAACACCAAAGGAAAAATAATTCTATATGGACTCCCCCTGACGGTTGGAATTACAATCTGGATTTCTATATACAAAGCTTCCGCAACAATGCACAGACTGACATTATTCGCAAACGACAACAAGCGACACACAATCTCAGCCGTGCTGAGCACCATGCCATCCAGAGTCTCAAAAACAACCTGGACATTATAATCAAACCATCTGACAAAGGTGGTGCTGTGGTCATTATGAATAAGGCTGACTAGAACCAGGAGGCAACCAGACAACTCTCCAACACCACATTTTACAAACCTCTCTCCTCTGATCCTACCTCAGAATACCAAAAGAAACTACACCGTCTCCTTAAAAGCCTCCCTACAGCTACTCGGGAACAAATTCACACAGAAACACCTTCTGACCCCCGACCAGGATTGTTTTATTTGCTTCCCAAGATCCATAAACCTGGACATCCCGGACGTCCCATCATCTCTGGTATTGGCACGCTCACTACTGGTCTATCCAGCTATGTAGACTCTCTTCTCAAACCCTACGCAACCAACACCCCCAGCTATCTCCGAGACACTACTGACTTCCTAAGGAAACTATAAAACATCGATAACCTCCCCAATAACACCATCCTTGCCACCATGGATGTCGAAGCTCTATACACCAACATCCCACATGAAGACGGATTACAAGCAATTAGAAACACTATCCCAGAGGACACCACTGCCAACCTGATAGCAGACCTATGTAACTTTGTTCTCGCCCACAATTATTTCCAGTTTGAGAACAACTTATACCTCCAGATCAGCGGCACAGCCATGGGTACACGCATGGCCCCACAGTATGCTAATATCTTTATGGCTGACCTAGAAAAACGTTTCCTCAACTCCCGTCCCCTTTTACCTCTTCTCTACTTACGCTACATCGATGACATCTTTATGATCTGGATACATGGCCAAGAAACACTGGAGACATTCCACAGAGATTTCAACAACCGACACCCCACCATCAACCTCAGCCTGGACCATTCTACACGAGAGATCCATTTCCTGGACACCACAGTATAAATCAACAATGGAAAATTAGACACCACCCTCTAGAGAAAACCCACTGACTCATACAGTTACCTACATGCTTCCAGCTCCCATCCAGAACACACCATACGATCCATCATCTATAGCCAAGCCCTTCGATACAACTGCATCTGCTCTAATCCCACTGACAGAGACCAGAAACTTCAGGATCTCTACCAATCATTTATAAACCTCAACTACCCACCCGGAGAAATAAAAAAGCAAATTGAAAGAGCCAGACGAATACCTAGAAACCATCTACTTCAAGACAGACCCAAGAAAACCAACAATAGAACACCACTTGTCATCACCTACAGCCCCCAACTTAAACCTGTCCAACACATTATCAATAAACTACAGCCTATACAGGCAGTCCCCGGGTTACGTACAAGATAGGGACTGTAGGTTTGTTCTTAAGTTGAATCTGTATGAAAATTGGAACTGGCATCCAGATCAATTTCAACAGCGGCTGAATCTGGACACCAGTTCCGACTTACATACAGATTCAACTAAAGAACCCCAGGCGTCCCCAAGTCAGCTGCTGCTGAAACTGATCAGCAGCTGATTCCAGGAAGCCCGGGGCAGAGCAACTCTGCCTCGGGCTTCCTGTAGTCAGCCGCTGGTCAGTTTCAGCAGCGGCTGACTTGGGGACCCCTGGGGCAGAGCAGCTCAGGTGCTGCTGGGTTGGTCCAGTAGCGCGGCCGCTCCTTGGCGCTACTGGACCAACCCAGCAGCACCCCAGCTGCTCTGCCCCAGGCATCCTGATTCAGCCACTGCTGAAACTGATCAGCAGCGGCTGAATCAGGACTCCTGGGGCAGAGTAGCTGGGGTGCTGCCAGGTTGGTCCAGTAGCGCCAAGGAGTGGTGCTGCGGGACCAACCAGCAGTGCCCCACCTGCTCTACCAAAGGCCCCGGGCTTTGCTCCACATCTCCCTGATCTGCTGGCGGGGGGCACTAGCTGGGTCCCCCCCCCCAGCAGACCAGGGAGACGCGGAGCAAAGCAGCGGAGGACCCGGGCCGGACCACGGCGCTTCCAGATCAGCGCCGCGGTCCGGCCCGGGTCCTCCGCGGCTTTGCTCAGCGTCTCCCTGGTCTGCAGAACAGGGAGACGCTGAGCAAAGCGGGGGAGGACCCGGGTCCGGACCCGCGGCGCTTCCAGATCAGCTGGAAGCGCCGCGGGTCCGGACCCGGGTCCTCCACCGCTTTGCTCCCCGTCTCCCAGGTCTGCTGGCTCCCCCAGCAGACCAGGGAGACGGGGAGCAGCTTTTCTCGCCCTGGAGGAGGCGGGCGACAGGACCAGGCGTCCCGCCGCTCCAGTCCTCCGGGGCGAAAAAATCCCTGTTCGTAACTGCAGATCCGACATAAGTCGGATCCGCGTAACTCGGGGACTGCCTGTACTGGAACAGGATACTAAACTCTGAGAGGCTCTGGGAGACAGACCCATAGTCTCCTATAGACAACCACCTAACCTCAAGATGATTCTTACCAACAACCACAGGACATACCACACTAATACCAACCCTGGTACCTTCCCTTGCAACAAACCCCATTGCGAGCTTTGTCCACATATTCACTCTGCTGACACCATTATTGGGCCTAACCAAGTGAGTTATAAGATCAAGAACACATATTCCTGCACATCCAGAAATATAATTTATGCTATCATGTGCCGAAAGTGTCCGTCTGCTATGTATATTGGACAAACGTCTCAGACACTTCACCAAAGGATCAATGCCCACAAAACAGATATTAGACAGGATCACAAAGAAAAAACAGTTTCTTGCCATTTCAACCAGAAAGGACATTGTCTCAATGACTTAATTACCTGCATGCTGCTTCAAAAGCCTTTTAAAACTGCACTTGAAAGGGAATCCTCTGAACTGTTATTCATGCTAAAATTCGACACTTTACGCCGGGGTCTTAACAAAGACTCTAGTTATCTTACCCATTACAAAGCTTCCCCAATTATCACCTCTAATATCATTAGCTCACAGACATTTACCTCCCTCCCCCCCCCGCATGCCCCTTCTGTTCTGAAATTTGATTTGTCCTTTTCATATGTGTTCATTTTTGTAATTGTATCCTTTGGTATATATGGTTGTGACTATTTTCTTCCACTATTTGATCTGAGGAAGTGGGTCTGGCCCACGAAAGCTCATCATCTAATAAACCATCTTGTTAGTGTTTAAAGTGCTACATAGTCCTGTATTTTGACACAGTTCAAAGGCAGCAAGCCCCTACCATCTACAACCAAAAGAATGTACAGTAATCTGGTGTGCAACATGCATATTGTCCATTAACAGATGCACGTCAACTCCCTGTTGATTAAACACCCTATATAGACAAGCACTTAGTCCATTTGTGGAGTATTTAATAGTCATGTACCTCTCAGTCTGAATATCTGTTTAAGCTATACTCTTCTTCCCTCTACACTGCTTCACACAGAAATTGGCAGTGGGGAAACAGCTTCCCCAGTGTTTAAACTATTAGAATAATTGGTGAAATGCCAGAACTACTGCACTGCTACATACTTTGTATCTTACTTGAATTGCTTGAATTGTATCAGTGCCTTCAAAAGATTCTGCCCTTCTTCCTTTGTGATCACAAACTGCATTATAGATGTCACTTCAAAGTAACTATCCTGGACTGTGTTACCATTCTGTCTTCTCTCTGTTATGATCTTGCTGAGGTGCCCATCTCAACAGTTAAAACTGTGGAGACTTTGAGTCATATTATTTATGGGGATAAGAAGCTGGATATGAGTCAACAGTGTGCCCTTGTAGCCAAGAAGGCTAATGGCATATTAGATTGCATTAGGAAAATCATTTGCAGCAGATCTAGAAAAGTGATTATTCCCCTTTATTCGGCTCTGGTGAGGCCACATCTGGAGTATTGTGTCCAGTTCTGGCCCCCCCCCTCCCCCCCCGTTACAGAAAGGGTGTTTATGCATTGGAGAAAGTCCAGTGGAGGGCAACCAAAATGATTAAGGGGCTGGAGCACATGACTTAGGAGAAGAGGCTGAGGTATTTAGTCTTATTTAGTCTGCAGAAGAGAAGAGTGAGGGGGGATTTGATAGCAACCTTTATGTACCTGAAGGGGGTGTTCCAAAGAGGATGGAGAGAGGCTGTTCTCAGTAATGACAGATGGCAGAATGAGAAGCAATGGTCTCAAGTTTCACTGGGGAATGTCTAGGTTGGATATTAGGAAAAATGTTGTAGTAAGAGGGTGTTGAAGTAGGGATATAAATGGTTAACCAGTAAGCATCATCCTTACCGGGTGATACTTACCATTTATGGTTAACTGTCAGGGCCTGCAGCAAGTAAGGAGTTGCTCCAGCCCAGAGGGGTCCACCACGGGTTGGGAGGTACTGTAGCCCGAGTGGAGCAGCTCTTCTTTGTGGCAGGTTTGGCCTGGCATGCCATGGGTAGGGGCACTCTATAATCTTTAACCAGTTAACTGATTAAAAAGGATTTTACATCTCTATGGTGAAGCACTGGAATGGGTGTCGTAGGGAGGCGGTGGAATCTCCATCCCTAGAGGTTTTTAAGTCCCAGCTTGAGAAAACCCTGGCTGGGATGATTTAGTTGGGTCTCTTCCAACCCTATGATTCCATGTCTATGGTAAGTATGAGTAGATCCTGTTCCATCCTTTTCAATGTTAATGAATGGGTTAGACACCTCAGCTAGATCTACATTTCCCAGTCTTACGCAAGAACATACACAAATGCAGTGCAGCGATATCCTCAGTTGCATACTCAATGAGCCGCCATTTTTGCGTACGGGGCTTTTGAGCAAGAAGGAACAATCTACATTGCTCCTTCTTGTGCAACCCCCCCTTGCGCAACAGCCATTCTTCCTGAAAATAAGCGGCAGAATGGCTCTTGCTCAAGAGGGGGTTTTTGCACAAGAAGGAGCAGTGTAGACTGCTCCTTCTTGCACAAAAGCCCCTTGTGTAAAATGGCAGCTCATTAAGTATGCAAATGAGGCACGGCACCTCATTTGTATATGTTCTTGCACAAAACTGGGCACTGTAGACGTACGTAGCCTTTTTCAATGATATCAACTGTTACACAGATATAGCAGATAACTAACCAATACCTGTATTTAGGGAAATCCAAGGCGTCAGAGCATAGCACTGTGTTGCTGTTTATATGCAGCCATTCTGTAAATTATTATTAATGATTGTTAAGATTTGAAAGCAGATATAAATAGAATTTTACCATGTTTTTTCTATATTTTTAATGAGGCAAAAGTAGTTTTAGCTCATAGCTGTGAACCAAGGGGTCACTTGAAGACTGAGATATATAGAGAAGCACAGAAAGAGCATAAAATTAATTTTCCTGCATCAGACTGTAGTCTTGTATGCTTTGGTTTGATACATTGGACAAGGGATTGGTGAACCTACTGGGATAAAATACAAATCTGTATCTTTGCACAAATCAGCCCAAAACTTTTAATTAAGTGTTTTGCCACATGGGGGAGGGGAAGGATTTGGAGTCTGAGGCCCAATGAATCTTCTTGTCATTACATCTATATTTCATACCATCTTGTAATCAGAACTCCTGATGGAGCATACAGTTTCCTGTGTTATGGCCTTTGATTATACTCAGCATGCACATAAGGTATTTACACTATCTCTGCAGGCACATATAAATATAATACATCAAAGCTGGAGTGTGGTAGTGCCTGCTTTTGTTAGGGCTGTAAAATAGTTGGTTATAACCTTGTTTCCACATATTCAAAGCTTTCTGGAATATTCAACTTTGAGTCTGAAATGTTCCATGCTAATTCTCTACCAGAAAGTGCATAATGATATAACATTTAGACTACATATGTAACTAACAGGGAATGTGTCGATTCACTGAACATATACATTCTATGCAAAACCAAACGAGCTTATAATCATGGCAAGCTAATTACCCCAGCTATTCTTACCTTGTACCCAGTTTTCTTTTTTTGTTTCTCTCTCCTCAGTTATATTATGTGGCAAAACTAGCATTAAAGCAACATAACCTTAATGAGATCGAGTACTCAAAAATCATGGCATCACCAGAATTAAAGTTCCTCTGACACCACTGACTTTGCCTCATAGTGGCTGGGCATATGTAGTTTTTTCTCTTCAGTTTCCCTAGTTCAATGCTAACTATAATGCATGACATAAAATATGCAATGGGGACAAATTGATGTTGCCATAGCTACCTTTATATTTGGAATTTCGTGGCAGCTGTGATTTCTTTTGAAGACACCTACACACTGAGGTAGCCTAGGTGCCTATTATAATTAAAGAAGATGTAGCAAATAAATGCAGGCAATCGCTGGCTATAAATACTGATGATAGTTGAGCTAAAAATATGCCTTAACCTATGCAACATAGAAATAGGATTCACTGAAGGGCTTTTCTGTCTCAAGGTGAAAGTAAACTTTTTTTCTGGGGGTTTTGTGTGTTCTGCTTTAAATAGGGAGATAAAAATGATATATGACATTAAGACATTTGAAAGTTGTAGGGTAGTATAATATTTTTAGTGTGTACTTAATCATGCTCTCAAGGATTTCCCACCTGCAAATGGGTAGGCTCTATATTTCTGAGATAATCAAGAAGCTGTTTGGTAGATCTCCCACCTGTAACTAGACATCACATCATTATATTTCCATGTCATTCTTAGGGTAGTTGACAAAGTTCTACAGCCTTGCAAAGAAATAATAATTGTAATAAAGGGGGACAGAGGTAGTCAGCCTATTTCTTTTCCCCTAAAACATTTGGATAATTGAAAACTTGTTTCTGCTACCCAACATTTGTTAAAAGCACGATGATTATAAGATCTTCGATCCTGCTGCTCCATATTAATTTTGCCTTTACCCTGTATCTACTTTTGTTTCAATATTATTTGATAGTCATATGGCAAACAGCTCATGACTGGAAGGTTATGCTGTTTTAGCTTTTCTCTAAAGAATCTGGCTGTATATCAATTACTGAACATTATCTTTGTGTCTACAGAAAAGTTTCTTCTTGTATGAAAGTTTTTGTGTTTTCTCTTGAACATGGGATTTGGTGTGTAGATTGAAACTTCCTGAATGGAAAAAAACCTGCTATGGGGGTAATAATATTCTTTCAGCAGTTTATTTTAAAGACTCCCTGTAAGGCCAGAGATTGCCCAGAATGCTTCATGGTACCGTCAGGGCCATTAGTATGGTAGATTCTGATGAGATCAGTTGCATTCCGTTATCTCTGCCAAGAAAATAGGATGGGAATTCCCAAATGTTTTGCTGGCATGACCTCATTTTAATAAATAATTTTCTTCTGGAATCCATACAGCATGAAAGCTCTTCAAATTAGTATCTTCCAGTCAATGTGACCTTGTGCACACACCGTACGTGTAAGGTCAAAGCCATGGAGGACACCCTGGTGTGTGCAAGGTTGCACTGTGTGAAGGATCCTCAATCCATCATGACCTCACACTAATTGTGTCTCTGCAAACTGGGCATCACTGCAACTCTGTCAGCTGATGGCATGCCCCCATTTGGGGTTGCATCCCACAGGAGAAAAAGATCATTTATCACAGTCCATATCCATTGCCTCATCAGAAAGCTGGCGAAGATGGGGGTTTGCTATTTTTGCATAGGCGGGATGGGAATACAGTACATGACTGTCGACATCCCCCACTGGTAGCAGATGGATGGCACTGGAGGAAAAGGGTCAGGTTTCAAAAGGGACCTAGTTTGTTGGGCACCACCAGTTTAGGACTGCAAACAGAGGTCGTGCTGCCATCTGAAAATGTAAACGCATCTCACGGGACACTGGCCACTTTGCATTCTTAATGAAGTTTTTTTTTTCTATGGGTGACTCTGCCTGCCATGTTATTTCATAATAATGAAACTGCTCCCAAAGCCATTGCTGGCAAATTCTGTTGGCAGATCAAAATTGTAAGGCCTGTCTCTAGGGGTATGTCTACACTACCCCGCTAGTTCGAAATAGCGGGGTAATGTAGGCATCATACCGCACTTGCAAATGAAGCCTGGGATTTGAATTTCCCGGGCTTCATTTGCATAAGCGGGGAGCCGCCATTTTTAAAACCCCACTGGTTCAAACCCCGTGCAGCGCGGCTACACGGGGCTCAAACTAGGTAGTTCGGACTAGGTTCCTATTCCGAACTACCGGTACACCTCGTTCCAGGGTCTTTAGACTGATCATCCAAATCTGCCATTGAAAAACTGTCAGGTCAGCCATTCAATAAACCAGTGGTCACCAACCAGTAGATTGGGATCTACCAGTAGATCTTGGAGCCTCTGACAGGTGATCCTGACTGATTTGGCTGGGAAGCTATCAAGTGCTGGCACTTCAGTTGCCCCTCCCCCCACTGTCATGCTGCTCCTGCCCTCTGCCTTGGAGCTGCCCCTTGGGAGCCTCCTGCTTGCTCTGCAGGGTGAGGGAGGGGGAAGGAGGGTGCTGATGTCAGGGTGTCCCTCCTCCCTCCACACCTGTACCCCCATCTCCACACAGAGAGAAGGGGATGGAGGGAACTTGGCAATGCAAATCTCTGTCACTCTCACGCACTGTGTGTCTCTGTCATCCTCACAAACACGCACTGTCCTTTCCTCTTATCTTTGCATTTCGTAACTTTCATTTCTCTCTTATGCTTAAATGTAATTCTTTGAGTAGTGAGTTCTAAAATGCCTAACCTGTCATGACTGGAGTCATTACCCCTGTGGTAATGGTGCTCCTGGAAGTGGCTGCATGTCCCTGCCTGCAGACACCTTGCCTGCAGACACCACTCCTGCAGCTCCCATAGATCAGCAATGGAGAGCCATAGCTGGTGGTGGCTGTGGGGTTGGTGCCTGTAGATGAGGGGCAGCACATGGAGCCACTGCTGTACATGCCAGCTACTTTTGGAGGGAAAGAATATAGGGAAAAGGAAAAGGGTGGAAGGAATGCAGGCCTCACCACCCCTAAACTAGCACATGCAAAGTTCTTCCGCAATTGACCACTACATTCCACCCCTGGGCGAAGTGGTATGCGTTCTACCCCAATACATCCCTTCTAGGGTGTCAGTTGTTCCAGGATGACCTGGTGTTTTACTTGCTGAGCCAGTAGTGTCATACAGGAGGCCAGACGCCTTACATAACAGGCTAACATACTAGTAATAATACAAATGACTACAAAACCCAATAATACAATAACAATAGGATGTAGGATCAGATTATATGGAGACTGGATGCTTTTTTGTTGGCAAGGGGTCCCTCATAATGTTGCTTGATCCAAGGTCCCGACTGAGTATTGGCGTTCCAGGACTGAAGGGTCAGGCGCTCAGACACGAATCACACCTGCGCGAACGGGGGACACGATCCATTCAGTCAGGTCTGGGAGGATCTTTCCACATGGGAAGTTGATTGCCACCATCCCAAAGGGTTAACTGACAGCACACTTGGAATCAGGAGCACCCACCGCATCAACTGCATGCTGGAGGACTATTCTTGTTTACACAAGCGTGCCTGAGGAAAACATTGCAAAGTGACATCATTAGCAGGGAGGACCCACCACGTAGCTCCTGGGCCCTGGGCGATGGTTTCTGCAGCCACCATAGGAGTGGAGTTTCCCAGGCGGGGTAGTATCCAGACCCTCTGCCCGACCTCCTCCACACCCTTAGGTGTACTTTCATCAGGAGCCGGGGTGCTAAGGCCACCCTGACCCTTAAAACGCTCGTGAGGGGTACTGCCTGCTATTAAGCAGGAGTTCAGATTACTACAGGCTTGCCCCAACACTGGCTTCCATGAATTTGCCAATTACTCTTAGCCCAGTGCCCTGACCAAACTGCTAGACCATTAGCCACTGCCCAGGAATCTGTGTAAAGGAGGCTTGTTTTGTCCCCCAGCTCTATTGCCTGCTTGCATGCCAGGTGTACAGCCACTAATTCTGCTAGCTGGCTGGACCCTCATCTGTGTGTTCCGGGTCTGCTGTAGGGCAGCCGCTCGCCACTTCCGGGCACCCCCCACATATCGGGCAGACCCGTCAGTGAACCAAGCAAACTTTCTGCTCGGTAGTCAGAGCACTGTAAAGAGAGCCCCACACTGCTATCCCTTGCAGCAGAGGTGGCTGCTGTGGGTTGGGCTGTTCGGCCTTATCTCCCTCTAGGAGCTGTGCTATTAACTCATGCAAGTGGGAAACCCCTGAGGGTCCAGGCTTAGCTCTCTCCTGGATGTACCATGTTCGCTTTAACAGAGTGCTGGCCATAGCTTGACCTGACCGAGGAGCAGCTGTATCTCACACCCAGCTCATGATAGGGAGCTGGGGACACAGCAACACCTGCCAATCCTGAGTGGCATGCTCAGTATCTAATAATGCCAGATAGCAAGCCAGCATGTGCTTCTCAAAGGGAGTGTAATTAGCACTGACCCCCGTCAAAGTCTTGCTCCAAAACCCTAAAGGGGCTCGACGCCTTTTTTGCATTTGCCTCCTCATTGCAAGAGGAATAACGGTAGTTCGAATTAAGAGTGTTAGCCAGGTAGTTCGAGCTACCAGGCATTTAAAAATGACGGTGCCCGGGAACATGCAAATGAAGCCCGGGATATTTAAATCCCGGGCTTCATTTGCAAGTTCAAATGACTACATTAGCCACCCTAATTCGAACTAGGGTGGCTAGTGTAGTCATACCCCAACACAGTAAACCAGGCCGCCCGTGGGTCAAAGGATTTCACCATGTCTGGCATTTTTGCCACTGTTGGAGCACATGTGGATGTGACCCGATTTAGGCATCGATAATCAATAGTCAGGCGCCATGAACCATCTGGTTTCTTAACAGGCCAAATTGGATAATTTGAAGTGGAGGTGTATTGGTGGGGAACACCCTGTTTTAACAAAGACCAGATAGTTCGAGCTATATAGGGTATGGCGTGTTCCGGATAATTATACTGTCTCTGTACTGGGGCATCCCCTCCTTCTACCACAATGGTGACTGCCAGGCATCCGCAATCATGTTTATGTTTTGCAAATACCTTGGTATGTTTTTGGATTATGGCCTGAAGCTCTGGGCAACGCTGATGTTTGGCCAGCAGGGTATCTAAACTATATTCATCTGGTGGTGGTTCCGGTACTCTTATGGGGTGCCTGGACGAGGCCCCCTTGCCAAGCCCTCCTCTGAGGTGACCATACCACACTCTGGATGTTGTAATGGATGCTGGCCTTTCTCTTGACCCGTAACCAGACACAGTATGCAGTTATCCAAGTCAAGAATACATCCCTGTCTACCCAAGAAATCAGACCCCAGCAAATTACCTTGTGGGTCTTTCATAGTGAGTAGCGCAAAAACATGGTTCTTTTGCATATTAATGATTTTTACTGGTATGGATTTTGACATCACAACAGTAACTTGGTGACTTCCCACTGTGGCTAACATTCTGGTTTGACCAGAGGACCATGGTGAGGACACGGGGTTTTTGGAATATATTATACCAGTGGTCACCAACCAGTAGATTGAGATCTACTGGTAGATCTTGGAGCCTCTGACAGGTGTTCTTGACTGGTTTAGCCAAGAGGCTATCAAGTGCAAGCATTTCAGCTACCCCTCCCCGTACTGCTGCTTGTCTCCTGCCCTTTGCATTGGAGTTGCGCCCCCTACTCCCCTGGGAGCCTCCTACTAGCTAGGCAGGGCAGGGCAAGCAGAGGGGGCACAAATATCAGGAAGCCCCCTCTTCCACCCTATATTCTATCTCTACAGAAAAGGTGGGGTCAAAACAGGGCTTGGAATGGGGGGGTTTTCTGGCTGCTTTTGAGAGCAGTGAAGGGCCAAGGCAGGGGTGATCCTGCCTCATTCCCATTGCACCACCACCCAGGAGCCACCTGAGGTAAGCAGTGTCTATCTGGAGCCTGCTCCAAACACATGCCCCAGTCAGAAACCCCCTCCTGCACCTCAAACGCCTGCTCTAACCCTGAGCCCTCTGGACCCAAACTCCTTTACAGACCCAGTACCTTAAACACCACCCCCCTCAGACAGCCCAACTCCCTGCCCCTGGCTCAGCTCAGAGCCCCCCTCACACTCCAAATCCCTTAGCCCAAGACCAGAGCCTCAATCTTCTGCCCCTTTCTGGTGAAAGGGAGGGAGAATGTGGAAGGGAGGACCAAGTGAGCAGGGTCAGGACCTTGGAGAAGGGGCACGAAGGAAGCGGGGCAAGGATATTTGGGTTTAAGGTAGATCTTACATTGCACTTAAATTGAAAAAGTGATCTTAAAAAGGTTGGAGACCACTGTATTATACTGATGGCTGCCCCGGTATCTATAATGAATTTTATGTGGTGGCCCCCAACCATAGCAGATACCATGGGCCTTCTATTGCCAGCTGTACCCAAAGGCACAACGCACGGGGCCTTTTGGTGTCGTGCCAGGTAGCTGACATGTACAGGTGGGAATCCTTCAGCCTCTTCCAACTCCTGGAACACATCCTCCTCCTCAGGCGGGTACCATTCAGAGGCAACGTCTGCATCAACAGAGGCCACTGGTTGGCTCGAGGATTTGGATTGGGCTAAAGTCTACTCACTTAGATTGGCATGGAGTTTCTGCAATTCTCGTTGCATATCACAGAGCATTATTATAATTGAGGCTCTTCCCGAGTTTGGATGTGGTGGTGCTGACTGAAATTCATGCACCAGGTCTTTCCGCACAGCACCTGCAAAACTGTTAGGATGTTCCCGCGGTTCCCCCCGAAATCCGGACATATAACCCTGGTTATCATAAGGAACATTGGGTTGATTGAACCACTGCTGGGATTTTGGAAGTCTCGTCTTGGGCCGGGGTTGGTTTAGAGGAGCCTCAGTTGGACCCTCTACTTTTACCACAGGAGTTTGTGGATCTTATATGACTGCTACTGGTTTTTCCTTCTTTCCCTTCTGACTTATTGGCCCCTATGCTTTGGCTAACAGAGCCAGGGCTTCTCTTAATAAGGTATCCTCCTGAATGTGCATATTAACCTTATCTCAAAGATAAGGGAGAGAATTATTTACCAGCAGACTTACGTAATCCGAATCCTCCAGATTTGATCTCATATGGCTCTCCCAGGTGGACCTTAAGCATATGTGGAATTCGTGGGGGGATTCGTATTGTTTTCATTTTAGGTTAGTTAGGATTGCTTCTCCTGCCTGTCCTGGATGTTGATTTTATTCTAGCATTCTTATTGTGTCTAGAAACGGTTTCTCACACTTCCTATAGGCTGGAGGTAGGGTGCTCCACAAGGCCCGATCCACAGTGAGCTGAAGGATCTTGATCCAGTTCTCTTCCTCTGGTACCCCGAAGGTACAGGCTGTTTCCTGGACCCGCTGGGCATGCAAAGAGATATAAGGGTCTTCCATCTTCCCCACCTGTTTGGCAATCATATCTAACACCTTTATGTCAGTAACAACAGCTACGGGGAAAGGTGAATCACTCACGTGCCCTTCTTCTGATCCTTCTTGTGCCTCTGAACTGGAAATTGATGATCTGTTGAGACTGGAGACTGGTCCATCGTACTTCATTTCCCTTGCGATGCCACTTGAAGCACTCATAGGCAGCTCTGGAAAATGCTGATCTGGGAAATCTGGAAAGATTTCCTGCAATTGATCTAAAACACCCGCATATTCCTGAGTACCATCTCTCCACCTGACCCTCGGTGATCCACTTGCTGGTACAGAAGATACCAGTTCTACGTGAAGCTGGGTGGGAGGTGACCCAGTTTCTGGTAACCCTGGAATTTCCCATGATGCATAGAGCTGGGATCTTCCCAAGTCACTAGGGTCAGGTGAGAGAACTGCCAAAGTGGGTATTGCTTCCCTTGACTGTAATGCTGCAGGAGTGGTGCTTCCCTGGATCCAGGTGATTAAAGAAGAACAGAAGTTAGATGCTTGCATTACTTCTGAAACATCTCTGGACAGAGCATCTACCAGATGAGCCTCTCCTGGGCCTTCTCCACTGGTGCCAGGGATCACTTCTGGAGGCTCTCTGACCTCAGTGTCTGGTAGGCCTGAGGAAGGTTCTGTTTGTAATAGTTCACTCAATAAGGGATGCTGACCCTTTGGGCTTGTTTCCTCCTCCTCAGAGTCGGAAACCATGGGTACCATATCTGTGTCTGACCCCACCTCCATCTTTACCTCATCAAGCTCTTCCTCTGGGCTTGCCACTGGAGGACTTCCTTCTTTTCCTTCCATATCGCCTTCCACCACAGGCTCATCAACTTCCTCCATCTCCTCTGGTAAGGCTTCAGTTATCTTTGCATGGTTGCGAGTTACCAGACCCTTGGCTGCTTCTCCCTTCACCGGGGTGACCATCGCTACGGGGAGTTCGATCTCTAACAGAATTGTTGGGGAAGCTCTCCTACCTGGGTTTGGCACATCTTCCTTGGTTGGGACAGATTCCTCCCAACCCTCCGGTTTAGCTCCCTGCTGCACACATTTTTTCTCTACCTCATCCAACCGTTCTTCCAACTGACGTTTCAAAGCATATACTTTGTTAATGCAAGCCTGTCCTTTCTCTTCCCACTTCCAGATTTCCTTCTCTAATGTTTGAAGCTCTAGCTCCCTAGTTGCTACTCTGCGAAACAAGCTTAGCTGTCCCTCTAAAATATCACAGACCCGGATCTTTAACCTCTCTACTTCCTTTAGCTTCTTTTCCGTGTCTGCTGTAAGTTGCCTAATCGTCAAATACTGGTCCCAGTTCTTCTTTCTAAACAACTTACAGGCAACCAGAAGACTCCCATGATCTCCTGAGGGTTTTTCTCCTGCCTGTCCCATACTGACTCAAATGCTTCATTCACCTCTTCCCACAGGTCTGCACAACATCTGACCTGTGCTGCACTTTCAAGTCTCAACAAGCCATGATTTTGGATATATCCCTCGACAAAATCAAGTAAATGTCCACCAATAGGTGACTGTGAGTCCCGCTCACTCATATTTACATGGTTTCTTTTAAACCACAATGCCACAAGGCTACAACTCTCTCTTGTGCTAAGAGTCAGAGCTGTCTTGCTCGGAAAGCATCCTTTCTTTAAGCAAATATAAAGAAAAATACCCCAGACCGGTCTCACTAGTGCTTCAAAGAAAAAGAGTCACAAAAATAGAAGGACGGGGGTTGGTGTCCTCCTCTTCCCTTGAAAGCCACTCTGATTGTGAATCAAGAGGGTTAAACCGCCATCCGGTGGTCTGCGAGTGTTTGGGGAAAACACTCCGGCCGGCATGGGGCCATGGTCCAGAAGAGCTGTGGGACTATCAATGGGTAAAAACCCAAGCTAGGGTTTCCTGGGCACTAGCCACCGTTGGTTCTGTGCCTAAAAGGCAGCTCCCCCGCCGTCACACAGGACGAGTTGTCAGATCCTGACACAAATTACCCCTTATCAACAAATTACTGGCCAATTAATATATAACCGAATCCACTTTTTAATAAGCGTGCATCCAAATTACCAGTGTTTCTTATCTTTAGAGGATTAACCACAAACCAATGTCAGATTTCCTTTGGCTCCCACAATCCGGGCGTTCAGCCGACTTAGTGACAGCCAAAGCCCTAAAACCACAGCCTGCTTTTACACCTAATAGTTAACTCTATGTATACTAAATGAAAACTACCACTTTAGAATTTAGACTTTAAGGTTGTCTGTCAGTACCTGTTTCGACCTCCTTGGCTGGCTCGCCAATTTGTAGCCTGGGAAAGAGTTTTGTGAAATTTATGGATGGGTAAGGCTCAAAAAATAAAACGTGTCCTGACCACAGACTCTTGCTTCACCCTTTTATGGAAAATTACAAGCGCAAAGCATATTGTTCCCCACTTATATCTTATTGCCATCAGCCATCTTACAAAATCTGGATTCTGTAGGCCCCTTGCGTTACCAGCATATTTCAAATCTATACTAAAAGATATAAGAATAACATAAAACTATTACTTAACTGAAACGAATATCATATTCATAGGCCAAAATAGGGCAAATAATGATTACTAGGCTACAGGACTCAAACCCACCACCCTGTGCTCCCCAGGCAAATGCCCTATCCCCTAAGCCACTTCAGAACCCACCCCACCTTCTAGAGGGGCCTTCCTAATACAAAAGCTAGCTTCATCTATTGGGCAACCCCTGTTGGCTGTCCTGCTTCTCCTAGGGTAGGCAGAGGGGGAACATGAACTCACTACCCTGCCCTCCCCAGACTGAATGCTATATCCCCATGGCCACTCTAGGACCCAATCCACCCCCCACCTTCACAGGTTCACTTATCCTGCTTTCTTAATGTGGAAGCCAGCTCTCTCCCTAGAACAGCTGGTGTTGGCTGTACAGACTCTTCTAGGATGGGGCTTGAACCCACCCTGTTTTGTTTCCCAGGTGAATGCCCTATCCCCTAAGCCAGTCCAAAACCTACCACATCACCACCCTTCCTTCAGCTGGTGCCTTATCCTGCCTTCCTAATACAGCTTCATCCCTGGAGCAGCCTGTGTTGCTTGTCTGGCCACTTCCAAGGTGTATTGGGGATGAGGCAGTACTCAAGCACCCAACCCTGCACTCCCAAAGCAAATGCCCTATCCATAAGGCCACTCCAGAACCCACCCCACTGCCCTACATTCAGGGAGTCTCCTCCCATACTCCAAACCCATTGGCCCAAGACCAGAGCCAATGCCCTACCCAGCTAGGGTTGCCAAGTGTCCGGTATTCACACGGACTGTCTGGTATTTTTGCCTCCTGTCCGGTAAAAGATTCAGAGAATGCCGGACACCTAAAATGTCGGGTATTTTCTGATTTTTTTTCCCTGGCCAGGAGACGAAAATGCAGGGCACCTGGCAACCCTACAAACACTCAGTGCCCGGCCTCCCCCACTCCAACCACTCCCCTGGCTCCCAACACCCCCAGCCTCCCAATCCCAGCCCCCAGTCTTACCTGGTTCCACAAGGCTGCCGGCACAAAATGGCTGCCAACCAAGGGGAAGCACATTGCTTCCGCTGGGTCTTAGTGCTCAACCGCTCCCCTGTTTCTATCCCTGCACTCACTCTTAAAGGAGACATGCTGTTTTAATACTGTTTTATTTTAATGTTTTGTTTTGCTCAACAAGTTCCCCATCCTTTTTTTCCTTCAACAGATTTTTTTCACGGTGTTTTTTTTTTGCAGGTCGGGCATGTTCAGTATTTTTCTTTCCACCATCTGGCAAGCCTATAACCAGCCTGGTGAAAGTGAATGAGATTCGGGGAAGAAGCAGGATGGAGTGATCAGGATGAGGCCTCGGAGAAAGGGTGGAGCAGGGACGGGGCCTCAGAGAAGGGAGGGAAGGAAGTGGGGCAAGGGTATTTGGGTTTGTAGTAGATCTTACATTGCACTTACATTGAAAAAGTGATCTAGTGGTTAAAAGGATTGGAGACCACTGCGATAGACTAAGAGAAAAAGAAAACGATAAACTTGCATACGTAAGCATCAGCTCAAAATGTAAGGTCTCCTTTATTTTTGTGTTTGGGCAGGGCTGGATTAAGAAAGGGATGTTAGGGGCTGCATCCCAGGGCCCTGGGCTAGGAGGGGCCCCACAAAATAATTTATGGGCAGCCAAAAGTCCAGATCTTTTTGTGAGCCCTCCCCGCTTTAGCCTGGGGCCCTGGGCTAAAGCTCCTGCGCATTTTCCAGCTCTGGCTCGGAGGTGGAGAGGCGGCAGCTAGTTCCACATGCTGCTATTCTCTTCTGGGCTGGAGCCACCTTGCCACCTAATGCCAGGGGAAGGTCCCTCCCCGCACTCCCTCACCTGCAGCTCTGCCCCCACACCTCTCATGCCCAATGGGATCTGCATGGGGCAGTGGCTGTGGTGGCTTCAGGCAAGTGTGGGGCAGAACAGTCCACGCTGAGCCACCTGCTTTCCTCCTGAACCACCTCCAAAAGGGAGCTACTCCAGGTCAGCACCCCACACCCCGAGTCCCTGCCCCAGCCCTAAGCCCCTTCTGTACCCTGAGTGCCAAATTCCCTCCCACACTCCACACCCCAACCCTGTGCCTGCTCCAAACCCCCCATCTCCATTCACACTTCTGTGCTGATCCCCATCTTGGCCCCAGCCTGGAGCCCCCTCCTGCACCCCAAATGCCTCAGTCAGAGCCCTCACCCATTCCCATGCCCACCATCCCACCTCAGCTTGTAGCCCCCTCCTGCAATCGGAACCCTTCATTTTTTGTTCCATCCCAGAGCCTGGTAGCCCTCACAGAATCTAATAGCTCCAGAACCCCACAAGAGGCATTCTGTGGCCGTACAGCTGCAATCAGCTATTGGCACATTGTTCTTTATATGCACCAACTGATTAGTGCAACTTGTATTTAAATTTTAACATTTCATTCCTTGTTTGTCTGCTTTTAACCCTTGCTTTTATTGGAGCAGTAACCTGGCTCAATACATCAAACCCTACAATTTTGTTATGCAGTGTTCCATCTCTGGGGGCACAAATTGGAACTTAGGGAATGTCTAGACTACATGCCTCTGTCGCCAGAGGCATGTAGATTAGACTACCCGGCATAGGAAAATGAAGCGGCAATTTAAATAATCGCCGCTTCATTTAAATTTAAATGGCTGCCGCACTGAGCAGATCAGCTGCTTGTCAGCTCAGCGCGGTAGTCTGGACGCTCTGTGGTCGACATCAAAGGCATTTGTCGACAACCCAGATATGCCTCAACCCAGGAGGCATAACTGGGTGGTCGACAAATCCCTTTGATGTCGACCGCAGAGCGTCCAGACTACCGCACTGAGCTGACAAACAGCTGATGGTCTCAGCGCGGCAGCCATTTAAATTTAAATGAAGCAGCGATTATTAAAACCGTCTCTTCATTTTCCTATGCCGGGTAGTCATCAGAGGCATGTAGTCTAGACGTACCCTTATTTGCAGTCTCAGAAAAGCACCTTGTTCTTTATTCAGCAAGTCTCCTAGGGTATGTCTACACTACCACCCTAGTCAGTAGTTAATGTAGGCTTCATTTGCATATTGCCGGGCGCAGCCATTTTTAAATGTCCGCTAGTTCGGACTCCGTGCCCGTGGCTACACGCGGCATGAACAAGGTAGTTCGGATTAGGCTTCCTATTCCGAACTACCGGTACACCTCGTTCCACCTCATTCCACCTTCCAGGCCTAGGATTCTATGACTCGATGACATGACATGTCAGAAATTTAAATTCATTCTGAGGTATCCTAGTACTTGTATATTATTTTTATAGGGAGAAAATAGAAGACTCATGTGCCATTCATTTTAAAAGCTGTTTTGAAACAGTGTAATGTAAGTGAGAGATAGAAACATCGATGCCCTTGTTTCCCAGGCCTGTGATCTGTTGCCTGGCATAGCTGAAATATAGCATCATCATAATGCATGTGATTTTATCTCTGCCAAATATCACTGAAGAGAAAAGTTTGAAGCTTTTTCCTCTGAATTCCACAGAATTTTCTACAAGGAAAATCACTTAATATTGAAGATACTGCTACTATGTATGGGAACATTAAGCAGTAGTCATACTTTGCTCTCAGAGGTTTTAGATCTTCAATGTGTTATAGAAACAAAGAGAAATTAAATATATGGAGCTTTGAAAAGCAGAAGTTAAGATCTTATTTGATGGATCACATCAATCAGTGTTTGTCAGTATTTTCCTCTCAAGTACACAATTCTTTAAACTTCTAAGGCCAATTCTATTGTAAATTATTGGTTTACGGTGTGTTTTACTGATAGCAGATCTTGGTCCTGCTATTGTATTTTAAGACTGTGAAATTCAGTTTATATGAATACTATGCCTGCCTGTGTCATGGGGAGGCAAAATGTAAGGATGTGGTATGGGCCAGTAGATAAGGCGCTGAGCTAGGACTCATGACACTGGTTTCTAGTCCTAGTTCTGTCATTTGACTGCTTTGTGACCTGTAATCTGACATGCCTGCCCGTCTCTATTTAAACCATCTGCGGGGGGGAGGGCCTGTCTTTTTCTACATGTCCATACACTGCTTAGTATAATGAATCTTAGCTCTTAGATAGGACCTCTAAGCACCACTCTCATTCAAATAAACAATTTACATAGTAAGCATGTCATATGGAAATGGTGGCTTGAGTGCAGGAAGTGCCCTGATATGTGCAGGTGTCAGAGGATAAGGCTGGTTCAGTGAGGACTTTCTATCTGTTTGCTTGGTTTCAATGCCCTTACGCTAGCCACTTGACATTACTGAGATGACAGAAGTGGCATTATTGTTGGGAATTGACATGACACTAATAATAGTATCCTACAGCTCTTGCATGTATAAAATAGTAGATCTTGTGAAACAAATTTCAGGAAGTAGCCATAGCCTTGAAACTGATGCTGGCCAGCACTCATTGCTTAAACTATATTTTAATCATTTAATTTCCTTGTAAATCATTAATATTTCTTATATATTAAAATTAAGCAAAGTGGAAATGCTGACATGTAGGGACAATATGAAGAAACAGGAATCAAAATAGCACTTCATTCGTTGAAACCCTGCAATTCTGCCTTTCTAAGCCTTAGGCTAAGCCTAGACTGCATCCCTTTGCCAACAGAGGGATGCAAATCAAGCACTTCGGAAGTGCAAATGAGCCCGGGATTTAAATATCCCGGGCTTCATTTGCATACTCACATTCCAATGCTGTGCTGATCAGGCTAAGTGTCGAAACTGAAAGTAAAGCGGGGGCTTTTTCAGAAGCTCCTGTGCTCCTCATTAATTGGCCTTCAGAGGCCTCTCACAGCTGCCTTTGTGACCACTCTGGACACAGCCCTGACAACTCCACTGCTCCCCTTCTCCTGAAGGGTATGTCTACACTACCCCCCTAGTTCGAACTAGCGGGGTAATGTATGCATACCGAACTTGCTAATGAAGCCCGGGATTTGAATTTCCCGGGCTTCATTAGCATATAGCCGGCGCCGCCATTTTTAAAAGCCGGCTAGTGCGAACCCCGTGCCGCGTGTAGCCGCGCGGCATGGGGTTCGCACTAGCCGGCTTTTAAAAATGGCGGCGCCAGCTTTATGCTAATGAAGCCTGGGAAATTCAAATCCCGGGCTTCATTAGCAAGTTCGGTATGCATACATTACCCCGCTAGTTCGAATTAGCAGGGTAGTGTAGACATACCCGCAGACCTTAAAGCTGCAGGCAGAAGGGAAAGGGCTTGTGGCACCAGACAAGCCCTGCCAACCCCATGCCACATAGCACTCTTGAGTGGAGCCATGAGTGACCCCAGTGCTCCTTCTGTGCCCTTCCCCGTCAGCTGCCAGTACTCCCGCAGCACCCTCTGATGCCCCTGGTCAGGGCTAAAAGAGAACACTGGCCTGGAGTGGTGCAGAGATCCTAGATCTCATCGAGGTTTGGGGGAAGACCAACATCCAGAACCTCTGAAACAAGACGTGAAATGCCTATGTCAATGGCCAGATGGCCACCAGCCTCGTGGACAAAAGGCACAGCAGTCCTGCAGCAGTCCTGCATAGAGAACATGGAGCAAAGTTCCTGATATGGGGTGGCACCGCATACCTGCCACTTTTATAAGCAGCTGGAAAGGGGCCAGTCATCTCCCCCCTCATCATCATCAACTCAGGCTAGGACATGCCCAGCATCAACCTCAGCGAGGGCTGGGTTGTGGAGGAGAAGAAGGAAGAAGAGGAGGAGGAGGAGGAGGAGGAGGAAGAGCAGGCTAGCCAAGACACTCTGCCTGCCAGACAGGAGGTTATCATCAATCAGGAGCTGCCCCCCGTTTCCCCTCCGCCCGGATGTCTCCGAGACTTCAGATGAGTCTGGGGAAGGCACTTCAGGTGAGTTCTATAACTTTCCCTATACATACACAGGCACAGGCAATGGGTGGTGAGGGGCTGCACACTTCTTACTCAGCGTACTCCGGGTGGGAGTTGCACAGCAGCCTGTGCACATAGTGCACCAGTCTGGAGTACTCAACCCATGACGCTCTCACCCAGGAACCCCTCGGTCTTTCTCACAAGGTTCCTGGAGAAGCCTGCCTTACTTTATCCTCCATGGTGGGATGCTTCCCGTGACTAGATACCACCAAGGAGGCAGGGGTAATGGAACCACACAGACATGCCACACATGGCACAGGGCCATGCCTGCACTCAGGCAGCATCTGCTCCTGGACAAGCACAGTGATGTGGAGGAGACTGATCTCATGCATGGGAACCTGCTGGGGGAGGAAGAGGAAGGGATCCCAGTAGTGCTCTCTCCCAAAAGTGGCCTCTGCCATTCACACACACCTCCTCCAATACCCCTTTCCCCCTTCTCCACTGGGCAGGGATAGAAGTTCTCTCTCATGGGACGCTGCCAGTGCTGGACCTGGAGTGTGCTGGTCACCGTAGAAAAGTGAGCTCTTCCCACCCGCAGGCTTCTGGCCTGGCTAGCACCTTCCCATGTTCCCGGGATATGGGGGTAGTGATGTTCCCCTGGGACATCTGTGCCCCCACAGGAAAGTGCTCACTGTCTAGGTAACAGATGGCCTTGCTCAGAGCACATCACCATCATCTGAACCGAGACATTCAGGCTACGTCTAGACTGGCATGATTTTCCGCAAATGCTTTTAACAGAAAAGTTTTTCCATTAAAAGCATTTGTGGAAAAGAGCATCTAGATTGGCACGGATGCTTTTGCGCAAAAGCACTTTTTGCGGAAAAGCGTCCGTGCGAATCTAGACGCGGTTTTGCGCAAGAAAGCCCCAATCACCATTTTCGCCATTGGGGCTTTTTTGTGCAAAACGGTTCTCAGATGTCTACACTGGCCCTCTTGCGCAAAAGCATTTGCGCAAGAGGGCTTTTTCCCGAACGGGAGAGTCAATGTATTTGCAGAAGAACACTGACAATCTTACATTAGATTGTCAGTGCTCTTGCGCAAATTCAAAGTGGCCAGTGTAGACAGATGGCAAGTTTTTCCGCAAAAGTGGCCGCTTTTGCGGAAAAACTTGGCAATCTAGACGCAGCCTCAGTGTCAGTGCAGAGATTAGGACCAGACTTCATTCACAGTATCTCCTGGGATGACTGTTCTTGTAACATATCTTCACAGCTGGGCCAGCTACAAGTGTGGCACGTCCACCATCTCTGATGCTGTCAGCACAACTCTATGAGATATGCAGGTGGAAAAGAACCCATGAGGACCTGCTGTGGAAACAGATGGCCAGCATCCAGCCCCTCATCAAGAGCTTCGATGAGGACTGCTGGGAGCAGGCCACCAACCATGCCAGGCTGATTGGGATCTGAGGAAGGCCATGTGGCAGCAGCTGTCATGCCAGCATGAGTCCATGAGCTCCTCAATAACAGCAGTCATGCAGCATGTGGCTGCATATATGAAGCAGGCCACCAGCCACCTCCCCACTGCCCAACTCCTTGCCCAATTCCCTGCCCCCTCCCCTACACCCTGGCTTCTTCTCCTAGCCCCTCAGGGACTGCCAAGGCCCCTTGAACATGTGGTGGTGGGATCTCTGAGGGAGCTGAAGCCTTCTGAGATACCTGAGGCAGGTGACAGTCCCAGGTTCTCCCTTCTCCCAGGTTCCCTAGTACCTTCCCTGTTGTATATCCCCCAAATAAAAAATGACAGTTGTTTTTTCAAAACAAAAAAGTCTTCTTTATTTGATCTACAGGGGTGGGGGGAAAGTAAGAAGGGAGGGCAGGGGAAGGAAGGGGTGGGGTAGGAAAGGCACAGAGGGGCAATGCAGAGGCTGCTTATGGGGAGGCCCAGGGGAGTCTCACAGGTGGCCTTGGCTGAAACTCTCCCTCAAGGACTCCCAGATGAACACAGCCCTTTGATGTGCTCACCGAATAGCAGGGTGTCCAGTTGCTCATAAAATCTGGCCAGCCTCTCAGCCAGTGCCCCCCATCCTGGAAGGAAAGTCTCCCCCTTGCTCTACAGATGTTGTGGGGCACATATCAGGCCACCAACACATAGGAGATGTTCTGATCACTACAGTTCAGGTAGGTGAGGAGAATCCTGAACCTCCCCTTGAGGTGGCTGAAGGCACACTCAGGCGCCATATACACTCAGGTTTTTGCAGAAGAGGAAATGCAAATGAAGCACTCATTAGCATTTCTCACACTCTCATTTGTATATTCCCTTTGGATCCTTTTTGTGGAAGAGGTTTTTGTGGAAAAAAACGCAGTGTAGATGGGGCCATTTTGTGCAAAATAAACACTTTTGTGCAAGAACCCTTATTACTCCACAAAAATCTCTTCCAAAAAAAAGGATCGGAGGAGAATATGCAAATGAGAGTGCAAGAAATGCTAATGTGCACTTCATTAGCATTTCCTCTTCAAAAACCTGACAGAGTAGACTGAGACTCAATCGCCATATGGCATCTGCTGAGCCTGGCTTTGAAGTGCTCCTTGGTGGGGTCCGGGCTGCCTGCATAGGGCTTCATCAGCCAGGGGAGCAAGGGGCAGGTTTTGTCACCCACAATGCACATGTGCACGTCCACGTTCCCATCCCTGATGGTTCAGTTGGAGAAAAAAGTGCCAGAGTGCAGCTTCTGGAACAGGCTTGAGTTCTGGAATATGCAGGCGTCATGCGCCTTCCCCGACCACCCAACGTAAATGTCCATGAACCATCCCTTATGGTCCATGAAGGACTACAGCACCAACAAGAAGTACCTCTTTCTGTTGATGAAGTCCAAGGTACAGTGGTCGGGGGCCAAGATGGGGATGTGGGTGCCGTCTATGCCCCAACCCCGCAGTTGGGAAAGCCCATGGTGGCAAAGCCAATTACGATGGGGGCCGACATTCCCCAGGGTGATGACTTTCCACAACAGGATGGTGTTGATTGCCTTGACCACCTATAGAAACAAAGAATCCTAGGGCTGGAAGAGACCTCAGGAGATCACCTAGTCCAATCCCCTGCCTAAAACAGGACCAACCCCAATTAAATCATTTCAGCCAGAACTTTGTGAAGCTAGGACTTAAAAACCTATAGGGATGGAGATGTAGCCACCTCCCTGGGTAACCCATTCCAGTACTTCATCTCTTAGTGCAGTTGTGGCCAACCCGCAGTTTGCGAGTCGCATGCAGCTCTTGCCCCCCAAAAGTGCGGCTCGTGAAGCCACTCTTGCACCCCCCATGGCCCCTGCCCCCCGCTGGCTCCCCCTTTGGTCCCCAGCTTCCCTGTGCTTACCAGGTTGGAGATGTGGGGTTTTAAAAATGGCACCCAAGATGGCGGCCATATTAAAGGGAAAGCCTCCCATTTAAAAAAAATACATTTTTTTTGCTCGACAATTCTGTTGTGGCATTTGTTTTTTTGCTCAACAATTTTTCTGCTGCTGTATTGGCTCTCTTTAAGTTGGTTGGCCACCCCTGTCTTAGTGAAATAATAAAATAGTAAAATCTGCATGAGAATGGCCCCAACTGGGGATTTCCCTATGCTGAACTGGTTCCCCATGGAGCGGTAGCTATCCAGTGTGGTGAGCTTCCACAGTGCGCTGCACTTCTGTGGGAGGATGGCATATCTCATGAGTGTGACCCATCCCCTGAGGGCAGGGTGAGCCATTTGCAGAGGTCCAGGAAGTAGCCTTCCACACGTGGAAGTTCTGAAGGCACTTCTGGTCATCCCATTCCTGCAGGATGATGTGGACCCAGCAGTCAGTATTGGTCTCTCTCCACCAGAAGTAGTGTTCCACAGTGTGCAGGGGATTAAGGATCATTTGCTGCATCAGGAGTGCCAGAGCCTGGGTGAAGAGGTCCCTCAGTCTGGGATGGTCATAGTCGTCCTGAATTACCACTTAGGCAGTGTGGATGAATTGCACCATGAGGTGCAGCACAAGGCATGTGAGCCTGTCACTGCTTTGCAGCGGCTCCGGCTCCATGTAATGAGTGCTGAAGTGTCGCAGGGGCAACCAAAGTACACGGCATGAGTTTGGTGTCCCACGACGGGGGGAGGGCAGTGGAGAAGTGGCTTTTGAGATGTGACTGTAGAGAGGAGCTCCTGTAAGCACGTGTCTCAGCTGGCCTCAGCAAGCAGCTACAGGAAGTGTCCGCTCTCCTGGTGCCCGCCCAAGAGTACTTTGGGGGGCTTTAATGCAATGCAGGCTCTACTCAGTGTGGACATGCTAGTCTGAAATAATTCTGCACTATTACGATAGTGCCTTGTAGTATGGATGTGCTATTTCAAAATAGTTATTTTGAGAGTTATTAGTTCAACATAATTTCCTAGTGTAGACACTCCCTGACTGGCCTTGTGCCTGGGCAGCAAACTGAGGGGCAACAATGGAGAAACCTGCTGTACTGGTTAAAATAATAATTCAAGTCAGATTTAAGAGATCAAAGAGGTGTTCTGTTAAATATTTTCCACTGAAACCCTGGAGAAACCAGACTGATCTCTCCTATGAAGTGGACCTTGGGACAGTGAATATCCAACATAATAATTGTAGTGCAGGAGTAGTGATGATGGCCAGAGCCTCGGGTCCTTTTGAATAGCTGGGGCCTGGGGCCTTCCTTGCCCCATTGGCTGGCCTTGCCCCATTGCTGGGTGTTATTTAAAGAGCTCCAGATTGCACCTCAGAAGTGACTGAAGTTCAGTGATGGTTGAGGTTTTGTAAATTGGTTTGTGAAGTACAAAATTTAAGGCACAAAGCACAGAACATTTTCATTACTTCCTTAATATAGCTTTTTTGATCCCAGAGTGGAGCTTGTGGTGTGTACTCAATAAATATCCTTTATGCCACAGAGCAGAGGGGTTAGAAAAGAAACATTATGGCAGAACCATGATCTTCCCCTCAGTAAATGAAGTCCTGCTGAGGCCGTGATGTAGCGATAGATGGATACATTCATGAATCACAAGGAAGCATTATTTCAGAGCAACTGTGGAAGATGTATTCCTTAACACTAAAGGGAAACATATGTAAATCAGCTAATTTACAGTATGCTTGTGGGGATTTCAAAGAGAAAGGCAGTGTATTCCTCTTCTCTTGGTTCCAGTCCAGATGCTCCCTTTCATTTCAGTCCTCAAAAAAGAAAACAAGGCTCAGAACTAGTGTAGTTAGAGAGGCAAGAGCCATGCCTCTTTCTTAATTCTGGAGTTCTCTGGGTCACTTTGGTGTGCTGGACAAGCTGCTTGATGTCCTGTTTGCACAGCACCCAGCAATTGTGGTCGTTACCGTAAATAAATAAGACGACTATATGGGTATGTCTACATAGCAAAGTTATTTCAAAATAACTTTCCTAGCATCTACGCAGCCAAACTGCTTTTTTGATATTAAATCGAAATAGCAGAGGGCTTATTTGAATTTGGTAAACTTCATTCCACGAAGAATAGCACCAATTTCAAAATTGCTATTTCGAAATAAGCACTGTGTAGATGCTTATTTCGAAGTAGGGGGCCTCCAGCCCTTCCCAAGGTGCCCTGGTGGCCACTCTGGGCACAACCTAGAAAACTCCTCTCCCTCCCACCCTCCCCGTAGCCCTTAAAGGGGTAGACTCTGGCCACAGTGCTTATGCCAGCTCCAAGCCTGTCAGCCCGGAGCCAGCAGTCGCTGCACCTGACCCAGTGGCCCTTGCATGAGCCAGGCAGCCAGTGCCAGCCAGCCCTCCACTGCTCCCCAGGACCAGTCTGCCAGCTCCCAGGAGCCTGCCAGGAGCCAGAAAAGGTGGGCGCCTGCCTGGTCCAGTGCAGCAATCAGAGACCTAATTCAGGTTTGGAGGAATGCCTCTAATGTCCATGATCTCCACACTAGATGGAGGAACAAAACCGTCTACAGGAGGATGGCTGCCAGCCTGGCCACCAAAGGCCACATGCAAACCCAGGAGCAGGTTCACATGAAAATAAAGGAGCTGTGGCAGGTGTATGCCAGGGCCACAGGGAGCAGCTCCCAACCAGGGGCAGACCCAGAACCCAGCCCCTATTTTGATGCCGTGGACGGCATCCTGGGGGGCAGGACGGTCTGTGCTCCCCAGATGGAAAGCGCTTGCTGCTTTCTTCTGCTTCAGTTCCTGCTACCTCCTCAGCTACCTCTCCTCCTCTCACTCTTTCTCCACCTCCTGCTTCTTCCTCCCCACCCTCCCCACACCCCCAGGGATGCTGAGGCCCCCACACCCGTGGTGCTAAGAGACAGTTGGGCCGGCAAGACCCCCAACCCTGAGCCCTGAGCTTCTCCTCTCCCTTTCCTCCTCTTACCTCCTCCTGCCAGCTCCCTCCCAGGTTTCTCCCTCCCTTCTCTCACCCTTCCTCCTCCCCTCTCCTACCTTCTTTCCCAGTCTCACCTCAGTTTCATTCCCCCCCACCCCAGTTTTATTCAATAAAGAGGTTTGTGGTAATGAACATATGTGTCTTTTATTGTACAGCAGGAACGGGGGTTAGGGAGGGGTAAGTGGAAGGACATGAGGGAGGAATGAGGCACAAGCCCCCAGTGGGGCGCACTAGGGAGACTGTTACTGTCTGCAGAACATGCAGCCAGGCTCGCAGCAACATGACCAGAGTGCCCAGGGGTGGCTCCGGCTCCATGCTGCAGAGTGCTGTGGTGTCCTGAGTGAAGGCAACAAGGCAACCAGAGCACGCAGAGAAAAAAATTCTTTGCTGTCCCTCAGCAAGGTAGGCAAGCAAGCAGGGAAACCTTAGAACCAGCTGTCCAGGGGGGTCCCTTTAAGCACAGGTCTCAGATAGCCTCAGGCAGAAGCCACACAAGGTAACTCCTGACCTGATGCCCTGCCATAATCGGTTCCGGCCAGCCTTAAGTGCGATTCAGCATTCTATCAGTGTGGACACGCTATTTTGAAATAGCAAAATGCTATTTCAAAATGCATTTTGTGTCTAGACATGTTATTTCGAAATAAGCTATTTTGAAATAAAGCTGTAGTGTAGACATACCCTATGTGATCAATGTGTATCTTATAACGAGAAAACTTGATCTGCTTTGAAGATGAGGAACCAAAAGCAAAACTGATTACCCCAATTCTTGTTGATATTTGAGGATGAAGATATATCACAAAAACCCTCATTAATGCTAGGCCCCAAAACATAGTTTATTTGCTGCTTCCCACACTGATCAAAGCTCTTCTAGCAGTTGAGCCTTATCCTAGGATGGATGAGCAGAGCAATTAGTGCTCACGTTCTGCCATGAAAAATGTGATGTCTTTTTGTCTGGACTTTCTTGAAGGAAGAAACATCAGCCACTTCCTGTATCTGATGGGTTTAGTTATGCTCTGATACAAAATGGAATGCACATTTTATGGTACTCACTGCCCATAAAATACATATCACATTAGGAAAAGAAAAATTAAAGAATACAAAAATAAAAAGGAGCATGGGAGAGATATGCAGGTCTATCAATATTCATTACCCCAAAACACAAGCACACAAATAATCCAACTAGCTCATCATTCTTCCACTAAATCCACCCTGGTAAACCCATTTTTTCTCCCATGAGTTGGGGGAAGAGGAATGCACTGCCTTTCCCCCGGAAATCTCACATACCTTCTGCAGCGATGGAAGAAGAGCAATGTGCCCTGGCCATCAGGATCCATTTGAGCTGTCCCAAATATTTGAGTTGGGTCCTACTTGAACCAAACTACTTTTCCCCTTTCCAGCATTTATACTCTGCATTTCTGTGATAAAATATAGTGTGTTGAATCTCCTATTGTTTTTTCTTCCTGCTGTCTGAATTTCATGTGTTCTAATGTATCGTGTTGGGTTTTGTTAATGAAAACAAACACTAAAATCCTTGAGACCTCTATCCTGCCATAATGGGTTATTTTTTTCAGCATAATATTTATTTTTTTGTCTGGATAGGAGATAGCATGGGTGGCCAAAAAATGTCTTAGAAATGTGGGAGACTTTTCTGTTTTCCATTCAACCACAGACTAAAATTTAAAGCTGTTCCTTTATCATGAGGCCCAGAAAGAATGAGCAACTCATTGTTGCAAGGCACACATACATCACGGGGGAGGAGATATTTTAGGTGAGAGGTAGAATACAAAGTGGATTTGTATTTTGATCTCATGGAATAGATGTGTGTTTGATTTAGAAAATGAGAATCATTTACCAAATAGAGATTCTCCTTTTATACCAATTTTATACTTGTGTAGCTGCACGTATATAACTGGAGTTAATCCTCCTTTATACCAATGAAAATGGGTGAAAAGAATGCATACACACTATGGAAATGAGATTGCCACAGTAAATTGCCTACAAATCTGTTCTATATCAGATTTAATAGTTGTTATACTAATTATTACCATAAATATCCATATACATGTTATGTTGCAGCAATATATCCCAAGCTATTTATGTTAATTGCCCAGTGATATATTCAAAGTGCTTATAATAATGTATCCAAGGATACAAACTCAGAAAAAAATGTGTTTTGATGACTGTGTAATTTTGTAAGCCCTCCATATTGTGTTTTCCAGATTTTATTACACTAAGTTTGTATGTAAAACAATGATGTGTTCTGTGCTGGGAAGTAATAATTCAGCCATTCCACAATGAGGAGCTAAGGATTATGGGTTAACATAAGTAAAACGCTATCATAGTCCCTGCACAGGGTGGTGGTAAAAGTCTACAATTGCCCTCCTCAAGCAATAAAGTAAACCTCAGAGTGCAATGGTTGGAAGTGGTGAATAGTAGACTGAATAGGCATTTTTGAAGAAATAAATTTTGCCCCCTGCAATAGAGCGGTGGTCTGGGGGCATCACTGACATGGTCAAATCAGGATGGGCTGCTTAGATATGAGGCTACTTCAAGCCCAAGACTGGAGGTCCTCCCCTATAAGACATCAAACCAGTCACAAAGAACATTTCAGCTGCCACTCTGGCCAGCAAAAAGTCACATAAGCAAACCGCTTAGAAAATTGAGCTTTTCCTGTGCCACAACCAGCACTGCTCCTTACACAGATGAGAGGTTATGAATACCAATTTCACCAACTCTGAACAGGTTCTACCAATCCGAAAGGATCAGCCATAAAATCCCCAGGTCAATTTATACCTTAGATCTTACCAAAAAGAGCATGGTGTGCCAATCCTTTAGAATCTAAAGGCTTATGAATAAAAAGAAAGAAAAAGTGGAGAGCAGAATTGTTAAAGAATTTACATCACAAACACCAGTCACAAAGTTCTTAATGCAGGCTTGCAGGCTGCTTTCTTAAAAGTCTCTGGAGTACATCCTTTGTTAAGATGGGTCTACAATCCTTCCCAACCCTCTGTTCATAGCAAAGAAGCTTCTGAAGTGAAGACCAGGAGTGAAGACAAAGATGGAGGAATCCCTAGGATTCTTTTATAATCTTGCCTTTGCAGAGGGAATTCCATTGTTCTTCCTCTGGAAGGTACCTCTGGAAAGGGACTTAGTCACATGAGCAAGTCCCTGTCCCTTTTAGGCAAACAGCCATAGGATGCCTGCTTGACTGCAGATTTGCAACATGTAACAGGGCAGCTGCCCTGTACTGGCCCTTTAAGAGCCAAACTCTGGCCTGGAGCAGGCCCGGGGAATTCAGCCCAGCTGGGTGGCATTGGCCAATTAAGGCCCAGCTGGGAGCTATAAAGGGGAAGGGCTGCTTCAGCACAGGCAGTGTGAGCCTGGCTGCTGAGGGAGTAGGATGCTCTCTGGAGCTAGGGCAGGGCTAGAGAGTCAGGCTGGGCCAGGGTGCTTGGACAGCCACCCGGGCTTTGCCTGCCCACCATCCCATTATTTCAAATAGGCCAGCCTGCCAGGCCTACGCCGAGGCCTGCCGGAGAGACACCAAGCCCCCGGAAGGGGGGCTCAGAGCGAGTGACTTGGGCACTGCCGGAGGGCAGTGTGGTGAAGAGACATACATGACTGGAAGGGGTCCAGAGGGGAAACGCCCGTGAGCGGAGGCCTGGCCCGACGGAATGGACTGATTCCGGGGCCAGGCGACGGACCCCCGCTACGGTGGTGAGTGACCCCCTTGCGCCCCCTCACACAACAGAATTCCTCAGATGTTTATTGGCAACACTGAAGGGCCATTGTCCATGAATCACAGCAATTCACTGAGCAGCCGCCCCTCACAATAGGTGAGCCATGCCTGCTGCTGTCTCCCAGATGCAAATATTTAAAATACAAGTACAGAACCAAGACTCATAATGACACATACAGAAATCATACATGCATATGAGTAGCACAAACAGAATCAGCAAGGCATAAGCTTTCAGTAGAGACCTCACTTGGGCCAATAGAATTTGGGGCAAACACACAACAGTGGTTGCAGCAATGATCTTCATTTTCCTACTAAAATCCAATAATGTCAAACCTCCGGAGTAAGGCATTCATGATATTTTTCATAATTGAGACTGCTTTAACAAAACTAAAAAACAAAAGATTTTTGTTTGCTTCTTTTTTCAATCCTTCTCTCCCCTTTTTAGTCCATTCTCCCTCTTTTTAGTACAGTAGTAACATGAAAAAAGGAGCCCTCCAAAAAGTCAACATTTAAAAATGAATTTCAATATTTATTTTGTGAACATTTTCAAATAAACTGAATTATGACTCCCCCACCCACCTACACATTTTCTTTTAATCAGCACTTATGCATTGACTATTGAGAGCTGAGCTTGGGTGAAGAGGTTTCTAAGAACCTATTTAAAAGTTTGTGTCACTATTATAACTATGGGTATAATGTTACCTATTATTCATTAAATTATTAATATTTGTTTCTTGAAATGGTAGATGCCACAGGATCTGAACCCAATTAGAAGTAAACTTTTTCATTCCCTTTCCTTTATAGTCTGTGCTGAATGCTACTCTGGGAGACTGCCCATCTTTCCTCTGTATCACACTGCATGTCTAGTCACAATTTACTTAAGAGAGCAAGGGTGAGAGACAAAATGAGACAAGGGGTCAGAAACTAGGGAACTGTTTTGTAGGGAAAAAATTACACCTCCCTAGATATCTATCCCTTTTTATTTGTCTGCAGCAGCTGAGAAAGGTATTTTCTCAAACATATAATGCAAGGAGAGGCACATTTTTATCTGATACAGGCTGCCAGAATATCAAAAGGCTGAGGTTTGGCTGCTGTGGGCGGATAACATTTAGGTCCTCTGGTGTATTGTGGTTTTAGTCAAAGAAGAGCAATTTAATTCTGACATGAGTACAGCCTCATCTGCAGGTGAGGCAAGTCTGCAGGTTTGGTTCTAAGTGCACAGAGAGGTTCTGAAGGCTGACTTTCTACCATACCTATGTCCCATATTTTCCATATTTACCCTCTCAGTTTAAAAATATATATTTATTGGTCAGATTTATTTTACATGTTTTCATCTACGCAGGCCCAGATTTCTATTTTCAATTTGTAAGCCAAGATGCCAAACTTAAGACACTTGGCTGGAATGTTAATCAGCTTTGGTAGATTTGTGAAGGTCTTATTAGAGACCATTTAATGCTTTCCATTGTGAGTAGTATTTCCCTGAAAATATTAATTACCGGTAAGGTATGTTGAAGTGATCAAAAATTGCCTCGTTTCCTAATGGGACAATTTCAAAATTCAGTCTGCCTTCTGTGTGTCAGACCTAGGTGACAGAAGCAAGGACATTGAGTCAGGTTTCCAAATGAGACATCTAATACTTGAGGGGTTGAGTTGCATCACAATGACAGTAAAAATACTTGGCACTTATACAGAGCCTTTCATTAGAGCCTCTCAAAGTTTTTCACTCATTCATTAATGTATATTTAACCCTGGAGATGGCAAATCAAACACCAACTCCTTGATGGGGCTAGGAGCAGAATTCAGTTGTCTGGCCTTATCATGCTGTGCTTTAGAAACCACCGTTTTTTCTCTGGGTTGGTCTTAGGAATAAATGAGCAGGGCTGTTTTCCTGGTGCCATTTGATAGGGGCTGTTTTGCTGAGTTGGCCCTGGTCAGCACTTGGGAGTTATTTCGAAATAACAAGTGCTCCGTCAACACCACCAAGACCGTTATTTTGAAATAAGGGCTGGTTATTTCGAAATAATAACTCCTACTTTCCATGAGGAATAACACTTATTGCAAAATAGTTATTTTTAAATAGCAGTAGTGTGGATGCCCACTGCTGCTATTTAGAAATAGCTCCTCCCCAGAGTCATTCAAAGTAATTACTCCCCAGTGCCTCCTAGGGCTCTAAGTCGAGTTAGCACGTCCACTTTAAGGGAGCCTTCCTCGGTCTAATTTCAAGGCTTCCCTGTAGTGTGGATGCACTATTTTGAAATGGTTGTTTCAGGAGTTATTTCAAAATAATTTCCTAGTATAGACATGCCCCTGGTCAGCTTACGGGATCACAGAAAATGTTTTCTGCCTTGCATAGGAAAACACATAGGGCTGGCCCTGCATCTCCTCTTGGAAACTCTCCTGGATCAGATCTGTTTTAGCTCTCTGCCTATTTAAGGTCTTACGCCAGCTGCAGGGCATCTGGTCCTTTAGCTATCAGATTTATCACATTTATCTAATTGTAACTACCACCTTCCCTGCCAAGTCTGTTGATGCTATTTGGAGTCTGTGAAAGGTTATTTATCCCACACAGGTAACACGGGCCTGAGAAGCCAGTAATTCCCTCTTGGTTGCACCTCATTCTCAGAAGGTGCAGTAGAACTAATAAATGATGAAACCCAGCCGGGAATGGCTGGATGATGCTCTAACCAGAGGAAGTTGAGAGCACAAAGAGCAGGGAGGTAGTAGCAAACAGTCAGGTGGAGTGAACCTTGATTGTTTGTCTGAGAGTCCCTGGACTGGAACTCACTGTAGAGGGTGGACTTAGGTTTCCATAGCATCCATTTGGTGAAGCCTTGGAGATATGGCTATGGACTACTAGAAGTCCTGAGAAAAGGGTCTATAGCTCTCTTGGCTCAGAACAGAGGGCAACAACTGAACAAATAGACTGGAAATTTGTTTGTATTATTCCAGAAGGGGTGGGACTAACTGACCTGGCCTGAGGGCCAAGTCACAGGAAGAGGCAGATTATCATGGGCTTGGAGTGACTATTGGAGGGAATGATACAAAGGAGTGCATCTGCTGCACCATAACCAGTCAGTGGTGAATTTGCTCTTCTACAGAGTTCCTCTCTTTTCTTCCAATCCAAGACTCTCCATAATTCCCTTAAGTTTTTCAGCTATAATTTCCCTCCCCTCTCGTTTTTTCATTCAAGTTATGCACTCACAAATTCTGAGAATTCCTATTGTGAAAAGAAGGGAAGTTGGGGACATAAGCGGCAGAAGATAAATGTTCCCAAAAGCAACTCCAAATAATGTTCAGACCACGGTACTGAAATGTATCCCCCACTCTAATGTTCTGTGCTGAGTAGAGCGCTGGTGAAGGGGCAAATCAAGCCCTTCAAGTTCTGAAAGTTGCACAATGCAAGCGTAACAATTACAAATAAACTGGTCTTGTGTTGCTCAAAAGCCCCAAACCAGAAAACAGTCTGGGTTACTGCCTCCATCCTGAAGTGAACTGATGTCTTGCAAGACATCTCTGTCTGTGGTGTGAGAATTTGCTTCAGGTTGGCGGGCTGTCTGTGGGCAAGGACTGGCCTGCCTCCCAAGGCCTGTGAAAGAGAAGGATCATTGTCCAGTATGGATTGTAGATCACTGATGATGCATTGCAGAGGTTTTAGTTGGGGACTATAGGTGATGGCCAGTGGTATTCTGTTATTTTCTTTGTTGTGCCTGTCTTGTAGCCGGAGGCTTCTGGGTACACGTCTGGCTCTGTCAATCTGTTTCCTCATTTCCTCGGGTGGGTATTATAGTTTTAAGAATGTTTGCTGAAGATCTTGTAGGTGTTTGTCTTTGTCTGAGGGGTTGGAGCAAATGTGGTTGTATCTTAGTGCTTGGCTGTGGATCATGTAGGGTGTGTCTAGACTACAGAGTTTTGTCGACAAAAGTGGACTTTTGTCAACAAAACTATACCTGCGTCCACACTACCGCTGAGTTCTGTCGACATAACGTCGCCAGAACTCAGCAGTTTTGTCGACGTATGTAAACCTCATTTTACGAGGAATAACACCTTCTGTCAACAGTTTCTGTCGACAGAAGGTATTATTGAATGGAAACTGTCCTTTGCGTCCAGACTACCATGTCAACAAAAGCAGCTTGCTTTGTCGACAGAACTCAATGTAGTCTGGACGCACTTTGTCGACAGAAGTTTTGTCGACAGTATCTGTCGACAAAACTTCTGTCGACAGAAGCCTGTAGTCTAGATGTACCCGTAGTGTGTCTGGGATGGAAGCTGGAGGCATGAAGGTAAGCATAGTGGTCAGTAGGTTTTTGGTATAGGGTGGTATTTGACCCTCACTTATTCACAGAGTAGTGTCCAGGAAGTGGATCTCTTGTGTAGATGGGTCCAGGCTGAGGTTCATGGTGGAGTGGAAACTGTTGAAATCAAAGTGGAATTCTTCCAGAGCCTTCTTCCCATGGGTCCAGATGATGAAAATGTCATCAATGTAGCGTAAGTAGAGGACGGGTGCTAGTGGACGAGAGCTGAAGAAGCATTGTTTCAGGTTGGCCATAAAAAGTTTGGCATATTGTGGGGACATGCAGTGCCCATAGTGGTGCCACTGGTTTGAAGGTATAAATTGTGTCCAAATCTGAAATAGTTATGGGTGAGGTTAAAGTCACGGAGTTCGGCCACCAGTTGTGCCTTGGCATACTGTTCCTGACAGCTTGTATTCCATCTATGTGTGTGTGTGGAAACCATTTCATATTTAGCTAGAAGCCATTTTGTATAACAGAAGCCATTTAAGTCTCCTGCTTCTGCACATATACTAGGGAGTGAACTAACCTTCACCGAGGTGAGAAAAGCCAGAAGGATGTGCTGTTGGAAGGCGTTAATGAACTATTTTGAGCTGAAGCTCCTACTCCCTAAAACCTGTTTCTTTCTTTGCTGAGTAGTTTCTCTTTGAAGTTCACTTTGATTTCTTGCCCTGACATCAGACTTGTTTGGTTAAGGGTATAAAATACTAGGTTTGATTTGTATTGAGCAGCCTTACTGGGCCCAGCTCTGCTGGGGTCACGTTTGGCTCACTTTGTGCCTTATTGATCAATAAAACTGTTTGTTAGCCACCTAAACACATAGAAGTCTTTTGCTTAGACATGTGGGATGTTAGTGTAGAACAGTGGTCCCCAACCTTTAGAAGCTCCCAGGTGCCCGGGGGCGGGGCCGCGCGTCCGGGGGCACGCCAGGGGACGGGGATGCCCTTGCACCCGGCGCCGGTATGTGCCCCAGGGCTGGGGCTGGGGCCGCCCAAGCGCCTTGTGCTGTGGGGCCGGCGCCGCCGCCAGAGCCGTGCGTATGGGGCCAGCACCGGCGCCACTTGAGTGCCGCATGCGTGAGCACCCACATGTGCCCCGGGGCTGGGGCCGCCCGAGCGCCGCGCATCCGGCGCTGGTGCATGTCGCACGCTTGGGGCCGGCGCCTCCTGTGCACCGCGCGCCGGGGGTGGGGCTGGCCCAGGTTGTCGGCGGGCGCGCACAAATGACCTGGCGGGTGCCATGGCACCCGCGGGCACCGCGTTGGGGACCACTGGTGTAGAAAGCCACTACATCTATGGTGGTTAGGATGGTGTTTTCTGGAAGATCACCAATGAACTGTAGTTTTCTCAGGAAGTCAGTGGTGTCTCGAAGATAGCTGGGAGTACTGGTGGCTTAGGGTCTGAGTAGAGAATCCACATATCCAGACAGTCCTGCAGTAAGATTGCCAATGCCTGAGCTGATGGGGCGTCCCAGGATTTCCAGGTTTATGGATCTTGGGTAGTAGATAGAATAACCCTGGTTGGGGCTCTAGGGGTGTGTCAGTATAGATTTGTTTCTGTGCTTGTATAGGGAATGTCTTGAGCAGATGGTGTAGTTTCTTTGTGTATTCCTCAGTGGGATAAGAGGATAGTGGCCTGTACAATGTGGCATTGGAGAGTTGTCTGGCAGCCTCTTTTTGATAGTTTGACCTATTCATGCTGACAATAGCCTTATGGGAGTATTGTACAAATTAAAGAATAAAAATCTGTTGAAATGAGGACCAGCCTCCATGTAGTACTGTACATAGTTATCTCACAGAGACAAAACTGAAAGGAAAAAATAAAATTTCAACAGAGGTGATATACCTCATATGAACAGATACTCTTAATAAGAATTTAGTTTTCATGATATGGATAAACTGATGCCTTCCCATCAATTTTGGTGGCTTGTCCAACAAACAAGAATCAAAGTATCATGTACATAGATGTAAACATTTCTAAATCAGTTTTGGAGGAGAAGGAATTATCTTTTGATTTTTTCCACTACAGTTACACAAAAGAGGCATTATCTCTAAAAGAAAACAATGAAGAAATTCATTCTTAAATGAATATGACTGATAAAACTTTGTGTTGCTTGGAAATGAATGTTATAGTTTCAACAGTTAAAAGCTGAAGTTCTGGATATTAGGGTTAATGTCTATTTACCCATTGTTTCCCCTGCCCCTCCATTTTTCTTTTCTGCTGGGTCAGACAGAATGGAACACATTATTATTAGCATATCTTTATGCAATTTATCTTGATGTCTTGATGACTCTTTGAACAAAGTCAATGTGTGCTTTTGATATTCTGATAAACATATTCACTTCAATTCTATTTTGCCCCTGTAGTTCACAATAACATTCTTTGACATTTTGAAAATTTATACATAACATAGAATATGAGTAAGAAATTAGCCTTAACTATAGTTCCAAAACACTTAAAGAAATATTTTTTTCATGAGTTTGAATAGCCAAGAGTTAATCCAAAAATTACACTAAATTGGGATCTGAATTGGCACCATATGATGACTGAGAACTAAAAGAAGGCACTGAGTCAAGTAATCACTTAGGCCCAAGAAGAATCACTTCAGTTTTGTCAGTGTCTAGTTTTAAAAATTATTTGACAACCACAGCTTCACAGCCAAAAGACAGTAGCTTGCATTCTGTCACCCAAGATATATTGCCACGGAGAGGAAAGTAGATTTGAGTGACGTTGGCATAACAATAATAAGTTTACAATGATAAATTACAGGGATACAAAATCACTGGAAAATGCAAAGGAATTCTATATGCTATTTTTTATACCAATAATTCTCTAAACATTAATTTTTTAATGGAAACGTTGCCAATATTCAAACACAATATAATTTAATATGGAAGATGCTATGTCTAATGTTCATAAAATATATTTCAGTTAATTTAGTGATCATGCAAAGAAGGAATCAGTGTTAGTGACATAAGAAGTGATGCTCCCCATTGCAATAGGCCCATCAGTCAATTATTTCAGTCCTGGGATTTTCTTGAATAAAAATCACCACATATATAATGGATTTGTTACATGGACACATGAAACTGATGAGACTCACTACATTCTTTCTCAGATGTGAAGTGAATTATAATTTGAATAAAACTTTGTACAGATGTCTGGATAGTCCTCTCGGGCCCTGATTCTGTAAAGTAGCCTGATCCAGACTTTGAACCTCTATATTCCTTTAAGAATAATATTTATTGTATTCATCTAGCAGAGGTCATCACAATTGCAGACCATCAATGATAAATCCTTTCTTCTGGAGGTAGACTGGTTTAATACTATCACACAACATCTTTTACTGGAAAATCTACATTTGTTGCATATAGGCAGGAGGGGGCATGGCTCCTGCTACGGACTTGCATATGCATTCATTCCCAGCTGTTGTGGAACCTTGACAGAACAGCCCATCCCACCATAGCTCAAAAACACAACCTCAGAAAATGGCCCCAGGCCCCAGTTCTGAAGGCTGTTACTTACAAGTGGATCCCTGCACTCATGCAGGGTCTTACCTGCATGCATAAGCTGGCAGAATTGAGGCTGAAAATACCATTTGATTTGCTATGGTTGGTCTTAATAGAGTGGCTTAAAAAGTGTCACACTAATTTAATCCTAGTAAGTAGGACGAAGGTCATACCAAATTATTTTCCATTTTTAAGTTCAGCCAGTATTACAACCTCAGGTGTCAAGTGGCAATAATCTAGAGCATTGGTTCACCGTGCCATCATTTCAAATAATAGAAAATGCTCAAGTGAGAGAGCATTGCGAAAAAACTTTAAAAACAACAAATGGTCCTGCAGAACCTTAGGCTATGTCTAGACTATGCTGAATTTTCGAAATAGGATATGAAAATTCCCATGGGATTTTCATATCTTCTCCCGAGCTCACTTTTGAGAGCATAGCTTTCGAAAGGTAAGGTAGTCGAGATGCGTTTTTTTCAGCACGTACCCCCCTTTTTCGAAAAGCTGCTCTTCCTCAAAAAATGAGGTCTAGATGAGCCCTATGAGACTAACAAAAAATTGTAGACAGCATCATGAGCTTTTGTGGGCACAACCCACTTCTTCAGATGAATGGAGTTAGGAGTCCAGGGTACAAATAAATAGCAGAGAAAATGAGGGGGTGGGCAACACGAATAATTAGTTCTTATCTTAGATCCAAAACTACAATACAACAGTTAGAAAATGTTGACTGACTTATTTCTTGTAACACTCCTACTCCTCCCACCTTCCCCTATTAATCCGTGTTGCTGAATTTTTTGCTTCAGATGTGCCAAGTATAATCAAGGCTTATGCGTAGCTATCCAGCAGGAGGCTACTGATGAGCTAGGAGGTCAGCAGAGACTCAAGTCAGTTACTACTTGGGTTTGTCTTCATCAGCCTACTCGCTGAAACCCTAACCTTTTCTCACTTCCAAAACTCTTATTCCACAGAACAATGTACTGCTGTCAAACTTCAAAACACTCGGCATGTATGTATTTCTCTCATCTACTATCAGGAGTCTTGTGTGCACCCAAAACAATCTTTGACAAAATAGTCCTTTGGGTACAAAGACATGTGTTGCCCAGGAATTTGTGATTTTAATGGCCCTGTACTGAAGTTATGTTTGACAAAGCACTTTGTAGCCATCTGTTTTATTTTTAACTTTTCCAAGAAATATTTGTGGAGCTGGAATTTCTGAATCTTACTCTTAGTATAAAGGAAAATCTTTTTTTTTTTTTTTTACTTTGATTAAATTATGTCACTCCAACATTTGCTTCAATGGGCTTTTGAATACAGCCCAATAAAGCAACTTCTTGTAGCTCAAGTAGGATATTTAGAAATAGCCATAGCGTGCTTGGAGTTTTATCCTTCAATGAGGACAAGTTCCTTTCTGGCAATTTGCAAATAATGAATTTGCAAGTGTTAGAAAATTGCATAGTTTACATGCACAGTGCATTATTGCATCAATGTCAAACAGTAAAACTCCATATGTAACTAATTGTGTGAACCTATGGTGCAGTATACAACATTTATGTCTCTGAAGCTTTTTCTGTTGGAGTAAACTCAGTGTGTGATCCTATGCATGGTAAATTCAAGAACGCTCAAATGTGCGTAGTGGTTTCTTTCAGCCTCCCATTCCAAGTCTGAGTAACTGCATGCAGTGCATTTAATTGAATGTGTAAACGTTTGACTCTCTCACGGCACATTCAAATCAATGTTTGGTTTAATATGCTATACATGGTTTTTTCTTTTTTTTTTCTTTAAAAGAAACAAGGATAGTCAGTGCCAAACCATTTTCTAAAAAAAAAAGACAGAATATTCAGCTTTATGGTTTCTGCAGCAATTGTAACTATTGTACAGCTCTCATTCTACATATATATTCATGCATATATTTAACATCCCATAAAGTACGACATAAAAAGTACACCAGAAACCCAGCTGTGGTTGCTATAGGAACCACTACTTTGAATTCCCTACTTTGTGTACTTATATACTTACCCATAAAACTCGATTTATATAACTATATATTTTAAATATACTAAGATGTATGTCATCTAAGTGATATGTGTGTGATGGAAGCCCCCATGCTTTATTAAACTGACTTATAGATGCAAAAGCTCATAGCTCAAAGAGGTTTTGGACAAAATACCTCATGTAACCTATCAATTTTAATGTCACAGTCCACTGGATTTGTAGCTCTTATTTTGATGTATGTATCATTCTTGTATGTATAGTTAAAATATGGAGTATGGTTTTAAATGAGTAAATGAAAGTCATCAAGGGTGTTCCCCTCAATGTCTAGATGACCAATTGTAAACACCCTCTTTTGTCTAAGTCTAAGCAGTGGCTGGTCTTAGGAATCATGTGACCACCCCAACTGGTAGGATCTGACCAGCTAATTTTCCATAGAAGGAGGGAGAGAGAACTCCAAATTCACACTCAAAGTTGAATCTATAAAATAATGGGAAGCTAGCTGTCCCTTTGTCTTTGGTTGGCATAACACTCCCAAGAGAATAAACCAGAGACTTCAGGGAAAACAAGATATTCCCTGGCTTGGAGGTGTAGCTGAAATAAGAACAGTTAGGGTAAGTTTGGGCTGAATTTTAGTGTTTGAATTAGCTAAGCATTTTCTGTTATTTTAAAATTGTAATCTACTTTGCTTTGCCTGTTTTTACCTGCAATCACTTAAATCACTTTTATTTACTTATCAAGCCCAGTGTAAATAATTGTTACCTGTGGGTGCAATCAGTGTGTACATTCCCCTTTCATTGTTAAAGGGGGCTTACTTGAATGATTTATCTGGGGTTCTGATCCCATTCAGGGAGTGGGTTTCCTGATTGCTGTGCCTGAAACTGCATTCTCCTTGGACCTGAGGCAATTCAGTGTTTGCATTGCTCTTTGAGGGGACGGAGAGGAGTGGGGATGTCAGTTCTGTGTCTTGGCGGGGGAGACCAGGAGATCTGGCCCAGCAGGACAGGGTGGTGAGAAACCCCAGAGAGCAAGAAAGGTGAGTGTCAGTAGCTTTGTCAGCACTCCAGGAAGCACCCCCAAGGGGTCTTCTGTTACTGCACCCCGTCACAATGTGGACTGTTGTCTTCAATACAGCTAAGGCATAAAGCACAATAACTTCATAGTAGGAAATCTAGATGAAGCAGATGCATGGTCATTATAATACCTGTAGGCCTCTTAAATGCAAAAAAAGGATGGACTTTTTCTCTGAGTCCATGTTAAACCCAGAGTAGTTCCTTTCAGCCACTGTTTTTTCTCCCTTCCTATTATGGAGGCAAAAAAGGTGGTCCGTCCCATAGTGAGTAGTTCACTACAAATATACAATACTTGTAAATTTGGCTTTGTAAAAGTTATGCCAGATCCTGAAATTCAGAAGCTACTAATCATATATATATAGTGGCCCAGTATCTGAGAGTCTGTAACGCCAAAACGCTGGCTGTTCCCTCTGGGCGGCCCGTGCTGCATGCGGAGTGCGGGGCCCAAATGGCCACTTGCGCTGCTTGCTTCCCCGTGGTGGCCCGGCTGAGTGGTGCAGAAGTCGGCTGAGTGCCACGGTAGGAGGGCAAGGGGGGTGGGGCGGTGACGTGCGGTGTGACAGCGGCTCCAGGTCCCGCTCCCGGCCGTGAACATCATTGCCCCGCCCCCCTTTGCCTCCCACCGTGGTGCTCGGCTGACTTCTGCTCTGCTCAGCCAGGCCGCCGCGTGGGAGCAAGCGGCGCAAGCGACCGTTTGAGCTCCGTGTCCCACATGCAGCACAGGGAGTGTGGAGCCCGAATGGCCATTTGGGCTCCACAGTCCCCTGACTCAGAAGTAGGAGGGGGAGGGGAAGTGAAAGAGACGGAGAGAGAGGCAGGAGGCAGAGGAGAGCTGAGAGACGGAACGAGAGACCGGAGGCTCAGGAGAGAAGACCGACATGGAGGAGAGATTTGAAAATCCTTCTTATGACGGGCTAATTGGCTAGTTCCTATATAATAGGCACGGGAATATCTGCTCTAGAGATGGGTGATATCTATGTTCACTACAACTTAAACTAGAGGCAGAGCCATCAGATAATGGCTGGGAGCTTCTTAAAACATCTGTCATCTGTTCAGAATCATTAAGAGACTGTCCTGATGTAAGGACAACTTTTCTACATTGTCTGGTTTTATCAATTCAAAATAATCTCCATCTTTTGGTTCCAGGGCAGACTTTTTTTTCTGATACTTGAGAAACTTGGGGGGGGGGAGGAGGTATTCTATTTTTCTTGCACAAGTATCATATGGGGAGAGAATTTTTTTTGCTAATATCTAACCTTTTATTGCATCATATAATGTGTTCTTTAAAAAAAAAGAGAAGAAAAAATAGTTAAGAAATGATATCTAGTGGCTAGAGCGGGGAGGACTGGGAGTCAAATATTTAGTGCTATCCCTAGCTAAGACACTGCTTTTGTGTGTGATGGGCAGGTCATTTAACCTTAATTCATTAGTGCCTTAATTTACTAGTGTTAAAGAAGTAGTATGGTAATACCTGTTTGAGGTGCTCTGAGGCCTAATGCTTGTATGCTGCATAGAGATCCACAGATAAAAGCTTCCCTGTAAGTGTGAAAACATGAGGTCTAGACCAGTAGAGCAGGATAAACTAGTAGAAAACCAGAAATACAAATGTGGTGTCCCTGTGCTGCAAAAATGTGTTGGATACCACCTATGTAAGAACCATTTGTCACGTCATCCCCTCCCTCCATCTCACCCTCTAGTGTGTCCTCCCTCTTCTTCGCTATTTGTATTTTTTCCTTTTTCATCTCTTCAAATTTTCTTTTTCCCTGGGTCAAGTCTGCAATATCAGCTGCTGTCAAGCAGTGATAAACAAGACACTGATGTGCACAAGTGCTATACTGTATACATTCTGCCAGTTATTCTGCAGCTCACTCATGCTATAAAATGCTGCTTTCTCTTGAAATGCTACTCCTACCACATTGCAGCCACTTCTGGTCTTCCAGAGCATTGTGTCACTCTTGGTGTGTCCCAGGAAGGAGGTTAGCCGTTGGCATGTACACATGGTGATTCTCACAGAGAATATGTGTATTGGATATGCCACTCATAAGTGTTTTGTGGAAAGAGGAAATTCTGCAGTCTAACCAGTTGTTGCCTAGAAACAGGAAAGTACACTCCATCTAATTCAGGACATTGTATTCCAAGTAGAGTGGAATTGATAGTAAAGTCACTTTGTTCACAGAACAGACTATATATTGAGGCTCATTCAAGGCAGAGTTGCAATATGCATTACGTTATAATGCACTGCAACACAAGACAGCCATATGAGCGCTTTCCACTATATACAAAGTAGTGCTAGGAGTATTTGGTAAATGATATTTTATGTCTTCATACCTTATTGTTTTGACTCAGTGTGCACACTGAAATATAATCTCATCTGAAAAATGTGTGAGCTAAATAGTGATTTATATAAAATGCGGTTGTCAAATAGACACCTGATCACTACTAGTGCTGATCTCTTGAGTAGTTTGATGTACTGATTTACTTTGAATGAAGTGAATTCTTTTTTCTCATAAATTACATTATTCTACTGAATTGCATAAAATGGAGGAGCCATACTTCTGAAACAACAAATGGCTATTATTCTTTCCTAAGCATCCTGTCAGTTGCTTCTGCCCAAGGTAATATATGATTCAAGAATAATTTAGTTGCATCTTTAAACAGTCATTTTCCAGGCAGAGATATCTGTTTTTAGAAAACAACTGTTTGCCTCAATTAATAATGACAGTAAAGCCTAAATGAAGAAAAGGGGGCTAGATATGACTCAGGACTGGTTACGGAGCCTTTTCTCAGTAGCTCATTGGTTCAAATCTAGGACAGGCAGTTAAGTAGCTATGAAAAGTTGTTATATTTGGATGGCTGTTTGTGAAATATGAAGGCTTCACACAGTTCCTAGTGAATGGAGTCCATATTTCAAAATCCTCTTAGCAGCACAGAGACTGAATAGAGCAGATCTTCGCTCTCTGAGTGAGAGAAGCCAAGGTGGGGTGCCTGGCAGAGGCATAGGTATTAGCGCGGAGGCCAGAATGAAGACTACTGGAAGTTGAAAGAGAACCTTGACGAAAGAACATGTGCAGTGAAAGTACATTGACGATCAAAGGGGCCAATGTGAAGAAATTTTTCCAGCTGCTGGGGATGTACATCCGAGTGGGTTCTTTTGGTTTTGTATTGCAGCCTGAAAACAAATCATGGACTGATCCTGCTCCATTAAATGGGTTTTTTTTCTCTGAATTAGAAAATGTATGTTTTTGTTGCAGCCATTTATTCTGTCACTCTAACAGCATAACAAAACTCTACACTTGCCTTGTTTCTTTCACTGATTAAATAAAGCAATATTTGGGAAAACCGTTCTTTTGTACTACTGGCTGGGTCAGGGAACTGATGATGGAATGCAGAATCTTTCATACTTGCCAGTTACTGATCTGACTGCTGTTTGGTAGCAGGAGCATTGTCACCCTGCAGTGGCAGTATTTGTAACCGTTTCCTAGTCTCAGTTCCTGATGGACAGATGGCTGTGCTTACAAAATAAACAAATAGACCCAGCACTTTTACTGACATCTTCAGCAGGCACAGCTGATAACCCTCAGGTCCGGAAATGAATAATTTCTTCTCTAAGAATAGTACTGACTGGTTAGGGTTGAAACGTTATGTTTCATAGTGGAATCAAATAAGCACTGCCACCAGAGTCACCTGTTTATATGTAGAAAGGGTTTCCATTTTCAGTGTGGTCAGTTTGACCCATGTAGTGAGCATCCCCTCCCCCTGCCCAGAGCAGTGGTTCTCAGTTAGGGGTATTTGTGATACCCCTTGAGATACATAGATGTCATTCTGGGGGATATAGCAATAGAGCTTTGAAAATCTGTGGACATCCTCTTTCGGTATGTCTATGCAGCAAAGTGTATGTCTACACATATCTTTTGAACGCTTCCACTATTGCAAAATATAGCAGACACAGTATTTCGCCATTCCTCTATCTAAACCTCATTCTACGAGGAGTAAGGGGTGGCTTAAAATAGTGCTTTATTTTGGAATTTGGTATTGTGGTTGGCCTCTGCCATCCAGGTTGGCGGGAAAGCCTCCCCCTTCCGCTCACACAAATTATGCAGCACATAACACGCTGCCACCACATGTGGAATATTCTGCTCGGAGAGGTCCAGACGGGTGAGGAGGCATCTAAATTGAGCCTTCAGCTGGCCAAAAACACCCTCCACCATGAAGCGGGCCCTGCCGAGCTTGGCATTAAAGGCCTGTTGGGAGGGGTTGAAGTGTCCCATATAGAGCTTCATGAGCCAGGGTTATAGTGGGTAGGCAGCATCCCCCACCAGGCACACAGGCACGTCCATGTCCCCGACCCTAATGTGGCAGTCGGGGAAGAAAGTCCCGGTGTGCAGCCTCTAGCACACGGAGGAGTTGCGGTACACCTGCGCGTCATGTGCTTTGCTGGACCAGCCCACATTTATGTCCACAAAATGGCCCTGGTGGTCAGACACGGCTTTCAGGATGACGGAGAAGTATCCCTTCTGGTTGATATAGAGGGAGGCCTGGTGGTCAGGGCATGGATGGGGATGTGCGTCCTGTTAATTGCCCCCCCCCCGCAGTTGAGGAAGCCCAGGGTGCCAAACCCCTCGATTACCACATCCAAATCAGCGAGGCGGATGACTCTGTCAAGCAGCACTCTATTGATGGCCTTGACCACCTGCAGAGGGGGACACAAAACTGAGAGTCACTGGGGTGCCAGGGTGGCTGAGAGTGCTCCTTCCCTGCCACTACCCCGCACCCTCACTCCCAGGAGCAAACCCCCTGCAATCCCGGCCACTGCGGGCAGTCTGTAGTGCTGCTGGGACAGACCAAACCCTCCCGGGGAGGGGACTTTCACCACCTCCCCCACTTTTCCCTGGGGCAGCCCATCCCCTCCTTGCACCCCTCCTCCTGGCACAATGGCTGGAGATTGCCATACCTGCACGAGCACTGCTCCGACGGTGGATCTCCCAATGCTGAACTGGTTCCACACCGATCAGTAGCTATTTGGTGTGGAGAGCTTCCAGAAGGCAATGGCCACACGCTTGTGGAAGGGAATGGCGGGTCTCATTTGCGTGTCCCATCACTGTAGAGCAGGGGCGAGCCACTCACAGAGCTCGAGGAAGGTGTCCTCCTTCATCCTGAAGTTCTGGGTCCATTGTTGGTCTCCCCAGCACTCCAGGACTATGTGGTCCCACCAATTGCTGCTGGTGTCCAGATGCCAAATGAGGCGGGGCACGCTGGCGTCCGGGCACTGCTGCTGCTCCTCCCTGGCCACCAGGTGGGTCAAGAAGAGGGCCTGGGGGTCGGGCTGCAGCAGATGCAGCCAGGCAGTCTCCAGCAATTGGAGCAATGCATCCAAAATGATCACCAGAGTGCCCTGGGGCGGCTCTGGCTCCATGGTGCCGAGTGCTGTGGTCCTGAGTTAGGGCAACCAAAGCAGGCAGAGAGAAAAATGCTTTGCTGTCCCTCAGTGAGGTAGGCAAGCAAGCAGGGAAAGCTGTGAACTGGCTGTCCATGGGGGATCCCTTTAAGCACAAGTCTTAGATAGCCTCAGACAGCAGCCACACAAAGTAACTCCTGACCTGATGCCCTGCTGGAGCCAGTTTCAGCTGCCCTTAAATGTGATTCAGCATCCAATCAGTGTAGACGTGCTATTTTGAAATAGCAAAATGCTATTTCAAAATGTATTTTGTGTGTAGGCGTGTTATTTCGAAATAACTTATTTCAAATTAACTATTCCAAAATAAGATATTACGACATAATGCTGTAGTGTAGACATACTCCAACAGACTTCATAGAACGCACTAGTGAAGTCAATACTAACTAAAATTTTATACATACAATGACTTGTTTATAGTTCTCCATAGGCTGAACACTAAAAATGCAAGTACAATATTTATATTTCAATGTGTTTTATAATTATAGGGAAAATGAGAAATTAAGCCATTTTCAGTAATAATATGCAACTGCATGTCAGTAATTGTTATGTTTGATTTTGTAAGCAGGTTGTTTTTAAGTGAGGTAAAACTTGGGGTATGTGAAACCAATCAGCCTCCTGAAAGAGATACAGTAGTCTGGAAATGTTGAGAACCCAGTACACTAGAGTTTGGGATAAAAACAATATAAACCAAAAGCTGGGGAGTATTGTTTAAAAAGCCTTTTGCTACAGAGGAACATAGCAGGAGGCAAATCCCAAAATCCTAAGTAAGAGGTATTTTTTTCAAGAACAAAGGGTACATATGATGAATAAAATAATCTAGGTTTTTTTCAAAATGTCAGAATAAGAAATAAATAATTTATTGTTACTGTATTTGTATTGGATTCAGAATACATTTGTTTGAAGTAACTTCAAAAGTAGCACTGCCCAAAGGGTACTGCTAGCTTTAGCAGACATGGGAAGTCTGAGGTATGAGAGGGCTTGAGACTGTAGCATGTGGGGTTGGCATATAGAACACTGGTTATTATAGCTTGGCTAATCATTCTGATTCCTCCATTCCTTTCAGAAATGTGTTAGTGACCAAAGTCATCAAGAGAAAGCCAGCTGCACTTTTCCTAGAATAGCATCGCTCTTTTTCTGGCATGACCAGCTAAAGCCTAGGGCACAAATTTAACCGCTGACTGGCCCTAAATCCAGAACTTACACATTGTGATATAATCTCAAAATCTCCTTCTGACATTTTCTCCGCTCTTCATATTTTAGACAGAGGCCTCTTTGCCTATCAGTCTCCTCCTGGCCCACATAAACCCTTCACCTTGAGCGACCTTGTTTTTTACTTGGAAAATCTGCCTGTGAAAGGATGGGGATGGGGGACAGACAGTAGTGTAGGCCATGTTTAGCTGTTATTGGTGGATGGTTATTCCGTGGTCCATTCCTGCTCTTTTCATATTTCCTCTGTTGGGAACACACTCTTTCAAATCCACACTTCAGGGCCCAGTCTTACTTCCAGTAAAGTCAATAGATTTCCTAACACCTTCGATGAGTGCAGGATCAGACCTTAGGCTACGTCTACATTGTGCTCTCTTGCACAAGAACATATCACCGTGCCTCATTTGCATACTTAATGAGCCACCATTTTTGCGCAAGGGACTTTTACGCAAGAAGGGTACAGTGTACAGTGCTCCTTCTTGCACAAAAACCCCCTCTTGCACAAAAATGGTGGCTCATTAAGTATGCAAATGAGGCATGGCGATATTCATCACCGTGCCTTATTTACATATGTTCTTGTGCAAGAGAGCACAATGTAGACGTAGCCTTAGAGTGTGTCTACATTTGAGCTGACAGGTGTGATTTCCACCTATTAGGGACAGACCTGCAGTGGCTAAGCCACTAATAAGGCACATCTATACAGCAGGGCAAAACTCAAATTAAGCTAGGCGACCTCAACTACATCAATTGTGTAGAGCACTCTTCCTCCAACTTCCCTTACTCCTCCTAAAATGAGGGTTACAGGAGTCAGAGTAAGAAGTCCTCCAGCTTGCCATTATTTCAAAGTAAAGGCTTGCAGTGTAGATGCACTCTTTGTTATTTCAGAATAACATTATTCCAAAATACCACTGTTGTGTAGACCTACCCATAGGATTGATAAGATCATGCTAGCTGTCCAAGTCCATACCCTCCATGCTCTTGGGCCCCTCATTAGATTACATTTCTTCATGTTCTGTTTGCTGATTGTATATTTTGCTTCTGAAATGATTCACTATGAGGAAAAAGTGTTATGCAGAATTTGTCAGTGGCAGTCTCCTGAGTTCAGTTTTCAACACCCACTCTGTCTGACTCATACTTCCTGGCTGAGACACCTTCTAAGTTGGAATCATCCCCACAAACAGTCTACTCACTCACTTCCACGCTGGCTCATGAGCTTTCTTTTGCTCTGAGTCACTCTGTGTTCTTTGCTATTTTTCACATCAGTGGAGCTGACTGAAGTTAGGATAACATCTCTTAGGATAACACCTTTAATAAACATGGAAAAAACGCATTAGCAAATTCTGATGAATTTCTTTTGTTGATGCTCATCTTTTAAAATATCTAAAAATAGCCACCCCCAATCCCACAGCACACCTATATTTATTACAGTACGAGGAGTCAAGTATTCAAATATATTTTGAAAATGGGACTATTAATATCTAATCCTCCTTACGTGGGTATGCAAAACAGGTGTCACACTGATGAAAAAATAAATATAAATTAGATATTGGTTTCAATTTTTTTTCGTTTTATTTTGGCTTATATTTAACAAAGGTAGTTTATACATATAGGCTGCGTCTAAACTGGCATGATTTTGTGCAAAAGTGGCCGCTTTTGCGCAAAAACTTGCCAGCTGTCTACACTGGCTGCTTGAATTTGTGCAAGAGCACTGACTTTGTAATGTACAAAATCAGTGCTTCTTGCGCAAATACTTTCACGCTCCCGCTTGGGAAAAAGCCCTCTTGCACAAGAATACTTGCTCAAGAGGGCCAGTGTAGACAGGGAAGAACTGTTTTGCGCAAAAAAGCCCCGATGGCTAAAATGGTGATTGGGGCTTTCTTGCAAAAATTGCGTCTAGACTGGCCACGTATGCTTTTGCGCAAAAGCATTTTTTGCGCAAAAGCATCCGTGGCAATCTAGACAAGCATTTGCAGAAATACTTTTAACGGAAAAACTGTTCCGTTAAAAGTATTTCCGCAAAATCATACCAGTCTAGATGCAGACATATTGTGGATTTGTATGTGTACTTACATAAACACAAACACACACACTTAGACACAGATATTATTATTATTAACTTAGTGCTATAGGTGTTCATGGACAAAGCACAGCACGGAGTTTTCACTCAGAGGTCTAATCCCACCTTAGGAGCTTGGGAATTGCTATCCCTGTTTCTGCAAACATGCGACTCCTGTTAAAGGTGATGATACATTTCAGGATCAAATCCAATTTTATACTATAGAACTGATTTGCAATTTCTTCTTGAAAGAGATAGGCCTGATAAGAGAGATTCTGATCTGCCATGTACACTGTAAGAAATTTAAAATGTGCTCCTCTCTTGCCCTAACATTTAAAACTTTCTGTTAAAACTTTAAAAATAATGTTGAGACAGGATGGTGGTAATATACCAGTAAAACCTTTAGTACACAGCAAGGTAAGGATTTCTGTGCCTTGTCCTTGGCTTAATTTGTGTACATCAGTTTTGCTAGCTCTGCATGAATCTTGTGAGATTTGTTTTTTTTTTTTTCTCTTCAAGACCCATTTCCTGGAGTTATGGCATTATGTGGTGATTTCAGTTTTAATTAAAAAAAAATGCTTCTAATTCTGTTGCTTGTAGTGATAATGAAGATATGCAAACAGGGCTGGCTCTAGGCACCACCAAAGCAAGTGCGTGCTTGAGACGGCAAATTTCCAGGGGCGGCGTTCCTGGCTGCACGGCTCCTGCAGAGGCGGTGGTGGGTCTGCTCCTGGCGGTGCACCTGGTAGGAGCCGCCTGGCCTCCTGCTCCGCTTCACCAGGAACCTGTGGGGCATCTTGCTGCGTGGGGGGCAGTGACGTGGGACAGGCACAGGGCGGTAGCCCCCCAGCAGCGCTGAGTGTCGCAGCGCTGCCTGCTCGAGGTGCCTTTATACCTAAAGCGCCTATTGTTTGCCCTGGTGTCATCCTGCCTGCACTTGGGGCGGCTAATGAGGAGTTGGAGACGCCGCTGGCTGGGGGAGGGGGAGGGGGAGGAGGAGGATGGGCTGGGAAGAGAAGGAGCCTTGATGTGTGGGCGAGGGCCACAGAGCCCTGGCTGGAGCCCCCATGGGTTGCTCCAAACCTCCCCCCGCTAGGGACAGAGGCTATGAGCTGGCACCAGGCGCCCAACTGAGGCCATGCCCGTGCTGCCTCTGCCCCTGACCGTGCCTCTTGGCGCTCCCTGCCAGGGGACTGGAATGACACCAGCCAATATACCGGCCAATGACAGGGAAACCCCTTCTCTATGGCTAAACCAGCTTAGCTCCCTGCCCAGCCCTGCTGTGGGCTGCCCAGGTCTCTGACGGCTTCCAAACATTACCTAGACCAGAGACCCTGGGAAATCCAGTCAGGCTTTCAGTGATGCTTAGGCTACTGTGTCCAAGACCCCCTTAGTAGTTACCTCAGAGATGCTTCTCGAGGGATGACCGTTCCTTAGAGCTAGGTGGGTCAGTTAAGTGGGTCCCTCTACAAGCCTTGGAGATTGATCTGAAGTGAATGAATCGCATGTGCTCATGTACTGACTGTAGCTGGTTCTTCAGTGTATCTATCTCACTATTTCCTCCCAGCCCGGAATCCCACCATCACTTGCTACCTCTTCTTCAAGAAGTTTTCCTCATGGACTAAGACAATTTAGATCTTCTCATAACAGTGGGTCAAATTCACATCCCCCATGTAAAGTCATCAAGTGAGGTGAATTTATTCCAACCCAATACATCAGGAAAAGGGGTGCACTCAATAGGAAATCCTCTGCTCCCAGCCTTGCAAAGTATCCTCCTCCCGAGAAGGTAGGTGAAATATATCAGTGTGGGAGACTGGGGTCATTTTCTCTTTAATTACCAGGTTATCCCATCGCATTGTCATGTCTCTACTCTAGATAGAGTTTGCTAAGATTCAGAGGTAACTGTGTCAGAGTGGATGTGGATAAGAAAGTGAGAAAGTATTTTTTGTATCTGCCTCCACCCTGGTTGAACTAGCTCTGATATAACACTCCCATCTCTGTATCCCTACTATCTGTTTCCTTTTCTTTCACTTCCTGCATCTGACAAGTGATTTGCAATGCAGGAGAGCTTATGCCACAATAAAATTGTTAGTCTTTAACTTAAAGACCAAATATTTCTCAATTATAGTTGATTGTACTCAAGATCTGAGCAAAACCAAGGAAATGTGAATAGTTTTACAATTTGTGAAAATTGATAAAAATGCAGAAGTGAAAATTTGTGAACACTTTCCAGAATTTATACCAGTGAACAAAACTACTGGGAAAGCCCTCGCAGATGTAATTCTACAGAGATTGGAACACCTTTAGAAAATATGTACGACGAAAGGTATGATTACGGCCAACAAAAAAGGGGTGTGTGTGACCAAACATTTTTTTTGCTTGGGGCGGCAAAAAACCTAAAGCCGGCCCTGTATGCAAACTAACAGCTCAGAAAATAAGAGGCAAAGAAAGGAACTATGAATTTATTATATAAAACCTTTGTGGGATTTTAAAGCCAATTTGATAATTCCTGGGGACTTGACTCAGGCTTTTTGAATGCTTGAGGTCAGCAATACAGATGCCACAAAAATTGAAGTTTAAAATATTCAATTTGTAAAAAAGATGCCAATAATGAAAGTTCTGTTGGTCTCAAGGGAGCAGTTTTGATTGTGGTAGTCACAGGCACCATCACAGCACTGTTTAATCTAGGAGCCAGAGAGGCTCCCAAGACATTTCACCTACAGTCTATATTGCTGCCTGTTGGAATCCTGCAAAAAAAAAAAAAAAAAAAAAAAGCGAACTTCTTCACTGCTTCCACAAGCAGGAGCAGCAGTAGGCAGGATTATGCCATAGAAGCAGCTTCCTGTGGATTTCAGGTGTCTGTATAATATTTATTTATTTTTTATGAGGCACCCTAAAAATTCAGAGCACATTTGCAACATGTCACTGAACATCTGTGTTCACTGCTTACTTTGGTTTTTAGCCATCACACAATTCAGCCATCTCTGCCTCTGAGGCTATGTCTAGACTGCATCCCTCTGTCAACAGAGGGATGCAAATCAAGCACATAGAAATTGCTAATGAAGTAGGGATTTAAATATCCTGTGCTTCATTAGCATAAACATGGCCGCCTCTTTTTTTCGAAATGGAGTTTTTTTGAAAAAAAGGCGGACTAGACACGGATCTGTAAAAAATAAAGCCTTTTTTGACAGATCCTGTATTCCTCAAAAATGAGGTTTACAGGATCTGTCGAAAAAGGCTTTATTCTCAACCGATCCGCCTCTAGACTGCCGGGGTTTTTTTTTCTGAAAAAACTCCATTTAAAAAAAAGCAAAACGCTAATTCAAACTAGTTTTTTAGTTTGGATGCGTTAGTTCGAATTAGCTTAGTTTGAATTAACGAATTAGAACTAAGTTAGTTTGAATTAGCGCTGTAGTATAGACATACCCTGACTGTTTTATTTGGTGTAAAACATCCCCATCTCTTTACCCATCGAGAAGTGGAAATGATGCTTTCTTTATGTCCCTTCCAGCTTGTGTATTCACATCTTAACTGACCAAGCACGTTACAACAAAACGGTCCTTTCTGTGAATATGAAAATGAATTAGAGCTGAGGGAAAATGATTGTAAGCTGTGACTGTACTGGAACTTACTACTTATTATGGAAGTGATATTTGTATATTTCATTTACATTCTCATACCCAAATTTTTTAATACTTCAGGAAATTGACCCTCACAAACTCCTCCTTTCTATAATTGTTTAGGAGAGATTACATACTACAATTCAAAGGGAATTTCTTCAGCAATGATTCCAGTTTTGAATTTGATAACATTAATGTTGCAGTCTTTTCATGATCTGCACCTTTGGTCATCACCAAAATGGAATCATATGAACACAGAATGCTTAGGAACCTTAACATTAACTGAAGTTACAAAGGAAGCCTGAAGCCCAGAAGGTGAATATCAAATGATTTTTGCATGTTTTGATTTCTGTGTAAGAAAGGGTATGTCTACACTACCCCGCTAGTTCGAACTAGCGGGGTAATGTATGCATACCGAACTTGCTAATGAAGCCCGTGGAACGAGGTGTACAGATAGATCGGAATGGCTACGTAGTTCGAACTATCTAGCCCGTGCCGCGTGTAGCCGCGCGGCACGGGGTTCGCACTAGCCGGCTTTTAAAAATGGCGGAGCCGGCTTTATGCTAATGAAGCCCGGGAAATTCAAATCCTGGGCTTCATTAGCAAGTTCGGTATGCATACATTACCCCGCTAGTTCGAACTAGCGGGGTAGTGTAGACATACCCACAAAGAGTTGAAAATTCATCTAGCTACATCACTTAGGTTCCTTGAAACAGACATTAAAATCTGGTCTTAAAGCTGTGGGGAAAAAAAGGTTAACCGATGAAGATTTATTATACAAACATTGAAAAATCAGTCCACAGCTCTGTGTAAATTAATTTTGAGTTAAGAAGCACAAGAGCACAGCTGAAAATCAGAGATGTTTTTCTTTATTTACTTCAGTGCCCCTTTGTGTTTAGAGCAGGGGGTTTTAAGGTATGCTATAAGGAGTTTTTAAGGTATGCCGATATGTTAAGGTACTGGAGATGTGAATGCAGGATTTAATTTTTATCTAGGTAAGTAGATGAGGAAAAGGCTATTATGACCTTTGTCCAAATACAGGAGTAGAGTCTCATTTGCCATCTAACTCATGGCAGTTTTGCCAGCTAAGAGCCTGAATCTGACCCTGTCTGTGCTTCCATGTCGGGGAGTAAAGGAGCTGTAAGGAACCTACTGAATTTCATATGGTGATGTCCCATTTTGTTGGCATCTGGGTAGGAAGGACTGCAGGTCTCTGTGGGTCTGATACTCCTCATTCAGAGCAGACCTGTAGGTTCCACCTAAATCCCTGCCAGGTATAAGTCTGGAGCAGATCACTCTTTCCTCCAAGCCATGACCAGACTATGAACAGCTAGAAGCCGAGCTGAGAAAAAGCCATTTCAATCGTTTGATTTCTAAGGGTATGTCTACACTACAGCGCTAATTTGAACTAAGCTAATTCGAACTAACGCATCCAGACTAAAAAACTAGTTCGAATTAGCGTTTTGCTAATTTGAACTAGCATGTCCACACAGAGTGGACCCTGAACCGGGGTTAAGGATGGCCGGAAGCAGTGCCGGCAGGGCAGCAGATGAGGACTTAGAGTGTGGAGCTGTTGCCTCAGGCTAGCCGAGGGCTGTGCTTAAAGGGACCCGACCTCCACCCCGGACAGACAGTTCTCAGGGATTCCCCGCTTGCAAAGCAGTCCTGGCTTGGATTGCCCAGAGTACCCACATTGGGCACATCACAGCACTCGGCCATCAGACCGGCTGCACTTGCCGCAGGCTGCCATCTGGGAGAGGGGGCAATTGGGGGCTGCAGGAGAGCTTCCACCCCAGAAGCCCGCAGAGCCAGCCCAGTCCTCCCCATAGGGGGCTCGTACCCCATTCCTCCCTCACCTCCTTCCACTTACCCCTCCCTAGCCCCCCTTCCTGATGTACAAAAAAAGGACAATTGTGTTCAAAAATGGAATCTGTCTTTATTGAACAAAACTGGGGGAGACTGGGAAAAGGAGGTGGGAGAGGGGAAGAGAGAGGGTGGGAGAGGGGAAGGCAACTACAATGATGAGGGGTTTGGAACAAGTCCCATATGAAGAGAGACTAAAGAGTCTGGGACTTTTCATCTTAGAAAAGAGGAGATGGAGGGGGGATATGACAGAGGTCTATAAAAGCACGAGTGGGGTGGAGAGGGTGCATACAGAAAAGTTCTTCATTAGTTCCCATAATAGAAGGACTAGAGGACACCAAAGGAAAGGAATGGGTAGCAGGCTTCAAACTAACCACAGAAAGTTCTTCTTCACAAAGCAAATAGTCAACCTGTGGAACTCCTTGCTGCAGGAGGCTGTGAAGGCTACAACTAGAACAGAGTTTAAAGAGAAGTGAGATCAATTCATGGAGGTTGGGTCCATGGAGTGGTATTAGCCAGGGGGTAGGAGTGGTGTCCCTGCCCAAGGTTTGTGGAAGGCTGGAAAGGGATGGCACGAGACAAATGGCTTGGTCACTGTCTTTGGTCCATCCCCTCCAGGGTCCTTAGGGTTGGCCGCTGTCGGCAGACAGGCTACTGGGGTAGATGGACCTTTGGTCTGACCCAGTACGGCCATTCTAAGCTCAGGGCTCAGGGTCGGGGGGCTCAGTGAACCACCTTGATTTTCATGCCAACCTGCTCCTGGGGGGCCAGGCTGGCAGCTCTCCTGCCCTAGACGGCCGCTTTCCTATTCCTAGTGCAGAGGTCGTGGACGAGGGCCACCATGTCTGCACTGGACCAGGCAGGTGCCCGCCTCTTGCGGTCCTGGGCAAGCTCCCGGGAGCTGCCAGCCTGGTCCTGGGAAGAGGGGGAGGGCTGGGGGGCATCGGGTGGCTGGCTCGAGCCGTGCCAGGTGCAGGGTCTGCTGGCTGGGTGCTGGCAGGCTTGCACCTGGCACGGGCATCGTAGCTAGCCTGTGCCCCTTTAAGGGGCCCAGGGCCGGGAGGGGGGCAATAGAGTCTCCCTGGCGTTGGCCAGAGTGGCCACCAGGGAAAGCTGGGGAGGGCTAGCCTCCCACTAGTTCGAATTAAGGGTCTACCCACCCCTTAATTCGAACTAGTAAGTTTGAACTAGGCTAGTCCTCGTACAATGAGGTTTACCTAGTTCGAACTAAGCGCTCCGCTAGTTCGAACTTAATTCGAACTAGCGGAGCGCTAGTTTTAGCGCCTATCAAAGTTAATTCGAACTAACGTCCGAATTACCCATGATTTTAAATAATAAACAAAATCTGGGTTTATTTAGACATCTCAGCCCAATTAAGAATAATGAAAGCAGCTCTTTTATATCTATCAATGAAATTAAATATAAAAAGGGGTATTTAAAGAGTTGATAATAGAATTAAATATACCTATAATTTGACTGAATTCAGGGAGCATGAAGGTGTTGCACAGCAAGACCACTGGCATTTCTGTTTCGTGTTCAGCTCATTTCAGGACTTATTGTAAATGGGTTTCCTTCATGTTTCATTTACTTTAAAGAAATATGTATTTTTGGAAGAAAAGACTAATTATCATTCTTAACTTTCCTGGAGCAGACATTCCTTTTTTGATGTGGGCTGTGCACTGCTTCAGCGGATTTGTCCCTTCTCATTCACAGCTCGCTCTCTCTATAAAATTGTTTCCTGCTGGGCGACAGAATGACGTCATTGTCATCTCACGGCAGAATGATGTCATCATCATCTTACGAGAGATGGTATGATCATGCATCTAATGAGAGATGGTATGATCATGCTCTCACGGCAGGATGACATCATCGCACTCTCACAAGAGAATGACATCATCATGCTCGCACGCTTTCTGGCTGGGAAAGCTGCCAGAGAAAGGGAGGTTGGCAAGTATAGCAAGCATGGGGTGCAGCCCGCTCGTATACATTTGTTTAAACCATTTTTCTGGCCCATGCCTCCCTCCTCTGACACAAGTCTTGATTGCTGAAGTGACTACTTCAACTACACTTTCAGTTTCTCTGGAAAGGAACTGGCATTGTTCACAAAACTTCAATTAAATGGCTAATTGTGACAAGCAGCGTGGGTTAAGTCAGGATCTAACCTCAAATTCCACTGTCTTTAAAAACATTGATGCTTAAGGAATACTGTTGATAGCTCAGACAATGCCTGACAGTCAAGGACTCCTAGCGTCTATCCTGAGTTTGGTCACTGATTTACTCCATGAACTTAAGAAAATCATTTGGCTTCTCATGGACTTTCTATACCCATCTGTAAACTAGTTTTAATTCTTATGTTAGAGGTACAGTATGAATGCATTAATGTTTCCAAGGTGCTTTTGAGTGCTTTGAGTAAAATTTGTTCTATAAGTGCAAAAGAGTATTGCAAAATGTTGTTTAACTAAAGTTAATCTATCAGTTTTTATCAGACATTTGATATAAACTGCTTACTATGTCCCTTAAACTCACCTATGGTATGTCTACACTACCACCCTAGTTTGAACTAGGGTGGTAATGTAGGCAACCGGAGTTGCAAATGAAGCTTCATTTGCATATTGCCGGGCGTCGCCATTTTTAAATGTCCGCTAGTGTGGACTCCATGCCCCGCGGCTACACGCGGCACGGACTAGGTAGTTCGGATTAGGCTTCCTATTCCGAACTACCGTTACTCCTCATGGTTACTGTTACTCCTTCTAGTTCGAACTAGGGTGGTAGTGTAGACATACCCCTAGAGAGATATGCCTGGGTGGGAGAGGGAGAAGGCTCCTTCAGGTGTGTCTGCATGGGGAGGTTAGTTGAAAGCTTTGAAATGCATGGCTGGCAACTTGCAGTGTGTAAATCATACCAGCAGTGAGCACACCAACCCCTGCTCAGTTTTCAATTCACATCACGTGCTGACGACTTCGCTTTGAACTGAGAGCATAGTGTACCTCAGGGTACCTGTGCTCCTCTGCTGCTGAGCAGAGTGCCTCCTTGGCTTGTCTTGCTGTGAATTGTGGGAAAGCCAGGTGGGTTCAACATAGAACAAATCTTTTTGTTTCTGCCGTCTTTGCCCCATACTTTGTTTCAGGCTGGGAGAGTAAGGATTAAGGATTAAGGATTTGCTCATTTAAGGATTGCTCATGACCAACAATGCTCCATGTCATTTTGGAAACAAGTCTGAATATGGTAGAGGCTGCTTGAGCTAAATTACGGCAGAGCTGTAGGCAACTGGCTATAAGGTGGGTTCATAACTGAATAGAGAACCATTCTCAGAGAGTATCTATTAACGGTTCACAATCCTGCTGGAAGGGCATAACAAGTGGGATTTCATAGGGGGGCTGTTTTGGGACTGGTTCTGTTTAATATCATCATCAATGATTTAGATGATGGCATAGAGTTATTATTAAGTTTGAAGATGATACCAAGCTGGGAGGAATTGCAAGTGCTTAGGAGGTAGCGTCATAATTCAAAATGATCTGGACACACTGGAGAAATAGTCTGAGGTAAACAGGATGAAGTTTAATGAGAACAAATGCAAAGTGCTCCACTTAGGAAGTGACTGTCTAGGAAGGAATATTGTGGAAAGGGATCTAGAGATCATAGTGGACCACAAACTAAATATGAGTCAACAGTGTAACACCATTGCAAAAAAAAAAAAAAAAGCAAACATGAAGCAAACATGATTCTGGGATTCATTAACAGGAGTGTTGTAAGCAAGTCACAAGAAGTCATTCTTCTGCTCTACTCTGCGCTGATTAGGCCTCAGCTGGAGTTCTGGGCACCATATTTCAAGAAAGATGTGGAGAAATTGGAAAAGGTCAAGAGAAGACCCACAAAAATGATTAAAGGTCTGGAAAACATGACCTATGAGGGAAGAGGGTGGTTAAAAACTGGAAGAAATTGTCAAGGGAGGTTGTGGAATTTCCATGACTGGAGATATTTAATAGCAAGTTGGATAGACACCTGTCAGGTGTGGTTTAAATGGTGCTTGGTCCTGCCGTGAGGGCAGGGACTGGATTTGATGATTTCTTGAGGTCCCTTTCAGTTTTAGTGTTCTATGATTCTATTATTCTCCCATCACACCACTTAGCAGATGATGTGAGAACAAGAGGAGATTCTGTGGCAGCAGTGGCAGCCTCTCTGGCAGCAGGAAGTTTAAAGTGGTGGCAGGAGGACAAAAGTGGAAGATTAGGAGGACGCTGAGCTGTTGGCGCAAGAGGATGAGTTCCTGGATCACCTACACAGCATTCAGCCCTGTTTCTGGATCTGGAAAACCATTGCTCATTGGTGAGAGGGGATCATATTGCAGGCCTGGGATGACCATCGGTGGCAAGAGAACTTCAGGATTGAGTGAGCTGCTTTTCCTGAGATCTGTGCAGAGTTCACTGACAGCATGCTGTGCCCTGTATCAGTGGAGAAATTGGCTGCTGTTGCCATTTAGAAGCTGGCCATCCCCGAATGTTACTGGTCTGTAGTTTTCCAGTTCACCATGGGAAGATCAGTTTTGGGGCCCATTCTGATACAGGCGTATTGTGCCATTGGTAAACTGCTGTCTAACCAGATTAGGAAGTTAGATGATTCTCAGGAGAGTATCGATGGCCTCGCACACTTGGGGGTTTCAAAGTGTCACTGTCGGCGGCAATCCCTCCAGGTCAGGGATAATGCTCTTTCACAGGCTGAGCTCAGGCTCCTTGGCAGACAGTGTGGGTGGTGCTGGAAGTCAGGTTTGAGCTGTAATTGCTGCACAACAGTCCTGTGTCCTTTCTTTTCTGGTGTTTAAATGCAACCAGGGCAAGATGATTTTCCTCACAAGTGGATGTTTCCTCCCTGGCAATTCTTTGCCAGTTATCCCAGGCTTGGGCGATTGCCTCCCAGCATGTGGTGGTGACGCCTCATCTCTTGATGTTTATCTTGAGAATGTGTTTCAAGTGATTCCTTTGGCCTCCCTGTTTGCTTTCTCCTTTGGTGAGTTGGCTGTACAGCAACCACTTTGGTAAGCTTGTGTCTGACTTGGGCACACAGCATTCGCTCCACCTTGGCTAGTGCTTAGATTATCAGATGCTCACTGCTGCACATGTTGGGCTCTGTTGGGCACTGCAGATGCTGGGCACGACACTGACATTCGTGTGGTGATCCTCTCGCTTGAGGTTGAGGATCTTCTGAAGTGTGGGCGCAGGTGTTTCAGGTTTTTCAGAGGTTTTCCATGGGTCTCTCATATCTCACAGATGTAGAGGAGGGTTGGGATTACCATCACTGTATAAACTAAAAGTCTATTGTGTGTTCTGATGTCATCATTTTTAAACATCTGGCAAGACAGTTTATCAAAAGCAAAGCTGGGGCTCAGCAGATTCGGTGCAGAATCTCAACATCTGTCTGCCCTCTGCCAAAGTGTATTTGGGGCAATTAATGGAATGCATGTTCCTACCCTATTGTTCACCCTCTTCCCCCCAACCAGGGTGCAAAGTTTATGAATAGAAAGGGTTATTTCTCTACAATGCTCCAAAGACTGGTGGACCACTACAGCCAGCTTACAGATGCAAATGCACAGGGCTCTAGAAGCATTTATGAGAGTAGTGTTTTTGAGAACTTGTTTCTGTTTGAATTAATGGAGAAAAACTGTGTGTCCTAGGAGCATTATGGGTGAAGATTGGTTCAATTATGCTTGGAGATCTGGCTTCTTCCCTGATATCCTAGCTAATAAAGCCACACACAGGATGCTTTGGGAGAAGGAAGGAACATTTTGACTGCTGCTTGAGTATTGCAGAATGGTAGTTATGTGATCATTTGCCTTTTTGAAAGAGAGATAGCAGTGAGGTAGGAGAAAAAATGAGCCAACCATTACAACTATGTGTTGTGTTTTACACAGTATCTGTGACGGTGTGGAAAAGCCTTGTTGGTGTGTGAGAGGCTGAGGGGTAGAGGCTTGTTTGGAGGTTTCAGCTCCCACAGGAGTGCGACCAGGGATGTTCAGGTTTTAAGTCACATACCCGAACATATTTCATTTATTTTATGCAAAATATGTTTACCCCACCTTTCTATTTAAAATAATTGAGGAGGCTTACAATTGTTAAAACCACAATACATGTATACATGTATAAAAGAATAAAATACCAGGCCCTGAAGGGGGGGACATAAAACCTGCTAAGACACCTCAGGAGGAGGGACACATACACACACTCAAATACCAATGAAAGCACAAGTTAAAAGGGTGGCTTTAGCCTGGCACTGAAACAATGCCAGCGCTGGCACCAGGCAAATGGAGGAGGGACACACACACAGACACACTCAAACACCAATGAAAGCCTGAGTAAAAAGGGTGGCTCTAGCCTGGCGCTGAAACAATGCCAGCGTTGACACCAGGTGAATGTTGTGGGGGAGGGAGTTCCATAGCCTGAGAGCAAAAGCTTAGAAGTCCCTGATCTGTGTAGATGTCAGCTGTATCTCCATCAGTGGAAGAACACAGAGCAGAGACGCCCCAGCCGACCTTGATCCCTGGACAGGTTCATATCAGAGAAGCCCGTCCCTCAAATACTCCAGTCCCAACCTGTTTAGGGATAAAGGTAAACTCATATAAACCTGCGGAGGGGGTGTTGTGATGCAGACAGCAAGAGCCCTGGGGTATTGAGTGTGGGAGACTAAAGATTAATGGTCCCCATGTGTTTTTGTCAAAACCCAATGAATTATTTCTGCTTTTATTTAAACGATTCTGTTAAATGCAACACTGACCCATAATGGGTATATTGTAAATGGTTTTGTTATGAAACCACAATAAAAACCCAAAAGAAGTTTTAATGAAAGCAATGGAAAAGTAGTGTCTTTGTATCTGGAAATGCATTTAACAAAACAGGTATAAGTAACCGACCATACACACAACTGCTAATTCCTGACAGTGCCAGCAAAACTCCAAAATGCAATAATAGCAACATTCCAAATACAACAATAAGTGACAAGGGAGATGCATGGGGAGGTGTTTAAGGTCTACTTCTGCCCTGCCTCTGGCTTTTCTCAGCCTCATGGGTTCTGGGTTTGAGTGGCTTGTCCCCATTGCAAGGGGACTCCCGGGACCCATACTTTGTGACCCTGGTGGGGGTGTCCATACCCTTCCTCCAAGACCAGATCTTGCTTTGCCTGGTCCTAATTTGTCCCCTCTTGCACCTTCCATTGCACCCATTCCCCGAAGCCTCCTCCCCTCCCAAGGGTCTTGGGGATGACCGGGGGGCCTGGCATGGGGCGGCAGCAGGGTTGGGCCCCCACATGCTGACCACAGTGGCAGGAGCCAGGGGGAAGTGGAGTGACAGAGTAGCCTCCACTCTGCAATCATCTCGCAGACCAGCCTGGTTGTTCCGCTTCACCACAGCCGTGACTGGGCTTACCTGGGAAACAGAGGCAGAATGGAGCAAGCTGCTGCCGTACTCCATTGCCCCATGGCTCCTGCCTGCACAGTGAGTGCAGGGGAGTCCAACCTCTGCTACCAGCCATGCCTGCCCAGCACCCTGTGGGCTAACCTGAGTATGGGGTATTGTCCTATCCCTAGGACAGTCCCCCCAAAGTGCAGCCTCCACACATCCCCAAGCCACAGGGACTTGCCAGCAGTGGTGCCGGACTAGCAGCCGGAAGCTGCTCTAGCCCTGCTGCACTGCCTGCCAGTGATGATGGTGCAAGCCCCAGGGGCATTCACATCACACAGCAGGGCAGGCAGGGCCAGGGGCTGTGCGAGAGTGCGTGTGCGCAGAGGTCTCTGCCCCCCTGGGGTACTGCCGGGGTGGGGAAGGGGAAGGTGCCTGCTGGCCTGCTAGGAAGATTTGAGGACTGGCACTGGCCCAACAGTAAAATGAATTTGAGACCCCTGATCTAAGAGAAGAATGGGGGTGCAATTCTAGGGAGGTGGAGCTTAGGATTTACTGGGAATCCTGATAGCCAGCATTTTTCAGGGACATGGCTGGGTCCCAAATTACAGGACTGCGGTGGTTGCTGGCCTAGCAGGCACACGTTTTGCAGGAGGGCGTTCTGTCTCCTGACAGTGTCCATGATTGCCGATACGTCTCTCTTTTTTCCATGCTCTCCTTTGCCAGGGAAATGCTGCCCTAGGCCACAGCCACACTTCCCAGGGTTGATGTGCTGTTGTCCTCAACCACTGCCATGATCTCTTGGGAGAGCTGCATTTCACTCTCCTTGTGGGTCCTCATGTACAGCATCCACTTTCCAGCCAGCAGGGTTTCCTCTGAGACTCTGCCATGAGGTCCACAGAGTCTCCCTTTTTCTCTCCTTCAGGTTGGCCAGTATTTCAGCAGTGCCTAGGGCCCTGTCCTTGATGGTCTGGCTGTTGCAGGTGCTGTGGCTGTGGGAGTAGATGGCGGGGGGAGTTACTTATTTTTTGTTCCTATTATAGACAGGCCATGAGATCTTTGTTTACTATGTGTAATGTGGCCTTTCCTCCCTGAAACGCCTCCGATTCCTTGGGGCAAGTGATCTGTGTGTATGGCGCTTGCTGGGTGCGTTAGGATTTCAGTCATCCCCCCAACTGACTGTCCTCTGTCAGTGACATGACACGACACTGGTAGGAGGGGCTACAAGCAGAGAGCAGTCCTCTCAGAAGTCTACATGAATGGAAGAAACTTAGAAACTATATTGAGGGGTATGGGTGTGGCTATTCCTTATAAAGTGACAAACAAAATCAAGCTATTTCACAGTCTAAATTTCTGCTATATCGTTCCTGTAAGTATGGAGAAAGTCCTGAAAAAAAAAAAAGAGACCTGCAGTGATTGTCAATTACAATGTATGTTATGGAGCATTTGTATTTTAGTGGGGAACCATATGGCTTGTGCCATGTCCAGGCTTGCAAAGTGCTCTTGTATTTCATGTGAACTGTTAAAACTAACCCCACTACCTCCTGCAGGTACAGTCTCAATGAACTGTAGAGTTTTGCAAGTCAAATACATTTGTTTTTGCCGTGGGTGTGTGGCACAGACTACGACTGCACCATGCTGGTGAGTGACACCAGGGAAGTTCCTAGGTTTCATCTGCCAACAAAAATAAACTGTAAACAAAGGAAATAACATACTAAGTTCTGTCCAGGTGATCTGACAGGACAGGCTTTAGGGTCTATTGTAGCAAGGCAGGGCTGGAACTGGCTTTCCAGCTGGCCACTGGCAAGGTCCCGAGACACAAAAAATCCTATTTCCTGGCCAGCTCTTCTCTGGTATCTGCTCTCTGCTTCTCCATCCCTGCTCATCCTCCACTAAATCTTGCTGGTCATTGCTGGAGGTTGAGAGAGTCCAGACAGTTGGCTTCGAATGGAGTCTCTGATGGGTTGAGTTGTAATTTGTTTAGAATCCCATCCAGTTCTTCAGAATGTGGATGGGTCATATGTCCCCCAACAGAAATAAAGAATAAAAGTAAACAATGTACTTCTCCTTAATTGCTTGTTTTGTACCCTGTATTTGTCAGTGTGCTGTGACCCCTCCTTTGCAGTGCTCTTAGCTTCCTGAACCCAAGCATCTCCACTAAGGGCAGTGAGATTCAGGATTTCAGGGAACCTCTAGGCATTGCGAAAGGTGTGTGGTGGGAGTGTAGCCCCATAGTAACGATACACTAGGATACAGGAACAAAGCGGTAAAATCTGGCTTGACACTTTTTAAAGAGGGGAAGGGTCCTCCTGGAAGCTTGATACCAGGCAGGGAAGGCACACAAGTCAGCAGTCAGTAATGGTCAGCCTGCAAAGGAAAGCATTGTTTGTGTCAGTATGCAAAATACGGTGCACAATGATTACATGAATGAACAAAAGGTTGAACTCTATCAGCTGAAGCAAATGTAGTCCACTTGGCAAGCAGACTCCAGCAGAGTGTGAATTGAAGCATTTCCAAACTGAGTTAACTTGATTTGATCTGGTTTAAAACCCCCATGTGGTCAAGCCCTTAATGTAGTTTGTCTGTAGTAAAGATTGTAGTTTGTACTAAAGACTGACTGGGGATTTTGTCTTTCAACAGAAACGTTTATTATTATTGTAAATGATAATAATTTGATTCTATTGTGTCAGGAAATTCCACCCCAGATCCTGACTCCAGAGCAAAGCATTATGAATACATAAAGCTGTGTGAATAACTAATTTTTCAGTTTGCTGGCAATTCCAAAAAGAAACAAAAAATATTTCACATTAACTTAAAAAAAAAAGCTTTTTCAAAATTGATTTGTTGAAAAACAGATTGTTCCAGGTCAAACTAAGTGTTACATTTGGCCTAGAATGAAATACTTAGTTTCGATTTAGAGATTTATTTTAATTGGCATTTCAAAACAGGAAGTTCTTTCAAATTAAAAAAAACTTGAAATATTTTTATCTGAAAACATCAAAACAAAATGCTTAAACTTGTCTTGCTTTTTGTTGTTGGTTTTTCAATGCAAATAATTGCACAGGACATGATTTTTTAAAAAAATGTTCACCCTTCTCTGTTTTGTAATATGCAATCTCTGCTTCAGAGATATAAATCTGACTTCCCATTCACTTGTCACATAAGGTCTGTGACATTTGAACAATACAGGCAGTCCCCGAGTTACGCAGATCCGACTTATGTCACCTGGTCCCCTCCTCCGGGGCGAGAAAAGCTGCTCCCCGTCTCCCTGGTCTGCTGGGGGAGCCAGCAGACCAGGGAGATGCTGAGCAAAGCCGCGGAGGACCCGGGCCAGACCGCGGCGCTGATCTGGAAGCACCGCGGTCCGGCCCGGGTCCTCCACCGCTTTGCTCCGTGTCTCCCTGGTCTGCTGGGGGGGAGGGGGGGGGGAACGCAGCTAGTCACTGCCGGTTGGTCCCGCAGCACCGCTCCTTGGCGCTACTGGACCAACCCGGCAGCACCCCAGCTGCTCTGCCCCAGGCGTCCCCAAGTCAGCCGCTGCTGAAACTGACCAGCAGCTGACTACAGGAAGCCCGAGGCAGAGTTGCTCTGCCCCGGGCTTCCTGGAATCAGCTGCTGATCAGTTTTAGCAGCAGCTGACTTGGGGACGCCTGGGGTTCTTAAGTTGAATCTGTATGTAAGTCAGAACTGGTGTCCAGATTCAGCCGCTGTTGAAACTGATCACTTTCAGCAGCGGCTGAATCTGGATGCTGGTTCCGACTTACATACAGATTCAATTTAAGAACAAACCTACAGTCCCTATCTTGTACGTAACCTGGGGACTGCCTGTAATTACACTAGTAACACTATTGTCCTGGCCAGTTTCGGTCTGGATAATTACTTTCTGCCCACCAATGTTGCAGTTTCAGATGGATGCATGTATTCCGTTAGTCCTAAATTACTGTGTAGTGTTGCTGTGTACCATAGTTGTGTTCCATCCAAGTCATGGTTTCACCAGAGAGTGAAATAATTTCTGGATATGAAATACTTGTAAGATGATGTGGAACCTTTCAGAAAGAAAGACGGGTTATAAATATTTATTTTGTTTTCTTTTATAAATGTGTATTACTGCTGAGGCTGTCTAAAAAGTAGAATCTGATTTTTATCTCATGCTTTTTTATATTTATTATAACCCATATTATTCTCAGGTGTTAGAGTGAAAGAAGCACAGGAGACATTTGATATGGATTTTAAGCAGGCTGCAACTTTGTTATACAGATTTATACAGATATCTGGGACTACCTGGAAGATAAAATGTCCAGTGCAGGTCTATCCATGGTGCTTTGAAACACTACCCTGGTCTCCACCAGCCTGCTCTGATTTCCATCAAGATTCCCAGCCAACCCAGGGACTTGGACCTTACCATCCACCACCCTCCTAGAAGGCATAAGATGGGCAATGAGAATGGAGGAGGGGTTGACTCCCTGTCATACTAATCACAGGCATCCCAAACTCCCTTACCCTGTTCCATTCCTTTTTCTAACACCTCCTTTCAAGTCCTTTACCAGGCTATTTGTCTGTACCCTGGATGCTTTCCCTATGAAATACCTCCACTGAACAGCCACCACTGGGAGGCATCAGCAATTTGCTTTGCTGCCTTCTCCCAACTGAAGCCAGCTCCCAGACATCTCCCTAGTCTCTTTCCTATAGTGACCCTGACAAGTGAATGGTTCTTCTGGGACAAAGCACTCACTGTTCCATGTGAGAACAACAGGGGCACTATCTAGAGCATTGTCCTTAACCCAGGAACAGCAAAAACCACCCTCCCTGGTGAGATATAAAGGTGACCCATATCTGGAGCCTTGACATCACTCATTAACAGAAAACAAAACAAACCACTTGTGTGCCTAGAACAAAATCCTCCCTTCCCAGACCACATTGTATTCCCAGGTCCCAAAGAGCCTGCATACCCTCAGGTTCACTGCTGGGCCCTGGTGCAAGCTCCTGCAATCTGTCATACCAGAAATGACACAAGGCTTCTGCCATGCCATTATCCATGCCCAGCATGTGTTTAAAAGAAAAGCAGATGTCGAGAGATAAACATTATAAAACAAATGCCCTTACCAGCTTCAGAATCCTGTGTGAGCTGGACATTTGGCGACTGAGAGCTTGTGCCATTGCTATGTTGTCACACCAGCACACCCTCTTAAAAATGGGGCAACATCATGTCACACACAACCCTGTTTTGTGTCCAAGAGAAGCTTCACTTGCTAAAACACACCCCTTGTGTACTATTAGCACCCTACCTCTGCCTGCTTCTGAGTCAGGGGTGTGACCCTAACCCCCTCCCTGATCGCCCTCCTTGTGCCTGGATTCATACTACCTCCTGGTCCTACCTCTGCTGCTCACGGCGGCTGTTGGCTTTGCTTGCTGCCTGTAACAAAAAGGCTACCCCCACCCAGTGCTTTATACCCTTACACCTTTCTGACCCCCACATTCTAGAGGAGGTGGGTTGGCCAGTGCTGCAAACTGTGTGCTGTGCGCCTCCTGGCATCAGTCTCTGACCTTGCCGCCAGCCATATGGCAGAGCCATCCTTCTGCGGTAAGCCCAGACAGCCCTCCCCCATTTCAGGCAATTGCCCTGGGACCTGGCGATTCTAAGGGGCTCAAGGTTCCTGGCTGTGCCTACTGCTACTGCAGCAACAGTGGTGGCCGGAGTCTCGGGCCCTTTATAGTTGCTGCAAGAGCACCATGCAGCATGCTGCAGTGCCCCATGTCGTGTGCTCTGGGCAGCTCTGAGGGCCGATGCAGAGGGAATGGATGAAAGTCTGGGTGGTGCTAGGGGATGGCTGCTATAGCCCCTCTCCTTCCGCCTGAGGCCCTGCCCATTCCGGGCCCATGGAGTTGGACTCCCATCCAACATTGCCCCGGGGCTCCTCTGCCCCAGTTCATTGTGGTGCAGTCAGTGCACAAGGAAATGGGGAGCCAGTTGCACAGAGCAATTTGTTACAGCACCCACAACTGTGTGACACTTTGCAAAGAACACATAAAGCAGGTCTATATCCTACTAGCCAAAGACCTAATCTAATGCCTCGTGAAGTCAATAGAAAGATTCCCACTGACTTCAATGACCTCATCAGATCCTAAATCCCCAGTCCCTACTCTGTTGAACAAAAACGTGCAGGAACAGGCTTTAAACAATTTAGCAAATAAGTAAGGAGACAATATAACATTGACCTGTCAGGGGAGGGATTAGGAAGGACATAAATGACAGATGTGATTAGGCAGATACCCCATTTAGATGTATGTACTCAAGCATTTCCAAACTGGGTTAACTTGATTTGATTTGGTTTAAAATCCACATGTAGAAAAGCCCTTTGGTTTGAGGGACCTCAGGAAAGACATCAATTTCATCCCCTGGTTATGTCTGTAAAATGTGAATCCTGCCCGCATATAGTGACTGATACAAACATGGACCATTTTAGCAATGTGGGTTCTAGTATTGCGTAGCAGTATCAATACTATTCACAAGCCCAAACTCTGGTTAGGAATTGAACTACATCCTGCTGGCCCATAGGGTCATTCCTAAAAAATGATTACCCTTGTAGTGTTGACATTCTTGTGACTACCACCAGCAGTTTACACATTCAGAAATGCCTCCGCAGTATGCGCGCCTGGTATTCAACATATCAAGAGACTCATTAAAAGAGCAACTTGCCTGTTAACAAAATGTTGTTAGATTCACATTAGATTGTGATAGATGAGGGTGAAGTCAGTGAAAGACACTCTCTCCAGTTGGTGAATAGATTACTTGGTTCAATTATTTTATCTAACAATGACATTTGTACTGTAAAAGTCAGCAGAAAAAAATCAATGAGTTTTAAAGGACAAAATTCAGTGGTAGATACAGACCACTGAATTGAAGAACATGCTTTAAGAAGCAGATATTTTGCTATTAGTACATTTGCCAAGAAGATTCTATTAGCTTTTGGATTAGCCTTCAGTTTTCCATTAAAATGAAAGAAATGTCTCTGATGCAGTATATTGAGATAAAATCAAGTTATCTTGACTTTGAAAACAGACTTAATGAAACTACAAGTCAAATGCACAGCCAATTCTAATACTGTTTTTGTATAAATGATGTTTTTTGTAATATTCCAAGTGGGGAGCCTTTATTCACTTTCTTGAATACAGAATGGATTGGTAACAATTAAAATGTATTACTGTTATGCAGGTGTCTCATGGCCTATGACGAGACACCATCATGGCCTATGGCCTAAGACGAGAACTAGGATACGTCATCCATGGTCAACTGACCGACGGAGGCCAACATATAACAACATGGCCTATGTGAAAAAAAATAGTGATTACAATCTGTTTTCTGCTGGACCAGTTTCTGTCCCAAAACTCATCATTAATATCAGCAAAAACCTCATCTACTGGGGCATGTCTAGATGAAGATTTGGAACATTTCAGTAAAGCAACAATCCTTACCAGTATAGTACAGACAAGTCAGTGTGCCTCTAACACATGATAACTTGGATGAGTGAGAGCCTACAACACCTTTAATGTGTTATCTAATGTTTTCCAAATTCTAATCTAGGCAGACCTTGGTTGGTCTGCAGTTGGAATTAGTCTTTTACCCTAAGGGAATTTTCCTGAAGAGGTTTGAGGCCCATTCTTGGGATTAGTTTAGCCCAGTCTTGCTGAGATTTTGCTTCTTTTTGGTTTCCTCTGAAGGTAAATGGAGCTTTATTTTCCATTGTTGTTAATCTGGTACCTTTCACTTGCATTAAATTCAGTTAAAAAGCATCACAGCCGGCAGTCTCTGCCTAAGACAGCCTGAGGACTGGAACAGCTGAGACTTTTCAGGTCAAGAATGAGGCACATTAGCAGAGCTGTCTTACAGGGAGCTGCTGGTCTTTACTATTTCTGGCTTTTGACAATGCTGATGTCCCTACTGTTCTAGCTGGTCTGATAGATTGCGACAGCAACAATTCTTTTCATATATTATCTACTATTATTTGCATCTAGCACATGTCTTATGGCATAAATATGAGCCAGAAAAGCATTTAGTTGTAATTTACTTGTACTGAAAATTATTTAAAAGATAATATTTAGTTCTGACCCATCTTAAAACTGTTAAAATATGAATGCCTGCCAACAGGGCCAGCCATAGGGAAAACAGCGCCCTGGGCAAACTTGTATGTTGGCACCCCTACCCCCCTACCCCAGGCATGGTGCCTCCCATTTCCCTAGGCTTCCCCACCCTGGATCCCCATCCTATACCCTCTTTGCCATTAACTCCTGCCTCACCTGCACCCTAACTCCTGCACCCTAACTCCTACACTGTGCCCTTAACCCCAACATTTTGTCACTTTCACCCCAACCTCAGCACTTCCCTCCCACCTGCACCCTGAGCTCCAGACCTGCGTTGCCAGTATGCCTATCACACTGACTCCCTGCCATGTCACCCAACACCTTGTGCCAGTGGTTCACACACTTTTTGGCCCATGGCTCACCTGGCTCAATGCAAACCTTTCCATGGACTGCTGGTTGCTAATGGAAACTTGCCATTAATTACATAATTACACCCAAGCCATTTTGCTAGTGCTGCAGCTAGGGAGAATGGAAAGGAAAGCAAGAAAGGAAATAGTAATCTAAACTGTCTGAGGGTATGTCTACACTACCCCGCTAGTTCGAACTAGCGGGGTAATGTATGCATACCGAACTTGCTCAATGAAGCCCGGGATTTGAATTTCCCGGGCTTCATTAGCATAAAGCCGCGCCGCCATTTTTAAAAGCCGGCTAGTGCGAACCCCGTGCCGTGTACACGCGGCACAGGCTAGATGGTTCGAACTAGCTAGCTATTCCGAACTATCTGTACACCTCATTCCACGAGGCGTACAGATAGTTTGGAATAGCTAGCTAGTTCGAACTATCTAGCCTGTGCCGCGTGTACGCGGCACGGGGTTCGCACTAGCCGGCTTTTAAAAATGGCGGCACCGGCTTTATGCTAATGAAGCCCGGGAAATTCAAATCCCGGGCTTCATTAGCAAGTTCGGTATGCATACATTACCCCGCTAGTTCGAACTAGCGGGGTAGTGTAGACATACCCAAAGAGACTAAGAGCTTTAACGTCCTCATGTTAGTTTATCAAACTTCATTTTAAATAAAGTAAAATATTAATTTATGTCCAACCCAAAAAGGTTCCCATGTTTTCATTATTTATAGCAGGGGAAGGGAACCTTTTTTGGTTCGGTGGGGAGGGAGGGGGAGCCACTGACCCACAGAAAAATCAGCTGGGGACCACACAAGTGATGACCTACACGCCTGTAGGAAACAGGAAGAAAAATGGCTGGCCAGCAGAAAAAAAGGAGCTGAAAGGGAGGGACAGGTCATAGCCCTCCCCTCTGCCCCTGGCTGCAGCACCATGGGCCTAGGCAGATCGCCCAACCTAAGGCTGACCCTGCCTGTCAATTTTTAAATATCCTTAGTATAAGCACTACAAGTATATTCTTTACATTAAAGATATTTATAGCTTAGAAGAAAATTACATGTTTTATGTACTTTGGCTCTCTCTCTGTCTGGTTTGCTATCTGGCCAGCAGGAGTAAAGTAACAGACAGGAGCCTCAAAGCTATTTTATGATGATGATGATGTGTCTTTATGGAATGCTTGTTCACTATAGATGATACAGCTAAAGTAGTTTTCTGACATAAATGAAGCTGCTGGGGCACTAATCAGGAAGTAAACAAAATAAAGGTATTTTCAAATCAAATGTCAACTGTGGAGGGAAAGATTTTACAAATTGCACAGAAGAATAATCACTATAGTAGGGCAGGACTTTATTTTCAGTATGCAGAGAGAGCATTTTTCCAACAAATGAAAAATTTTTTAAAAAGGGAATGATTAGCAAATGACTTTACAGTACTGTGATGGATAAGAGGAGTGCTGACCAGCACCCGGTGACTAAGGGGTTAAACTCAGGTAGCTAGCAGGGGGTCAGAAGAACCAATAGGATACAGTGCTGATATCTGAATTGTATAAGATACCTTGCCTGGTTTTTTTGTGTGGGGAAGTTAAGCCAAGAGTTGAGATACAGAATGATTTAAACCCAGGCAGGACTACCCTATCTCCAAGGACTTGGGTGCATGGAAGTGGACTTAACCAGGAAAGGATAGTGAGTAAATGAAGGAAAAAGGTGTATTTAGTCACAATCAGGACATTTTTCTTTGTTTGGGTTGTGTGGTTAAACTTCTCCATGGGAATCTATGCCTTTCCTCCCGCATTCACTATCTATGTGTTGTTCCCAGAGATTTTCTCTGTTTTATTTGTTTTACTTAGTTGCGCTGTACACCTAGCAATCAAGTATGCTTTATCAAGTATATCTTTTGTTTGTTAATAAAAATCACATTTTTAAGGTGATGATTTGATTGTTGTGTCCTAGAAAGTAACAGGGAGTGTGTGTGTCCCTGCCTTGACGGAGTGCTCAGCTACCAGATATGGCAGCTTGTTTCTCTCTTCTTTTTTTCAAGCTCTTTTGTGGCAAAAGAGCTTGAGGTACCCCCGGGTAAGGAATTCAAATGTTCCCTCCTGTTTTTTAGGGTTAAATGATGGTGGCAGCTTTTTGGGGGGTTTTCTCGGAGCCGGTGCATAGAATCCTAGAATCCTAGGGCTGGATTCAGGAGGTCATCGAGTCCAGCCCCCTGCCCAAAGCAGGACCAATCTCAACTAAACCAACCCAGCCAGGACTTTGTCAAGCCGAGACTTAAAAACCTCTAGGGCTGGAGATTCCACCACCTCCCTAGGTAACCCATTCCAGTGCTTCACCACTCTCCTAGTGAAATAGTTTTTCCTAATATCCAGCAGAGACCTCCCGCACTGTAACCTGAGACCATTGCTCCTTGTTCTGCCATCCGTCACTACTGAGAACAGCCTTTCTCCATCCTCTTTGGAACCTCCCTTCAGGAAGTTGAAGGCTGCTATCAAATCACCCCTCACTCTTCTCTCCTGAAGACTAAATAAGTCTAAATCCCTCAGCCTCTCCTTATGGACATGTGCTCCAGCCCTCTAATCATTTTGGTTGCCCTCCTCTGGACCCTCTCCAATGCGTCCACATCCTTTCTATAGCGGGGGGCCCAGAACTGGATTCAGTACTCCAGATGTGGCCTCACCAGTGCTAAATCTCTAGATCTGCTGGCAATGCTCCTCTTAATGCAACCTAATATTCCATTCGCCTTCTTGGCTACAAGGGCACACTGTTGACTCATATCCAGCTTCTCATCCCCTGTAAACTCCTGGTCCTTTTCTGCCAAATTGCTACTTAGCCAGTTAGTCCCCAGCCTGTAACAATGCTCGGAATTCTTCTGTCCCAAATGCAGGACTCTGCACTTGTCCTTACTGAACTTCAGATTTCTTTTGGGCCAATCCTCTAATCTGTCTAACCCTATTTCTGCCCTCTAATATATGTGCCTCTCCCCCAGCTTAGTGTCATCCACAAACTTGCTGAGGGTGCAATCCATCTCCTCATCTAGGTCATTAATAAAGATGTTGAACATAACTGGTCCTAGAACCGATCTTTGGGGCATTCTGCTAGAAACCAACCACCAACCTGACATTGAGCCGTTGGTCAATCCCCGTTGGGCCGAACAATCTAGCCAGGTTTCTATCCACCTTATAGTCCATTTATACAATCCATACTTCCTTAACTTGCTAGAAAGAATATTGTGAGAGACCCATCAAAAGCTTTGCTAACGTCAAGGTATATCACATCCACTGACTACCCCATGTCCACAGAGCCAGTTACCTCATCATAGAAGCTAATCAGATTGGTCAGGCACGACTTGCCCTTGGTGAATCTGTGCTGACTATTCCTGATTACTTTCCTCTCTTCCAAGTGCTTCAAAATGGATTCCTTGAGGATCCCCTCTATTATTTTTCCAGGCACTGAGGTAAGGCGTCAGTGGTCTGTAGTTCCCTGGATCGTCCTTCTTCCCTTTTTTAAAGATAGGCCTTTTTCCAATCCGGGACCTCTCCTGATCTCCATGAGTTTTCAAAGATAATGGCCAAAGGTTCTGCAATGATGTTTGCCAACTCCCTCAGTACCCTTGGATGCATTCAATCTAGACCCATGGATTGTGTATGTCTAGCTTTTCTAAACAGTTCTTAACCAGTTCTTTCTTTACCAAGGGCTGCCCACCTTCTTCCCATACTTCATTGCTTAATGCATTCGTCTGGGAGCTGATCTTGTCTGGGAAGACAGAGACAAAGAAAGCATTGAGTACTTCAGCTTTTCCTACACCATCTATCACTAGGTTACTTCCCTCAGACAGCATCTGTGACTGGGGAGTTTTTTTGTAAGCAGAGCCTATAAAGGCAAGGTATTTAACGTCTTTGCGAACCCTCATCATCTGAACTCTGAGTGCCAGAGTGAGGAACAGCCTTGACGAGTAGTGATGACTTTACCTTTGAAGGTATGCAGAGTTTTGGTTTAACAAGTTGTCAAAAAAATAAGGAGAACGTGGCATGTCTCCTTTCCCCCCTACTTTTACATAATCCATAGATTCTTCTTTATGGTCTAATTTAAACTATTCTCCTTTCAGATAATTCCTTCACTTAAATAGCTTTGGAGCATCTTGTGTTTTGGGATTAGTGAAGAAATTTAGAGAGATTTGGGTTGTGAGGAAAGGTACATGTGGTGCAACTTGTGTCCACACCTATTAGACTTATCTGCACCTCATTTCCAACCTTTCCTTTCCCCCCCAATACTCTGCCACATATTTCCATTAAGAGAGATGAATATCTTTTCTGGCACTTTTTTCTTGCTGGTTTTTGACTAGCTCTCTAGACTTCACTTTGTCGGTGGTAAAATCTGTTTCTTCTTTGGAGCCTACTAACCCCTGAGATACATACCATTTGTGAAAGAGACTGCTCAGGCGAATGATCAAAAGAGGGTGGGCTCTTCACTATTTTAAAAGAATCTTATATACAACTGGTTCATTTTTAGATTTAAATTAAAATTCAAGCTGTTTCCTATTTTCCTTGAATTTATTTTCCCAGCTCTGCTTGAGAATGTATTTGCAAAATGTTCTTTTATTCTCACAGCTGTTAGGGAGAATGAAATATACCTCCCAAAGCAACCATAATTGGTGGTATGGTCCCCTTCTGTCTACATCATAACAATTTGAATGCTAGCTTCCATTTACCTTTGAATCTCTGTTGTTTTCCACATAACTTACAACAGTTTCATTAACTGAAGAATTTTTCCAACAGTATTGATACCACTGCCAAGTCAAACTCTGAAAGTTAAAGTGTGGTTTTACCTTCTGTAATGCTAGGAACCAAGCTCTTGTGAAACTTTGCAATCCCAATTTATTAAGACATTTGCTACAAATAATCCAAGCCTGAGGCTAGTAATGACTTGTAGGCAGGTAACTTGGATATGGTTTAATCTCAGGAAACATTCTTTCAGGTTCAGTTCATGTAGAACTAACTCCCATTAAGTCAGTGGGAGTATTTCTATTGATTTGCATTGGATCAGGTCCTTAAAAAAGAGACTTTGGCACTATGACAAATTGAAGAGGTTTTTTTGTAATATAAACTGAAAGTTCAGCTCACACACACAATGTTTTTTGGCAGTAATTTTTTTCTATTCCCTTTGTTAGTAGTGTAATTTATGTTTGAATAAGAAGTTTCTCTCTCACAGCCAGAAATAGGTGTGAACAAGATCCTACATGGGATTTTGCATCCAGCTTGGAATGCAGAGTCTCTTAGGCTATGTCTAGACTGCATTGCTATGTCAGAATAGCGGAAATATCTTGAAATAGCAACGCCGCATCCAAGGAACAAGTCCGCTATTTCGGAAAAAAAATCGAAATAGTGGATGCACTATTTCACCATCCTGCAAACCTCGTTCTACGCGAAATAATGGATGGCTCAATAGAGCACTTTATTTCAAAATCTGGCACCGGGTAGACGTGGCAAATTATCCGGTGCCAAATTTTGAAATGAAGTGCTCTTTCGAGCCATCCCTTATTCCTCGTAAAACGGGGCTTTCAGGGATGCTGAAAGAGTGCGACCATTATTTCGATTTTTTTTCCGAAATAGCGGACACGTTCCTTGGATGCAGCATTGCTATTTCAGCATACTTCCTGTATTGCGACATAGCAATGCAGTCTAGACGCAGTCTAGACATAGCCTAAGAGACTCTGCATTCCTAACTGGATGCCAAATTTTGAATAGTCTCATTCGAAATTAAATCGAATTTTTTTTCCAATTTTATAGCGTTGTCTAGACATAGCCAGAGAGACAAAACTGCAGCAAGTTCAGATTTGGAGTTGTACTCTACAACTAGACTTGAGCAAATAATTCACAGTAGATAATTTGATTACTGTAATTTCTTCCTTTTCCATGTATGTTGAATTGTTCATAAACGGATCTTAAAATGCTGAAATGAATTCAGAATTATTTTCCAATTTCTTGTGTGATTGAAACTTGGTTAGTAGATGGATCATGCTCTATGAATTATCACAGCTTGTATGGCCTCATTTAGTGGTGCTAAAACAGTTTTTATAGTGGGAGTACTGAAGGCAGAAACCATGTATTTGTGTTGTTATTAGCACTTCAAGCCAGGGGGTGTGATAGCATCTCTAGCTCCAGCACCTGTGGTGTAATTACATAGGTCTGATCTCTGGGACAACTTGTATAACTGACCTGAACCTTTTGAATCATCAATTGCGAAATATACAGTTTCTTTCAATGAATAATTGAGAATTTAAGTTTCAAGTGTTGTTTATAGGTGTATTCTCAAATCCAAGAAGTTAAGAAGCTCTTTTTTCTTTACTAGGATTTAACTTCCATTTTTACTATTTTTTTCCTGTACAAATATCAAAACCAGTCTGGGAATCTTCTGAACCAGTCTCTCAGTACAATACATTTAAATCAAAATTCAGTCCAGCTGATCGAAGAGGATTGACTGTTTAACATTTTCACAGGTGTGAAACTGGCTAAACAAACTTCCTTTAAAATGTGGAAAAACAAGCAAAATATATTTACCCAGGCAAGGACATTTTATTTCAAGTTTTTACAATGCAGCCTAATAACTTTTTATTTTTTATTCTGTATTTTTACTGTAAAAAAGACTCTGGTATTTGGTAAAATAAGAATGAAGAGAGACTAGTTTACCGAGCTGAGTGTTATTTCTTCAACAGGCACAAAGAGCAAAAAATGCTGAAACTTAAGTTCTTGTAAAATGCTTTTAATGAGCTTGAGAAGCTAGATTTTAATAATCAGCCATTGGTATCATAACTGTGCTATCTTCCTTTTACTAAAAATTGCAATAGTTGTGAACATGACCTGATGCTTTCTTATTGAGTCCCTGGGCCAAAGACTTTTTAAAAAATCAATTGGGACCTATTTGTACCAAAATGCTTATATTAACAATTGTCTTATGTATAAAATAGATTACAGCATCACAGATATGTCTGTGTGTTTGACACATAAATATTGCTCTTAGCAATAGTTAAGGTTATTCCCCACTCTGGCACTCCAAATGCAGAAGAAGGGGACCTGCAAAGCTTTTAAATATAACTTGCCACTATAGGCACTGGTTACAAAAACTTCCCCCAGAACCACAGTACACAGATTTTGGGGGATCACTGCCACTCTCAAGTGATTTTTATCCCTAAAACTGGGAGTGAACACTTGAACCCACCCCTAGCATACTCCAAGCTCTGCTGCCACAAGAGAGCTTGAAAAAATAAAAGAGAAAAAAACAAGCTACAGTCTCTTGTAGTTGACCTCTCAGTCTGAGGCATGCACACAGACAAAGACAGAAAGACTTCCTGTATCTTCCAGGACACAAGAATCAAATCATCATCTTAAAAAAAGTTATTTTTTGTTACAAAACAAAAACTCTACTTTATAAAGCATACTTGGTTGCTAGATGTTACAGAGCAACTAAGGAAAACAAATTAAAAACACAGAGAAAATCTCTGGGAACAATGCTTAGATGGTAAATGGGGAGGGGAGGCATAGATTCATGCAGAGCAGTTCAAACCAATCCATGGAATTAAAAAAAAAACAACCCCTGATCATGACTAGATTCATTTTTAACCTTTATTTACTCATAATCCCTTTCTGGTTCAGTCCACTTCCATGACCCAAATCCATTGGAGGTATGGTAGTCCTGCCTGGTTTTAAATAACTCTGTGTTTTTCAACTGTTGGCTTAACTTCCCCACACAAAGAAACCAGGCAAGGTATCTTATACAATTCAAATTTCAGCACTGTATCCCATTGGTTCTTCTGGCCCCCTGAGAATACCATTGCTAGCTACCTGAGTTTAACCTCATAGTCACTGAGTGCTGGTCAGCACCCCTCGTGTCAATCATAGCAAGATATTTTGTATTGGCAGAACTTCAACTTATTTTAAGTAAAGCATCATAAAAGAAAAGTAGCATGGTTCTTTGGATTGTTTTGGATATGACGTAATAAGTGCTGTGCCACTCAGAGTGTCTGGACAAGTTTTCAGTGGTGCCAATGCAACTCAGTCTTTATTTGCAGTTTCTTTCCTCGCCCCTCAGTTTATTCTTGGACTTCACTGAATTTGTGGGCTGCCTAGAAAAGAAATGCCACCCACTTGTGATGCTAATTTTTGTAGAATTTTGTTTTATGTTTGTATTCAGAATATTATTTGCATGTTCTGTTAGGTTACTTAGGCTGGATTTTCAAAGGAGTCTAGGCACTGTGATACTCAGCATCACTATGCCCAACTTTTATGTACCCAGAAAACCTCTGGGATTCATACAGCCTGTGTTACATGCTTAGGCTCCCTATATAGGCTCCCTATAAAATGAATGTGAAGAAATAATGATGGGGAACAGTAATAATAAATTTAGGGGACCATTTCAATATCTAGATCTGATTATAAAACACAAGCTTACATGTATATATAATTTGTTGGATGAGGAAAGGAACATGGGCTTAAATAACAGAAAGAAACAAACTTGTGAATCTAAACCAAGTATTATATGCTCCCCAAATATCTCATGGTTTGACAAACTTGTATTCACACATCCTTAATGTTACATGTTGCGTTCCTGGCTATTAAAATTTGAAACATTTGCTTTTAGTATAAATGTAAATGTGAGTATTGTTATATAATGAAGACAGACATTATTTCTATAGCATGCCTGTATGCATGCACACATTGTTATACACACATAATGTATGTGTTCATGCAGACCTGCCATAGAAATAATGTGCGTTTTTGTTGCAGACTTGCACTACCCACATTCTGACATTTTTCATTCTTTCTATCTATCTATCTATCTATCTATCTATCTATCTATCTATCTATCTATCTATCTATCTATCTATCTATCTATCTATCTATCTATCTATCTTATCTGCAAAATGACATTTTATATGTAGGTGCATTGATAATGGTCCAAAAACAAGTGTTATTTGTTTTAAAGATGGAAAGCTAAATCCATAGCTGATGTAAATCAGTATAATTTGACAGTTAAGGATCTGATCCTGAACATGATAGAGTGCCAGTTTGTATATTGTTAAATAAGACTGAGCTTTCCTAGAATAGGTTTCATATTCTATCAACGAAAATTATTACTTGTTACCTTTTTGAAAATATTAAATTATATGAGTGCTCACAGTGCTCAAAATCCTCACCCTTTGGAAGTCAATGCAAATCTCCTGTTGAGATCAGTGGCACAGGATTGGGACCAATACAGTGGAATTGAAGCAGATTTAAAATAAGCAGGTTGACATTTTTGCATGCGTTCCTTTCTTTATGTTTAAGTTTATACTTCATGGGTTTCTTATAATAGTTTACTTAGGACCAAGAGGAGTCTTTTCATTTGATTTCAGCTTGAAAACCTTCTGGGGTACAAATCTGTGGTGTATTTCCTGTTAGTTTCTAAGTGAATGTTCGCATTGGAATTGATTTCTCTGTATAGTAAAAGACACTAAATGAATTTTGTTATTCAGCTAAGTCTTATGTTTGATTTGTATTACGTATTTACTCAGACTTGGCCTCACATATATAGGATACATGTGGCATTCTCTCCTAGGACCCAAGCTAATGATCCAAACAGAGGACCACATTCGGGCTACGTCTACACTGGCCCCTTTTCCGGAAAAGAGTGTCTACACTGGCCCCGATCCTCCGGAAAAAGCGCCCTTTTCCGGAGGATCGGGGCCAGTGTAGACGCTCTTTTCCGGCTTTTCTAAAAGCCGGAAAAAAGCGTCGGACATTTTTATTTAAATGCCGCGGGGGATATTTAAATCCCCCGCGGATTTCCCTATTACGATCTCTGAAATTAACATGCCCCTTCTGGAAAAGGGGCCAATGTAGACGAGCCCTCGGTGTTTAACCCTCGTCATGTTGTACATTACTTTAAGAAGAAAAGCTTCCAATGGTTAGATAATTAAGTCCGTAGCTGGAAAAGTAAGATTGGTTTTGTGACTTATCTGTCTGTTTCAGTATATTTCCAGGGTACAAATCCCTACTGCTTAAATTTTCAAAATGCCTACATCAGTGGTCCCCAACCTTTTAGGGCTGCTGCGTGCCTGGGGAGGGGCCGTGCATGTGCCTGGGGCCCGGGGCGCAAGAATGGCTTGGGCCGACCCTGGTCACCTGGCGGGCACCATGGCACCCACAGGCACTGTGTTGGGGACCACTGGCCTACATGATTTAGGAGTCTAGTTCCCATTTTCAAAAGTGTTTCAAGTGCGTAAATATCTTTAAAAATCTCCTCCCATGTGCCCAAGATAGCAAAGAGGCAATTAGTGAAAGAATTACAAAAATGCCCGAATTAAGTTTGAAAATGGGACTTAAACTTCAAAATCAAGTCTTTCTAAACTATTATCATTTATCATTAAAACCATGCTTACAGCGTGACAACTGATATTGTCAGCGTGACAACTGACAGAGGAATTAAACCTCTGTCCTGAGAATACCTAGACAGAGTCTTTATTTTACTTATGTGAGTAGTCCCATTTTGTTCAGCATAATTGCTTGTGTGCATAAATTTAACCCAGGAATAAAGTGTGTGTCATATAGAGGCCTTATCGGACAGGATGGGCCTCTAAAGGTGGCCCTTCTTGGTTAAACTTGAAGCATATTGAGCAATCCAGAAGAAGCTTACGCTATTGTTTCCTGTACTATACTGACTCAGTGAATAAATTGAAGCCTTGCATTACTAGTGCTATTTTCTCCTGGTTTTATTGGTCATTGAAAACTCTACACTTGGGTCAGGTGCCTCAGATTCACCACCTTTCACTGAGAGTGAATTGAATTTTGAGGAAAACTGGGCCTAGTCATAATTTTGGGAGGAAACCATTTAAGCCTCACTTAGTGGCCTCATAGTTGATTACAGCAAATAACTATTACTGTGTCAAAATATAGAGTTATAACTTGCAGAAGGGAATAATTAGTAGCGTATGGTGGCCTCTAAAAACAAGTAATGTTTTTCTGCAAATGTCTTTTGTAATATTCATAATTAAAAAACCAAACTGCGGTGAATTGTTTGGGGAATGTTAGATCTCTTAAACATTGTTTTTTAAGGTAGAACTGTTTCTACTTTAAGGTTTCCATGAGCCATCAGCAATCTAATGTGTAAGCTGGTTTGTTCCATAATCTGCCAAGTGGAAGAATTACTTTTGTAGACCTTCTGAGGCTGTGTGCTTTGGAACAGCTGAAAGGTGGTAGGTTTAGTTTTGTTTTTAGGAGATAGAGGTTGGCTGCTTCATGCCAAAGCCCTCCATACTAGAAAATAAAATGCCATTGCTTATTTCACATGTAACCAGTCACTCACCTATCCTCTGAGCTGGATATCTGAAGCCTTATGTGGAATCCTACAACAGCGAGGCGCACTTGGTGCTGGACAAAATGTGTGTGTGCACGCATGCACATTTAAGCTGTGTGAATTTAGACGGAGGGCTATTAAACTGTATTGTTTAAAATGTGGTCACCTTATACAACCTCATATGAAAAGCACTTCTTACAGGTTTTATTTCTTACATGGTTGTCAAAACACTTTGATTCTTTCTCTGATCATTCAGAAGATATATTTTAGGAGCTGTCTGCTAACTTCAAAAGTAGAAACTACCACTGTTACACAGAAAGAGAGCAGGAGACAGCTCAAAAAGCCGGTGTGTACTATTTGTAGCTGTCAAACAATGTGTATTTGTCTCTTCAGACTCCACTGCACTTAGTGGCTCTTATGTTGTATGCTGTCCCACAGACTGAAAATATTTCAGTAAATACAAATACAATAGAAACAGATTTATGAAATAGAGGTGGGCCTGAATTAAAACAGTAGAGTTAAACCTCCTCAAATTTTGTGGCAATTTAGATCTAAATCTATACTACATGTCTGGCCTCAGCCTATCTCGTAAGCCTATAAAATAGGCTCTCTTAGCTTAAATGGTACGCACAGGTGCCATGTCGGGAGGGTAAGAGAGGCAGCAGTCCTGCGCTCTGTAGGGTTGCCAGATGGTTGAAACAAAAATGCCAAACAGCCCCCCCCCCCCCAAAAAAAAAAAAACCACCGGGAAATTCTGTCAAAGGGGGAAAAAAATTGCTTCCCCTAGGTCTTTTGGCTGGGAGCCATTTTGTGTCAGCAGCCTTGCAGAACCAGGCACATGGTACCAAGTAAGCATGGGGGCTGGGGTTGGGGGACTGGGCTTGTTGGAAGTTTGGGGGGACTCGGGGGAGGGAGTGTTTGTAGGGTTGCCAGGTGCCCAGCATTTTCACCTTGTAGCCGGGGAAAAATTCAGAAAATACCGGACATCTCAGGTGTCCGGTATTCTCTGATTTTTTTTTTTACCGGACAGGCGATGAAAATACCAGACTGTCCGGTTGAATACCAGACACCTGGCAACCCTAGAGCTCTGGGACATGGCTTGCTTTTCATCCCATTCCCAAGACAGTAAGGGAGTGAGGGGAAAGTACTTGCATTCTGTCTATGCCTCTCATACCTGGCTGGTGAGCTCTCTTCACCTCCTCCCTACCCTCTTGAAAAGGCAGCCTTGCTGGTAGGATAGTTTAGCTCTTCAGCTAAACCAAAACTCTGCTTCTTCCAAGGTAACACAAGGACAAATGAACAAACATACAAATCTAAACCTTCATCCATTGTCTATTTCTCTGATTCTCGTCCTTCCTTGAGGGTCTGAATCAGTCTTCAGCTAGTCATTCTCTACTCCCTCATTAGTGAAGAGGGGCTCAGCTTCAAAGCAGGCATCAGGCCCAAACCTAAACTTTCCACTTCTCTCCCTTGAGGCTACTTTCATTGGCTCTCTTTCAGCTCTTCTTGCTTCTTTCCTGACAATGATTTGTGTCTGAGACTCAGCAAAACAATACCCAAACTTTAGGGTGCATTATGTGTAACTTTGGCCTTTGCCCAGGTAGTCCACCAGGTTTCCTCCTAATCCCCTCCCAAGCTCTTTGATTGGAGAAACTCACCACTGGACTTGCTTCTTCCTTAACTTAGTTTCCTTTTAGTCCTTTCACTGCTGAGTCTCACTTCCTCCCTTCTTTTCCAGCATACTTCTTGGCCTGTCTCTGGCTCCCAGGTGCAGCTCTGTGCAACCTGCCTTAATGTAGGAACATTGCAGTGCCTGTCCATGGACTGACAGTCCCTATTATGGGCCAGCCTGAAACAGTGGAGACATTTGTATCTAGATTCAGGCCTACTTCTAATAACAAATATTATAAGCTCTTCCAGATTCTCCCGATCTCTTCCAAGATTTTTGTGCCCCACAATGGTCTACATAGATGCTTAGTGCTGTGGTGATTTCAGTCATGTTGTCTTTTTGCTAAGTGCCTAGTAATTCCCTTCTAGAGTTTCAGCCTGATTTAGAAGCAGAGGTCAAACTGACCTTGATTATGTCTAAGAGCCGTCCTTGTTCTGTTGTACTGTTGGTGAAGTAATTGAATGGATTGCAGCATGAATACTAGGAAATGAATCATGCTTGTTAGTATTTTTCCCCATCATGCCAGCCTTAAAAAAGAAAATACTTTTGCAGAGTTTAAGCATACAGCTTTCCCTTCTCCTAGTTTGTCCCCAGAATGAACTTTGTGTTCTTGTTCTAATTGCTATGACGGGGCATTAAAACCCTAAAGTTGTAGCATATTGCAAAGATACTGAACTGCAATAAGTAGATTAGAAGCAGGACAGACCAACAAAGGGACATATGAAATGGAGTAAATTATATACTGAACCTTGTTGACAGATAGTATGGGGTTGCAATGAAAGAATAATCTTACCTGTATGGTGATGTCTATCTAGAGGTTCAGCCAGGGGTGTGTGCATGAATGCATATGTGCACATGAGCTATTCCCGGGGTGGCTTGAAGTGGAATTGGCCTTTTAAAAAGACAGTATTAAAGTAATTCAGTGTTGCAGACAGGATGAATCCCTGACTGTCTAAGGCAGATATTTTGCATTGGGTTCAGTCAGATTTTAGAGGAGGTGAGAAGGATAAAAAGGGATTGAATTAGTCTCTCTGTAGCTACCATCTGCTGCAAAAATATTAGCCTGTATCTGTAAGTTGGTAGGGGTATGGTATTTGGAGCCTGGATTGAGGAGCTGGATTGAGTAGTGGGAAAGCACTGAACCTGCACTGGGGTCACTTCAGGGGCGGAAGGGCAGGGATATTATTGCGTCAATAGATCTCTAACAAAATATATGAAAAAAAAAAACCCAAGCATAAGTATATTTGTCTGATCTGGACTTGTACACAGTTCCCATGGAACATGCTGCAATTGGTGTTTTATCTTTCGTTGTTTACTGAGTTTTTTATAATGATCAAACTTATCTTTATGGTCATGCACTTCAGGGTGGATAGTCTCTGATTTAATAATAAGTTACCATACACTTGTTGACTTCGGTGCAGAGAATTGATTTGTCTGGGCTGACAAATGGATGTTATGCTATAAACTTTCAAACCATTGTATAAAGTTGTGGCTGCACAATTCCCTTTAAAATCAGTGGAAATTGGGTGCTTAAATATACATAAACTATTATGAAAAGTTTGAGGTATCTGTCCTGCATCACCAGCAAAAGGAGTATCTCTGAGTATATGTTGGATTATAGGACAAGGGTAAAATAAACAGAGGGAGTAGGAGGAAGCTGCATATGCATTTGTATTGGATGCCAGAATGACAAGCATTGCATAAACACTTAGATGCAAATCATTATTACTTCATAGCATATCTTGTCCATGCACACAAGGTTTTTCTATATTAAGAGTTCCCTTGCAGGTTAAATAATGTGTAATAACAACTGTTAAGAGTACAATTAAAAAAATATTTTAGCCCTTTATTATTGTGACTCTCATTGCCTTTAAATGGAGTCGCTTAATTCATACTGGCGTGTTCCAAAAACTAACCCATATATTTGCAGTTAAGTAAGTTGCTCTTCTAATTGAATGTATAAATGAAACCTTAAGCAAAGGACATTAGGAGTGACCTCCCCTGAATGGTTTCCCAGTATTAAAGTTTTCTATAAGATTCTGCAGGGAATTTCTTTATTCCTTGAGTAGGATGCGATCATATGAACTGTGGGTACCCAGGGAACAACCCAAGAAATACACAACTGTTTGGTGAGTGTCACATCCTATATTTCTCTATACTGATTATAATGCTTTCAGTGATAGGATTTGCTATTTGTGATTCTGTCTACGTAAGAATGATTTTAGGTACAATCCACTTTAAATTGCCCAACAAGTTTTAGTTAATTAAGGTTTAGGCATTTAGACAATGGAAAATTGTTTGAAATGGTGCAATTTACTTGTTCTGCACATTTCAGGGAAACTAGTAAAGTAGGAAAGATGATGTTAAGACTGACAAATCTAAATTACAAGGGGAAATTAAATGCTTTGGGATTTCCTCCCTTATGTGAGAGAGAACTTCAACAACAAATAAAGTATTGAAACATTGTAAGGGCATTGATACATTTGCTGGAGATGCTCTCTCCACTGCTGAGAGGTTCTAGGAGTAGGGGATCTTTAAACACTGGAAAACTAAGAATAAACCTTGTTGATTGGCTTCACAGAAATGTGAATAAGGCCTTGATGCAGCTTTGTGCATGAATAGTCCCACTGACTTCACTGAGACTATTCATACAGTTAAAATTGTGCACATGCTTATGTGCCTGAATTGTTATCGAAGTGACGCTAAAATTTATACCCCAGCTTAGGATCTGGCTCTTCAAGTATATAAATGAGGGTACGTCTACACTATGAAATCAGGTTGAATTTACTGAGGTTGACTCTTAGTTGCAGGTGCATGTTTTCACTAAACATATGAGGTTGACGGCATATGAGGCATCCCAACAACCATGGCTAATAGGGTATGTCCTCACTACCAGTTTGAACTAGGGTGGTTAATGTAGGCAACCGAAGTTGCAAATGAATTTATTTAAATATCCCAGGCTTCATTTGCATCTTACCGGGTGCCGCGGCACGGAGTAGGTAGTTCAAATTAGGCTTTCTAATTCGAACTACCGTTACTCTTCGGGGAACAGAGTCCGAACTACCAGGGCTTTAAAAATGGCAGTGCCCGGTAAGATGCAAATGAAGCCCGGGATATTTAATCCCGGGCTTCATTTGCAACTTCGGTTGCCTACATTAACCACCCTAGTTCGAACTAGAGTGGTAGTGTAGACATACCCATACTGACTCTAACAGTGATGCACTGTAAGTAGCCAACCTACACTTCCTGATGCTCATTTGAACTCTGGGTTAGGCTCCCAATGCCTGATGGGACATGAAACTTGTCACAGATGGCATTGGGTACATGTCATCAGCCTCTCACAATGCACTTATCGCTTCCCTCCCGTCCTGCTTGAAAGCAATGGCACCATCCTTGTGTGCCCTTTTCCCCCTGGTTAGTCATACAAACATGGATCCCTCTCAGCTGCAAAGTGCTGTGGCAAGCATTGCAAACACCTTGCACATTATCTTGCAGTTTGCTCAGGACCTAACCAGGACCCACCTGTAAGAGGAAGAATGTGAGAGGGCCACACACAGGCAGATATGCAGAAACATACTGAATGGAGCAATTGGCATTTGCTGGCTGCAATCAGGCATGTTGACACACTGGAATGCCAGCTTTGGTCCTAGAAAACAAGCACCGGCTGGTGGGACCACATATGCACCTGCAGAGTAATGACCAATGGCTGCAAAACCTGTGCATGCATTTGACCACTTTCACAGAACTTTGTGGATTGCTTCCTCCCACCTGGAAGTGCAGCAAGACCAGAATGAGACCTGCTCTACCAGTTGAGAAATGAGTGGAGATAGCCCCATGAAAGTTTGCAATGTCAGATCTCTCCTGGTGAGTCAGGAATCAATTATAGTGGGTAAATCTACATTGGGGAGCGCTGTGATCCAAGACACCAGGGCAATCAATAGGGAAGGGTAGTGACTCCAGAGACTGCAGGACCTAGTGGATGGCTTTGTGATGATGGTGTTTCCTAGCTGTTGTGGGGCGATAGAGGGAACACATGTCCCTATCTTGGCACCAGGTCACTTGCATTTAACCATAATAGCATGATTATAAATGTGAACGCACCAGAGGAGTCCTCCCCACCATCAGGGTCCAGCAAAAAGAGGCCCTGGGAAGGGATTGGCACCAAAGTTAGAAAAAGGTCCTGGATGTGGGTGAGACTGGATCCTCTGCTTGCCTGCAGAGCATTCTCCTCCTCCTCTTCCTCATCGATAATGTTTTTTGCTTCCTCAGAGATAATGTTTTTTCATTTAGGAAGCATCCCTGGGTAGTTTTGGGACAATGCTTGGGTATCCTCCACCAGACTCCCAATCTCATGGAAGTGGCATGTCTGAGGCTCTGACCTGGAGTGACCATTTGCTTCCTTTGTCTTCTGATATACTTGCCTGAGCGCCTTTATTTTCACATGGCACTGTTGGGTGTGCCTTTTCCCAGCATGCCATGTGCATTTTTGGCATGGATATCAACATTTCTTCGGTGGCTTCAGAGTTCTGCCTGCACAGATTCTTCTCCCCGCACATCAGTCAGATCCGAGATCTCCTGCACACTCCACGCTGGAGCTTGTTTGTTGCCCTGGGCATTCACAGTCAGGTGTGCTGCCGGGCTTGCCATTTTGGCTAAGCAGGAAATAAAATTCAAAGGTCCCCAGGGCTTTTCCTGTGTACCTGAAAATGCAGCAGAGTTGAAAGTGTTGGTCATAGGGGTCACACTGGGACATTGTAGGACATCTGCTGGAGTCGAAGAATGTCAAAAAGAACAGTGCTGTATCTGCAGTACCCCAGATTTGACCCCAATTTACCCCATATGTCATGAGCTTAATGTCATGAGCTCTTGGATTTCTTATGGCATCATGGCAAAGGCAGGTCTTGATTTGAAGGAGGACAATGTAGGGAGCCTACAGGTCAGAATGGAGAGACTGTCCCATGCAGGAGTGGAAGTACCCCAGAAGATAGAGAGGTTTGCATGGGTGTATATATGTCAATATAATGGATGAGGCTGATATTTTTGGATTAAGAATACAAAGTAGGGGTGATACTGTAAGAAACTAGAGGAGACAGATTAGAGGAGCAGGACTGTGAAGGGCTTTGACAAGCTGGAACCTGATCTAGTGAAGCAGGGGGATAGGGGTGTCATGAGGCGAGGGGTCTGAATGATGTCAAGGAAGGTGATTTTATCAGCTGCATTTTGTATGGGCTGGATAGGATGGAAAGAAACAGCTCACAGTATCCAAGGTGGGCATTGTGGAAGGCCTAGAGAAGAACATTAGCTGTCTGGACAGTAAGAAAAGGACTGACCATAAAAGGTTATGGAGGGAGTCACAGCAATTTTTAGATGCAACCGAGATGTGCTAGGTCAGAGTGAGATGGAGGGAATGAGGCTGCCCTTTTTATGGAGGTTACATATGGAGACTAGCACTAGTCTCTGTTTGTGGCAACCAGGGCTGGCTGCAGTCAGGGGCTGCCCTGGCAGCAGCCCCTAACCATGGCCAGCCCTGTCCACCATGAACAGAGGCTGCTCCAGCACCGGTCCCTGTTGTGGGAGTCTGGGCCGACACAAACAGGCAGTGGTGGCCCATCCATAGGCGCGAACCAGGCAGTTGCCTAGGGTGCCAAATTAAACAGCCATCGAGGGGTTTGGAGGCGGGGGTGCCGATCGCACACCAATCGCACGTTTCGCCTAGGGCGCCAATTGCCAGCAGCTCGTCTAGGGCCGCTCCTGCAGAACAGGTGCTGCTTAACAGTAGCAGCCCCCGTCTTTGGGGAGGGTCCCAACTCCCCGCTGGGACCCTGTGGACAGGGGCTGCTGCTGGAGCAGCCTCTGCCCATGGTGAGCCTTGACCTGCCACAGACAAAGCTGCTTTGCAGTAGCCTCCTCTATCCCCCCTGCTGCCTCTGATAGAGGCAGTTAGCACCATGGAGACAATATTGGGAAGAAGCAGCTGTTAAGCTGGCTCCCCCCAGCACTGGCTACTGTTCCCACCCCCTCTTGATGCCTCTCAGAAATGGGGGGAGTAAGTAGTCAATCCTCCACTCAACTACCCAATAAGCTTATGCTTATCAGGTAGTTGACTAGTTGACTACTCACTAAGGGTATGTCTACACTACAAAGTCTACACTACAGCTGTTAGTTCAAATTAACTTTCATAGGCGCTACACATACAAACCGCTAGTTCAAACTTAATTCGAACTAGCGGAGAGCTTAATTCGAACTAGGTAAACCTCATTCTACGAGGACTAACGCCTAGTTCGAATTAAGTAGTTCAAATTAAGGGATGTGTAGCCACTTAATTCGAACTAGTGGGAGGCTAGCCCTCCCCAGCTTGCCCTGGTGGCCACTCTGGGCCAAGCCAGGGAAACTCTTCTGCCCCCATCTCAGCCATGGAGCCCTTAAAGGGCACGGTGCCTTTGCCAGGTGCAAGCCTGCCAGCAAGCAGACCCTGCACCTGGCACGGCATGAGCCAGCCACCCGCTGCCACCCAGCCCTGGCCTCTTCCCAGGACCATCTCCCAAGAGCCTGCCCGGGGCCGCAAGAGGCGGGCACCCGCCTGGTCTAGTGCGGAGATCGTGCACCTCATCCAGGTTTTGGGGGAGGCCTCTAACGTCCACAATCTCCGCACAAGGCACAGGAAAGTGGCTGTCTAGGGCAGGATAGCTGCCAGCCTGGCCACCAAAGGCCACATGCGAACCCAGGAGCAGGTTTGCATGAAAATCAAGTTGGTTCAGTGAGAGTCCCGACTCTGAGCCCTGAGCTTAGAACGTAAGAACTGCTGTACTGGGTCAGACCAAAGGTCCATCTAGCCCAGTAGTCTGTCTGCCAACAGCAGCCAACACCAGCTACCCCGGAGGGGATGGACCGAAGACAATGAACAAGCCATTTGTCTCCTGCCATCCATCTCCAGCCTTCCACAAACAGAGACCAGGGACACCATTCCTACCCCCTGGCTAATAGCACTCCATGGACTCAACCTCCATGACTTTATCTCACTTCTCTTTAAACTCTGTTATAGTTCTAGCCTTCACAGACTCCTGTGGCAAGGAGTTCCACAGGTTGACTATTTGCTTTGTGAAGAAGAACTTTCTTTTATTAGTTTGAAGCCTGCTACCCATTAATTTCATCTGGTGTCCTCTAGTCCTTATATTATGGAAACTAATGAAGAACTTCTCTTTATTCACTCTCTCCACACCACTCATGATTTTATAGACCTCTATCATATCCCCCCTCAGTCTCCTCTTTTCCAAGCTGAAAAGTCCCAGTCTCTTTAGCTTCTCTTCATATGGGACCCGTTCCAAATCCCTAATGATTTTAGTTGCCCTTTTCTGAATCCTTTCCAAGGCCAAAACATATTTTTTTGAGGTGAGGAGACCACACCTGTACACAGTACACAGTACTGAAGATATGGCGTACCATAATTTTATACGTCCCCTCCTCCTTCTTCCCCTGGCTTCCCCCTTCCAGCTCCCTCCTCCCTCCTCCTAACTCTAACCCTCACCACTCCCACCCTCTCTCTTCCCCTCTCCCACCTCCTTTTCCCAGTCTCCCCAGAAGTTAATCCCCCCCCCCCCAGTTTTGTTAAATAAAGAGAGTTTCTATTTTTGAACACGTGTCCTTTATTTTTTACATCAGGAAGGGGGGCTAGGGAGGGGCAAGTGGAAGGAGGTGAGGGAGGAATGGGTCCCGAGCCCCTGATGGGGAGGACTGGGGTGGCTCTGCGGGCTCCTCGGGGTGGAAGCTTTCCTGCAGGGCCTCCTGGATCCTGACAGTGCCCGAATTGACCCCCCCCCCCCCCCCGGATGGCAGCCTGTGGCAAGTGCAACCGGGCTGATGGCCGAATGCTGTGATGTGCCGAGTGTGGGCACTCCAGGACTGTTTTGCTGTCCCTCATCGAGTTAGACAAGCGAGCGGGGAACCCCTGAGAACTGTCTGTCCGGGGAGGGGGTCGGGTCCCTTTAAGCACAGCCCTCGGCTAGCCTGAGACAGCAGCTCCACGCTCTAAGTCCTAACCTGATGCCCTGCTGGCACTGGTTCCGGCCAGCCTTAACTTCGGTTCAGGGGCCACTCAATGTGGACATGCTAGTTTGAATTAGTTTTTAGGTCTAGATTCACTAGTTCGAATTAGCTTAGTTCAAATTAACTAATCCGAATTAAGTTAGTTCGAATTAGTGCTGTATTGTAGACATGCCCTAACATCCCTGTATACATCCCTCTATATAGCTCCTACAGTGTTCCTTGCCTCCATAAAAATTGGATCCCATATTAACACCTACTGTTTGAAAGAATATATAGGACTACAAAACTGTCTCTACAGTTATCACTGATCTATAGGCTATGAAGGAAAGCAGCAAAGCTGGGATTGAAATTTTAGAATGCAGTTCAAATATTTGACACCTTAGTCTATCTACGGAGTCTATAACCTTAGTCTATCTACTACTAAATAAATAGACAATTGGATCTTTTTTTCATCTGGATGATAAGATCTGAAATGAAATAATCATATTTCACTTCTAACTGAATTATATTGCTACTTCAGAGAGGTAGAATTAATTTTGAATACTTATGTCTTTCTAAACTAGAAATCACTATAATCAAAATGAAAACACTTGACAGTGAATTTGAATTTCACATCTTCTGTTTCTTGGTTTAAAAGACATCTTCAGTTTACTGAAGAAAGATTGTTCTCATCCCCATAAGAAATTAATGCAATTTATTCACTAAAAATGTGTAGCCTGCATTGTGCAACTTTTCAAAACGGAGATTAGACTTCAGTATATGCCTGTGTACTCTAAATTAGAACAAGACTCCTGAGAATGATTTGTTGCTCAAAGTGCTTTCTGTGGAATTTCAAGGCTTTTGATACATTAAATGAACCATATGACTGTGCACTGTAAGGAAAGGAAAGTTTTTAGCAAGATTATTGATTTTTTTTTTAAAGAAGACACAAGGGATAAAATCATCTATCCTTTTAAAGTCTAGCATGAGGCATTTAACTGAGATCCCTTCTACCCATCTTAACTAGCTATCCAAGAAGATGTAAAAGGTCATCTCTGGTTTGTTAGAACAGCTAAGAATGTCCAAGCTATCATTGACAATAAGATCAGTTGCCTGTAGACATGTAAGTACTGAGCTAATCCTTGGCTGGAGTAATTTAGAAAAATATCATCCTTGGCCTTATGAGATGGGCTTTTGGGAAATGGAGAGTAAGACTGAGGCTATGTTGATGGCAGGCTTCTTTTGGAAGAAGCTTTTCTGGAAGAGATCTTCCAAAAATAAAACTTCTTCCAAAAGAGAGCAGCCACACTGCAAAAGTGCATCGAAAAAGCGTTCTGCTTTTTCGAAAGAGAGCGTCCACAGTGAATGAACACTGTCTCATATGTTAGCTGTGATTACTATGGATGGAGTGGCCACCAAGGGCACCTGTGCTTTTTCCTCTTTCCTCTTCATTTGAAAGAACTCCCTCTTCCCTGTCCACACACACCTTTTTCCAAAAGAGCTCTTTCGGGAAAAGGCTTCTTCCTCATAGAATAAGAATTACCACTGTTGGAGAAAACCACCTGTTCTTTTGATTTTCTTTCAGAAGAACGCAATTGCAGTGTGGATGTAATTGAAGTTTTTCTGAAAAAATCTCCGTAGTGTAGACATACCCTTAGTGAGTTGAGCTGGTCCGGAATAGAGCTGCTTTCCAGCTCTGATTTGGCAAAGTACCAAACGTAAGTATCAGTAGACAATTCATATGCTTAAAATTGAGCACAGACTTATGTATTCTGTTAAATCAGAGTCTATAGGAATTTATGCAACCTTCCTCCTACCTCTGCTGAGCCACACCTCTCCTCACCCTTTCCTAGAGTCTTGACCTGAGGCACTTGCATAATAATTCATAATTAGGTTCTGAGAATTCAGTGTTCTATTGGAATAGCTCATCTTAGCTTGAACCTTCGTCTAATGCAGAAATGGCCTATGGGTTAGATGGCCCTATGGGTTAGCCTATGGTTAGAAATGGCCTATGGGTTAGCCCCTGGTGAACCCTCAATGCTGGAGTTACTTATCCCTCCAGCTTGCAGCTCCTGTTGGCCACGGATCACCATTCCTGGATAATCGGAGCTGTGGGAAGTGGTGTCCTGGTCCATGCCACTTCCCGCAGCTCCCGTTGGCTGAGAACAGTGCATTTAAACACAGCAGCCAGGACCTGCCAGGGGCTAACTCTGGGGAACCACCTCCGTCTTATTGCCCACCCTTGGTCTAAGGTAATTTACTTCTTTGTGATGGATGGGTATAAAAAAAACTCCTCTGACTAGGCTTTTAATTTCCAAAGTGTAAATTCTCATCATCTCCTGTTCACCTTAGGCTTTCTTCAGCTGAGTCCCTCTAGGTATTTTGTTTGTTTTTATTAGCCACTGTGTACAATTTTATTAGTCCTGTGCATTCTACTAGTGCTAAATTCACTGTAGCACTACTGAGGGATAGTGTACATAATCTGAAATACAGAACCTGTACATGGCAATACCATTTCTTCTGACTGCTCACATGATTGATTATAGCTGGTGGATTATTGTTCTGATTTACTGTGGTTCTGAGCAGTGATTGTGGGTGATGGATCATGTTGCTCATGATATTTCAGAAGTAAAATTTAAATTATATATTTTTTTAAATTCTCCTCCCCTGAAGCATCTAATTTGTAATCCTCCCATAGAGGCTATGTCGGGTTGTGATTAAACTATGACTGATTCTGCCACGATTTCATGAGGCTAGCATTATTTTGCCAGTATAGCTTTTTAAGTATTTTTAAAATTAGCTAGAAGAGTTGATTTTTAAGGATTATAGATAGTGTGTGGAATGTCACTGACCACCAGTTTATTTACATTGAATTGCATTCTTCTGAAAATCAGCAATATTGTAGAGCAGCTTCCTTAGCAAAATGCAAACAACAAATTGTATTTTGTTTGGTTTTCATTTTTATTTTAACTTAACCAAGCGTTCCTGGTAGCTGTTTTAAAAGCTGTATTGATGTTGGTGTTTTCATCCTTGCCTCCATCAGTGCTAATTTCAAAATGCCATGACCTTTGATGGAATAGGGGCTTTTCAAGAGAAATCCAGGTCTGGAGTAGCAGGTGACTTTACATGTCAGACGAGAGGTGTAGCCAGAATAATTTTTGGTTGCGGACAATACTCGTAGGAATTACAAGTAAGCGTTGGCTCTGTTTGTATGTGCGGGGAAGGAACAATACTGAAAAAGAAATATTAGTCTCGCTCTGAGGTGTAAAACACAGTTCACAGAGACAATGTTACACTTCTCTCCAACCATAGAATAACAGTCAAAGCAAAAACATTCTGCAGAGTAAACTGCCTCACAAGCCATGACTAATGTCTAAGGGTATGTCTACACTGCCACCCTAGTTCGAACTAAGGCGGCAATGTAGACATATCCTAAGTGTGCCATGTGGAATGATTGCTGACAAAACCACGTAGACAGACACATATGGGAAAAGCATAGATTGTGGAATATTACAGGAATATTGTACAAAGGAGTTTTTTGTCATTTGCATGAACCTGACAAATGTTTGTTTTTTGCCAGAACTACATGTGCCTGAATACTTTAAATACTGAATATTTTCCCCACCTACAACATAGCGTTCTTCCTTCTGAGCAAAATTGTGTTATTTATCTCTTTTTTAAGGATTCCCACCATAATGTTAACAATTCTGTAGTATCCTCAACATAAGCGTTTCTTAAAGTGTGTTCTGCGGCACACCAGTGATCTGCCGGGATGGAGATTCCACCACCTCCTTAGGTAACCCATTCTAGTGCTTCTCCACCCTTCTAGGGAAATAGTTTTTCCTAATGTCCAACTTAGACCTCCCCCATTGTAACTTGAGTCCATTGCTCCTTGTTCTGCCATCCATCACTACTGTGAACAGCCTTTCTCCATCTTCTTTGGAACCTCCCTTCAGGAAGTTGAAGGCTGCTATCAAATCCCCCCTCACTCTTCTCTTCTGCAAAATAAACAAACCCAAATCCCTCAGTCTCTCCTCATAGATCATGTGCTTCAGCCCCCTAATCATTTTGGTCACCCTCCACTGGACCTTCTCCAATGCATCCACATCCTTTCTGTAGTGGGGCACCAGAGTTGGACAAAATACTCCAGATATGACCTCACCAGAGCCAAAGAAAGGGGAATAATGACATCTCTGCTGGCAATGCTGCTCCTAATGCAACCTAATATGCCATTAGTCTACTTGGCTACAAGGGCACACTGTTGACTCATATCCAGCTTCGCATCCACTGTAATCCCCACGTCCTTTTCTGCCGAATTGCTACTTAGCCAGTTGGTCCCCAGCCTCTAACAATGGGATTCTTCCATCCCGAGTGCAGGACTCTATATTTGTCTTTGTTGAACCTCATCAGATTTCTTTTGGGCCAATCCTCTAATCTGTCTAGGTCACTCTGGACCCTATCCCTGCCCGCCAATGTATCTATCTCTCCCCCTAGCTTAGTGTCATCTGCAACCTTGCTGAAGGTGCAATCCATCCCCTCATGCAGGTCATTAATAAAGATGTTGAACAAAACTGGTCCTAGAACCAATCTTTGGGACACTCCTCTAGAAACCAACCACCAACCTGACATCGAGCCATTGATCACTACCAGTTGAGCCCAACAGTCTAGCCAGCTTTCTATCCATCTTACAGTCCATTTATCCAATCCATACTCCCTTATCTTGCTGGCAAAAATATTGTGGGAGACTGTATCAAATGCTTTGCTAAAGTCAAGGTATATAACATCCACTAACTTTCCCATATCCACAGACCCAGTTACCTCATCACAGAAGCTAATCAGATTGGTCAGGCATGACTGCCCTTTGTGAATCCATGTTGACTATTCTTGATCACTTTCCCCTCTTCCAAGTGCTTCAAAATGGATTCCTTGAGGATCCCCTCCATGATATTTCCAGGTACTGAGGTAAGACATCCGCAGTGCCAATTGGATAAGGTCGTTACACAAGAATATCATGAATCTTGTATGTACATCCTGGTTCACCTAAGAATATTATGTGAGGCCTTAATGAAAGATGGTGTCATGCTGATCATTAATACTTTTTTTAAAGTATATATGGATATCACATAAGAATTATGTATATGTGATAAATATAGGTTCCTAAAATCTACATTACAGTAAAGGTGGCAAACAGACTTCTGCCAGGCAAAAGGAAAAATATAATCAGAATTTTGTGTTCAAATAAAAATGCTTTTTTAATTTGGTCTGCAGTGGAGGTAGAAAGGGAGGGAAGGGAAAGGGAGTTGTGGGGGAGGAAAGGTACATGGGGACAATGCAGAGGCCCCTTGTGGGGTGGTACAAGAGAAAGTTTCACAGGTGGCTTTGGATGAAACTCTCCCTCAGGCCTCCCAGATGAGCACTGCACCCTGATGTGCTTGCCGAATTCCTGGCTGATCATAAGGCCTAGCTAGCTGTTCAGACTCTGCCCCCAATCCTGGCAGGAATATCTCCCTCTTACTCTCACAGATGTTGTGGAGAACACAGCCAGCCACCACCACCTGGGAAATGTTCCAATCACTGAGGTCTAGGTGGGTGAAGAGACTCCTGAAGCTTCCCTTGAGGAGGCTGAAGGCACACTCCACCACCATGCGGCACCTGCTGAGCATGTCATTGAAGTTCTGTTTGGTGGAGTCCAGGCTGCCTGTGAAGTGCTTCATGAGCAATGGAAGTGTGGGGTAGGCTGCCTCGCCAAGGATAAACATCGTCATGTCCATATGCCCAGCAGTGATGGTGCGGTTGGGGAAAAAGGTGCCAGCATGCATCCTGTGGAACAAGCTTGAGTTCTGGAATACACGGGTGTTGTGCACCTACCCCAGCCTCTCGATGTAAATGTCCATGAACTGTCCCTTGTGGTCCATGAAGACCTGCAATACCATTGAAAAGTACAATTTCTGGTTAATGTAATCGGAGGCACGATGGTCGGTGGGCAGGATGGGTATGTGGGTGCAGTCGATGGCCCTCTGCCCCCCACAGTTGGGGAATCTCATGGCGGCAAAGCCAATGATGATGGGATCCATCTTCCCCAGGGCAATGACCCTCCACAGCAGCATGGTGATGGCCTTGACCACCTATAGAAACACAGAATTATAGGGTTGGTAGAGACTTTGGGAGGTCACTTTGTCCAACCCCCTGACTGAAGTAGGACCTACCCCAACTAAATGATCACAGCCAGGGCTTTGTCAAGCAAGGGCGTAAAAATCTCTAGGAAGATTTAGTTGGCGATTCTACCCCCAACCTAGGGAATCCATTCCAGTACTTCACCACCCTCCTAGTGAAATAGTTAAATAGTCAAACCTGCATGAGCATAGCCACGACTGTGTATTTCCCCACACTGAATTAGTTCCCTATGGATCAGTAGCTGTCCGGCATGGCAAGCTTCCACAGGGTGATGGTGATGCGCTTCTGCAGGGGAGTAGCTGGTCCTATTGCCTGAGCCAGAGGGTGAGCCATTTGCAGAGCTCCAGGAAGTGGACCTCTTCATGTAGAAGTTCAGGAGCCACTGCTGGTTGTCCCATCACAGCAGGATGATGCAGTCCCACCAGTCAGAACTGGTCTCCCACTGCTAGAAGTGGCATTTCATGGTGAGCAAAGGATGGAGGAGAATTTGGTGCATCTTGAATCCCAGGGCTCATTGGGTCCTGAAGCACATTGGCAGTCTGCTTGACATGCACCATGAGGTACAGCATGAGGCCCATGAGCCTAGCACTGCTTTGCAGCAGCTTCAGCTCCATGTAGACAGTGCTGTGGCATCTGCAAGGGCAACCTGAGCAAGCAGCATGAATTTGGTGTCCCATGAGGGGAGGCAGTGGAGAAGTGGAGTGTGAGATATGGCTGTAGAGAGCAGCTCCTTTAAGCACGAGTCTCAGCTGGCCTCAGCAAGCTACAGGAAGTGTCTGTTCTCCTGGTGCCCTCCCCAGAGTGCTTCCAGGGGTTTTAAATGCGATGCAGGCTCCAGTCAGTGTGGACGTGCTATTTCAATATTATTCTGCGCTATTTAGATTGTGCCTTGTGGTGTGGACGTGCTATTTTGAAATAGTTATTTCTGAGGTTATTTCAAAATAATTTCCCAGTGAAGACATGCCATTATATTACTTACCCCCTAATCTTACCTGCTGAAAATATTCCCATTATGATGTCAGGGTAACAATTGAAAGGATGTGTTTGCAGTTCACACTTGCCATTTCTGTGAGAATAACACACTAAAATAAATACTTAATTATAGATAGAACAAAGGAAAGTTCAAATCCTTGTTGTTTTGAAAATTCTGCAAAATAACTTATTGCTGAGGGTTTTGTTTAGTGTAATTCTGTTCAATTGACTGAGGGGAATTGTAAATCAAAGTGACTATTTATTGCAATGGGAATAAGGGACAGTTTAATAAAAATAAAGAAAAAAAACAAATTGAAGATGTGAAACATCAAAGACAAAGTGGTAGATAAACATCACAGATTTTACCCCAAAACTGTAAATAATGAAATTAGAATCAAGCTAAAGTTTGTAAACTGTTATTTTCATTATAGCAAGTATACAAAAGAAATAGGTTTGAAAAGAAGATGCTCTTGCTGTTTGGATTATTCTCATCCTCTCTTCCTTAACATTTACATTTTTTTTAAATTGGCTTCCATGGAACATAAAAAAGATCAGTCTTCCCCCCCTCCCCCGCATTTATATTCTTTAGTAATTGTTGAGAATTTGTCTCCATTTTCCCATTACACCCTTTAGTGTCCAGCCAATGTATTTTTTACAATAGTTCAAAGACATTTTGATACCTCCCGTTTTACATCCCTTTCCCCCAAAGTACTGTACACTTTAGTAATTCTCTTGCATGATCTTAGATCTCCTTTTTAAAGCAGATTTTATCCTTATAGTCTCTTCAGTCCATAGTCAAGGGACTGCAATATGTATCCTGAAATAACTAAACCTCATTTTGTTGTAATCTTCCTTAAGTTTCCATCTTGTTACTGGGGGACAGGTAGCTGTAAAAAAGCTCTTATTTAGATTGAGTTAATCCTTTCATGACACCATTTAAAAACTAAATCTACATTTAAGGGTGAATAACTGAGTGGGCAATTTTATAGAATCTCTTGTCAGCTGTTATGCACAGATACACTTGTCTGGCCACACTGCTTTGCACAATCCTGGGTGGGTGTAACTGCAGCGCTTTTAAACTCCTTTTTACATTGCTTGGGTTTGGAACTACTGGAAGCTTGCCAAAAGAAATCAAGTGTAAAACTGCATGTGTAATCGCTTGCTGGAAGGTTGTGAAGTGAAGGTTTTTCCAACAGCTCAAGGGGTGGTCTGACTCTGACATTTACTGCTAAATTTTCTGGGCTTCTGTGGAAGAAATGATACCTATCTCTGGAGAAACATATCTGAATAAATAATAAAGGTGCAAAAGTTAAAATGGAAAATGTTTACTAGCCAAGAGAAATTTTATGGCACTAGTAATGGCGAAAATGGTTTTAGAGGAAATAACTAAACTGGAATGAACTGCAACTTTACTATTCACTTAAAGTAGACATAGCACATAATAAAATAAAATAAATAAAACTTTAAAGCTTCCTCTGCTTTCTAATAATTTCCAGCGGCCTACCTGAAGAAATGTCCTTGGGTAGATCTCAGTATATCCTTCCTCCTATCTAGTTATCTTCCCCTTACCTTCCCAGAGGAATATTAATCTAATTAAGGAAGCACACCCTGAAGCATGACCGTGTTCTTGTACTCCAGGGTATGCATACCAATGTGTGCAAAACTATATTTTGGAGTATATATATATATATATATTTCATGATGGCTGAACTCTAGCTTTAAGACCATCAAAAGAGGTCCAGAGATTATATTAAACTGCTCAAGATAGTTAAGACCAAAGCAGACTGTGAAGAACTTCAAAAAGAACTTACCAAACTAAGTGTTTGGGCAACAAAATGGCAAATGAAATTTAATGTTGATGAATGTGAAGTAATGCACATTAGTTGGGATTATTTTTTCCATACATACATATGATTGGGACTAATTTAGCTACAACTACTAAAGAGAGAGATCTTGGAGTCATTGTCGATAGTTCTCAGAAAACATCCACTCAACATTCAGTGGCAGTCAAAAAAGCAAACAATGTTAGGAATATTTTAAAAAGGGATAGAGAATAAGACAGAGAATATCTTATTGCCGCCATATAAATCCATCATATGCTCACATATTGAATACTGAGTACAGATGTGGTCACCTCATCTCAAAAAAGATATATTGGCATAGGAAAAGGTTCAGAGAAGGGCAACAAAAATGATTAAGGGTTTGGATCAGGTCCCATATGAAGAGAGATTAAAAAGACTTGGACTTTTCATCTTAGAAAGAGAAGACTAAGGGGTAGTATTTGATAGTGGTCTATAAAATCATAACTGGTGTGGAAAAAGGGAATAAGGAAAAATTATTTACTTGTTCCCATAATATAAGAACTAAGGATCACTAAATGAAATTAATAGGTAGCAGGTTTAAAACAAACAAAAGGAAGTTTTTCTTCACACATCACACAATCTGTGGAACTCCTTGCCAGAGGATATTGTGAAGACTAGGACTTTAACAGGGTTCAAAAAAGAGCTAGATAAATTAATGGAGGTTAGGTCCATCGATGGCTATTAGTCAGAATGGGTAGAATTAGTGTCCTTAGCCTCTGGAAATGGATGACAGGAGAGGGATCACGTGATGATTACCTGTTATGTTCCCTCCCTCTGAGGCATCTGGCATTGACCACTGTCAGCAGACAGGATAGTGGGCTGGATGGACCTTTGGTCTGACCCAGTATGGCCGCTCTTATGTTCTTATTGTCTGTGTGCTACAGCAGCAGCTGCACGTAACTTGAGCCCAGATGATGGGTGAAAAGGTCCAGAAACAGAAAAGAAAAGAGAGTGACACAGCAGTGGAGACAAAGAACAGAGGGGGAGTAGGGTTTCTGTTGTGGTGGAGAGGGTCTTAGGTCTGATAAAGGTAGGCAGCTCTCTCCCTTTAGTTGCAACACAAATTGGAGACAAGTTGTACTCCCTGGGTATGTCTAGACTATATCCCTCTGTCGGCAGAGGGATGCAGATTAGGCAGGTTGACATTGCAAATGAGGCAGGGATTTAAATATCCCATGCCTAATTTGCATAAAAATGGCCACCACATTTTGCCAATTTAGCACTTTGTCGGCAAAAAGTGGCAGTCTAGGGGGGGATATGTCGAGCAAGAAAGCCTTTTTCAACAGATCCTGTAAACCTTCTTGAAGGAGGCATAAGGGATCTGTCGAAAAAGGCTTTCTTTCTCGACAGATCACTCTCTAGACTGCCACTTTTTGCTGACAAAGTGCTGAGTCAGCAAAACGCGGTGGTCATTTTTATGCAAATTAGGCACAGGATATTTAAATCCCTGCCTAATCTGCAATGTTGACCTGCCTAATCTGCATTCCTCTGCCAACAGAGGGATGCAGTCTAGACATACCTGCCCTTCCCTGTTGTCTTTGCTGTCCAGGGAGCAAGCAGGTAACATATAGGATTCTAACCCAGTGGGTTTTGGAATGTGCCACATGTGGGTTTGATGCAGGGAGTGGGAGAGAACCTTTCTCCTTCCCATTTTATCCTCACCAGTGTGCTGGCCATGGTGCTGAAATGCCAGTCTGGCTTCAGGATGTCCATTAAGGGGGCTAACCACAAGCACTGCACTTGTTGAGTAGGGGGAGGTCACTGCTGGATCAGTGCATTCACATGCCCTTCTGGGCTTTGGCAGTGAGAAGTCCACTTCTGGGATCACCTGATCCACTTGGTAGGGGCCTGTTGCAACTGGATTCAAAGTCTGTAAAGTTCAAGAGGGTTTGGGAGGTCCTTGGTCTGTATTTTTGGCAGCTCACACACTCAGGCCTCAGCTCTGTGGCAAGATCAGCTATTCCACTTGTTTTACACCAGTTTTTCTTAAACTGTGTTCTATGGCACACCAGTGTGCAGCGAGGCAGTCAGAGGTGTGCCGAAGAGAACAACAGAGTTCAAAATGCCAACTTGAAATGGTCAGGTGACCTTTTCTTTTGCTCAATAACTTTCCCCCAACTTTTTTTTGCTCAACAAAAAATCCTTGGTGTTCCTCGGTCTTAAAAAGTTTAAGAAACACTGTTCTACACCTTCTTCTGTTTCAGTGCATAGTTATCTTGTAAGAATGAGAGATCTGATTGTGAGCATTTCTCAGAGATGGAGGTAAAGAAGATTCATGTCTCCACCATATAAAATACTTGAGGCTAAATAATGAAATGTAATTTTCTTGAATAGATCTGGTTGTAGTGCTTAAAAGGGTGGAGGAAGAATCCTTTTTATTGTGAGATAAGTAAGAATAGCCATAATGACTCAGACCAAAGGTCCATCTAGCCCAGTATCCCATCTTCCAACAGTGGCCAATGCCAGGTGTCCCAGAGAGAATGAACAGAACAGGGAATCATCAAATGATCCATACCCTGTTGTGCATGCCCAGCTTCTGGCAAACAGAGGCTAATGACTTCCTAACCTGGCTAATAGCCATTGATGGACTTGTCATCCATGAATTTATCTAATTCTTTTAAAATTCTGTTATTTTGGCCTTCATAACACCTTTGGCAAAGAATTCCACAGGTTGACTGTGTGCTGTATGAAGAAATACTCCCTTTTGTCCATTCGAAACCAGCTGCCTATTACTTCATTTGATGATACCTAGTTCTTGTGTTATGAGAAAAAGTAAATAACATTTGTAGGGGAGGGTACAAAAATAGAAATCAGAAAGGCCCTTAGATAAATATAACTAGCTTTTATTTTTATTTCAACATTTCTGTTACTTCAGAACCACCTCTGACTGTTTTGTCCAAAGTTCAAGTAAACTTTCATTTTATGCTAAATCCACTTGCACATATTATTAATGATAAAATATTCTTTACGTGACCTCTGCAGAGTTAAGCTTTTTACAGAAGCTAGAATACCAAGTGAGGTAAATAAAATATGTTAAGCTTTTTCTTGTAATTTAAGTCTTTTTTTGTTGTTGTTGCTGAATTTTAAGAGAGCACTCCAAAGTAGATCAATTGCTCACTCTGAGTCCAACACAAATGTACATGAAATAAATGAAAGGTAAATAACTACATTTTTAAATCTTTCTATTGTTTGACATTCTCAGAAGCTTGACAGCTGACAATTATCCTTTCTTTTTTGGTACAACATCTTTTCCCCTCCCTTCAATTCTGTTTTTTTTAAGTAGCTGAAAGGAGCACAGCATTTATTTCTGTTGTACTAATTTGGTTATGTAGAGGTGACATAAGTGTTTCCAGCAAACTGCTAAAGTTATTGGTGCTATTAGTATTGTAAAACCAGCAAAAAGAACTCATCTTGGGCTTCCTTGTGAGATCTTCAAATGGCATATTTCCTTGCCACTAGTGTAGAACAGGACCAGATTATCCATTATGCATGGTAGGTACAGTGCCTTGGGCCTACAAAAAATTTTGGGCATAAAAGGAAAGCTGCTATATCACACTTAATACTTCACTATTTTATTAGAATACATGTGCAAATTACATCTTACCTGTTTTTAATATTTGTATTTCTTCAAACACAGTATTTGTTTTATTTTGTATTATCTTATCACTTTATTATCAGATCTAAATAAACAACCTATCACTACCTGATTAGCAAGGTTTCCTATAAACTGGGCAGCAGCGTGGCCTTGCAGCTGCTTAATGAACACTGCCCAGGAGCTCAGGGACTGCTTTGCAGGGAGCTGCCTTACTGGGAGAGGGGTACTTCTCCCTCAGCAGCAGTTCCATGCTGAAGACAGAATTTGTCTCATCCAGCTGGTAGGGAGGTAGGAGGAAGGGACAATAAATGGCTGCATGGGGAGAGGATTAGAGCAGGGGAGTTTGCGGCATCCTGGCTGGGCTGGGAGAGGAGATGATTGGTGTGATTGCAGCAGCTGGGTTTACTGCAGTTTCATGTGAGAAACAGAGCACTCTCCAGCCTGCTGGGCTGGGCGGGGAGAAAAGGGGGAACATACTGCATGGGGTAGGTGGCGGGGGATGGAGGCGGGGAGAAGGGGTGAGTGAGTGCTGGCTTCTGTGTGGTGAGGTAGGAAGAGTTTGTTGGGTGTCCTGACTCACTCCTCACTGGGCTGCAACTTCTGGTGCTAGGGAGAGACCTCGGACTCTCTCCGGGTATGTCTACACTACAGCGCTAATTCGAACTAACGCGTCTAGAACTAAAAACTAGTTCGAATTAGCGTTTTGCTAATTCGAACTAGCATGTCCACATTAAGTGGACCCTGAATAGGGCTTAAGGATGGCCGGAAGCAGTGCCGGCAGGGCATCAGAGGAGGACTTAGAGCGTGGAGATGCTGTCTCAGGCTAGCCGAGGGCTGTACTTAAAGGGACCCGACCCCCACCCCGGACAGACAGTTCTCAGGGGTGCCCTGCTTGAAAACCAGTCCTGGCTTGGAGTGCCCGGAGTGCCCACACTGGGCACATCACACCACTCGGCCATCAGCCCGGCTACACTTGCCGCAGGCTGCCATCTGGGGAGAGGGAGCAATCGGGGGGCTGCAGGAGAGCTTCCACCCCCAGAAACCCACAGAGCCAACCCAGTCCTCCCCATCGGGGGCTCGTCCCCCATTCCTCCCTCACCTCCTTCCACTTACCCTTCCCTAGCCCCTTTTCTTGATGTACAAAATAAAGGACAATTGTGTTCAAAAATGGAATCTGTCTTTATTGAACAAAACTGGGGGAGACTGGGAAAAGAAGGTGGGAGAGGGGAAGAGAGAGGCTGGGAGAGGGGAGGGCAACTAAAATGATCAGGGGTTGGGAACAGGTCCCATATGAAGAGAGGCTAAAGAGACTGGGACTTCTCAGCTTAGAAAAGAGGAGATGGAGGGGGGACAGGATAGAGGTCTCTAAAAGCAGGAGTTGGGTGGAGAGTGTGCATACAGAAAAGTTCTTCATTAGTTCCCATAAAGAAGGACTAGAGGACACCAAAGGAAAGGAATGGGTAGCAGGCTTCAAACTAGTAACAGAAAGTTGTTCTTCACAAAGCAAAGAGTCAACCTGTAAAACTCCTTGTTGCAGGAGGCTGTGAAGGCTGGAACTAGAACAGAGTTTAAAGGGAAGTGAGATCAAGTGATGGAGGTTGGGTCAATGGAGTGGTATTAGCCAGGGGGTAGGAGTGGTGTCCCTGCCCAAAGTTTGTGGAAGGCTGGAGAGGTCCACGATGTCTGCACTAGCCCAGGCGGGTGCCCGCCTCTTGCAGTCCCGGGCAAGCTCCCGGGAGCCGCCAGCCTGGTCCCGGGAAGAGGGGGAGGGCTGGGGGGCATCGGGTGGGTGGCTCGATCCATGCCATGTGCAGGGTCTGCTGGCTGGGTGCTGGCAGGCTTTCACCTGGCACGGGCACCGTAGCCAGCCCGTGCCCCTTTAAGGGATCCGGGAGGGGGGCATAGAGTTTCCCTGGTGTTGGCCAGAGTGGCCACCAGGGAAACCTGGGAAGCCTTAGCCTCCCACTAATTCGAATTAAGGGTCTACACAGCCCTTAATTCAAACTAGCTAGTTCGAACTAGGCTTAATCCTCGTAAAATGAGCTTTACCTAGTTCGAACTAAGCGCTCCGCTAGTTCGAATTAAATTCGAACTAGCGGAGCGCTAGTGTAGCGCCTATTAAAGTTAGTTCGAACTAACTTTGTAGTGTAGACATACCCTCCTGGACTAGGGGAGGGATGGTGGTATGCTGATATGCTGGAGTATGGGGATTTGTGGCTATATGGGAGATGAGGATGCTGCTGTGGAAACTTCATTGTCTCATTAATGCATCAGAGGGAGCTTAGTCAAATATATCTTCCCTTTTCTTGTTGAAGCTGGAGTGAGGAGGCGTTAGTATTAATTTCCAACTCATTGATAACAATTAATTGATCTTAAATATTCCAGTAAAATATGATGGGGGAAAGAATAATGGAGCACCCACAGTTAGACTTGTCAAGCAAACACAAAACAGTGACTCCTTAGCAGTTCTAGACCAAAATATTTTTCACCTAGTGTCATGAGAGAAAAAATCTTGTATAATACAACTCCAGTCTTGAGCAGAAGGAAGAAAAACCCAAACAGACTGGTCAAAAACAAAGATGGTCAGCTACTTACCTCAAGGAGAATCTTGCACAGACCAGTTAGTAACACTTCAGATCATCGTAGAACAATGCATTGAATGGCATGCACCACTCTACATCAACTTCATACATTTTATGAAAGCCTTCGACGGTGTGGACAGGCAGTCCGTCTGGACCATCATGCAACATTACGGAATTCCAAGCAAACTGATTACCATCATCAAGAAACTGTATGAAGAATACTCCTGCCAAGTCATCCATGATAGAAAATTGTCAGAAAAATTCCAGGTCACAACAGGTATATACCAAGACTGCCTTCTTTCTCCATTTCTCTTCCTGATTCTTCTAGACTGGGTCACAAAAACAGCATATGCTGACTCAGGAAGGGGACTCCAATGGACTCAAACTAGGAAACTTGAAGATCTAGAGTTTGCAGATGACTCAGCACTGCTTGCAGATAAATTAGAACATATGCAAGAGAAGATGGATGCCCTGCAGGAAACAGTGGAGCGAGTGGGCCTCAAGATTAGTCAAGAGAAGATCGAATTGATGCACATTAACAGACAGGAAGGTGAAATTACAATAGAAGGGAAAGTTGTGTCTAGTTCTGGGCCCCCAATTATAGAAAGGATGTGAATGCATTGGAGAGGGTCCAGCAGAGGGCGACCAAAAAGATTAGGGGGCTGGAGCACATGACTTCTGAGGAGAGATTGAGGGTTTGTTTAGTCTGCAGAAGAGAAAAGTGAGGGGGATTTGATAGCAGCCTTCAGCTTCCTGAAGGGAGGTTCCAAAGAGGATGGAGAGCAGCTGTTCTCAGTAGTGACGGATGGCAGAACAAGGAGCAATGGTCTCAAGTTATAGTGGGAGATGTCTAGGTTGAATATTAGGAAAAGCTGTTTCACTAGGAGGGTGGTGAAGTACTGGAATGGGTTACCTGGGAAGGGGGTGGAATCTCCATCCCTTAGAAGTTTTTAAGTCTCAGCTTGACAAAGCCCTGGTTGGGTTGATTTAGTTGGGATTGGCCCTGCCTTGGGCAGAGGGCTGGACTTGATGACCTTGTGAGGTCTCTTCCAGCTCTATGACTCTATGATTCTATGAAAAGCAGTGCAAGAGGTTGACCAATTTGTATGTTATCAGCAAGAATGGGGGAACTAAAGAGGACATCAGTGCAAGAGTAAGAAAGGTGCAAGAAGCCTTTGCCATACTACGAACAGTCTGGGGTACAAGAGCCATTTCAACAAGAACCAAACTACACATTTTCACTTCCAATGTGAAATAAGTGCTGCTGTACAGCTCGGAGGCGTGGCGTGTTGTCCAGAGCAACACTAAGAGAATTCAGATGTTTGTCAATAAATGCCTTAGACACATTCTCCAGCTAAAATGGTACAATAGAGTGCCAAACAAAACCTTGTGGACCAAAACAAATCAGAAAGCAATAGAGGTCCAGATTAAGAAGAGAAAATGGTGATGGGCAGGCCACATCCTGCATAAGACTGTGAGAATGTAACAGGAGACAAGTGTTAGAATGGAATCCAAAGGGAAAGAGAAAAAGGGGCTGTCCCAAACAAACATGGCGACAAAGCTTCCTGAACAAAGTAAAAGCAGCTGGCTCAACATGGGATCAAATCAAGACTGTCGCTAAGGATCGCAAGAGATGGAGAATGACTGTGGATGCCCTATGCTCCATTAGGAGCCCAAAGGACAAATGATGCTGATGCTGATGATCAGGAGGGAAAGATAAAGAGCTTGCTTTTGGCCATGCTGAGTTTGTTCACAGGAGGCAATCTGCCTGGAGATGTTAGCCTGAGCTAAACATTAGTTTGTTTGGAGGGAGATAGATCCAGAACAGACAAATAAAAAGGGTGCAAAGATTCTTCATTCAAAGGTCTTAATCAGGATCTAACTTCACTTGTATTAGTGTTTTTTCTATTGTAAAGCAGTTAGATTGCTTTTGTAAATATGGATTATGTGGATAGGCCTAGCTCATGACACTTGCATGATTACATTTCAAATAAAGTTTACATAGGTGTTAATGGTTTAAGGTACAGAAAGAAAAGGATTCTTTCAACAGATTATTTGGAGTGTTGTAGATATCTGAAGATTCTGATCTTTATTTTTTTAAAATATCCTGTATTACTAATTAATATCTAGCACATTGTTAAAACTGGAAGAACTTTTCTATGGAACCTGTTTGTTTGGCCTTTCAGTTAGAGTTGGATTCCAGAGAAGTGATTTATATTACATTTTAGAATTTGTTTGGTGAGGGGCATTAGGCCAGATCTTTTCTATGTGATATAGTTCTGGCTCTTATGACTTAATGGGAATACTAGGTGTGATGCTAGGTATGTTGTAGGATGAAAATTGTATTTGCAAGCTCTTTAAAAAAATAGATCTGTCTACAAACTCTGAAGCTATGTGTTAAAGTGCTGCTCTGGAACTTCTACTTTTTGAGCTGGTGACACACACACAATAAGAAAGTTTCAAACAAGGCTAACTTTTATCTGTGTTTGAAGGTCTCTTTCACTTGCATAGCAATCCTAAACATTCATTCTAAACACCCATCACCAATAACCTGATGTTTTACTTCTCTTCCCATATTCATGTTTGTGGTTTTATTTGCTTTCTGTGTTGCTTTATTACTTATTTTTACTGTTCTATGTTTGTGCACTATAATCAAATGAAGAGTTGACATCCCAGAGAAACTGAACAAGCCCGAGAGCATGCCTTTTTCTCTCCTTTCCAGGATAAGTAAATATTGCATTAATATTTACAAGGAGAGCATGACTATTTCCACTTTACTCATAGATTGTTTTAGCATCTTAAAGATGAGCTATGTGTTGATAATACACATTTTTTGGGTTTACTAGCTTAAGTTGTTAGGATGATAAAATACATGTGATCCAGGGCAGTGTTAATTTTCTCTTTTTTTAATATTAAATAAATATCATAAGCACTGCTTCTGGTTAATTATCTCTTGTTTTAATTTTTTTTGTCTTTCATACCTTTGAGCTGTTTCAAATATATGTTTATATCTAGGTTTTTTGTTTGTACTGGTGGTGCACAAGAAAATTCAACCTGCCCAAGGATGGAAGATGTTAGAGGGAACACTGCTTACTACTATAGTGTTTGCATTTCACAATTGTGTTTCAGAAACCCTAGGCTACTACTAAACACTGCTTCTGGTGGAAATATATTGTCAGAATCAACCAGTGTGCTGTTATTTTGTAAATGACGTTGAATGATCTTGAGACACAATGTTGCCAAGTTATGCATTGATCTGTGGAGTTCATAGTTGTAGCGGCAGCAACATCACCTTACTTTTATCCTTATCAGCCAAGTGAATCCTAAGTATAATTATAGTATTCAACAAAATGGTTGTTATTTTAGAATGAAGTACCATGAATTTTTCACACCGTGCTCCACTTTCAATAGTGAAAATTAAAGAGGGTGATATTAGATATATAGGGGAGAGAGCATTTGTCCCTTGTATTTTTTTATGTAGTCCAATTTAAGGGCCTACAATTATGAGAGTGCCTAGGGCCTATAAAGAGCTTAATCCAGTCCTGGTGCAGAAGATGTTTCCCTTGACATTTAGAAAAGAGCTACTCTCTCCTTTTGGCTCTTTCTAATCATCATCATGCTCCCAGATTTTCATAAGTGTGTGTGTACAAAAATTAATATACATAATTTCCAAGAAGAGTTACTACACAATAATAGCAACTGCACATGCTAATTATGTGTACATGCCATTATGAAAATCTGGGCTGCAGTTTACTATCTCATTTGTTTCATGAATATTCATCGGTTAAAATGCTCTTTTTAAAAAAGCCTCAACACTGGGATCAAGGACCATGATGTTAGTAAAGTATGATCAATATGTACCCCTCTACATTTGATGCCTCTGTTTGCCTATTAATTAATAATAAAGGTCTAAATCTTACAAATATTTAACCACATGCAAAACTTTATTCATATGAAAAGTTCTTTTGGATTACTCATGTGAATAAATATATGCATATACTTAAATATTTATAGGATCATGGCCTAAAACATTTCACTTTTCAATTAATGTCCATCTACCCTTGTTTATAATATGACTTCCATTTGCCATTAATGCTGGTAATTTGGTACAATGTACTAGCTCAGTTCTATCCACCAGTTTGTCACATCAATGAGTGCTTCCTTCATTATTCTCTGAAACATAGAGCTAACCAAGGGAAATGTGCATTCAGTCACTTTTCAACCAGTACCACAATAGCAGAATTCATGATTTTCTTCTTGCAGTATTTGATTTGACTTGCTCCTTGGGACATCTCACTGAGGCTATGTCTACATTACACTTCTTTTTCGGAAAAAGGTACGCAAATTGTGCTTTGCAATTTGCGTACCTTTTTCCAATTGTTTTTCTGAAAGAGGCATACAATGAGGTTTAACTGTTATTTTGAGAGAAGGGTTTTCTCTCGAAATAACGCTGCTACATGTAGTATTTTATTTCGCAATAATGCAATATCAAAATGGCGTCCAGATGCGATTATGCTAATTAAGCATGGGATATTTAAATCCCGCACTTCATTAGCAATTTCGGTACACTACATTTGCATCCCTATCTCGAGATAGGGAGCAAGTGTAGCCGTATCTTAAGTCAGACTGCCCATCTCCCAATCCCTGAAAAAAAGCGACTCTTACGAAGGACTTTGGGTACCCTTAAAATCAATGAGCCTTATAATTTGACCTGCCTTTTCATTATTTTCTTTTTCCAAGTAAAATAACAATGACATTAGTCCATCTAGCACTCTCAGATAATAAAGCCAAGGGCATATGTGACGAAGAAAAAAAACCATTAGTGAAAAAACAGTCGCAACGTTTCATCTTCTATTGGAGTTATCTTGACAAACACGATGTAAGAAACAAATTGAAAATATGTTGCTATTGTCCTTTTCCAAATGTTAGGAAAATTTATAATGCATGTTTATTAAGAGATATATAAATGTTAAAAAGAGCCTATAAATGTATGTAGGCATTTTTGACAATGCTTACAAATACAAGCAAATTAACATTCAAGCACAACAAAAGAATAGCAATATAATTGATTAGAATCCACTACTAGTAAAGCAGATAACTCAGAAGCTGAAATTTCCCTCTCCACTTATTTCCCCTCTTCATAAAATTCTCCTGGTTTTCAAATGTGTGTGTGAAAAGAGGTTCTTTATAGCTCATTTAAGTCCAGCTTGTATATATATGTGTGTGTGTATACACAAACATAATTGTCTAAATTTATATATACAGGAAACCTCCGAGATGCGACCACCCGAATTGTGACCCCCTCTCTCCCGCACTTACAACCATTTTTGTAAGTGCAGAAGGGGCCCGACTTATATGCTCAGCCCTCATTTACAACAGTGCACGACACCTATCGTAAACGTGGGTTCAAGTTACTACGCCTCCAACTTGCGACATTTCCCCAGGAACTGATCATGTTGTAAGTCGGGGGCCTCCTGTATATATATGCAGCACTGGCCCCCTGGGAGATGCTGCTGTTGAAGCCCCCCATAAACTCTCCAGACCTCCCAGTTTCCTTCCCTGAGCTTCTTGGCCTGAGCCCATCCCTACACTTTCTCCTGCAACTTCTCCTGTCCTGAATCTGGCACCCCCTGCTCTCTTCCCTGAGGCCCCTGCATCGCCAAGCTCCTGCCCTGACTCCTGTATCCCCCACACCTGCAGCCCCCTTCCCTGAAGGACTCGAGCAATGCCAGGCAAGTCATCTAATTGCAAGTAATTGAATTAGGATGCTTTAGATACTGAAGACCTGATTTTCTGGTCTAGCCAAACTGTCTCAGAAAAGAGGACCAGACAGAGAATGGAGCCACCTTAACTAACATTGCATCCCCTGTAGCTTGTTCTAATTTGCTTCCAGCTGTTCTTCGTCAGGGATTTCCAGGGTATAGGATAGTCTCTTTAGCTGGTTGCCCTACGTTCATTCGGGGAGGGTAGATGATAGTGTAAAGCCACTATAATAGCTATACCTGAGCTAGGAAATTGCCTTCCATAAGGGCAATTCTCTTAGCTCCGGCTGTGTCAACATCACATCTGCTTTACACAAGCATTGTAGTGCAAAGCAGCTTGTATCAAGGCTAAAAATCTGGTCCTACAATTTATGAGAGGGGAAAAATTACTGTTGACAGCTCAAGTCATTGTCTACATAAGAAAAATTAGAACAGGCAACAGATATACAAAGAAAAAGTACAGTATAAATGAGGAACATAAGTTATGGGTTACAATAAATTGCTGCAAAAAGTTATAGAAGTTAGTATTTTAAAAATTAAGTCATCCCATTTCTGCAATCAAGCAGTTCAGTTTTTAACATCAGAATTGGCAATGAATCATCTCTCTTAATTCTTACTTTACTATGCAAGTTGCTTTTATAGTTGACATTTGTTTTGCAATCACAAAGCATTGTAAATTCAATTAATTAATTGCAGTACATTGGTACCTCAATATCAACACAATTAGGCTACGTCTACATTGGCAAGATTTTGTGCAAAAGCAATTGCTTTTGCGCAAAAACTTGCTGCCTGTCTACACTGGTGGGGAGTTCTTGCGTAAGAACACTGATGTTCTAATGTGTGAAATCAGTGCTTCTTGCACAAGAACTATGATGCTTCCGCTCAGGAATAAGCCCTCTTGCGCAACTGTTCTTGCACAAAATGTCAGTGTATACAGACAACATGAATTTCTTGCGCAAGAAAGCTCGATGGCTAAAATTGCCATTGGAGCTTTCTTGCACAAGAGAGCGTCTACACTGGCACGGATGCTTTTGTGCAAAAGCACATCTCTTGCGCAAAAGCACATGCCAGTGTAGACGCTCTCTTGCGCAAATACTTTAACGCAAAAACGGGTTAAAAGTATTTGCACAAAATCTTGCCAATGTAGACGTAGCCTCATAGAGATCTAACCCTAAAACTACTTTTAAACCTGATCTGAACTCTGGCAAACTGGTATATTCTTACGGAGTTAGGAAGATGGTGGTCTGGAATTTGGAAATACTTTCCCAATTCCTTTTTACAAAATTGAATAGATACAAACTTTGCAAACTGCTGTAGGCTACTTTCAGCATGAGACTTTCTTCTACTGAGTTTTGTCCCAGATCTGGCTTGTTTATTTCTCATTAACTTAGCTAAATTAGTAGGGATGTAAAATCCCGTTTAATCAGTTAACTGCTTTAAGTGGTTAACCAATTAAGTAGGATCCCATGGGTGGGGCTGGCAGTCCCATGGGGCTGCTGGTTACCAGCTCCCAGCCCCCTGGAGCTGTTGGTTCCTGACCTCGTGGGGTCACCCATCCCCTGTTCCTTCCTGGGGCTCCCAGATCTGCGGGGCTGCCAATTAACCAGTTACAGGTAAGAATCCCCCAATAACTGTCACCGATTAACCAGTTACCCTTTCATGTCCCTAGTTAGTATACTTTACACATGGAGAAATTAGCACTTTATTTAACAGAGAAATCCTGAAATGCACTTCACTTTTGCTAAGAACATTTGCAGAACTGTACTTTCATGTTGTGTCATTTTGATTCCAATATACAGATGGTACAGAGCCTTGAGGGACCTAACATTTATGAACTGTCTGCCATTTTCTGAATGATTGTGTATATTTGCATGCACAAGTGGTACATTCTTGTATAACTAAATCATTATTGGCACATACAAACATACATTTCTCCTTCAGTGCAAACATGTGTTTGGAAAACTGAAGGTTAACAGATGCTGCTCCTTTTTAAATTTGTCCCATTATACATGTTGTTGGTTGTCTCTCAGGAGCCGAGGAAGGTGTGTTGTGCATTTCATTTATGGAAACGCATGTGGCCCTGGAGCCCAAAGGTCAAAGAACACATACAGGTACAAATACGGCATGGGATGCTGGTTGTCAGGATGGGAGAGAACACAGCTCTATGTCGTCTTTCCCGTGCAGCTGCGAGGCATTGGCAGCGGTTGTCCTCAAATTTTGTCACTGCTTTCCTCATAAGGGAACGCCAGTTAGTCCTGTCTGCAGCAGCTAGTTCAAATTGTCGAGGTTGAAGGCCCGTCCACTGCAAGTTGGTCTTCAGGTTATCCTTATACCTCTTCCTCGGGCGTCCCTGTTTGCGACCACCACGTACCAGCTTCCCGTAAAACAGCTGCCTCGGGATCCTGTTTTTGTCCATGCAGAGAATATGTCCAGACCATCGAAGCTGGGTCTAGAGGATCTTAGCTTCGATGCTTGTGGAACCAGCTCTGTCAAGCACTTCTTGGTTAGTAATTCGATCCAGCCAGCGTACTCGCATGATTGATCGTAGGGAGCACATATGAAACGGCTCCATCTACTTGATGTGCCTATGGTACAGGATCCATGTTTCACAGCCATACAAGAGAGAGATGAGGACCACAGCATTATATACCCTGAGCTTAGTTGAAAGGCGAATATCTTTGTGCTGGAGAACTTTAATACACAATCTCCCAAGTGCCTGACTGGCTTTCTGGATCCTCGCTGTAATCTCTTTGTCAAGGGATCCATTGCTTGATATTGTGCTGCCCAAGTACTTAAAGCTGTCCACTACCTTTAGTTGTGTGCCATCGATAGTGATACATGGCTGTGGAGGAGCACTGTTTGCTGCAGGCTGGAAGAGGACTTCTGTCTTTCCGAGGCTAATTGTGAGACCGAACAGTTTGAATGCTTCAGAGAATCTGTCAATGATGGTCTGCAGGTGGTTCTCTTGGTGTGCCATAAGGGCACAGTCATCAGCCAACAGTGCTTCAGTGATAAGCCTCTCCAGTCTCTTGTAGTTATATATAATATAGTTACTGTATATTCCTTTTCATTCACGGAATGTTCTAAATTGTAGGTTCCCACAACAACATTTTGGGTGGCCACAGAGTATGACCAAAAATTGACATATTTTTCCCAAAAAGCTACATTACCTTTAGGAAAAATAAATTAATATGCACATACCAACATACAAATCATTGCAATTTATTTATGTAGGTTTCTCTGGGTCAATATTTTTTAATATTGACAGGTGACCAAAGCCCACAGGTAAGTGATGAATATGGAGACCTGGGAGATAGGTCAGAATGGGAGAGACCATGAGCTATAATAGCAGAGAAAAAGGAGGGACAAGGCAAAAATGGGAGGCAAGATCAAATCAGTATCTTAGGTGCCTATATATGAATGCAAGAATATGGGGAATAAGCAGGATGAACCTGAAGTGCTAATAAATAAGCACAATTATGACATCGTTGGTATCACAGAGACTTGGTGGGATAATGTACACAATTGGAATATTGGTATAGAATGGTACAGCTTAATCAGGAAGGATATGCAGGGAAGAAATGGAGGAGGTGTTAGCTTATATATTAAAAATGTACACTTGGACTGAAGTGGAGATGGGTGTAGGGGACAGACGTGTTGAGAGTCTCTGGGTTGTTTTTCACCCCATTTAACCTAAGAGTGATGCCATGCTAGGGGTTTACTATAGACCACCTACCCAGGTAGGAAAGGTGAATGAGGCTTTTTTTAAATTAACAAAATCATCCAAAGTGCAGGATTTGGTGATGATGGGGGACTTCAATTATCCAGACATATGTTGGGAAACTAACACAGCGGGGCACAGACTATCCAATAAGTTCTTGGACTACATTGAAGACAATTTTTTATTTCAGAAGGTTGAAAAATCTACTGGGAGGAAGTTGTTCTCGATTTGATTTTAGCAAATAGGGAGGAACTGGTTCAGAAAATGGAAGTCGGTGATCATGAAATAGTAGAGTCCATGATTCTAAGGAACGGTAGAAGAGAGAACAGCAAAATAGAGACAATGGATTTCAGGAAGGCAGATATTGGTAAGATCAGAGAGCTGGTAGGTAAGGTCCCATGGGAAGCAAGACTAAGGGGAAAAACAACTGAAGAGAGTTGGCAGTTTTTCAAAGGGACATTGTTAAGGGCCCAAAAGCAAGCTATTCTGCTGCATAGGAAAGATAGAAAGTATGGCCAAACACTGCCTTGCTTTAACCAGGAGATTTACATAATCTAAAAATCAAAAAGGAGTCATATCAAAAGTGGAAACTAGGGCAAATTGCAAGGGATGAATATAAGCAAATAATACAGGTATGCAGGGGTAAGATTAGAAAGGCAAAGGCGCTCAAACTAGCTACAGACATAAAGGGTAACAGGAAGACTTTCTATACATATATTAGAAGCAAGAGGAAGACCAAGGATAGGGAGCTCAGTGAGGAGGGAGAAACAATAACAGGAAACTTGGAAATGGCAGATCTGCTCTGTGCTGATTAGGCCTCAGTTGGAGTATTGTGTCCAGTCCAGATGTGGAGAAATTGGAGAAGGTCTAGAGAATAGCAACAAGAATGATTAAAGATCTAGAGAACATGACCTATGAGGCAAGATTGAAAGAATTGGGCTTGTTTAGTTTGGAAAGGAGAACACTGAGAGGGGACAGGATAGTTGTCTTCAGGTATCTAAAAGGGTGTCATAAGGAGGAGGGAGACAAATTGTTGTCCTTGACCTCTTATGATAGGACAAGAAGGAATGGGAGGTTTAGGGTGGACATTAGGAAAAACTTCCTAACTATCAGGGTGGTTAAACACTGGAATAAATTGCCTGGGAGAGGCGGGGGGTTGTAGAATCTCCATCTCCCTAACTCTCAGCACCCCAGCCTATGGCTAACCACCCTAGGGGTGAACCCAAGCCCCACTGCACCTCCCGTATGAACTTTTCTTGCTCTGTCACTATAGTTTGTCCCACCGATCTCCAAAGGCAGCGCAGGGTGGCGCATCCAGGAGGGAGGGCCAAAGGCAAAGCTTTGCTCCTCCAAAATCACCTCCCAGGAGGTCTGTGGCTGCATGAAAAGCCCCTGGTGTCCACGGGGGAGAAATGGATTTCAAACACATGCTTTGAGCTTGACTGAGTTTGAGTTGATGGAATCTTCCTAGGTAGGATGTGTAAACTAAATGGAGCTCTGTCTCTCAATTTTCATAATATTATTACACTAAATGTAATTCTTTCACTAAAGAAATAGACAGTCAAACCAAAGAGATTTAATGAAATTGATTAGTCAGTATTATTTTAGAATCTATTTGTTTTATTTTTAAGCCCAAGTGAATTTTCTGAGTGTCACTTGCTCATTTAAGACAGCAAAAGGACAACTAGGGAAAAGATTGTGTTAGGCTTCTCCCTCATCGGTGTGTTTCTTCTTTTGGACTTCCCCAGATTAGACTTGCCAGTCTTCTTGATAATAGGATGATTTTGTTACCTGCACAAATTGGGAAAAGACATGAGAGAATTTTATATGTATATGTGATGTGAGAGAGAATTTAAGGTTTGAATCCCATTTGCTTCAATGAACTTTGGCTCAGACTCTTTAAGTCCAAATACTGGCTATTCCCATTTAATACATTATTTAAGTGTTTACATGGCATGATTCCAGCTATATAAGAAATAACCCAGCATTAATTTGAATATCTGATGTACTTATAGTAGCACACATTTCCATGGTTGGATCAAGGAGTTCTTTTTTTTTTCCAAAAAAATTTCACAGAAAATAAATACCATTTTCCATCCAGCTTTAGTCAGACTATTAGACTTAAAAACTGTTGATCAGCTAGAAAAATAAATAGTGAGGGTATGTCTACACTACCCTCCTAGTTCGAACTAGGAGGATAATGTATGCATACCGCACTTGCAAATGAAGCCCGGGATTTGAATTTCCCGGGCTTCATTTGCATAAGCGGGGAGCCGCCATTTTTAAAACCCCGCTGGTTCGAACCCCGTGCAGCGCGTCTACACGGGGCTCGAACTAGGTAGTTCGGACTAGGCTTCCTATTCCGAACTACCGGTACACCTCGTGACACCTTACGAAGAGCAATTTTACTTCTAAGCCCAAGAGGAGCCCAAACTTGGAACGTGGTGTACCGGTAGTTCGGAATAGGAAGCCTAGTCCGAACTACCTAGTTCGAGCCCCGTGTAGCCGCGCTGCACGGGGTTCGAACCAGTGGGGTTTTAAAAATGGCGGCTCCCCGCTTATGCAAATGAAGCCCGGGAAATTCAAATCCCGGGCTTCATTTGGAAGTGTGGTATGCCTACATTACCCCGCTAGTTCGAACTAGCGGGGTAGTGTAAACATATCCTGAGAGACCAATGAACTCTATTACTATCTGATCAGACTATTCACTATGCACTTCTGGTCTATGAATCTAAGAATCCGACAGATGTAACTCACTGTTGTATTTTTTCTGTTTGCTTTTTGGAAAACAGAGAATAGTTTTCAAAACATTTCCACCAACTTAACTAAAGAATTTATAAAACAAAATGAATTTTTGTCGATAAAATTACTTGAAAGGGGACACACATTTATGATAAACAGTAGATTACCAATACAGTTGTCAACTCTGTTTCAATTTCATTGTGATGCCATTTGTTTCTATTGTTAAGCATTGTGTTCAGAAGAAAGAAGGTGAATAAGATAATGAAATTTAACCTTTCATTGAGTCACATTCTACTGCCTGTGCACATCTTGTTTTGGCGTTCATGTATTCTACTCTATGCTTTTGTACTGGAGGAAATATGTACAAATGATCCTATCGTAATTCTACTTATTTTTGGCTGTTCCATTATCAATATAGGGCATGATTTTACCATTGCCATTCATAGGGAACTCCTACTCACTTGAGCAGCAGTGTGAAATGCATTTCAGTAGAAACAAAGTAAAGAGATCAAAAAACTTGACAACAGCTGCTACATTGTCTTATTGCTTTCTTATGCTTCCTTATCTGTCTGCAACCATTTGTTGTCTCTTTTTAGAGTGCTTAACACAATGGGGTCTTTGTCCAGGACTTGTGCTCCTAAATGTTATGATAATATAAATAATAATAATTGGCAACATATTACCATTGCCTCTGGTTTGGTAAGGGCAATGCTTTTAGCTTAAAAAGCTGTGTCTTAGAGTGTGATTTTGTTCCTGTTTTATAGATATTCGTGGGTTGCAGGGATTTTTGGACCAGGCTTCAAGACTAGGACTTGATGTGTCTTTACAAAAGGTGGACAGAAACATCAGCAGGGTTTTTGCCAGCCTTTTTACTACCATGAAAACGGAAGAGTTGAATCGCTACCGTGACACCTTACGAAGAGCAATTTTACTTCTAAGCCCAAGAGGAGCCCAAACTTTCATCAATGAGGTCAGTGCATTGTTCTTTTTAGAACCACACATTACAAAAATGTGCATGGTATATACAGCATAGACTAAATCTTCCAGACTGGCACATCTTCAAAGTGTAAGTGTGTGTATGTGTGTGTTATTACATAAATTAGTTAATGTCTAATTTCACGGAAATGGTTGTAATGTATTTCCAATTACATAAATGCTGCAAGTTAAATGAAAGGCCAATAGATAAGCCTAGGAAAGAATCTATATTTATCAGTGACTGTTGTCTTTACAAAGGAAATTCACAAATCCCTTCTGAAAAGGAATTATGTTGTTCATATTTGTGCTACAAAGACTTATGGAATGTGCTGTCAGGGTGGCAGTGTATTTACTACAAATACCATAAAAGATATTGGTTGCCTTATTTTTTAATGGTTTCTGAGATCAGTGAGACCAATTAGGTACAGGATATAGCTAAGTAAAGATTTAATTAACATTGTGCTATGGGCTACTGTTTGGACATTAATTATTTTCCCCACCTTTTTCCAATATGAGGTAGAGAATTACTTTTGAGAGCTTTTTGTGCTAAAGACCCTGAAAGCTAAGAGTCTGATCCTCAGCTAGTATAAATTAGCATAGTTTCACTGATCTACACGAGCTTGGAATTTACCCTTAAATGCTGTATCCTTTTGCTTTCATCCACCAAAGAACTGAACTGTGAAATTCAAATATTTAAGGCCTATTTCCAGTTATCAATGTGTTGCTACATGAAAGACTGCTATATTAAAAAATAAAATCATTTTAAATTGAATTAGTTCAGTCACTGTTTAGTGGTTTTCTTGGCTCATACCAGCATTAATAAACCTTTCATTTTTATGTTAAACTATGATAATGTGTAATTATTGTTGATGAATACGGTTAAGTTTAGCACTGATGACTAAGGCAGATGAAGAGCATGGGGATGTTAAGGCATAGGGCCAAATTCTGTCCTTAGATAAGTGAACAAAAGTCTTAGTGACTTCAATTAGCGTTATGTGTAAGCACTTGAGGTCATAATTCAGCCCAAAGAGTTTGCAGAAAGCTATGCTCTCTGGTTTTTCATTGGAGGGCCTCCATAAAAGAGAATTTTGGTTCAGTTTTCAGATCTGTCTAAATGAAATATTCAAAATTGGAACTAAGTTGAGACCCGTATTTACATATCACTCTTACATCAGCCAGATATAAAGTCGGTCTCCTTTCAATATTCATAATTTCAAGAAATGTTAATAAGATTTATACGGACAGGACAATAGCCCTGCAGGAATCTAGAGTTTGAGTAATGCATTAAACCACTTCACCACTCTGCCCCTCCCCAAAGCAGCATGGTATTATGGGCTCGAAGGCTAATGACCCTGATATTTTTCCAGATCCCTGCGGGAGTATAACTGTGGGCAGAAATGAGAAGTAATTTATTTGACAATCTTATTTTATTGAATCTTGACTGATTCAGAAAAGCTTTACAAAAAGAAAATTTAAATAAAATAAAAATCGATTCCCCAAGGCTTGAGACATTTGAGTATATGCTTTGGGGGGAACCGTGCACGGAATGAACTTAAATTGGACTCAATATGTCTCTTACATTTTAGTGTCTATATGATTCTATGAAGGTGCATACTTCTATAATCATATATGGCATAAATACAGATTGTGCATGATACATGGTAGGAGAGTATTGAGTTGCAACTCTCAGATCAATGTTATTTAATATAGAAATGCTCAAAGCAGATAGAAGAGGGAGGCTAGTATGAAGGCAAGAAAGCTTCAGTTTAGACATTACTCATGTAGAAATACTCATATCTATAAACAATGAGAAACAAAGCACCCTGCTGTGCTTTCTGAGTGCCGTGCACCCCTTGGAGTCAGGCGTCACGTGCTGCCTGCACTGCAAGCCCATCCCAGATAGCTCCAATTGGCTGCTTTCCGACCATTAGGACCTGTGAGATTGTGCTGGGGGCAGAGGCAGTGTGCAAAGCCCCTGCCAGAGGTTCACAGAATGCGGAGAAGCACATGGCCTCCGCAGCGGGTCACTCTGAGAGGCATGCGGGGGTGTGGAAGGCAGAGCCCCTGCCCGAGGCTCCCACTGGAGTTGGATCCAGTGGTTTGGAGGGCCAGATCCCGTGGGCTGCATTTTGCCCACCTCTGTACTAGAGAGAGAGAAAGACAAAGAAAACAACTCTTCTGAGGCAAAGAGGAAAGTATGGACTGATGCTCTTTTCAGACAACCTTGCGTGTCCCCTAAAATGTTTTATATATGTCATTTACTGATGATATTGCACTGTAGATACTGGGGTTGGAGCAAGCCTAGTCTCAATGCAGTGAGCCTTCTTTTGGAGCAAACACCACATGAACTTCAGTCACTAAAGGCATATGCAAAATACCACTAGGAGTGGGACAGGTACTGTTGCACAGTCAGGGTATGTCTAGACTACATGGCTCCACCAATGGAGCCATGTAGATGAGTTTACTAGACATAGGAAAATGAAGCGGTGATTTAAATAATCACCGCTTCGTTTACATCAAAATGGCCACAATGCTGTGCCGATCAGCTGTTTGGCGGCACAGCATGGTAGTCTGGATGCGCCGCGGTCAACAAGGGAAGCCCTTGTCGACCACTCCGTTATGCCTCATTTCATTTCCATTATGCTGTGAAATGAGGTTTACCAGAGCAGTTGACAAAGGCTTCCCTTGTTGACCACGGCGCGTCCAGACTACCGCACTGTGCTGCCAAACAGCCCATCGGCACAGCACGGTGGCCATTTTGATGTAAATGAAGCAGCGATTATTTAAATTGCTGCTTCATTTTCCTATGTCTAGTAAACTCATCTACATGGCTCCATAGATGGAGCCATGAAGTCTAGACATACCCTCAGTGTGCTAAAGTTGGTGCTGGGTTAGGCACACAGGTTCCTTTTCCTCTATACAGGGTCCCTGCACTCCAATGCACAGGGAAGTAAGGGAAGGAGCCAGGGGACACATTACCTGGCTATTCTTTTCTTTGGTTCATCTAGTTGCAGGCAGGACCACAAGAGCTATCAGCCTCTATAGCCTGGGCTAGGGAAGGATAGGTCATTGGTGGAGAAATCCAGAGTCCAGTCGTCTATTAGGGTTGTATGATGGGTCCTTGTCTTTCCCTCTTAAAACCATTTAGTTGAACAGGCTGTTTTTGTGGATAAAAACTCTTTGCCACATAAAGCACTGATAAACTGGAAAGAATTGGAGGTGCAGAGCCAAAACCGATAAAAGGCTTGGATAGCATAACCTTTAAAGACAAGTTTAAGGAATTTCCCATATACAGCTTGACAAAAGGATAACAAATACTTAGAAGGAAGAGCAGAGTTTTGGAAGGGCAAAGAGGGCAGCAGCCATGTGTACTGAGACATGGCTTGCTTTTCTTCCCAGTCCCTGGACTCTCAGGGAGCGAGGGGAAAGTACTTGCATTCCGTGCATGTCTCTTAGGGTACGTCTAGACTACATGACTCTGTCGCCAGAGGCATGTAGATTAGGCTACCAGACATAGGAAAATGAAGCGGCGATTTAAATAATTGCCGCTTCATTTAAATTTACATGGCTACTGCGCTGAGCCGACAAACAGCTGATCAGCTGTTTGTCGGCTCAGCGCGATAGTCTGGACATGCAGGTGTCGACATCAAAGGCATTTGTCGACCACCCAGGCATACCTCATCCCAGGAGGCATACATGATGTCGACACCCGCTCATCCAGACTACCGCACTGAGCGGACAAACAGCTGATCAGCTGTTTGTCGGCTCAGCGCAGCAGCCATGTAAATTTAAATGAAGCGGCGATTATTTAAATCACTGCTTCATTTTCCTATGTCTGGTAGCCTAATCTACATGCCTCTGGCGACATACCCTTACTCATGGCTGGTGAAGGGAGGGGACAGAGAAGTAACTCATGGGATGCAAGTACTTTTCCCTCACTCCCTGAGAGTCTGGGGAATGGAATCAAAAGCAAGCTACCCCCCTCCCCTCCCAAAACTCAGCCTGCCCCCAGCCCCTACTGCATTTTAAATTGTAGAGCCACAGAGGGTTCTAGTCGCACACTCGGCGTGAGCCGAAACTGAACCGGGCTGCCTGCCCCGCCAGCAGCAGCCCGTGCGCATGGTCCCAGTGGGGATTTGGGACTTCCTGCACACAGTGACTGCTGCTGTGAAGCAGCCCCTGCCCATGACCAGGTCGCTATGGACAGGGACTGCTTCGCGGCAATAGCTCCTGTCCCCCCGCCTCTGGTAGAGGCAGCAGCAGGGAGAGGGGTTTAGTACCATAGAGATGGTGCTGGGGGGAATCGGCTTTTAAGCCGGCTCCCCCCAGCATTGTCTCCTGCTCCCCCACTCTTGCTGCCTCTGATAGGGTATGTCTACACTACCCTCCTAGTTCAAACTAGGAGGGTAATGTAGGCATACCGCACTTGCAAATGAAGCCCGGGATTTGAATTTCTTGGGCTTCATTTGCATAAGCGGGGAGCCGCCATTTTTAAATCCCCGCTGGTTCGAACCCCATGCAGTGCGGCTACACGGGGCTCCAACTAGGTAGTTCGGACTAGGTTCCTATTCCGAACTACCGTTACTCCTCGTGAAACGAGGTGTACCGGTAGTTCGGAATAGGCACCCTAGTCCGAACTACCTAGTTCGAGCCCCGTGTAGCCGCGCTGCACGGGGTTCGAACCAGCGGGGTTTTAAAAATGGCGGCTCCCCGCTTATGCAAATGAAGCCCGGGAAATTCAAATCCCGGGTTTCATTTGCAAGTGCGGTATGCCTACATTACCCTCCTAGTTTGAACTAGGAGGGTAGTGTAGACATACCCATACAGAGTCAGCAAGTTGGGGGGAATGAGAGTAATTGACTCAGCTAGTCAACTACTCCTTTACATCCCTGCTCTAGACCAGTAGATCCTAAACTGCAGGGTATTAGACAATTGAAAGATCTCATCACTAGGAGAAGAGAACGGAACTCATAGATCTGTGAAACTTGTTAATTGCCATCGTCACTGAGATTTTAAATGTGTTCTTTAAAAAATGACCCAACTAAGTACAGTGTGTGTTTGCTAAGAAAGGTGGAAATACAGATTGTTTAAAAAACAGTAGTCAGTTTATAATGAGCAGGTAAAGATGCATAAATATTGGATAAAATCAAAACTGCTCAGCTGTGTGTCATAAGCCCTCCACAACGAATGAAAACTGTTTTTGATTTACTTAACAATAAAGGCCTGTGCCTTTGGGACAGGAGGATCAGAGCTCTCTTCCTACTGTTGTCTTGGAATTTTGACAGCCATCACTGCTGTAAACTTCATAGGTGGTCATACATCTTTGTCTGCCCTCTCTATAGGTTCAGCTTTGAGCTCCTACTGGAGTTCAAGGATTGTTCTCTATTTCCTCTTTTATATTCCCACCATGTCAGATAGTTGAGTCACTACTGCATGGTAGAGATTTCACCTCCATAAATTGGAACTCTCGTCCGGCAACATCCATGGTCTGGCAGGACCATGAATGTTGCAGGATCAGAGAGTCTTGCTGCGCTGCTGGGATTGGGAGGGTTGGGAGCCTGGTGCAATGCAGGGAGGAGACAGGTTTGTGGCCCAGCTGGGCTGGGAGAGGGGTAGAGGTCAGGAAGATGACAGTACAGCTCAGCTGGGCTACGGGGGGGCTGGGAACTGGAAGCCTGGAGCATGACCCAGTTAGACTGCCCGGGGGAGCCAGGAAGCACAATGAGAAGTAGGGCAAGAGGTGGGTTGGCAGCAAGGGGGGCAGAAATGACCTTCCCTGGTCAAGACAAAATTCCTCATCAGGGACCAGCTGGATTCTGAGGGTGCCAAACCAGGGAGGTCCAATCTGTATATGCTGCTCTTTCCTTCCTGCCTCTGTGTGCTCACTTGTGTGCAAGAAACTGAGCTTGTCTATCTAAATTCCCCATGAAGTGACACGCTATCACCCAAATGGTATTATAAAAATGGTAAGAAGTATCTTGAACATCCTGTGCTCCCAAAGAAAACAATCTTATTTTTATGAAATCATTTTTCAAAGGAAATAACTATCCCCTATCTTTTATGGTAAATTCAGAAGGAAATCATGTTTCATAATGATAAACTTAATGTTTTTGCTTTTGGCATCTGCCTTTCTACCTCTGTATCCATATGTGGCTAGCATATGCTGTTTATAGAGTGATCTATAATGAGGCAGAAATTTGTGAGGAATTTGAAATTGTGGAGATGTTATAATTCTTCACTAAGTAGAGGTAGATGCTGTACCTTTACATGGTGCCTCCTCTGAAACCAAGATCTTTGTTGGCTTTGGTGACATTCTGAATAAATGGGGCTTTTGGATTCAAAGTTAAAAAATTAAAAATGTAAAACAAAAATAAACAACCTTTAACTGCACAAACCTGAACTGAAAGAAATGTTTCCTGATCTTGGATAAATTGACTTGAATTCAGAATACAATTTTCCTTTGGTAATTTAACAGAAGAATAAAATTTGTCTCATCCCAAGTAATCTAAGCTGCAGGAGTATTGCAAAAACAAAACAACAAAAACCCATATAGAAATAGTTGTTTGAATTTTAATACAAATGGTAGGCAATTTGTGAAGAGACTAAATTATTTTAGGTGAATTAGCAAAGTCTAGGCATCCCACTTTCCAGTTTGCTTCCATTATCTTTAAGTGATTATATTTTTAGGGACTTTTTTTTGTTGAACTCAGCTATATGTGATCCATCAGATTTTGAAAATCATTGTAATGACTATAAAGAGGAAACTTCCATTTATACAGCTTTAATAGTAAACAACAGGAACAGGGCAGTGGGTGTTCAGGAAACAAAGATGGGGAAATGGCTGGTTTGTGGAAATACAAATGCATTAGAAGGAATTGTAGTTGGTCTTTACAAGATTTAGGATCTGCTGTAGTATTAGTCTTTTTTACTTAATACTCTGTAAGGCGATGAGAGTATTGGCTGGCCTAATGAATTTAGATGTTTGCTAGTATTTTGCACCTGAGAAATGGACACTAAGGTTTATGTATTCAGCTTCAGTCCTGGTATAACATGATTAGCTTTCAGAGCAATTATGCCACTGATCAGTTTGCCCCTGACTATTTCATTATCTGTTGGTTAGCTTTTAGATGCAAATAGTAAAATTGATCCAAATTCACGGGTTTCCACATTCTTCATTCTCTAATTCTTTCGAACAAAGGATTTCAAAGTTACCTAGCAGGTAAAGAAACTCCTATAATAGATTTTCTGATAATTTTAGCAGCTAAATTAATCATGAATAAGTGAAGAAATCTTTCACAAACCTTATTTTCAGCATGACTTGCTATGTTGTGTGTGGCTGTCCCATGAAAAGGTGGCAACACAATATGATGGAAAATTCGATAAAGTTAGAGGGAAATAAGATATTCATTGCACAGCAGTCATTGAAATGAAAACTCTGATACAGTCAATGGTATGAACTCATGAGAATGAATTTTAATGGGGCAGATGTTTATTTTACTCATACGTAGTCTATCCTGATGTTAACACAATGCTAATAATAATACTTACTTGTGTACCAGATTGTTTGTGGTTGCATTTTTTTAAATTTACTCTCCAATATTATAACACCAGTAGGCAGATTTGAACAAGGAACCTCAAGAGCTCAGTGCATGAGTGCACACTCATTCTCTTTCTCTGAAAATAGTGTCACTACATGGAACAGTGGAACCACTGGATCACCACTGCAGGCTCCCCAATGTTGAGGGGGAGCCAACCAAGCATCAGGAGCTGGATCCATGCAAGCCTTAGGTTTCCTACCTCTATACTATTTCATTAGCAAGGTGGGGAAGAACTGTAATGGGTTACCAAGGGAGCTGGTGGAATCTCCATCCCTAGAGGTTTTTGAGTCCTCACTTGACTAAGGCTTGGCTGGGATGATTTACTTGGCATTGGTCCTACTTTAGCAGGGAGATGGATTTGATTACCTCCTGAGGTTTCTTCCAACTCTGCAATCCTATGATAGTAGTGGATTTCTTCATTTGTTTGCTACCATTTCAAAATTGTTTTTAAAACAATTGTTTTTAAAGTCAATTGATTTTGGCTTAATCCTGGCCCCATTGAGCTCTGTGAGTGTATGGGATGGTAAAATAGTGGTAATAAATACAGATCATTGTACCTTTTAGCTGGGTTCCTATGTTTGTTCCCTTTACTAATTAAAAAGAACACTTCTTCCTGCCAGAGATTAATGGCTCCATGATTATGGGATTTCCCTGGCACGTCTCTCATCATGCTTTCTTGTTCTATCCTCTGAGTTAAAATATATGAATTACAATGAATTAGGGATTTTTACTTGTAGTCGTTGCATGCATGAAGGAATTTTTTAATTGAGCTCTGCATACGTTTCTTGTATAATTCCGTTAATATATATTAAACCCTGAACAGATATTGGACCTAATTCATTCCTGGTGTAATCCCTCTGGAAAACAGTGGAATTATACCAGCAATGTATTCAAACCACAGTGCTTAATTTTATTCAATTTAAGTTTTCAAACATTTCTAATTCATGTCACAAATGTCCTTTCCAAATGTTCAGACTGTGCTATTTTGATAATTTCATAAATGTCTTTTACAGTGTATTGTACCAGAAGATATTCTATTGTATACAGTTACTCAGAGCCATAGTACTCTGTCCAACTTTATAATGTTTTTAATTTCTTATTAAACTGACATTATTCCTAGCACTGTTTATGAAACTTTCTCATATCATTTACACAGTTGTGACAGAGGGGGAAGCACCCAAAAATGGGCAGTATGCTTTGTGGATAATCTGTATTCCCTGCCTTAGCAGAACTCTTTTTCTCTCTAGATTCCTGTACGTATTGTTCAAGTTTAAAGAGGTGCGATGACTTTTCAGATGGCCAATCCCCCTTCCTCTCCCCAGTGTGTATGTGCATCGGTGCACACCTATATTACACTAACACTTCTCTGTTTTTGTTAATCAGTGGCTGACTGGGAGGAAAGCAAAAAAGGGAGATGGTTAAATTTGTGCTGAAGTCACTCAACACTCAAAACTACATTGGATTATAGTAGAGTGTGTTCAGCTGAGAGGGCTTCCCTTACAAAGAGCTATTTGGCAGACCTTAGAACTTGGTTTTGACAATTGTATGCCAAACATTTGCGTGGTTGCAAATTATGTGTAACTTTCTCCTAAATGTCCTGTAACATAGTAAGTGGAACACATTTGAGTAGTATGTTCACTGTAGTTGTTTCAATTAAACGCTATGGGGTAGATTCTTGTGGTTATTGCTTTAAACCACGGGGCAGTTCTGAACATTTGTTGTTCTCCAATTATATATATTTGTGTTTATTGCTTGAATGCCAGCCCTGTTGACATGAATGGATCAAACAAATGGCTCAGTATGGTGAATCCAACAGCGGCTGCTATCAGCTGTTTCAGAGGCAATTAGAGCAGGAAACCCTGCAATGGTCACTTGTGAGTGGGGAAGAGGATGAAACAAAAGAACTAAAGGAATGTGTTTTTCTTAATGACCATTTAGAGGAATGTTGGGTTGTGCCCTGAAGCACTAGTTTTATATCTCTTCAAAACTCTTATAAAAAATCCTAACTGTTGTAATTCTGGCTATTGTTATTTTCCATATAATTCTCCAACCCTATTTGTAATCTCTCTAAGCTATTGGCTTTAATGAGATCCATAGGGCAATTAAGAAACAGCATTTCCTTTTTTAGCTGTGTTAAATTTGTCATAGTTTGGATATCCCTTTTAATACTGACATTTTGAAATATGGCATCTGGAAGTATCTGATCTACCTTCATTCTGCCTGTTTTGTAGATGCAGTGCATTTTTGAAGTAATAAAATTAACTCTCCAGAAAGGAATAGAACCTGAAGTGTATATAAGATCTTTGAAAGTGGTGGTTTCAACTTCTGCGCATTTTTCATGAGGAAAGACATTTATGTCATATAACTGTTGGTATTCTGAGTTATTCAGTAGGTCCTGGCATCGAGAATATTTGTTTTAGAAAATGTATGTTATCTTTATTTAAGCAAAAAGTACACAAATTAACTGAAAAATGGTTATATGTATGCAAATAAACACACACTGCATAACAGAGTTTTTGTTATTTTTATAGACAGCATTGAAGAATGCAAGAGTTACCTTAATAAATTAACAAGATTCATTTTCTTTTCAAATCATGTACTTTTGGCAGTTTGGCTAAATGTTTGAACATCCTGCAATGTAAAGATAAAGTGCGTCAACATATCTGTGGTCATAGAGCACATAAATATATGCAAAATGTTTCTCTATAAAATAATGTAAATCTGTAGGCAATGACTTTATCATTTACAGCCAGGATAATTGTGTGCAATTTTATTATAATTTACCAGAATGCTTGAGATTACTATTTAATTATGGATGATTAATTTTTAAATATTACCCTACATTTGCATTTCATTATCTTATAGTTTGCCAGTTTTAAAACTTTAGCAGAACTACTTTATGTGTATAAGAGAACCAGTTCTATCTTGAAAAATCTGTATATTATTTAAAGAATGTTCTGTTTTCTAATGGTTTTTAACTAAATATATTGGAAGGATCAGAAGATATAGACATTAAAAGATATAGAACTGAAATACTATCGTTATTTTCAGTCTTCTGATGTTTTCCAATACCTTGGGAATCTCTATATAATAACTATGGGTAACTGTTGAGAGTTTAATGGCAACCACTGTGTTTCTTATGTAAGTACAGGGACCGTCACAGGAGTCTTCCATGAAGCTGGCCTGTCATTCCTCCCTCGATACATATTGACTCCTCCCATCTGGACTGAGAAAGTGACTCTGTGACATACTCCTTTACTAATTAGGGGAGACCTTGGAGAAACACACCTTTTAACTCAGAAAAGGATAAGAACACAAGAACATAAGAATGGCCATCCTGGGTCAGACCAAAGATCCAGCCAGCCCAGTACACTGTCTGCCAACAGTGGCCAATGTCAGGTGCCCCAGAGGGAGTGAATCGAACAGGTAATGATCAAGCGATCTCTCTCCTGCCATCCATCTCCACCCTCTGACAAACAGAGGCTTGGGACACCATTCCTTACCCATATTGGCTAATAGCCATTTATGGACTTAATCTCCATGAATTTATCTAGTTCTCTTTTAAACCCTGTTACAGTCCTAGCCTTCACAACCTTCTCAGGCAAGGAGTTCCACAGATTGACTATGCACTGTGTGAAGAAAAACTTCCTTTTAATTATTTTAAACTTGCTGCCCATTAGTTTCATTTGGTGGCCCCTAGTTCTTATATTATGGGAACAAGTATATAATTTTTCCTTATTCACTTTCTCCACACCACTCATGATTTTATATACCTCTATCATATCCCCCCTGAGTCTCCTCTTTTCCAAGCTGAAAAGTCCCAGTCTCTTTAACCTCTCCTCATATGGGACCTGTTCCAAACCCCTAATCATTTTAGTTGCCTTTCTCTGAACCTTTTCTAATGCCAGTATATCTTTTTTGAGATTAAAATATATGTAATGATAGTTACTAATTTTCACTTTGATTATACCATTTTGATTTCTTATTTAAATATCAGTTTTAGTGAATGAAATAAAGTGATATTTACCCACAACATTTTAGTTCCACATTCATTTGGAAAATAATTTGAGTTTTGAACAATTGGTTTGGAAATATGGCAGAGCACTGTTTGCACACAAGATAGAAGTATAGGCAAAACTTACATTTAGAGATTTAGAAGACTCATCCTAGGAGAGTAAAGCTCTGTCTATTCAAACTGCTCTCCTGGCTCTGATTAGAGTGTGTCACTTATGCCAATAATCCAATATCTATTGTGGTAGCTAAGAATTACTAAAGGACAAAAGTATCCAGGCTTTCCAGGGACCATATCCCTTCTTTCAGTTATGGCAAGTCAGATGACCTAGAGCAGCTCTGCAGCACCTGTAGTTCCATGTAGATGGAGCTTGGCATAGATGGAGCTTGGATGGTGTAGATGGAGCTTGGTCCTGCCTTGAGGGCGGGGGGCTGGACTCGATGACCTCTTGAGGTCCCTTCCAGTCCTATGATTCTATGATCTGCACTGGGTAGGTAAATGCTTCAGGGCTTAGAACCATTAGGTTTAAGTTTGCTTTCCACTGGTGGATTGACACAAACAGCCCGTAGGTCAGCACCAGTTTTAGAGCCTAAGACTTTGACTGGGTTCAGAGTATATATTTTTATGAAAACTATAAGGGTACTGCAGGTAAATCACATTGGAGCCCATTGAAAGTGAAAGTAAAGAAATATTTGGGAACCTTGTTTGTCAGGGGCATGCACTCGGATTTAATTAAATCACATTTGTAATGGCAGGTGGTGCTATAATTGTGTAATAAAACTGTGTTTCCTGAAGCAGAGTGTTTTTGGTTGGACAAATAGAGCAGTATGTCATCAGCATGGAGTATATGCCTCAGTTGCCTTCATCCTTCAATTATATCCTGAAGATAGAACTGGTCAAATACTCAGAAATGTATGGTTGGGGGGGGGGGGGCATAAAGAAAGGCAGATTGAGCACTCTAGAGATGGGAACTTGATAAGTATGATGACTGTGACATTGCGATGGGAATAAAATGCATTGGGGACTGAGGATTTTCAGTGCAAACTAGTTAATAGTTAAATCTCAAATGATTTTTGTCTGAAACGCTTTTCCAAATTTTTGTTGGCAAAGCTGGGTTAGAAACCCTGCAAGAAGGGATTTTACTGTGGGAGATTACTGAAACTCCTTGTTTTCATATGGAATAGGACATGAAAATAATACAAAACTGTTTTCTTTTAGCATTGTGATCTTATGTGTTTGCTTTCTGTCCTAAATGCTCTCAGCAATTCCAGAGATGTGTTTAAATAAACATGTAAGTTTGTGGGGGAGGATAAAGGTATCCAAGTTCCACGAGGCGTACAGCTAGTTTGGAATAGGTAGCCTAATCCGAACTAGCTAGTCCATGCCGCGTGTAGCCACGCGGCACGGGGTCTGAACTAACCGGCATTTGAAAATGGCGCCGGCCGGCATCATGCAAATGAAGCCCGGGAAATTCAAATCCCGGGCTTCATTTGCAACTCCGAATGACTACATTACCCCCCTAGTTCGAACTAGGGGGGTAGTGTAGACATACCCTTAGTGACTTGATGGGGCCAGGCACAGAGATGCAGACAGTATTAAGGAAAATGTTCTGTGGTGTTGGAAGTCTGCCCAAAATTGAACTAGACAAGAATAATAGCTCCCCTTCTGTGATTTATGTGCCAGTGTAAACTGTGAAATAGAAAGCGTCAGAAACTGAGGGGGATATCTGAGCTATGGCATTTGTGCCCAATGGTTGGAGTCAAGGGTCAGAGCTAGACTCAGAGCAGTGTTGAAACAAACCTCAGAAGGGTTTTGAAGAATTGCACAGGTAAGTATTTTTTATTGAATTTGGGGCCTTTCATTTTAATGGAGTTAGCTTTGCTCTGAACCACACTCAGTGGATGAGATCAGTTCGTTTGTTTCAAGTTGAATGGATGAGTCTGTGCCAATCTGATTAAAAAACTTTGCACTTTATTAATGTGTGTACAAATGGCAATTGAGTTCCAAGGATGCTCTTTATGAAAGCATCCTGAAAGATCAATCTTGGTCTTGTAACTCATGTTTTAGTTTCTATTTGCTATATTTTTTCTAAAGAGAAGAAAACTGGACTTTTCTCATTGTATCAAGAAAAAGTAAAGTAAGCGTGGCAAAGTCTGGGCTATGCCCTGAGGGGGCCTGCACTTCCTGGTGGGTTCTTGTGGGCCTAAGAGGCTCACAGTGTCCCTAATTACTGCAACGAAGGCAAGGATACCCTGCTATCAGAGCCTCTTTCATCATTGGCCAGTCCAGTATCCTTCTTTCTCCAGTCCCTGCTGGCCCTTCCAGCCAGAGGGGATGGTTGGGAGGAACCCAGTCCCACACACTTGCTCCGGGTCCCGGCCCAGGGCCCTATAAGAGGGGGCAGCCCTGAGCAGGCCGTGTAGCTTGGCCCTTGCCCCTGAGCAGCAGCTCCTCCCTGGGCCACTTCCCCAACCCCTTCTGCAGTACCTCATTCCTGATATCACGGAGCAAACCTTCGCGTCAGCTCACTCGGGTGTGTTTTCTTGCTATGGACTGCTCTCTTCTCCTTGAGGTTTTTCTCAAGTCTGTTCCTTTTCTCCTTCCCCTTAGCCTTGCCTGGAGAAGTGTTTTTATAGTGCACACATCCACCTTACGGGGCTGCAGGTGTTTCAATTAGTCCTCCCTTCAGGCTGATGCCAGATAGGCTTCAGGGGTGGCTGGCTGGCCAGCCATAGTCTTTAACAGCCTACTCAGGGAACATAAAGCCACATATCCAGTTCCCCACATATCTGCCATCCACGAGGCTTCGGCAGCTCCCTGTTCTCAGTCTGCCACATAAGGATTATGATTATTTATTGTTATCGAAAATAATATCTTTTCAAAATACTTAAAGCTCACTAATATAGTGTCCGATAACACTGGAAAATCATATAGAATTCAACTATATGGACTAAGGGTATGTCTACACTTGCAGCCTATTTTGGAATAGGGCTGCAAATGTAGGCATTCGGAATTGCAAATCAAGCCCGGGATTTAAATATCCCATGCTTGATTTGCATCTTCCCAGGCGGGCACCATTTTTTAAATTTACAAGCCTGGAATAACTGCCCGAGTCTACATGCGGCAGTGAAACGGGAGTTCGAAATAAAGCCCCATTTCGAACTACCTGTTAAACCTCATTGCAGGAGGAATAACAGGTAGTTTGAAATGGGGCTTTGTTTCGAACGCCCATTTCACTGCTGCGTGTAGACGCGGGCAGTTATTCCAGGCTTGTAAATTTCAAAAATGGTGCCCGCCTGGGAAGATGCAAATCAAGCGTGGGAGTGACGGGGTAGCCCCGCCCCGCACTCAAGCCCAGGAACAACCTGGTGCTGGGGGCGGAGAGGGCCCTACTGGGCATGCTCCAAGGGGAGCATAGGTATAAAAGACTGCTGGCCTGCTCAGAAGGGGCAGACTATGGCTAGAGGCGGAGGGAGCACCCAACTGCCGAGGAGGGAGTCGATGGGACGGCTGAATGCGCCGCTGCCAGGCCCAAGCCGGGCCCGACCCCAACGAAGGAGCTGCCGGCCGACACCCCGGGACCCAGGCACCGAGCCAGACACTGCCAACCCCGATGCTGACGGGGGAAGTGCTGCTACAGCCACCCGACCAACGCCAACAGGTGGGACCGCTGCCGGCCGGGGGCAAGGGGGAGGAAGCGACCCAGGGCAGGGAGCTGGAAAAGCCCCTGAGGGCTCGGGGCGTTGCGGGGAGGAGCCCCCGCCGAGCCAGTGGTGGGAACCACCCACCACTGACAGGGCCCTGGGTCAAGGCCCGGTGGAGAGGGAGGGCCCAGGCCCCCCTACCCCTGCTGCCCCGAACCCTGGCGAATGGGAAGCTCAGCCAGAGGACTAGGCTGCAGAGCCGGCATCCGGAGGACTAGGCCAGGAGGCTGTATTTCCCCTAAGAGAGGGGCATTGTACTTTGGAACTAGACCAGTGGGCCGTATTTCCCCTAAGAGAGGGTCATTGTACTTTAGGACTAGGCCAGTGGGCCGTATTTCCCCTAAGAGAGGGTCATTGTACTTTGAGGGCTAGGCCCAGGCGGGCCGAACTAGGCCCCGGATGGGGGTGGCAACCCCAAGTCAGGGGGGAGCCCCCCGACAGTGGAATATTTAAATCCTGGGCTTGATTTGCAATTCCGAATGCCTACATTTGCAGCCCTATTCCGAAATAGGCTGCAAGTATAGACATACCCTAACAGTTACAAAAATGTCAGTGTTCGCTTTCTAAACCATTTTAGAATGCATCTACATGCATCTGACAAAGTGGGTCTTTGCCCACAAAAGCTTATACTCCAATAAATCTGTTAGTTTATAAGGTGCCACAGGACATCTCGTTGTTCTTGCAGATTCAGACTAACACAGCTTCCCTCTGATACCAGTGTTCAGTTTCTAAACCATTTTAGTTTTGAATGCATCTTGATTCAAAGTAAGAACAATTTAGCAAGTGTGGCACTTGTCAAAGTCATTGGAGACAGCATGTATAACTAAGAGGTACCCTAAAGTTGTAAATATCATTGTGCAATTAAAATTGGATATACCTTTCCAGCACAAAAGAATGTGGGAGAGGAGGAGTAATATGTATGAGTCAGAAAAATGATGTGTTTGTACCAGCTCTAAAAAACATCAGAGAAAAAACAACAGAGATAAAATGACAAAAAAAAAAATCTTAAAAAAAAGATCCAAAGTTCACTGAAGTCAGTGGGAGTCTTTGTTCAATCACTATTGGCTTCTGCATAAATCCCAAAATGGCTGAGCCACTGTCATAGGCACCAGAGATGGTTCTGCGCTTCTTGCAAATGTATTCCTGCCTTATCAGCAGCTAGCACTTCTGCCACTGTACTGATTTCTTGTGCACAAGGACATAATAGAAAAGTCTAAGGCTGCGTCTAGACTGGCATGATTTTGCGGAAATACTTTTGATGGAAATGTTTTTTCGTTAAAAGTATTTCCGCAAAAGAGCCTCTAGATTGGCACAGATGCTTTTGCGCAAAAAGTGCTTTTGCGCAAAAGCATCCGTGCCTAGTATAGACGCGCTTTTGCGCAAGAAAGCTCCGATGCCCATTTTAGCCATCAGGCTTTCTTGCCCAAAAAATTAAGGAGCCTGTCTACACTGGCCGTCTTGCGCAAGTATTCTTGTGCAAGAGGGCTTATCCCTGAGCGGGAGCGTCAAAATATTTGTGCAGAAGCACAGAATTCTTACATTAGAACGTCAGTGCTCTTGCACAAATTCAAGCGGCAAGTGTAGACAGCTGGCAAGTTTTTGCACAAAAGCGGCCTCTTTTGCACAAAATCTTGCCAGTCTAGGCTCACCCTAAATGTTTCAGGGACCATCTTGTCCCTAAAATCCTTCTAAACAACCAATGGGGCCCTTGTACAATTGAGATGCTAAAGGGGCACTCAAAGATGATAAGGTCATTGTGGAGAAACTAAATGAATTCTTTGTTTTGGTCTTCACAGCTGAGGATGTTAGGGAAATTCCAAAATCTGAGCCATTCTTTTTAGGTGACAAATCTGAGGAATTGTCCCAGATTGAGGTGTCATTAGAGGAGATTTTAGAACAAATTGATAAATTTAACAGTAACAAGTTATTGGGTGCAGATGGCATTCACCCAAGAGTTCTGAAAACTCAAATGTGAAATTACAGAACTATTAACTGTAGTTTATAACCTATCCTTTAAATCAGCTTCTGTATCTAATGACTGGAAGATAGCTAACGTGATGCAATATTTAACAAGGGCTCTAAAGGTGATCCTGCCAATTACAGACCGTTAATCTAATATCAGTACCAGGCAAATTAGTTGAAACTATAGTAAAGAATAAAATTGTCAGGCACATAGATGAACATAATTTGTTGGGCAAATGTCAACATGGTTTCTGTAAAGGGAAGTCATGCCTTACTAATCTACTAGAGTTCCTTGAGGAGATCAACATACATGTGGACAAAGGGGATCTAGTGGAAATAGTATACGGTAATTAGATTTCCAGAAAGCCTTTGACAAGGTCCCTCACCAAAGGCTCTTAAGTAAAGTAAGTTGCCATGCGATAAGAGAGAAGGTTCTTTCATGGACTGATAACTAGTTAAAAGAAAGGGAAAAGATGGTAGGAATAAATGGTCATTTTTCAGAATGGGGAGAGATAACTAGTGGTGTCCCCCAAGAGTCCGTACTGGGACCAATCCTATTCAACCTATTTATAAATGATCTAGAGAAAGGATTAAACAGTGAAAGAACTAGATAGATTCATGGAGGTTAGGTCCATCAATGGCTATTAGCCAGGATGGGTAGAAAAGGTGTCCAAAGATTATGTCAGAGGCTGCAATGGGTGACAGGAGAGGGATTACCTGATGATTCCCTATGCTGATCACTGTGTCTAGGGCATCTGGTATTGGCCACTATCGGCAGACAGAATATTGGGCTACATTGGCCCTTGGTTTGACTCAGTATGGCCGTTCTTATGTTCTTATTGCCTGTGTGCTACAGCAGCAGCTTACGTAACTTGAGCCCAGATGATGGGTAAAAAGGCCCAGAAACAGAAAGAGAGTGACTCAGCAGTGGAGACAAAGAACTGAGGGGGAGTAGGGTTTCTGTTGTGGTGGAGAGGGTCTTAAGTCTGATAAAGGTAGGGAGCTCTCTCCCTTTAGTTGCCATACAAATTGGACATGTTGTATTCCCCCTTCCCTGTTATCCTTGCTGTCCAGGGAGCGAGTAGGTAACATCTGGGATTCTAACCCAGTGGGCTTTGGAATGTGCCACATGCTGGTTTGATGTAGGGAGTGGGAGAGAACCTGTCCCCTTCCCATTTTGTCCTCACCGGTGCGCTGGCCATGGTGCTGAAATGCCAGTCTGGCTCCAGGATGCCCACTGAGGGGGCAAACCACAAGCACTGCACTTGAGTGGGGGGAGGTCATTGCCAAATCAGTGCACTTACGTTCCCTTATGGACTTTGACAGTGAGAAGCCCATGGCTGTGGACTTCTGGGGTCACCCGATCCAGGCACCTGCTCCCGCTTGGCGGATGCCTGTTCCAACTGGATCCAAACATCTGTAAAGTTCAGGAACGTTGGGAGGGGATAAGGGGGGATCCTTGGTCTGAGATTTTGGCAGCCCACACACTCAGGCCTCAGCTCTGTGGAAAGATCAGCCATTCCACCTGTTCTATACCTTCTTATGTTTTGGTGCATGGTTATCTTGTAAGAATGAGAGAGATGATTGTGAGCATTTCTCAGGGATTGAGGTGAAGAAGATTCATGTTCCCACCACACGAAGTACCTGAAATTTAATTTTCTTGAGTAGATCTGGGTGTGGTGCTTAAAAGGGTGGAGGAAGGATCCGTTTTATTGTGAAGTAAGTAAGAACATCCATACTGGGTCAGTCCAAAGGTCCATCTAGCCCAACAGTGGCCAATGCCAGGTGCCCCAGAGAGAATGAACAGAACAGGGAATCATCAAATGACCCATCCCCTGTTATGCATGCCCAGCTTCTGGCAAACAGAGGCTAATGACTTCCTAACCTGGCTAATAGCCATTGTTGGACCCATCGTCCATGAATTTATCTAATTCTTTTAAAATTCTGTTACAATTTTGGCCTTTGTAACACCTTTGGCAAAGAATTCCACAGGTTGACTGTGTGCTGTATGAAGAAATACTCCCTTTTGTTCATTTGAAACCAGCTGCCTATTAATTTAATTTGGTGACACCTAGTTCTTGTGTTATGAGAAAAAGTAAATAGCTCTAGTAGGGCAGGGTACAAATAGAAATCAGAAAGGCCCTTAGATAAATATAACTAGCTTTTATTTTTATTTCAACATTTCTGTTACTTCAGAACCACCTCTGACTGATTCATCCGTGTCATAGAAAATCATACCTTTGCTTATCTAGTCATATAGGATAGTTCAGAGAGTCAGAGGCTAGCATTCTCTATGGCTGCGTCTAGACTGGCAAGATTTTGCGCAAAAGCGGGTGATTTTGCATAAAATTTTCCACATAAACTGCAAACTGGAGAGTCAGTGTGGGATTTCCATTGCTTTCGAGATGAACGTGCAGGCTGTTCTCCCTAAATTACAGAGAGAACTGTAGTTCTGAGCATGTTCACATCAATCTGGCTAGACAACCAATAGTTTGGTGGTATCTATTTCATATGTTAGAACTATAAGAGGCACAGTAATGCACCCACAAGGAGATAATCTTTGATCTCTGCTGGATTTTATTGCTTTTAAAACATGAAATTCAGCTTTTCACAGTAAGGAGGATTTATATCTGTCTCTCACTCTTTCTCTATTCCCTCCTCCCAAATTGGTCTCCTTGGGGTAAATTTGTATTAAGTGAATTCTTTTGAAAAATAGATGGAGTTTAAGATCTCTTAATTGTAAATAATACTGATGGAGTTGTTAAAATGATCTGCAGGGATGTTAAATGGGGCGTGTTAACACTGTTGTCATCAGTACCCTATAATTAGAATTAAGAGTACATATAAATCTTTACAGGGAGGTAATGGGCCGGTTAAAATGTTGTCATGTGAAGGTGCTCTGCTTATGTATAAAATTGGAGTAAGTTCTTTTCACCTTGACCAAAAAATTTGTCAAGAAAAAAATGTCTCCCAGAACCACTGAAGCTTCCATGCCAGCAGTTGTAATGAAAAGTGAACACTTATGTCCCATCTGTTTACCACATGACTGAAGCTATGAGCACTGTCAGTGGCTGTGGGCAAACAGATAAATCAACAGGCTAGTGGGCTGCTCTAGTGTGCAATGACGCCCACCAAATTTCCCACTCAGCTCATTGATATTGATTTGTAAATGAGCCTGCCTGTTTGTTTATTGGAATCGCGTCATTACTTCAGCAAAGTATTCCAGCTGAGAGGTAGTGGCATTCCAGGGGCTCTAGATTTCATTATTTATAATTTTGATTTGCCTGTGGAAAGATCAGGAAAACTAATAAAGGGGATTTGCAACGATTACAACTACTAGAAAGTACTGTGATGGAAGAATTTTTAAATCATCAGAATGAAGCTGTAAAGTGAAGGGAAGAATGAGACAATGTTGCACTTTTTTGTTTTACTCTTTCATTAAAAACAAGAGGTGTGGAATTGGGAACAGTTGCCTGTATGCAGTAATACTACTTAAGTCGTACCATTCTCGGAACCTGCCTCTTCTCTGGCGTGTCCATATTCCTAAAACCCCTGCAAAGCTTTCTCTCAGGGTTGTGAGGAAATGCAGAAAAGGGCATGGAGTTTATTTTTTAAAAAGAGAGAGATAGAGAAACTAACAGGACAGAATATCAGCGTGTGACATTTGTTGGCTTCATTTTTGCTTCCGCTCATCAGTTGGATCTTCTAAAGAATGTCAGAAGAAAACCCCACATAAAGTCCCTCAAAGTCTTTGTTGCTTTTGACAAGAGTACACGAAGTCCTCTAATGTCCAAGTGAACTGTGTCAAAATAGCTGTTCTTGTGTATTTCCTGCTGTTGTTTATTGGCAGGATAGCTGCTAGAGAGGTTAAATTAGAGTCCATTCAACCAGAACTTTGGCAGCAGTGGTAGCCAGACTCTCTCTGTGTCATTCCCTTCTTGGATTTGACCTTGCTTTCTCCTGGAGCTCATTCCATATATTGGATGGCTTTCAATAGTAGGATTATATTTGGTAAGAATTCTATGTTCAGGTTTGTTTCTGCTATTTAATCAGTTCTCAGCTGCATCTGGAATTCTGAAGCTGAGTTTTTTCAGTGACATACTATGTTCTTCTATTGTGGTTTTTTACAGCCCTTCCTGCCTGGAAATTTTTATCTCCTAAAAATAGTGGTATGTGAGGACAGAATCAAGTTTTTATTTACAGGTATGAGTTTATACGTAATTTAAAGGATAATCTCTTTTGCTTCATAGCATATAAAGCAATGAAGAGCTCCTGAGACTGATTAAAAGCCTCAGCTTTGATTTGTCTGCTAATCAATCTCAAAAGTTGTTTATTGTAAGTGTACAACAGAGTAACAGAGATTATTACTATTACACAATATCAGAGAACAGGCAAAATAACAGAGCCACATGTGGTGGTTTGGAAAAACCAAGATACCTCTTTCTCTGAATTTCAGTGACATCACAATAAGGCAACCTAGGATAATAAGTAAATTAGTGGGGAGGACTGAGTTTAAATAAGGATACCTTGCACTTTTGATGCCACGTGACTTAATGCTCTTACTGAGGCAAAGTACTAGTAAGCTTTTTTCTCTATATCTATCTTATGTAAAGTGACATCCTGTTATTGGAACTGATTAGAACAATCTCTGTTTTGGTTGTTATTGTTATATATTGAATCGTGATTCCATCCACAGCCCTAAAACAATGAATTTCCCACATGCAAAAAATCCTAATCTCCATTTTACAAGAAGAAAACATTTGAATGCCAAAGCAAATCAATCATATTTTATAATTGGCTGCAATTCATCCAGTCATACACTACAACATTATTTTCCTGCATTGGAGAAGTTCTCAAAAAGGTGTGATAGTCTTTCCTATTTTTGAAGTTTAAAATAAATTACTTGTGTGTGTGTGTATATATATATTTAAAACCTTACAACTCAGTGCACCTTTGATAAGCATATGCAATAGGCAAATGCATTGACACTTACAGAAAATGATCTATGGAATAAAATATTCATTACAGAGAATGATAGGAACAATAAAATTCTCCTTTATCTGTTTTTAAATCCTACCTACAAATTTTGTGCATGTGTTTAGAAAGGTTAATAATCATTTGATATGATATCAGGCATGGGAATAGAGTGGTGTGATTAGCTTTGTGGAGTGTCAAAACAAGGTTTCAGTGTGGTTTTGGAAAAGGGAAATTGGTAGCTGCTTTCTGAGTTGTGATTAAATGAAATTTGGCCTGTCCATCTGTCTTTTATACTGTTTCTCTTGCTGTAGCTCAAGTGCCTCACAGGAATTAAATGGGCACAGTGAGGTCCCTAATACATTTATTGGATCCACCAGCTCTTCTGCCTTCTCCAATTATAAAATGACCTGTGTTGGCACAGGGGTTCATTGAGGGCTGTGGAGGTACTGGGTTTATAAATGTTATTCCAGGTATGCTGGGGGTTGGTTGTATTTTGACTTGGAGTCTAATAAATTGAGATAGCGATAGAGATAGAGACTCATGAGCTTTCATGGGCACAGACCACTTCTTGATGCCCTGAAGTTATCTGAAGAAGTGGGTTATGCCCATGAAAGCTCATAATATGATCGATCGATAGATAGATTTGTTAGTCTCTAAGATGCTACAGGACTATTCAGGTTTTTTTAAGTTACAGATCAACATGGATACCCCTCTGAGACTTGGTAACAACGCTGTGTATATAACAAAGCTAACTGTGCACTAGAGAAAAAGTCCAAAGCTCCAACAAATGTCACTGGTGGAAAGATGGAATTAAAGTGGGAATTGGGTTCTCACAGGTATAAATACGACGCTGTGAGGTATTGCTATAGAGGGCTTTACAGTTGATCTGATGGGCACTGCTAGGGAAAAGTCTTCCAACAATAGTGCATGTGGCTGGACACAGACATGATGGAATGCACATGAGCAATCTCTCAGAGTTTATATTTATAACCTCCCCAGCTTTCTCCCCAAAATAAAATACACTTGCCTATGGAGATGACAGATGAATTTTGATGGACAATATTCTCTTCCCTGTTTCCCCTGGGTGCTTGCTCAAGCAGGCTATTTACTGAAATAGGAAGCTTTGAGGACAGTTCACGAACTATGACATTCCAAAGCCCACTTGACTCAATATCAGGAGGAGATGGAGTGGGAAGTTTGGACACAGAGTTTTTATATTTTAGATATCCTGCTGCATGGCTGTATATAAAACCAAACCAAAACAGTATAGTCAGGACAGTGTTCCAGGAAACACAAGTCAGGGGCAGGAAATGGAATTGTGAAAGTGCATAGTGATGTCCAAGGACAGGGACAAAGAAGGAAATTTCAGTAATGCCACATTCACACCTACAAGGCAACAGTTGAAACTCAGGTCAGGTTAGGACCATTGCATGTGTGACAAAAACAGACACTTAATCACATAAACTATATAGCAAAGTCACTCATTTTCCCTCAGCTGCAAAATTCCTATATATGTTGATAGACAATCTTTCCCTTCTCCCGTACCCCTGGCCTTCCCTTCCTAATCTCCAAAGTTTGCAAAATTCAAATATAAATATTAAAGTTATCATATCTTTTTATTTTATTAAAGTTTTTAGTTTGACATGCAAGATATCTTTCACCATCGCCATGAATGATTCAGGATACATCACCTACTTATCGGCAAAAAGTACTTAAACTAAAACATATGGCCACACTTCTTATATTTAAAACATATATAATTTTAAATGTAACCACTACTCACATAATTAATTACCACACTTAAATGTAGACATTTGCACCTACACATGGGATAACATAGTGTTCAAATACTTGATTTGCTAATACATACATAACAGCTTATTTTCAAAAATTGAAAGTGCACATTTATAAACTGGGCAGAGGCTGGTTGAAAGTTTGGCTAAGACCACTGTCACTTAGCGAAATAGGTAGTACAGTATACTTTAGCCCCTATTTATTTCATGGTAGAAGAAATACCCAGCGTCGCCCAGGGAAAATATAGTAAAAGGTGTGATTGAATGAACTCTGTCAGTGATATTAACATAGCATATTTTATTGGAAATACTTTTGTTGGAGCTTTGGACTTTTTCCCTAGTGCACAGTTAGCTTTGTTATATACACAGCGTTGTTACCAAGTCTCAGAGGGGTATCCATGTTGATCTGTAACTTAAAAAAACCTGAATAGTCCTGTAGCATCTTAGAGACTAACAAATCTATCTATCGATCGATCATATTATGAGCTTTCATGGGCATAACCCACTTCTTCAGATAACTTCAGGGCATCAAGAAGTGGTCTGTGCCCATGAAAGCTCATGAGTCTCTATCTCTATCTCTATCTCTATCGCTATCTCAATTTATTAGACTCCAAGGGTATGTCTAGACTACATGCCTCTGTCACCAGAGGCATGTAAATTAGACTGCCCAACATAGTCAATGAAGCCGGGATTTAAATATCCCCGGCTTCACTAAAATAAAAATGGCTGATGCGCTGTGCCGGCTCAGCTGATCATCGTCACAGCACAGCAGTCAAGACGCGGATCGGTCGACAGGGAACACCTTTGTTGACCGCTTCTGTAAACCTCGTAAATGCCGGGTAGTCTAATTTACATGCCTCTGGCGACAGAGGCATGTAGTCTAGACATACCCTAAGGGTTTCAAAATACTTCCGCTATGTTAAACGTGTAGCTGAAGTTGAAGTACTTTAACTCATCTTTTGGTGCTATCTACCCTGCAGGAAGTCGAGGGGAGAACACTCTCCCTTTGACTTCCTTTACTCCTCGTGAAAGCAGGGTTACCAGAGTGCGCTTTTCAGTTTGAATTAGCTGTCTTAACTAGACCCACTAACTAGAACCCTGGAAGATCAACAGCTGCAGCTTCAATTTTCCCCTGTAGTGTAGACATACCCTGAGGTGCAACTCGTTTTCTTAGAGTTGTTATCAGTAAGTTAGATTATTGGTATCTCTCTGAGGGTCCCCCCACTACTATCTGTGAAGCCTGTGAGCCATGCAGCATCCCCAAAGGATTAAACAATGTGCTAAGTGTGGGAAGTGTATACCTACAGGTGACTCACACACTAACTGCAGTGTCTTGAAGAAGGCCATTTTCAACACAAGTGTAGCATCTGCAGAGATTCCAAGCACCATACTAAACATGAAAGGGACCAGAGACTTAAGTTGTGGATAATGAGGATGGCATTTGAGCCCCATGACACAGATTCCACTTCTTTGGGGCATAGTGCGCCAGCCTCAGTACACAACACCGGGACTATCGGCAACTGTGCTCCTCAGCACACTGCTCCCATTCTCCATTGCCTAAGAAGACAATGGACTGAGGATGCTCCCCCTCCAGGAGGCCTACTAAGGCCTGGTGGCTGCTTGCATGGCGCCAAGCCTGCCCAAGTTAAGCACCTCAGCTCCAGCACCATTGAGTCCCATGCCCAGAGCAGGGCCATTGAGTTCAGTGTTGGTTGACTCCCTGGAGCCCATTGTGGTGAAGGAAGACCCGGACTTGCTCTCCTCACCAGACACCTTCGAGGCCATGTGAGGCCTTATTGAGTTTACGGTGCCGATGTCGATGGCACACATACAGCCCTGCCACCAGCTGACAGCAATGGTTCTGCCCATGACTCTGCCACCAATAGTGGCCCTGGCACCTTCTCTGGCATCACCCCAAAGGCCGGCCTGGCATTGCAGAGAGCTACTGCTGCATCAGTGTCTGGGGCCCTTCTGAGCACCTTCCCACTGGCACCAATGATGGCTCCCACGCTGCCGTACACAATGCCTATTATGGTACCACCGGCCCCTTTGGCACTGGGCCCCATCTCTATGCTCTGGCACTAAGGAACCAGGGCAAGCCAGTTTCCATGAGCCATCACAAGAGTTTGTTTCGACACAGTTTCCAGACACCATCAGGCTCTTCTCCTTCCTGGTCAGCATCAGATTACACATCAGGCTTAGAGGCTGACTTTTTTGTATCCTGCAGCTCTCAATACTGTTCCTGTTCCTGGCATCCTTCCCACCATCACTCCTGGCACCTAGATTCCTTATTGACTCTGGTAGAGGCTTAGCTAACTCGGTAGAAGGTGTCATGTGCCTATCCCCGCTCTCGGGGTGTGTAGGATCGGGGCACTCCCACTGACAGCTCGGGGCCCCAATCCCAGGTTTACTCTGTGCCCTCCAGTCTCCGGGGAGAAGCTTACTCATGCACCAAGGCTGCACTGCCTCACAGTAGCCTACTCCCCGTCAGGCCACTCGTCCCCTTTCCATGACTCCCCGCCATGGGGCTATAGTCCGTGCCCAACTTGGGCATCCTTTTGCCTGCTCCTCGCCGGAGTTCCACGGTAAGTGAAAACAACTGAAAAAAAATGGTCTGTCTCAGAGCCTCGTCTCCCGGCCTTACCGGAAATCACCTTAGGTTGGGTAGGGGAACCTGAGCCCTCCCATATTTCCGTGTTCCAGCCCTAGGGCCCTAAGGTGGAGCCTCAAGGACCTTACCTGAATGGTGAACCACGTATTGGTCACTCACCACCCTCTCGGGAGGCTTAGTGTCGTCCTTCTTGGCTCGAGGAGGAGGGTGTGGATTTCCTTTTAAAATCAGGAATAAGGAATCTTTCGGAAAAGGCTTTATTTTCTGAAAGATCCTCATCTAGACTGGCACTTTTTTCCGGCAAAGCTCCGAGCCGGAAAAATCGGCAGCCATGTTTATGCAAATGAAGTGGGGAAGATTTAAATCCCCGCTTCATTTGCAATTGCGCTGTGTATAATTTGCATCCCTTTTACGGAAAAGAGATGCAGTCTAGACACAGCCTCAATGTCTAGATGACTAACTGTAAACAACGTCCTTTGTCCTCTAAGTCTTAGCAGTGGTTCATCTGAAGAAGTCATATGTCCACCCCAACTGATAGGAGCTGACCAAGTAATGGAAGAGTGGAATATAGAAACAGATTTCCTGCCCAAAGTGTAATCTCTAAAGCAATAGGAAACTAGCAGGTCTGGCTGGGCAAACCCAAGGGAATGAACCAAAAACCCCAGGAAGAGGAAAGGTCCCTGGTTTGAAGGCTTAGGTGGAAAGGAACAGTTTTAGGGTGAGTTTGTAATAAGTTTGTACTGAGGTTTTAGTGTAGAATTAGCGAAGCGTTTTATGTTATTGTAAGTTTGTAATCTACTTTACTCTGCCCGTTCTTAGCTCTGTGCCTTGGCTGTGGGAGACCAGGGAGCTGGCCCAGCAGGAAAGGGTATTGAGAAGCACCACAAAGCAAGAAGACGAGTGTCAGTGGCCTTTGTGAGCACCCTGGGAAGCACCTCCAATGGGTCTTCTGTAATCACATCCTGGCACACTCAGCATGTGGACCTGATCAAAGACACGTTCATTTTCCTGGGCCTTATCCTAAATGTGCCAAAATACACTCTGATGCCTACGCAAAGAAACAAGTTAATTAGGCCTCTTCTCGACTCTGCCTTAGCAATAGCATCCCTGACAGAGTCATGTTTTCAAACCATGGTGGGCCCCATTTTGGATCTACAGAGATACCCGCTCATTACTGTGTAGAATTGCATGAGTCTCCTGGGGCACATCAACAGCCTTTGTGGAAGGCCCAGGTGCTGCCTGAACTGTTCAGGTGGCCACCAGGCCAGCTATACCAGCTGTGCAGATGTCATAGAGGCCCTGGAAAGTCATGCAATCCGTGATTTCTATGACCTCCGTGACAGACTTGCAGTTTTAATTATGAAAGAACTTTCCATAAAGGCCTTGCTAAGGATTATTTCATTGGAGATAGTTCAGTGAGTGCAATCAGAGCTGTGGTCCATCTAGTGTAACACATCAGGTTTGGGAAATTGAAGTGTCTGGTTTTGTTGGATTCCGAATCTTGTTTTAGTTTTTCTATTTTTGCAAGGTTTGATCTGGCCTGACTAAAGTGGCTCAATTCTTCCATTTTTGGATTCTTCAGTATTAAGAATTATGTTACTTCTAGAATTAGCTATGGAAAAATGTTCACGTTTCTTTTGTTTAATTGGTACAGAGAAAACTGTTGTAATGCTCCTTTATTAACATTGGCCAACTAATTTACTGGCCCAAAATGTTTGTCCTTTCAAAGCTGCTATTTCCACTATATAAGCTATGTGAAGCATAATGATTAGTTAACATGCCTAGCTCCATAAAACACATTGAAATCAAACTGCATGCTCAGTGGGGAATACCTACGATAAAGTGACACAATGTCCAACTCTGTATAAAAAAATCAAGGCAGCCAAAAGGAAGATATCACGTTTAAATAGGTTGAACCTCCTTGATCCGGGACTTTAAGTGGGCCCATGAAAGCCTATGATAGTATATATATTTTTGTTATTCTCAATGGGTATGTCTACACTACCCTGCTAGTTCGAACTAGCGGGGTAATGTAGGCATAACGCACTTGCAAATGAAGCCCGGGATTTGAATTTCCCGGGCTTCATTTGCATAAGAGGGGAGCCGCCATTTTTAAAACCCTGCTGGTTCGAACCCCGTGCAGCGCGGCTACACGGGGCTCGAACTAGGTAGTTTGGACTAGGCTTCCTGTTCCGAACTACCGGTACACCTCGTTTTAGGGTGAGTTTGTAATAAGTTTGTACTGAGGTTTTAGTGTAGAATTAGCGAAGCGTTTTATGTTATTGTAAGTTTGTAATCTACTTTACTCTGCCCGTTCTTAGGAAGCCTAGTCCGAACTACCTAGTTCGAGACCCGTGTAGCTGCGCTGCACGGGGTTCGAACCAGCGGGGTTTTAAAAATGGCGGCTCCCTTCTTATGCAAATGAAGCCCAGGAAATTCAAATCCCGGGCTTCATTTGCAAGTGCGGTATGCCTACATTACCCTCCTAGTTCGAACTAGGAGGGTAGTGTAGACATACCCTAAGGTGCTACAAGACTACTCATTTTTAATAAAGCAGAAGGCTATCACATCCAATCTAATTCCACTCATTCTTTTACCCAATCAGTTAAATCTTTTTAAAAGGATACAAAAGCAAATCTAGTTTGACACAGCAGATGGAGAGCTGACTCTGCAGTATTCTTTGGAAGAAGGTAATTTTAGAAACAAATCTCTTTAGTTAATCCTAAATAAATGTCATTAGAATGAAATTAGAGATGAACACAGCCCTGGATTTAGACAATCCAGGACCCTAAGCGCACACAGCATGGAGTGTGCCTGGTCCCCCATGTGGAGAGTCAATGGCAGGTTCTTGGGGTTCCCCTGGAAAGGTAGGAGTGGCAGTAGTGGGAAGTCAGGGCTTTGGTATGAGCTCTCAACACTTATCCTAGAGCACAACCACTCAGGTGGGTGTCCAGCACTTGCACACCCTTTCCTTCCTGCTGCACAAAGTCTCTTGTAGACTGGTGTTGAATTCCTTATAAAGAGGCATAGGGAAGCTTACTTCAGGCTGACTGAAAATATTATTGCATAAAAAAAACCAAGGAGTCCAGTGCACTTTAAAGATTAACACAGTTATTAAGGTGTTTGGGCATAAGTTTTTGTGAGATAAAATTCACTTCCTCAGATGTTGAAGAGAAAAAAAAAAGTAAAAAAAAAAAGTAAGGGATACAGCGTTGGGAGTGTGACATCAGTGCTAATTAAATAAGAGTGTTTGTGGCTCATCTCCAACAGTGAAGAGGTAAAAGTGCCCAAAGAGGAAATTACCTATTGTAATGTGAGAATCACTCCATATTTCTATTTTAAACCTTCTGTCAGTATGTCACATTTGCATATGAATTCCATCTCAATAGTCTCTGCAGTCTGTTTTTGAAGTTTTTCTGCCTGAGAATGGCAACTTATAAGTCAGAAATTGTATGTCCAGACAGTTCCCTCACTAGCTTTTGGATGTTGCCATTCTTAATATCAGATTTGTGTTCATTGATTCTTTTGTGTGGAGACAGTTAGGTTTGTCCAATGTACATGGCAAGAGGCATTACATTAGTAGATGTTCATGTGAATGAGCCTTTGATGGTGTAGCTCATGTATTTAGGTCTTCTGATTGTGTAGATGTGTGGACAGTGTTGGCCACTGTTGCACAGTGTCAAGGGGTACGCCCCTGTCCAGGGGCTCGGCCCCCTCCGACCGGGCCTATACAGTACTCCAGAGTCCCTAGGCCAAGGTCCCGGCCCTTCTATTATGGTATATACGGTAGGAAAAGTCTCAACACAAAAGTCCCAGCCCTTCTATCAGGGCATATACGGTAGCAAAGTCTCAACACAAAAGTCCCAGCCCTTCTATCAGGGCATATACGGTAGCAAAGGCCTAGTCGCTCTGAGAAGCCTCCCCTGGCCCGGGGTTTGTTTGTCCAAGGAAGGGGAAAACGGGTGGTAGGGGGACCCGGGCCCTCCCTCTCCACCGGGTCCCAGCCCAGGGCCCTTTAGGCAGGGTCTATGGCTCCTGCCGGCTCGGCAGGGGATCCAGCCGATACACTCCGAGCCAAACTTTGTATCCCTTGCCCTGGGCTGCTTCCTACCACGCCCTGGTTCCCCCGAGCCCCTTCGCCTCTCAGGCAGCACCTGTCGGGGTTGAGGGCACGCTCCTGCCACTCTGGGCCGGCGGTTGCTTTCTCCGTGTCCCGGTTCAGCGCAGGCGACGACTCTGGACCCAGCGACTGCACGAACTCCGGTCCAGCCTGGTCTCCTCCTTCTCCCTGGGCCTCCTTGCCTGCTGGGCTCCTCCTGCCTTTATACCCGGCTGCTGTTGGGAGCATGCCCAGCAGGGTCGGAGGGGCGGGGCCTTCTCTGCCAGCTGGGCCTGGGCTATCTCCTGCTCGTTAGTGCGGGGCCTGTCCGCCCTGTCACACACAGGTAGGTTACTGGATTAGTGTTTCTTTTGTGGGGTGTGAAGATGGTAGTGAATATTTATGATTATTGCATCAGTTACAATTGAATCACAGTTTTTAAGTTTTCTTCCCATTTAAGGTAGACACTTAATTTTTTACATTATTCAAGCTTAAAGTTGGAGCTAATCATATGAATTCAGGACTGGGGCCTGGACATGAACATACCTATGCTTTAATCACAACATTCACATCCAGATCCTTACTGTTTCACTGGTTCTGATCCGGAACAGTGTTTGCCAGAAGCTCTGAACTGATTCTGCCAGATTCTGGTGAGTCAGAATTTGCTTCCTTCCTAGTACTTAGGAATTCATGAAAAAACTCAAAATAAAATCCAGCAGTAGTTTTTTCCTTAGGCTTTGCTGCTCTTCAAAGTTTGCTCAGTTCACATGTGAAATCCCCCCAGAGGGCCAGTGCTTTACTGATGCAGAAAAAACTCAGTTATAAACAAATATACCTCTGCAAAAATTATCACCTATGAACAAATTTGAGATTTTGGTCAAACACTTGCCAGGCTTTTAAGTTGATGTTGATCAATGGTAATTATCTTCTGAGAGTTACTTCTCCTTTCACAAAGAGCACTGTAGAGGTATATGTTTAGATCCTTATACACAGTTGTATATTTCTCTAAAAAAACACCATCACTGCCTTTAGTCCCTGGAAAATGTCAAGGGAATGATTACTGTATTTATCATAGAATCATAGAATGCTAGAACTGGAAGGACCACGAGAGATCATTAAGTCCAGTCCTCTGCCCTCATGGCAAGACCAAACATCGTTTGAATCATCCCTGATAGATGTCTATTCAGCCTGCTCCTAAATATCTCCAAAACTGATGGAAATTCCACAGTCTCCTTAGGCAATTTATTCCAGTGCTTAACCACTCTGATTATGTAGCAATCCTTCTACATTGATTGAGGTGCTCCTTGTTGGGGAATTTTTTGCACTGCTGTCATAAAAAAATAAGAATTTCTGAATCAGGAACCATGTGGTCTAATATCCTCTCTCTTACAGTGGCTAGTACAAGATTCAACAAAGGAAGTTGTAAGAACTCTGTGGTAGGCAGATACAGTAATTCCTCATTTAACATGATAGATGCGTTTCTGAAAATGTTCATTCTAAGCGAAAATGTGCTATGTGGGGTCAATTTTCCCATTAAAAATAATGGAAAAGGTGGGGGTTGCATTTCAAGTGGTGGTGGTAAAGTCAATTTTTTGTTAGGGCTGGGTCATCAACGTCAACATTAGATATCTAGCAACACAAGATATCTAGCAACACAAGTTGCTGCGGTTTGTTAAAACAGAAAGATAAACACATGAGTGAGCGGAGGAGCGCTGTGACCACGTGTGTTCATCCACTCATGCGTATTACCACTGTTTTCACCAACTTGTACCACCGCGCGAAGTAGTCCGCCACTTAATTATTGTCGTGTTATTTCGAGGACGGTTGTGGTATTCAAAAAATGTTCCCTAAAAAAAAATCTTGCTATTGTGAAAACATGTTAAACGGGCATGTGTTAAACGAGTAATTACTATATGTGGTAATCTATTCAGTTCATTAAGTCTCTTCCTGGTCTCTGATAGAGGCTGGTTTCAGTTTCAAAGCATGAGGTTCAATATCTTTACAAAATATTTTTCATTAATTGTGATAATTCCAGGGTCATTTATTGTCATGTGTGTCTAGTCCCTTTTTTAATCTTGCTAAGGTTTTACCTACATCATTTTCAGTGGTGGCTATTTCTGCAGCCTAGTTATTTGGTATTTCCTCTAATTACTTTTTAGGGTTTTTTTTTTTACCTTTTAATTTCATTCAGTGTCCCTTGTTCTTATGTTATTACTGATTTATGTTATCTAGACCATTTTTTAATTTTATATACTTTTATCATGCTTTTATCCTACTAATTTCCTTTGTAAGATAAACAATTCCAGTCTATTTAATATGATTGATATGAGTTTTTCCATATCCTTAATCATTTTCATTGCCTATCTGAACCTTTTCTAGTTCTTGCATCTAGGGTTTACCTACTCATAACTAGATAGGAGTTCAGTCCAACTCTCATGAGCTCTAAACTGGCAGATTTGGGGCATATATAAAGAGAAATGGACGTACATTTATAAAACAAACAAAACATTATGGAATGGTGGATCTAACAAGCCATTTCAAATAAACAGGACTGGATTTTGGTGTAGTATAGTGATGCTCTCAGAGTAATGCTTTCAAGTAGATATACTGTGGTTGGAAAATGGATTTACTCCTCCAATCAGAGATCACTTCAAACTTTTAGTAAGTGTTGTTGTTTCAAATTAAGTAATTCTGTAAGAACAATTGATTCATTCAGATGAAGTATTTATCATTCTTGCTTCTTTCAATTAATCAGTGCCCTTTATCTAACTGGCTGACACTTATTTAATTGAGTATAATGTATGACACACAGAAAATCCTTTTCAGTTTCAGAAGTGAAATGACAGTTGGTTCCTGTCTTTCATTTTTTGTTTGTAACGATTCACATTTTTCTACTCTAATCAAGTTTATTAATAATGACTATAAATTGTCTTAGATATGTGTTTGACATCGTTGAAGAGTAAAGTTGCAAGCAGTCTATAGTAGAGAAGAATTTGATCTTAACTTGCAAAGGCAGGTCACTGATAGATATCTCCAAGTGGGACCTAAAAAGAGGTTTAGTAGACCAAAGCAATTGAATACATTTGGAATCTGAATTACTAATTAATAGAAATAAGTTATCCTAATACAATATATTTTAAAAATGAATAATCATAGGGCTGTTGGATAATGTTTAATGGTCAAGACAGAAATGACAATGTTGCAATTAAACCAATCATTACATTTTAATGTCACAGCCATTTCAAATAATTAAATCTTACTGTCCATTGCAATAAAAACAGAGGAACTGACTATACTAGCTTGGTAATACTTTTCTGAGGGATGGGGAAGGAAGGGAGAGTGCTAGTATTTAAATCACGAGATGTGAAAAATAAGGCACTCGCCTTAGATGAACATAAGAATGGCCACACTGTGTCAGAGAAAAGTACATCTAGCCCTGTATCTGGGCCAATGCCAGGTGCACCAGAGGGAGTAAACAGAACAGGGAATCGTCAAGTGATCCATCTCTAGTCGACCATTCACAGCTTCTGAGAAACAAGGCTAGGGATACCTTTCCTGTCCATCCTGGCTAATAGTCATGGATGGACCTATCCTCCATGAATGTTTCTAGCTCTTTTTTGAAACCTGTTATAACCTTAGCCTTCACAACATCCTCTGGCAAGGACTTCCACAGGTTAACTGTGCATTGTATGAAGGAGTACTTCCTCTTGTTTGTTTTAAATGTACTACCTATTAATTTCATTTGATGACCCTTAGTTCTTGTGTTACAGGAAGGAGTAAATAACTCTTATTTATTCAGTTTTTTCAACAACAGTCTATAAGGGTATGTCTACACTACCCCGCTAGTTCGAACTAGCGGGGTAATATATGCATACCGAACTTGCTAATGAAGCCCGGGATTTGAATTTCCCAGGCTTCATTAGCATAAAGCCGGTGCCGCCATTTTTAAAAGCCGGCTAGTGCGAACCCCGTGCCGCGTGGCTACACGCGGCACGGGGTTCGCACTAGCCGGCTTTTAAAAATGGCGGCGCGGCTTTATGCTAATGAAGCCCGGGAAATTCAAATCCCGGGCTTCATTAGCAAGTTCGGTATGCATATATTACCCCGCTAGTTCGAACTAGCGGGGTAGTGTAGACATACCCCATGACTTCCATCATGTTCTCCCTCAGTCATTACTTTTCTAAGATGAAAAGGGCCAGTTTTATTAATCTCTCCTCATGTGGCATCTGTTTGATACCACTAATCATTCTTGTTGCTCCTTGTCAGGATCTGGAGGGTGGAAGATATATGGAAAGTGTGGGGTTTGGTTTGGGTAATTTCTTTCTGTAATTTTGAAACTCCACCTATTGCAGCGGTTCCCAAACTGGGGACCAGTAAATCCATTCACGAGCTTTTGGAGTACCGGTAACATTCATTTGCATATTTGCATATTCATTAAGCAAATGATGAATATGAAAATAAGTTGTTTCTGGTCCTCTCAAAGCCCCCATTGCCAGAGTTAGCAAAGCTTTTGATATGGTCACCCACAATATTCTTGCCAGCAAGTTAAGGGAATATGGATTGGATAAATGGATAGAAAGCTGGCTAGACCAGAGTTTCCCAACCTTTTAACTTTGGTTTTTTTTTTTTTCAGTACTGCTTTTTGCAGCCCAAAAATATAAACGCATATAAAAAAAGAATTAAAAACGAATACATTTTCAGTGTTTCACCTGGCTGCATCCTCCACCCAGCCTGGGCCAAGACTTGGGGGACCTGGCGCCGCATGGGCACTCCAGAAGGCGGGAGCAGCAGCAGATTGGGGGTAGGGTATCTGGCTAGGAGGGAGGGCGCCAGGAGGGGTAGGGTTGCCAGGTGTCCAAGTTTTGTACTGGACAGTCTGGTATTTGAGGGTTCTGTGTGGGGAAACAAATTGAGAAAATACAGGACGTATAAAATGTCCAGTATTTTCTAATTAGGTGAGTTTTATTATTATTAGGTGTATCAGTCCGTAGATACGAACTGCCTGGTTGGTAGATGTGCTCATGCTGCGTGAGTGTGCCTACCAGCCAGGCAATTCGCAACTACTCGAGGGAGGATATAAATGGGGGGGGGGGGGCAAAATGCAATCCCTGGGGCCTGACTCACTCGTGTGTCCGGGTCTGCACATGCCCGCGTCAGTCCCACTTCCCGCCAGCCGATTTGTTCTCCACCCCCCCACTCCACTTCTCCTGATCTCCCCTGGCCAGCCCCACTGCCCCCCTCTAGCCCTGCTTCTGGCAGCTGGTTCTCCTGTCCTCCTCCTCACGATCTCCCCCATCCAGCCCCCCCCATCCAGCCCTGCTTCTGCCGCCCGCCCGCCCGCCCTGATCTCTGCCGGACAGCCCCGCTGCCCCCAACCTTGCTTCCGCCAGCCGTCCGCTCCCAATCTCCGCCAGACAGCCCCACTGCCCCCAAGCCTGCTTCTGCTGGCCAGTCCCCCCCCCCCCCCACACCTCCTTCCAGCCGGTCCTGCCCCACTCCCCTCCCAGCAGCCATGCTGAGGCCCGGTATTTTTTTCCCACAGCCCAGTATCGGGCCGTAGCCCATAGTTTGAGAAACACTGACCTATTGGATTTATATACCAGCTGTGCAACAAATTAACCTGACCAGACTCCTGGTGTTGCCGACTAATTGGACGAAAGCAGCACCTGAGCCTATCTGGATAAACTGGGACACTTTGACACAACTGTTAAAGCTGTTCCAAGCTGAACAATGCCAAGCACGAATCCTGGAAGTGCGGGCCATCCAAGGGACTAATGCATTCCAACAGAGCAACTGAACTGCCTGCAGATTGTGCTTAGAGTGATATAGCCTGTGCCTTCGGACAGGCCTAACGGACACTTGCTCACTCCTCATTTAAATTGTCCTGTAAACATATGCAGTACATTTTAGTCTCCACTTTCTGTTGCAATTTTTATAGTGAATAATATAAATTCCAAAAGATTCACACCGATATTAATACTTCCGGTTAAACGGTTTAAAAAGAAAAGTGCCCTTTTATTCTATTATAAAAAAATCTGTTTTTAAACTAGTCTCATAGAATAATTGGGCTGGAAGAGACCTCAGGAGATCAAGTCCAGCCCCCTGCCCAAAGCAGAACCAATTCCAACTAAATCAACCCAGCCAGGGCTCTGTCAAGCCGAGACTCATGTTTTATACCATCAGATATTTCCAGGTATACTTTATAGCCAAACCAAAACAAGTATTTCAAAATAATATATTTTAACCAACATATTTTATTGTTTAGATAATCTGATCATTTATTCCAAAATAACAATGTGATCATCTACACAGTAATTCCGTTATTTTGAAATAAATTTGAAATAATGGACAGTTTATTCCAACTTCTGTAAACCTCATTCCACAGGGAATAAGGCCTATTCCAAAATAGCTATTTCGAAATAGCAATAGTGTGGATGCGCCACTGCTGCTATTTTGAAATAGCTCCACCCTCAGGCCATTCAAAGTAATTACTCCCTAGTGCTTCCTGGGACTCTAAATTGAGGTAGCATGTCCACGTTAGGGGAGCCTGCCTCAGACTAATTTTGAAGCTTCCCTGTCGTGTAAATGTGCTATTTTGGAATAAGCTATTCTGGAGTATTTCTTCTGGAATAGCATATTTCAAAATAAGTGTGCAGAGTAGACATATCCTTAGAAAGGAGGAGTTTGATGGCAGGGATTCATATCTTAGAATAGAATAAAGCAAAACAGAGGCTACTGCCAACTGATTGAATAATTGAACTTTCAACTCCTGAATTTTCAACGACTTTTCCTATATTTTGGGTTTAACTAAAGTGCTCAAGTCATGTGCTGCTATCTGTGTTCATCTGTATCTCTTAAAGGTTTATTGCTGTTTAGGCTAATGAAATATGCACAGGCAGATGGAAAAAAAGGTGATTTTTATTGTATTTTGGTTTTTTATGGGAAGATTTTGAAGTGCTAACGTGTTTGATGAGAGAAGCTGTAAATTATCAGACCCAGCTGAGACAATTAACAAAATATGCCTCATTGATTAAAAAGTGGAATGTTTTTGCTTTGATTCCAAGACCCAAAAGCCACCCACAGATGTTTAATAGTTTAAATAATTTATATCTAGGAAACAGATTAGCTCAATCTTAAATCTTTGTCAGTCTCATTATTGTTGGCATTAGAAGTAATTCTTCATTAGGAACGGGGGGTCTGACAGAATTGCCAGCCTCCTTGGCAGGATGTGGGGGCCCAGATCCATGCTCCTGGAAGGGGTGGGGCCTCAGGCAGAAGAGCAGGGCCAGGTGCTGCCCAAACCACATTGCGCTGTACTTCTCCCTCCCGCACCAAGCCAGCCTCAGAGCTGCCCAGCGCTCACCATGTGAGTCCCCAGTAGTGAGTTAAAGGACCTGGGGCTCTGGCCACCACCTCTGCAGCAGCAGTGGCAGCTGGGAGCTCCACACCCTTTTGAATCACCAGGCCCCTTGCCAGTGAGCCTGACTAGGAGATTTGAAGATGGATAGCATGTGTGTCTTTTGTCCTGTTACACAGGGAACCCATCTGATTGTGGTGCTCCACCTGTTTCAATGATCAACCTGTACATTTTCCCTGCTTTGTTTCTTGACTTGCTTCATAGGTTTCTTTCCCATTTAATTCTTTGTTGCTAGCATTTCTTATTCATTAGACTTTGACAGATATATTTAAGTTTGATGGAAAGGGGATGAGGCACAACTTCAGCATACATTAATTGTGCAACTAATATCCTCACACTAAATCAAACAGAGGGGAGTTTACCTGGAAATTCTTCACTTTGAGAGTTACAGCTTTGAGGAAAACAGATGTTCTTTGGAAGTCCTTTGAAGGAACCTTAACTCAGCAACTCCCACTGTCCAATAAGATTTGGCCAAAATTTACCACTGATAGAAGACTAGTAAATCCATTACACTCAGTGGTGTCTATTTTTGACCAGTAGCTAATTTGATTCATGTCTATTTTCTATGCCTTCTGTTTTCCATGATACTTAGCCATTAGGGATCCGTTAGCACTTTTCAGAAAGAATATAGGAGCACCCATTATTCCCACAGTGTGTGCTCTTAGATGCTGTGACAGAAAGATGAGAATAAAGCCATTCATACTTGGGAGTCCCTTAGGTGCTGAAAGCAGGATGCTAATGCGCCCCCTGACTTGAAGTGGTTTACATTGCATGCACGGTTGGATTTATAGTTTGGTTCAATGCTCTCAACACCCTCACTGTAAACATTATTCCAGAACCCTTATTTGAAGGAGGCTCTAAACATGTTTCAGGATCATCAGTTAATGCCCAAGCTGCTCAAGCTATTATTAATGCATGCTCCCAATATTTAATTCATTGCTTTCTACAGGGGAGGATGAAGAGGAAGAAAACCCTTCTATTTTAATTTGTCTAAACAATGGAAGAAGACTTTCTTTACTACATTATTTCAAAATGTTAACAGAACAATAGCTACTGTTCTCAATTACACTCATATAAAATGATTTCAGTGGAGTTACTCCACATTTACACTAATCAGTTTGTACACAGTCTTATTCCTGAATTGGTAGCATATAAAACTCCAGAGAACAAAATTTAGAAAGAAGTTGTAATTGACTCAACACTGAAGCTTTGTTGCCTTACCTTTTAAAAATCACTTTCATTCATGTTTTATTGTTCAAACATGAGATTTTAGGACATATTAATAGTTTATTTTTAAAGAAAAAAGAAAATAATTTGAAGCAAAAAAAATCACCTGAATATTTCTGACTATGGAGTATGGTATGTGTACACACACACACATACTATGAGAGGAGTTTGTTTGGAAAAGACAGTAGGGAAGAACACATCTAGAGGTGAACGGACAATGAAGAAAGATAAAGCCAAAACTGAGCAATGCTCAGAAAACATCAGAATAAGTAACAGACTTTTGTAAGCAAGTACAAATGAATAAGATGATTGGAAAAAGGCAAAAGTAGTGCCCATCTTTAAAAAAGGGAAGAAGGAAAATCCGGGGAACTACAGACTAGTCAGCCTCACCTCAATCCCCAGAAAATTCATGGAGGTGATCCTCAAGGGATCCAATTTAAGCAGTTGGGAGAGGGGAAAGTGATCAGGAATAATCAACATGGATTCACCAAGGGCAAGTCATGCCTGACCAACCTGAGTACCTTCTGTTGCAAGGTAACTGGCTCTGTGGACATGGGGAAGATGGTGGACATGATATATTGTGATGTTAGTAAAGCTTTTGATACGGTCTCCCACAGTATTCTTGCTAACATATTAAAGAAGTATAGGTTGGATAAATGGACTGTAAGGTGGATAGAAAGCTGGTTAGATCATTGGGCTCAACAGGTAATGATCAAAGGCTCCACTTTTAAGCAGAGTGCCCCAAGAGTCATTCTGAGGTCAGATTTGTTCAATATCTTTATCAATAACCTGGATGAGGGGATGTTGATGGGCGAGTCTAAGCTAGTCAGCAAGTTGATGGGTGAGTCTAAGCTAAGGGGAGATACACTGAAAGTAGAGGTTGCAGAGTGACCCAGACAAATTGGAGGATTGGGCCAAAAGAAATTTAATGAAGTTCTAAAAGGACAAATGCAGAGTCTTGCACTTCATAGCAGCCTTCAACTAACTGAAGGGTGATTCCAAAGAGGATGGAGAGAGGCTTGACAAAGCCCTGAATGGGATGATTTAGTCAGGATTGGTCTTGCTTTTAGCAGGAGTTTGGACTCCTAAGGCTTCTTCCAACCCTATGAGAGAGAGAGAGAGAGACACAGAGAGAGAGAGAGAGATATAGGCTGCTTCGAGAAGAAGGCAGATACAAACATAAGCAAATCAAATCATAAAATTATCAGAGACTAAGGATTTGGGTAGAGAGACTGTATTTCTATAGAAGGTAGAATAAATGTAAGATTGTGACAGGGAACTGATCAAAGATGGAGGTGATAAAACAAGAACAAATACAAACCAAAATATTTTTAAAAACCCAAGCAAATTAAAACATCTTGAGAGATGGATGAATTACATACAATGGACAAAACACACAAGATGAAATGTATGGCCAACATGTAAATAACTGCTGGATAAAGTTATTTAAGTTTGATGCCATTAGATACAAACAAATTAAAAGGGAGAATGATTCTCTATATTTTAAGTTACAGGGTACTGTGGACCAGGCAATATCATGAGCAGTAAAAATAATAAAGTGGAGTTAAATATTTTTTCAACATTCTACTTATGCCATATCTGTGTCAGGTGGCTTTCAGAACATATCAGCTTGATGGCACATAGTCCAGAGACTAGATAAAATACCTTTTCCCACATTGATACCTATTCATCTTTCTAGTTTTCTGTACAATCATTGAGTTGTAAAGGGAGTGATTGCTCGCTGAGTTGTTTGGGTGGATCAGTTTTATTTAAAGACAAAATAATGGAATCCTCCATTATTAAGAGATGTCTTTTGGAAGTTTATCTACATCAGCCATGGAACAAAATGACACATCATTTTTCAGGCTCTACTTGTCCTCATTACTTGTTCTCTACACTGATAGCATGACCTATTTTTATCAATGTAAAACAGACTTGTTTGTTTGCTTATTATTTTTAGCACAAATCTCAGAACAACGGTCAAACTTCTGTTAGAAAGAAGAGGAAAAATAGTTCCCCTTAGTACAACCCCTATGTTGTGTTAATGAATCGCAAGATTGTTTTCACAGTCATTCAAAATGGATCCATTTCCAGGTCTCTGAGCACAGGAAAATTGTGATTGTGTGCCAAATAATTAATGTCTGAACACAGTTCTCCCTCAGAATCATTACTTCCCAGAGCCCTTAGGATTCATCCAGGGGAGCCAACAACCACATCAGGCCACTGAGCAAGATGGAGAGGGTTGGCTCCATGCTCCTAGAAGATGCAGTGCCTCGGCAGAAGGAGTGGGGCCAAGGCAGTGAGCATGCCATACCAGATCCCCAGAACCGTGCAGCGCTCTGGTGGCAATTTAAAGGGTCCAGGGCTCTCTGTTCCACCACTACCACAGTACTGGCAGAGGTGGCTGGGAGCCCAAGGCGCTTTTGAATTGCTGGGCCCCAGGACACCTGCCCCTTCCTCCCCCAGCCCCCATCAGAGGGCTAGGACCCATCATTGTCCTTAGAGGAAGGCAAGGCCCTTCCTGTCTCCCATTCCTTCAGCTGTGTCTTCTGTTATGGTGATGGTCTGGCTCCTCGCTTAGAAAGCATATTACTTTTTAAACCAATCTGAGATGCCTGTTCTGTTTTTGTTGACACGTGGAAGGAATATTTTTCAATTAAAAACACTCATCCATTGCTTATATTTAGACTTTGCAGAAATCATTTTTTTATCATTTTGGGCAGATAATGTTGATGAATATTTTAAACTATTTTTAGCTGTTTAAATGTTCATGATTGCGGGAAATTCATGGAGGGGATAAGTCAAGTGACATTCAATGTTGATATTCAAATATGTAAGCTTTATAACAGTTAAAACAAAAGATATCAACATCACATGTGAAAATATATGAAGTAGATATCCTTAAGTCAAACTCTACTAGATTGTCAAACATCATTTTTCTTGCTTTGTATATCTGTACGTTTTGATTATTATCTATTGAAATATTTTTTGGGTTGTAGGTGCACCATGAAATAGATGTTTATCAACATTTACTGATTTAATAATGTAATCCTTCTAGCCTAATAATATTATATATTGGTTTTATTGCAAGGTTAAGCATTTATTGGAACTGGGCTCAGAAAATGAAATAAATAAACAGTGAAAACACATCGTAAATATAATACTGAAAACAAATTTACTCTTAAATGGTGGATTCATCTGAATGCACTTCTCTTCTATAACCAAATGTATACTTACCAACTATTTGTTTGAACTCTTCAAGATACTAGCTTTGATGTTTAGTGAGGATAATTAGTGGTATCAGTCCTTATAATTTTTGGGGAGGTGTCCAACCAGAGAGGACATCAGTTTGAAGACAAAGACGAAATCTTGTTTGGATTCACTGTGTTTCTTTGGTTGTATCTATTTTTAAAAGCTTCCTTAAAACAATATTGCACCCATTTGGATCAGTATAACTTTTATTTCTTATGTACTAACTGTCAAATGTATTAAAATTCAAAGACTCTGATAGAAAACCAAAGTTTATTGAAGAATGACATTCCTAGAGAGAAGAGTTTTCTAGAAAAGCAGTATTATCTACTTGTAGGGAAACTTGTAGTCAGTCTATTCAGAATTCCATTTACAATGATAGCACTGACTGAGTGTTTGACCTAGGTTAAGTCACTTAAAATTTCACTCTATTTTTTTCTATCTGTGTTCTGTGAATACTTAACTATCCGGCAAGGGTTTGTGAGGCTTCATCAATTAATGTTAGTAAAAAGGCTTTTAATCTTTGGAGGTGTTTAATAGTGTAGGGGCCCTTTTCTATACCATAGAAGTCAATACAAGGTCTGTCATTCATTTCAGTGATGAGATTGGATAAATGGACTGTAAGATGGATTGGGGCAAAAGAAATCTGATGAGGTTCAACAAGGGCAAGTGCAGAGTCCTGCACTTGGGACGCAAGAATCCCAAGTATTGTTACAGACTGGGGACTGACTGGCTAACTAGCAATTCGGCAGAAAAGGACCTGTGGATTATGGTGGATGAGAAGCTGTAAATGAGTCAACAGTGTGCCCTTGTAGCCAAGAAGGTGAATGGAATATTAGGTTGCATTAGGAGGAACATTGCCAGCAGAACTAGTGAAGTGATTATTCCCCTTTATTCGGCACTGGTGTGGCCACATCTGGAGTACTGCATCCAGTTCTGCGCCCCTCACTGCAGAAAGGATGTGGATGCATTGGAGAGGGTTCAATGGAGGGCAACCAAAATGATTAGGGGAGTGGAGCACTTGACCTACGAGGAGAGGCTGAGAGATTTGGTCTTATTTAATCTGCAGAAGAGAAGAGTGAAGAGGGATTTGATAGCAGCCGTCAACTTCCTGAAGGGACGTTCCAAAGAGGATGGAGAGAGGCTGTTTTTAGTAGTGACTCCAGAACAAGGAGCAATGGTCTCAATTTACAGTGGGGGAGGTATAGATTGGATATTAGGAAAAACTGTTTCACTAGGAGGGTGGTTGTCAGCCGATGGTCAGGGCAATGTGTGTGTGTGTGTGTGTGTGTGTGTGTGTGTGTGTGTGTGTGTCACACCCAAGTCTTTCACTGCTGAGACACAAGGTCCCGTCGCAGCGGACAGCCTAGGAGGCTGAAGAGTGCCGCAAAAAGTTTCATGTCTGTGACTTTACTGCTAGGACCGGGGTCCCGTCGTGGAGGGCAGCCAACAGGCTGACAGACGCCCCAGAGTTTATAGGAAGAGCTTATTACATCTCAGATTTCATCTGCTAGGATACAGGATCCCTTCGCAGTGGGCAGTCTAGTGAAGACTGAGAGATGCCCCAATGGATCTGTCACCTGGGAGTGACATAATCCAAAACACCCAAGCTCTCCCGATACCTGTCCCTTATGACCAGCTGAAGTTCTTTTAAATTGTGCTTGGTTCTGTTACAGCAACTGAAGGAGTCGGGTTAAAGCTTAACCAGTTACAGGTTTATTAAAAGGCTTATAAAGCATGTGGTTACAATGGCTATTGCTCTACTTCTTAACTGCTAGCAAATATAGATCTTAAAATGGTTACAAAGAAAAAGGAGGATAGAAAATAATGGTACCAAGTGACAGCTTAATCTTTAAAGAGCTCTAACACTATGTTTTACACATATAAGTAAAATTTTTACCCCCTTCTGTGCCTCTCGACTCCAGTGGATCAGGCCAGGGTTGGTCCCTCAATTCCTCGGAAAGACGAATATGAGGTGGGCGTCCCCATGGAACCTCGGGAGGTCAAACACCAAACCCGACCAGCAGATAGATGGTAGACTGACGCTCAGAGTAAGCGTACTGCTGGACCCATCTTTATACCCCAAGGGGCCCGTATCCTCTTTCTTATCTAAGATGCCAAATTGTACTGGTCCATTTGTGGCGCCAGTTCTTACAAGGGAACTTCAAATAATTTACACTTGTAAGAGAGAGAAATAGCTAAATTAGGAGTACCGGACATTCTTTGCTGGGCGGGAGATTATTCCCCCCCCCCCCCCCCCCCGGACGAGTGTGTGATCATATCAATATGGGTTTCAGTCAAGGGCACTCCTCGGCAGCCTCTTGGTCAGCGATTAGTTTGACCACCCCCTTATCTCTGCCTACAGTTGTCCAGGGTCATGGGTGAGCCCAGCATATCTGAGCTTCCTGCTCCAAGGCTTTCAAAGACCATGCTGTTTTCTTGCTCTGTGTGCCCTGCATGCTTTCAAGCAAGCAAAGATGGATGTCACAGTGGGGGGGGGGGGGTTCATATCTGGATACAGTGGTGAAGTACTAGAATGGGTTACCTAGGGAGGTGGTGGAATCTCTATCCCTAGGAGGTTTTTAAGTCTTGACTTGACAAAGCCCTGGCTGGGATGATTTATTTGGGATTGGTCCTGCTTTGGGCAGGGGGCTGGACTCGATGACCTCCAGAAGTCTCTTCCAGCTCTGGGATTCTATGATTCTATGTCAAATCCTTAACTTATGACAATAACTATGACACAGTATAAAGTCCAGTGAAAGTGAAATTGGTTTCCATCCCACTACCTGAATGCTGGCTTAGTACTTATGAGGTGTATGCTATAATTTTAACGTCTAACAGTTGATTAAAATTATTTTGAGTGCAAGGTCTGTATTGAACCAAGATGGAAACTAGTGATACTGGTATCATATGTCAGTATTATTATCTGGTGGGCACTGGATTGGAGCTCCAAAAACCTGACAGTAATGTAACATATCATTTTTTAGAACATTTTAGATTTCCTGAATGGTGACAAAGGTTTATCAGCATGTGAGCTTTCCTAGCATGGTACTGTACGGGGTACAACTATTGTCCAGTTTCAAAGGGTACATAGCTTTAGTGAATTTGTATGTAATTACTTTCTCCTTTTCAGACAATGAAGGAAAGAAAATTAGCTTCAAATAGCACTTCCAAAGAAGCTTAGTGGAAGAAAGATAATAAGCAGTTTTGCCACATTTCATTTACCGGTGGTAGATTTGTAACGGAAAAGTAACAAGCAGCTAGTGGACAGCAGGGTATTAATTTCCTTTTATAGGTATGGTTTGACAGTCCTAGATCACAAACATTCACAGATTGTCATTCATACAATTATTAGTGTTAACTAGATGCCTCTTAAGAAATCAAACATTGTTGACTTGATCTGTCAGTAATGAGAGAGTGGACCAATAATTGCCTAGTTGACCTTTAAAAGCCCAAATTTTACTCTTGGTACATATATGTTTTTGTGTGGTGTCCATTACTACAGGGATTGTGTTGTGCAGAGATCTTTATATCAGAATATTTTCCTAATGCAATTTAGTATCATCATTGATAGTGAGTAGCTATCCTGTTTGAATATTCTTTAATCGAGTACATTTTGGTCTCCAGACATAGCAACCTTCTAGTTGGCCATCACATAAATAGAATTTGTGATTGCATATGCAGATGGGCAGGAAAGGGTTAATAAATGGACCAAACACCCCTCCAGAGGGCCTTACTAGTGGCAGCTGGCATAAAAGGTTGTAGTTGAGTTAGAGGGCTGTAGTTGAGATAGAGGGCTTTCTACAAATGATGCTGAGTGTGGGCTTAAGGAAATGCCTGTGTAGCCAGCTAGGAAAATCTTCATGGGGAGAGGGAATTTGAGGAGAGAATGGTTCTGAGTCCCCCTTTCCCTTCTCCATACCATACAGGGGGCAGAAAAGCTTGACAGGCCTCTGTTATTTGTCTTGTCAAATCTTTAGACCAGACTAGGGATGTAAGTGACTAGTTGTCTATCTAATAAACAGAAGCTTATCGGATAGTTGACTAATCCCTTGACTAGTTGCTTCCTACCCTTGCTGCCGCCATCAGCAGCTGCCTCTTTTTACAAGCCAGTTCACCCCAGCACTATCTCGCATAATTATGCCTGATTTTTTTTTCTGGAGCACTTTGTGTTGGAACTGAACATTTGTGTGGGGGACAGGAGAGGCAGAGGAATAGTGGGACCAGGTGCAAGCTGGGAATCAGCTACAAGCCTGTCAGCTCTTAATACATTTAAAAGGCTGTTGCACGAGGGTGGGGGGGGGGGGTAGAGACCTGGCACAAGCTGACAGTCAGCTCTCCCAGCTCGCGTTGGGTTCCCCGTGCTGCACCTCTTCTTTTTAAATGTATTAGGAGCCAGCAGACTCTTACTGCATTTAAAAGGCTGGTGCACAGTGAGGGAGAATTGGTCATAAGTCTGGAATCAGCTGATTCCCAGCTCCCGCCCTGTTCTCCTCCACTGTGCACCAGCCTTTAAAACATATTAAGAGCCTGCTGGCTCATAATACATGTAAAAGGCAGAACTGCAGCTGGGTTATCTCCCACAGCCAAGAGCTAACCCCACTGTGGCTCCCCCACTTATCGACTAGTTGATGGAAATCCCATTGACTAGTTGATTGGATGATTAAACTAAATTTAACATTCCTACTCAAAGTCCGATTACTGGGTCATCCACTCCTGTCAGACTGTACTCATCTTGAGCTGCCTCCTCCCTGCATCAGGCGAGTACAGCTCTCAGGCCCACCTCTACAGGTGAGAACCTTCCAACATGGGTCTGGGTGGATCCTTAGAGGAGTTTCCAGTGCCCCTGCTGAAGAGCATATTCTTTAACTATGACAGAACTGCCAAGCCCAGTTGTGCAGTATTGCTGGATGTGTGCTTCCAAAATCTCTTCCCTGACGAACGTTTCAGGAAAACATAACTCCTTCCTGTAGGTATTTCTGTAGGTATTCCTGTAGGATTGATCCTGTAGGTGTGATCGATCTCAAAGTGTCAAAGGCAGGATTACAATTCCAGTGTAAAATGTAGATGAAGCCCAGCTATGGGAACAGGAGAGTGCAATAAACTATTGTTTAAACACAAATGTCTGGAACAACTGCAAAAAATTGGCAAACATGTCAAGGAAAATGCATTTCGTACAAGTCCCCCCATCTCTGATCTGATTTTAATTTTTCTTTTTCACTTTCTCTTCCCCACTCAACATTAAGTTTATTTAATTTTAACTTTGATTTAATTTCTCAATGCACTGCAGAGATCATTGCAAAATACAATTGGCCGTATAGAGAAACTTCATATAGTACATTAAATCCTTTAAAGAAGCAAACCCCCTGCTGTTTACAACACTGAATGATGTGCAGAACTTACTGGCAGGGAGCCTTGGAGAAATCAGATAGCAGCACAGTGGCGTGCCTTTTCTCTTGACAGAATTAGCACTCTGTTAGATAGTTTGATGCAATGCATGTAGGTTTTCTTCATTGGCTTGGGAGAAAAAAGAAGCGGGGCATAAACTCTGTGTTTTAAAGCAATGTTTTCACAGCAATAACTAGGAAATCAGTTTGTGACATCTACAGGTGTAAGTATGTACAGAACTTAATTGCCACTCTTTGAAAATTGTACTTTTTTCAATAAACATTTTCATGGATGGGAGGTAATGTACGCAAGGGAAGGCATTGCCTTCCCAAATCTGCCTGCGCTCTCCTTCCGCCTGGGAGAGCTGGGGCCATGGTGCAGCAGCCCAACTCTAAGGCCGTACAGGAGGGCTGGGGCTGCGCAGTGCTCTGGCTACCTGGGAAAAGTGGGGCCATGCCACCTTCTGGGATGAAGGGCTGGGAGCAATAACCTGGAGTTTGGGCCAGACTTGGCTCCATTGGGGGTGGGGGGTGGAGGTTGTGGAAGGAACAGGGCCTAGAGTGGGAGAGGTGCAGCTGGCGCTTGGCTTCCCCACCTGGACCTTCCCCCACCACCCATAAACATTTTTGTATCTTTGTGTACAGGGCTCACGTTATAGTATAAAAGGTTCCATGCCTGCTGCTGTATTGTGTTTTATTGTGAAGAAACAAATATCACCTTAACCTCCTTGCAAAATGAAATATTTTATGTCATAGGTAAACTTTATATATATTTTATAATGTTTCACGTTTTAATATGCATATATTTAAAGTTTACCTATGACAGAGCTCCTTCTTACAAAAGAAGTATTTCAGAGATAACATTTGTTTCTTTATAGTAATGGGAAATAAATTTGTATATAATATGATGCCAGATGTTCAGTTCCAACACAAAGTGCTCCAGAAAAAAAAATCAGGCATAATTATGCGAGGAAATAATGAAGCTAGAAGTTTGTGGGAGTAATTTGTCAGGTAAATGAATCTCAGCGTGAACTGTGTGAGTGTGGAGTGACACTGTATCTGTCAGAGAAACTTGTTACCTAGTGGGAAGGACAGCTCTTCCTTGCTTTCTTTTATTATCTTTCATATTCTCGTGCACCCATCTCTAAATATATTGTAATACTGTTAATCCATAGTGGCACATGGGTGAAAAGGGAATAGTACTTTTCTGGAGTTCAGTGGAGCAAGTGTTGAAATAAACTCAAACTGGCATGGCATTATAAGGATCTTTTTGTAACCATTACCTAGAAGGAGATTTTCCAAGTGTAGTAGGTTTTCTTTTTAATTATGAAGCATTATTCATTGTTGGAAGTTTAAAACCCTAAATTCTTAAATTAATTTCTTTTGTATATGCTTTTTATTTTTAAGTTTTCTTATGACTAGTGCTGAAATGCTAAAAAATGCAAAATTTGTATTACATGAGAAATATATCATTGTAATGTTAGATTTTATAATAATGCCAAAGAGGACAAAGGAGGCACAGTCAAACTTCAGTTTTTCCTGATGTCAAAATATTTAAGACCCTCACTCTGCTAACGTTTACATTCATTCCTGTGTAAAAGTTTGTCAAATCAGGACCTTAAAACACCCAGAACATGTTGAATCTTACACTTGCTTAAAAGGAACATTAGGTGAATGTGAACATACTGTGAAGTGCGGGACTGAGTCCTTCATTTGTAACCTTAATGTAACAGAAACATGTACTTTAAAACTTGTATTTTCTTATTGAAGCATGGGAATAAATAAATCCAGACGTATCAGGCTAGAGGAGCTTAATGGGTTTCCTACTTCTGGATAGTTTTTAAGTCCATCAGGTCAAGGGAAATTCATAAACTATTCCTCTGGGCCAGGTGGGTTTGTCCACAATGTAGAAATTCTCTAAGGGCAAATCTACACAGCAGCATTATTTCAAAATAACAAAGTGAGCATCTACACAGCAAGTCGGTTATTTCAAAATTATTTTGAAATAAGGGGCTTCTTATTCCGCATTCTATTACCCTCATTTTATGAAGGATAATGCCTATTTTGAAATAGATATTCATAAGTGTGTGAGTATGTTTACACTAGCTCCCTACTTCAAACTAGGGAGGCTAATGAGGGTGACCGAAATTGCAAATAAATTGCGGGATTTAAATATCCCGCGCTTCATTATCATGTTCCCGGGCAGTTGCCATTTTGGAAATTGACTAGCCCCGAAGAACTGCCCACGTCTACACACGGCAGTGAAACGGGAGTTCAAAGTAAAGCCCTTTATTCAAATTAGCTGTTGTGGCATCTGCTGCTCACATACTCCTCCCCCAACACCCTCCCTCTCTCTCCTCCAGAGGGTAGGGGTACAAGTCTTCTCCCAGTGGGACACCGGCACTGCCGGACCCAGTGGCTGTGTCTACATTGGCATCCCTTTCCGGAAAAGTAGGAATAAGAGATCCTCCGGAAAAGGGCTTATTTTCTGGAGAATCATGTCTAGACTGGTGCTTTTCTCCGGCTTATCCCCAAGCCGGAAAAAAGCGGCAGCCATGTTAATGCAAATACCGCAGGGAATATTTAAATCCCCCGCGGATTTTGCTATTCCAAAGTGTCTAATCTGCATCCCTTTTCCGGAAAAGGGGTGCAGTGTAGACACAGCCAGTGTGTGTATGGAATGGAGAGAAGCTGTATCAACAGGGAAAGGGAAGTAGGGGGAGAAGGAGGGCAGGGAAAGGAAGGGGTGTGGGTGGAAAGGCACAAAGGGGCAATGCACAGGCCTCTTGTGTGGAGGCCCTGGGGAATGTGTCACTGGGGTCCTTGTGTGAAACTCTTCCCTCAGGGCCTCTCAGATGTGCACAGCTCCCAATGGGGCTGTTCAAAGACCCTTGCCAACTGCTCGGCCTCTGACCCCCACCCTGGTAGGAACATCTACTCCTTATATTCACATATATTGTTCAGGATAGATCTGGCCGCCACCACCTGGGGGATGTTCCTCTTGTCAATGTCCAGGAGGGTGAGGAGGCAGCAGAGCATCCCTTTCAAATGGCCAAAGGCACCCTCCACAGCAATGTGGGCCCTGTTGAGCCTGCCATTGAAACATTCCTTGCTTTGGTCCAGGTGTCCCGGGTAGGCCTTCATCAGCCAGGGGAGCAAAGGGTAGGCAATATCCCCCACGATGCATATGGGTATGTCCACTTCCCCAACCCTGATGGTGTAGTCAGGGAAAAAAGTGTCAGTGTGCAGCTTCTAGAAGAATCTGGAGTTCCATAAGACGCAGGCATCATGTGCTTTCACTGACTTCCTGACGTTAATCATGGCGAACTGGCCTCCATAGTCCATGAGGGCCTGCAGGACCATAGAAAAGAACCCCTTCTGGTTAATATATTTGGCTGCCCGGTGGTTGGAGGCCCAGATGGGGATAAGAACGGCTGTACCGGGTCAGACCAAAGGTCCATCTAGTCCAGTAGCCTGTCTGCCAACAGTGGCCAGCACCAGGTGCCCCAGAGAGGGTGGACCGAAGACAATGATCAAGCGATTTGTTTCCTGCCATCCTTGTCCAGCTTCTGACAAAGGGAGGCCAGGGACATTATTTCTGTCCCCTGGCTAATAGCCTTTTATGGACCTAACCTCCAGGAAATTATCTAGCTTCTCATTAAACTCGGTTATAGTCCTAGCCTTCACAGCCTCCTCTGGCAAGGAGTTCCACAGGTTGATTACAAGCTGTGTGAAGAAGAACTTTCTTTTATTAGTTTTAAACCTGCTACCCATTAATTTCATTTGGTGTCCCCTAGTTCTTCCATTATGGGAACTAATAAATAACTTTTCTTTATCTGCCCTCTCCACACCACTCATAATTTTATATACCTCTATCATATCCCCTCTCAGTCTCCTCTTTTCTAAACTGAAAAGTCCCAGTCGCTTTAACCTCTCTTCATATGGGACCCATTCCAAACCCCTAATCATTTTAGTTGCCCTTTTCTGAACCCTTTCCAAGGCCAAAATATCTTTTTTGAGGTCAGGAGACCACATCTGTACACAGTATTCAAGATGTGGGCGTACCATAGTTTTATACAGGGGCAGTAAGATATTTTGGGTCTTATTTTCTATCCCTTTCTTAATAATTCCTCGCATCCTATTTGCCTTTTTGACCGCCGCTGCACACTGTGTGGAAGTTTTCAGAGAACTATCCACAATACCTCCAAGATCTCTTTCCTCATTTGTCATAGCCAAATTAGCCCCCATCATACTGTACGTATAGTTGGGATTATTTTTCCCAACGTGTATTACTTTACACTTATCCACATTAAATTTCATTTGCCATTTTGTTGCCCAATCACTCAGTTTGGTGAGATCTTTTTAGAGTCCCTCACAGTCTGCTTCTGTCTTGACTATCCTAAACAGTTTAGTGTCTTCCGCAAACTTACTTTACCACCTCACTGCTTACCCCTTTCTCTGGATCATTTTTGAATAAGTTGAAAAGGATTGGTCCCAGGACTGACCCTTGGGGGACACCACTAGTTACCCTTCTCCATTCTGAAAATTTACCGTTTATTCTTACCCTTTGTTTCCTGTCTTTTAACCAGTTCTCAGTCCAAGAAAGGTCTTCCCTCTTATCCCATGGCAATGTAATTTACACAAGAGCTTTTGACGAGGGACCTTGTCAAAGGCTTTCTGAAAATCTAAGTATACTATATCTACTGGATCCCCCTTCTCTGCATGTTTGTTAACCCCCTCAAAGAACTCTAATAGATTAGTAAGACAGGATTTCCCTTTACAGAAACCATGCTGACTTTTGTCCAACAAATTATGTTCTTCTACTTGCCTCACAATTTTATTCTTTACAATTGTTTTGACTAATTTGCCCAGTACTGAAGTTAGACTTACCGGTCTGCAATTGCCAGGATCGTCTCTAGAGCTCTTTTTAAATATTGGTGTCACGTTGGCTACCTTCCAGTCATTAGGTACAGAAGCCAATTTAAAGGATAGGTTACAAACCACAGATAATATAGTTCAGCAATTTCCCATTTGAGTTCTTTTAGAACCCTTGGATGAATGCCATCCGGTCCCGGAGATTTGTTAACGTTAAGTTTTTCTATTTGTTCCAAAACCTCCTCTAATGACACTTCAATCCGGGACAGTTCGTCAGATTCATCACCCACAAAGGACAGTGCAGATTTAGGAATCTCCTTAATGTCCTCAGTCGTGAAGACTGAAGTAATGAAATAATTTAGTTTATCTGCAATGGCTTTATCGTCCTTGATTGCTCCTTTTATATCTCGATCGTCTAGGGGACCCACAGGTTTTTTAGCAGGATTCCTGCTTCTAATGTACTTTAAAAATATTTTGTTATTTCTTTTTGAGTTTTTGGCTAGCTGTTCCTCAAAATCTTTTTTTGCTTTTATTACTACATTTTTGCACTTGATTTGACAGTGTTTATGTTTCTTTCTATTTATCTCACTAGGATTAGACTTCCACTTCTGAAAAGATGCCTTTTTGTCCCTCACTGCTTCTTTTACATGGTGGTTAAGCCATGGTGACTCTTTTTTAGGTCTCTTGCTATGTTTTTTAATTTGGGGTATACATTTAAGTTGGGCCTCTGTTATGGTGTCTTTAAAAAGTTTCCATGCAGCTTGCAGGGATATGGCTCTAGTCATTGTGCCTTTTAATTTCTGTTTAACTAACCTCCTTATTTTTGTGTAATTCCCCTTTTTTAAATTAAATGCCAGAGTGCTGGACTGCTGAGGTGTTCTTCCCACCACAGGAATGTTAAATGTTATTATATTATGGTCACTATTCCCAAGTGGTCCTGTAACGGTTATCTTCTGGACCTGATCCTGCGCTCCACTCAGGACTAAATCAAGAATTGCCTCTCCCCTTCTGGGTCTCTGTACCAGCTGCTCCAAGAAGCAGTCATTTAAGCCATTGAGAAATTTTCTCTCTGCTTCTCTTCCTGAGGTGACATGTATCCAGTCAATATGGGGATAATTAAAATCCCCCATTATTATACAGTTCTTTATTTTGGTAGCCTCTCTAATCTTCCTCAGCATTTCAATGTCAGTATCGCTGTCCTGGTCAGGTGGTCGGTAATATATCCTTACTGCTAATTTCTTATTATTGGAGCATGGAATTACTATCCATGGTGATTCTATGGAACATGTTGATTTATTTAATATTTTTATTTCATTTGATTCTACATTATCTTTCACATACAGTGCCACTCCGCCACCCACCCGGCCTGCTCTATCCTTTCTATATATTTTATATCCCAGTATGATTGGGTCCCACAGATTTTCCTCATTCCACCAGGTTTCAGTGATGCCTATTATGTCAATCTCCTATTATGTCAATTTTTGCCTATTATGTCAATTTAATACAAAGTACTCTAGTTCACCCATCTTATTAGTCAGACTCCTAGCATTTCTGTAGAAGCACTTTAAAAAATTGCCACTGCTTATTTGTCTGCCCTTCCCTGATGCATTGGATTCCTTTGTATGCGGTTGTTTGTCTGCTCTGGCCCACGGTTTGTCCTCTCCCCTCCTCTCTTTCTGACTACAGCTTAGAGAATCTCTGTCAATGGATTCTCCTCTAAGAGAAGTCTCCCTCCGATTTACATGCATCTCCGCACCAATCGACTTTCCCCCATCTCTTAGTTTAAAAACTGCTCTACGGCCTTTTTAATGTTTAGTGCCAGCTCTGAGTACCTTCATTGTCACCAGCCCTGGCCACACACCCACTCTCTTCTAGCCCCAGCCATACTCCATGGCCCCTGCTGGTCTCTAGGACAGCCCCTGTTCCCAGTTGCTGGGACTCTCTGGTCTGGCAACATCTGTGGTCCTACAGAACCGTGGATATTGCTGGACCAGAGAGGTCATATCACACATATCTGTAACTCTAGCCACGTTGTTTCTAGGATATTAGAGAGATGGGGGGATGAGGTAATATATTTTATTGGACCAACTTCTATTGGTGAGACACAAGGTTTTTGGAGCTCTGTGTCACTCAGAAGCTTGTGACTCTCATCAATAGCAAGGTTTCCCATTTGCTGGTGTCATGACTTCTTCTTAAAAATGGGAAATTGTCCCATATTTCTAACTCTCCCCACACCCCATCAGTACTGGAAGGCCCTGTTGCTGGCCAGATTTCTAGTCCCCAGCTGCCCACCCATCAGCAATGAATTGCAGTAGGGGGTCCAATAGCCAATGATGGGGATGGATAAGCAAAAATGCAGCACATCCCATTTCCAGCCAGTACGGCTTCCCACTGAAAATGTGGGAGCTGTGAGTGCAAGCAGACACCAGGCAGTAGCCAGTGAAATGTTACCTTTGGTGCCCACACAGTAGCCCTTTACGTGCTCCCCCTCTCACTGTCCTTTTCCTGCTTTAGCCCTTCACCCCTCCCCAAATCTGCTGCTGCTCCATATCCCCACCAAAGTGACTCTTCCTGCTCTCAGCCCTGTGCAGAGAATGAAAGATATGGGGCAGGTCATCCATTCTCCTCCTCCTCCTCCACTGATCTTGGGAGCAGCACCCATCCCTTTCCTCCTTGCAGTGCCAAAGGCTGCTGCTGGCTCTGTGTGGTCTGTACCCTGGCAGAAATCTGAAGGGAAAGCGACCCTGTCTGCCCACACATGTGTTGCCTCAGGAAATGTGGCACCAGGTACCAGGAGAAGTGGGTCCATCCCAGGGACCCAGGCAGGGAGGTTCAGGATGGTTGGTCAGTCACCCCCCCCCCCCCCAAGAGACAGACATGTATGGGAGTGTATGTGTCAACCTTCCTGGTGTGAACCCTGAAGTCTTAAAGTTAAAAAGGTAAATCAGAATCCAACGCTGCAGTATTTCTTTTTAGCAGGGGCTGACTCAACTTGATGGTAATTTAAACTTTTGTACCACGTAGTTCTGATTGGATTGCCATTGAACTTACCTGAACATGAGTACCTTTAGCAGGTGTCCCATATTCAGCATAGAATCATAGAATACTAGGGCTGGAAGTGACCTTGAGAGGTCATCGAGTCCAGTCCCCTTCCCTCATAGGAAAAGAGGGTCACCCAACCTAACAGTATTTGGTCCAATAAAATATATTGCCTCACCTACCTTGACTCTCCAGCCCCAAAAGTGACATATAGGAAATTTCCAAGCAACTGTAAGAAAGGGATTGTAGTAAGAATTAAGATGTAACAAAGTATAGAGAGGAAACATAGTCCAGGGGTCAAGGCATTAGTCAGGGACTCAATTTCCTGCTCTGCCATAGACTTATGCTTTGTCTTTAGACAAGTTACTTAGCCTCCTTGTGACTCGGTTCCTGATCTGCAAAAGGGGAAAGGTGCTACTTCCCTACCTCACAAGCTGTGCTGTCTTAGAAACATGAACATATGAAATGGTTGGGGTCTACCTAAAGTACTTATATGAGCCTCATTCAGGCCCACTGATGGGCGGGGGCAACTGCTTTGGGACCTGGTGTTTCAAAGAGGGCATGGGCTCTTGGCCCCCATCGTGACTGCTGGACTCTGCATGTTGCCTGAGAGCAGGAGCCACACAGTGGCATATTCTGGGCAGTGCTGAGGGCTGGCTGCCCCCCAGGCCTGCTCCTTCCATCTGAGGCCCTATCCCTTCTGGGAGCGAAAAGCCTGTTGGCTCCCATGGAGTCGGATAAGTGCCTTAGACAGATTGACTTATAACAGGTTTAAATATAAGGGGGCAGGGACTGTCATTTAATATATGGTTGTACAGCACATAGCACATCAAGGCCTTGACCTTGTGTTAAAAGTGTGTAATAATAGTAAAGTGCCCATAATTACATCTGCTTTCCAAACCATTACTACCCTTCGTGCCATAATTTTACAAATGACTGACAATTAGAGCTGCCTGTGTTCCAAGAAAGGAGTTATTATTTAATGTATACCTACATCAAGGTTGAAACAGACAAAGTTGACTTAAAAAGAGAAAATTTCAACTCTGCCAACCATTCTTTCCGGAAGTCAGAATCTAGGTGTAACGTCAATATGCTAATTAAGCTGCTCAAGTATGGATTTCATTAGGTTTAATTAAAAGTTATTTCCTGTCAGGAATTGGCAGTGCTATATTCTTATGTAATAGCAGACCACATCTTGGCTGGCCCTAAGGCTGAGTAAGACACACAGAACAACTGCTCTATACAATCTACCCTGAACCTTGGATCTGGGTGTGCTAATAGGGATAGAGCAGGCTACTGCTATTTGAAAGCTGGTGTTCAACAGCAACCCTTCTCTAGCTTTGAGCCCTTGTCTTACTTTACACACATAGAAAGCAAGCACATCCACGTTTATGGTCACATGTGTCAGGGTAAGGGCATTTTCTGTGGTGGTTGCACAGTATATAACTTCATATGGCCATACCTCAAATCAAAATCAATCCCTTTCAAACAAAACAACGCTTACCCATGTCATGTTTCAAACCTCAGCTGTTGTTGCAGCAGCCTCTTTAAAATCAAGTGGTGAGTATGAGAAATGTATGCAGGATTTTTGTTGTTGCTTTTTCCATTCTCCCCAAACTCTGAAAAATCAGCATGAGAACCAGAAGAGAAAAAAATATTTTCTTTTAGCATATTTCAGCCAAGAAAGCCTATGTTTCAAAAAGGTATGATGATGTAAAATGAGGTTATAATGGAAACTTTATTCAACGCTTTAACTAAAACAGTCTTTGCTAGAAACAGCTATAATATATTTAAATGCTTTTTAATCTTAGTACATGTATTATATGGTGTTAGACGGTATCATTAAGACACAAAAGCAGCATTATGCATCCTGATAAGTTGTAAGTTAAATAGCTTAGTATCCATTTCATTAAAAAAACATGATTGTTGGGATATGTAAAAATTAATAGGAGTCCGGGTAGGCAATACAATAGTGGTAGGAGTCTGGCCAGAGCAGGCATTGTCCTTTGAACATATTTTCCCCTTCATCCTTGCAGCCTGGAAAGATACATAAAGGGTCTGGCGACGGTGGGTATTGTCCTTTCTGATGTATAAACATGCTTTTGCCCTTTGTTCTTGTAGCCTAGAAAGATAGAATAGTATACAGTTACACTGCACAGTGTCTTCTTTGTTTTGTCTCTTGCTCATTCTCACTTGCTCTGTAAAAATATTTCAGGATCCGATCCTTTGTCATCTCTGTAACCTGCTGAATTGGAAAGTATATAATGTGCAAAAGTGCTGATCTAACTGAAAACCCCATAAACAGGGGCGGGTATAATAATATTTAACACTCACCTATTAATATTCATTGTATAGGAGTTAACATTACTAAATGAGGATTATGGGGAAGTAGTGATAGACGTGTGAAGTAACATACTAAAATGGATAAAGGAGTGTAACTGGTGCCAAATCATCGCTCACTTGGAATGTTGTGTTGTGAGTCTGAGGAGAATGAGTATCTACAATAAAGAGGTCCGTTTACTCCGTGCACTCCCGACTCTCCTGTTTATTGATGGACAGCTATCAAATCCCTGCTCGCTTATCTGTAGATTGAATAAGCCCAAATCCATGAACCTCTCCTCATAAGTCATGTGCTCCAGACTCCTAATCATTTTCGTTGCCCTCTGCTGGACTTCCTCCAATGCATCCACATCCTTTCTATAATGAGGGAGGCACCAGAATCAGATGCAGTACTCCACATATGGCTTCACCAGTGCTGAATAAGGGGACTAATCACTTCCCTAGCTGTGCTGACAATGCTCTTCCTAATGCACCCTAATATGCCATTAGCTTTCTTGGCTACAAGGGAACACTGTTGACTCATATACAGCTTCTCATTCACTGTAATCCCCAGGTCTTCTTCTGCCAAACTCCTGCCCAGCTAGTCAGTCCCCAGTCTGTAACGGTGTTTGGGATTCTTCTATCCCAAGCGCAGGACTCTGCACTTCTCCTTGTTGAACCTCATCAGATTTCTTTTGGCTAATCCTCCAATTTCTTTAGGTCACTCTGGACTCTATCCCTACCCTGCAATGTATCTACCTCTCCCCTTAGCTTAGCGTCATCTGCAAACTTTCCAAGGGTGCAATCCATCCCCTCATCCAGGTCATTAATAAAGATGCCAGATAAAACCAGCCCCAGAACTGATCCCTGGGGTACTCCGCTTGATACTGACAGCCAACCAGACATTGAGCCATTTATCATTACCCATTGGGCCAGCTTTCTATCCACCTTACAGTCCATTTATCCAACCCATACTTCCTTAACTTTCTGGCAAAAATACTGTGGGAGACCTTATCAAAAGCCTCACTAAAGTCAAAATAAATCATGTCCACCACCTTCCCAATAGCCACAGATCCAGTTACTCTGTCACAGAAGGCAATCTGGTTGGTCAGGCATGACTGGCCCTTGGTGAATCCATGTTAATTATTCCTTATCACTTTCTTCTCTTCCAAGTGCTTCAAAATGGGTTCCTTGACGATCCCCTCCATGATTTTTCCAGGGACTGAGGTGAGGCTGACCAGTGTGTAGTTCCCTAGATTCTCCTTCTTCCCTTTTTAAAGAAGGGCACTACATTTGCCTTTTTTCCAGTCATCTGAGACCTCCCCCAATCACCACAAGTTTTCAAAGAGAATGGCCAATGGCTCTGAAATCACATCAGCCAACTTCCTCAGCACACTTGGATGTATTAGATCCAGCCCCATGGATTTGTGTATGTCTAGCTTTTCTATATTATTTTTACCTATTTTTTCTCCTCCGATGGCTGCCCATCTCCTTCCTATACTGTGTTGCCTAGTTCAGTAGTCTGGGAGCTAACCTTGTCTATGAGTACTTCAGCTTTTCCCTCATCTGTCACTAGGTTACCTCCCTCATCCAGTAAGGGTCTCACACCTTCCCTGACCATTCTCTTATTGCTAATATGCCTGTAAAAACTGTTCTTGTTACCCTTCCCAACCCTTCCTAGCTGCAATTCCAATTGTGCTTTGGTCTTCTTGATTACAGGCTACAGTTGGGGAGGTCTAGGTTGGATATTAGGAAAAATTATTTCACCAGGAGGGTGGTGAAGCACTGGAATGGTTTTACCTAGGGTGGGGGTGGAATCTCCATCCCTGGAGGTTTTTAAATCCTGGCTGGGATGATTTAATTCGGATTGGTGCTGCTATGGGCAGGGGACTGGACTTGATGACCTCCTGAGGTCTCTTCTAATCCTAGGATTCTATGATTCTATGATTACACCCCTGCATTCTTGGGCAATATATTTATACTCCTCCCTAGTCATCTGTCCCAGTTTCCACTTCTTGTAAGCTTCCTTTTTGTGTTTAAGCTCACCAAGGATTTCCCCGGTAAGCCAATCTGGTCACCTACCATATTTGCTTTTCTTTCTGTGCATTGGGATGGATTGTTCCTGTGCCTTCAATAAGGCTTCTTTAAAGGTGTGGGAAGCCACAGCTCTACTGGGTTCCTTTCCCGTTTATGTTAGCCCCGCCAGGGGACCCGGCCCATCAGTTCTCTTAGTGAGTCAAAGTCTGTTTTCTGAAGTCCAAGGTGTGTATTTTGCTGCTCTTCTTTCTTCCTTTGGGCAGGATCCTGAACTTGACCATCTCACAGTCACTGATTCCCAGGTTTCCACCCACATCGACTGCCCCTACTAGTTCCTCCCTGTTTGGGAGCAGCAGGTCAAGCTGCACATGGCCCCTGGTTGCTTCTTTCATGTCCTCAACTTTCTCCAAAGACTTCCTGGAATGTGTCACAATCTGCTTTGGATTTAACCATTTTGAATAATTCTGTATCATTTGTGTCATTCTGGATCATTTACAAATTTTGCCTCTTCACTCTTTATCCCTTTTTCCTGGATATATTGAACCATGCTAGTCCCAGTAGAGATTCTTGGAAGACATTGCTTTTTACCTCTGTCCATTCTGAAACCTGACCATTTATTCCTGGCTTTTGTCTCCTGTTTTCTGACCACTTACTGTTCCAGGAGAGGAACTTGCCCTTATCCCGTGGCTGCTTACTGTTGCTTCAGAGGGTTTGGTGAGGGACCTTCTCAAAGGCTTTTTGAATATCTAAGTACACTATATCCACTTAATTGCCCTTGTTCACGTGTTTGTTTAACCCTCAAAAAATCCTGTTACATTAGTATGTATGATATTCCTTTAGAAAAGCCATGTTGGCACTTCCACAATGAACTGTGTCTGATAATTTTGTTCTTTACTACAGTTTCAATTCATTTGCCTAGCACTACAGTTAGATTTATCAGGCTGTAATGTCTTCTGGTCCTACTTGCTGCAGGCATCACAGTGAGCTTCTGAGAAAGCGCAATGAACCAGTTGGCCAGAGGATTTGGAACACAAGACATTAACAGGAATCAGAGATTAAATATTTAGGCAGCAAGTTCTTCTTTAAAGATGGGAGATTGGGGGAGGATCAAGGAATTGGATAGAACAGTTTCCAGGGTGCAGTTATCTAATGAAGATAGGATGGGTTTGGGCAAGTGTGTGTGTTTATGGAAAAAGGAGCAGTTTTTCACAAGAAAAGCTATTTTAAAAAGGCTGTTTGAAAAGAGAAAGAGCTCAAATGTTAGATGAATTCAGATAAAAATCCAAATATTTTGAAACTTTCAGAGATTCCTATATCTTGAGGTTCATTCCATGCTGATATGTGTTGCTGCACAAAACTCTGCTGCTTATTGTTTCTCCCACAATATGTGACAATCAAGGAAAGTTTTAAATACTCTTGCCAATTACACTAATACTTCTTCTAGTAACACTCGAATGAACCAATTATTACTTCACAGTTAGCTCCTGTTAGTGAAAACTGTCTACTGCATTTTCCACTTTACATTGGGACTAACTGACTCACTTATCTTGTGCAGTCACTCACATTCCACAATATCAAGCTCTCTTAATCAGCTGAGGGTATGTCCCCTTGTGTTAAGAAAAGACCTCAAATTTGGATTCTTTCTCCTATGTAGACTGTGGACACAGCTATAAATCCAGTGTATGCAGCTGCTCAATGATTCCTCCATATGAAAATTCACCTGCCCATTTCTCTGTGTCCTTTTGGCCAGAGGTTGCTAGCTCAAGTCTCCCAGGGTATGTCTACACTAGCCCCTTAGTGCGAACTAGGGAGGCTAATGTAGGCATTCGAACTTGCAAATGAAGCCCGGGATTTAAATATCCCGTCCAGTTGCCACCTCATTCCAAGAGGAGTAACAGGTAATTCGAGCTCAGGAATTAGTTCGAATTACCGTTTAACTGCCACGTGTAGCCACGGGCAGTTAGTCCAGACTAGTGGCATTTAAAAATGGCGACTGGACGGGAACATGCAAATAAAGCCCGAGATATTTAAATTCTGGGCTTCATTTGCAAGTTTGAATGCCTACATTAGCCTCCCTAATTCGAACTAGGGAGCTAGTGTAGACATACCCCCATAGACTTTGTTGCGTAGTCTGATTTCTGTAATATAAACAACACTCACAGTAAAGCATGAAAGCTTTTTGTAAGGCAAAAATGTGATTATACTTTTACTCTGAATGTGCTGATTCTGGCAGTGCCTATGGTCTAAAAAGTGCTGTAAAAGTGGATCTCTGGCATAGGTGTATTCAGTGTTAGTTTTTCTTAGGAATCCACCATGCATGTGAAAATAGCATGAATGCTGAGAATGAGAATCAAATCTCCAATGTGAATGTGATAATGAGTGTTAAGAATGAACATAAGAATGCTAGGTCAGAGCAAAGGCCCATTTGGCCCCAGTAGCCTGTCTAATGACAGTGGCCAATAGCAGTGCCCCAGGAGGTATGACCACAATAGACAATCATCAAGTGACTCATCGGCTGTCACCCATTCCCAGCCCTGACAACACAAGCCAGGGAAACCATTCCTGTTCATACTGGCTTACGGCCGCTGATGAACCAATTACCTGTGAATTTATTTAGTTCTTTTTGAACCCTGTTAAAATCTTGGCCTTCACAACGTGGTGCCCCACACAATGGCACTCCAATCTTAGTAGCCAGTGAGTGCTACTGTAACATAAATCTCAATCACAATGGGGCAGAAAAAAGTGTGAGATGCTTCTCTCATGAATACCACGAATAGCAAAAAGGCAGGAGTAAGTTGAGCTAGGATGTACAACGGTCACTCAAAAGTGAGTGCTCCTTTTGTGATCCATGACTATTGTTTGCCTGTTGTACAAAAACCTCATGCTGTGCGCTGTGGCATACTATAGACAGGAAGCACTTAACAGAACATTGAATGTTTCATCAGTGCCTTTTGCATGCAGTTCTTGCTGGAGTGTCACTTTGATATGATTCTTTTTTTGTCTCCCCAAATTCCAGCTATGCTTCAGCTGGTTGTGTGCACACTTCACTTATATACCTGTCTGTCCTTCATTGCATGTTGGGTCTCCCCAAATCTCAGAGCATAGGCAATGCTGTATTTATTGCAAAAAGAGCCAAAATGTTCACAGAGGTGATAAACAGAATGAGGAACAATAGTCTTGAGTTGTTGTAAGGGAGGTCCAGGTTGGATATTAGGAAAAACTATTTCCGTAGAAGGGTGGTGAAGCACTGGAAGAGTTACGTAGGGAGGTGATAGAATCTCCATCCCTGGAGATTTTTAAAGTCCCAGCTTGACAAAGCCCTGGCTGGGATGATTTAGCTGGGATTGGTCCTGCTTTGGGCAGGGGGCTGGACTCAATGACCTCCTGAGATCTCTTCCAGCCCTAGGATTCTATGAAGTGTTAATGAACAAATGACTCATTAGAATTCACAAGAGAGAATCAGCAAAACAAGATCTGAGGGTGGCCAATTATTAACAGCTCCTTTCCCTAATCAGACAGCAGTGACTCAGGGTTTTACCTATCACCCCCATTCCATCAGAACTTCACCTGGCTGTGTTGTCCTTGGGGTGCGGGAGAAGTAGCCCCTAGAGACTTGGTAGTCCTCCCACCCTGCTGCACCCTGAGAGGCTGAGCTGCAGTATGCATCACTGCTAAGTCAGGAGTGACTTTGGCAGACTCTGGAGTTCAGTGAGAAAAGTTCCTGCACCTGCCTGCTTCCTTCCCCTTAGCTCTGCAAATCACTGTATTCCTTCCCACAGTGAAATGACCACGGCAGCTGCAGTCCTAGCACAGACTGCTCTGGAGCCAACATGAGCCTTCTGCTGTCTACCCTGGAACCAGTATAAAGGTTTTTGTGGAGGGGGGCCTCTGCCCATTTTCTAATATCAAATTATCTTCCTGATGCAGGCTTTGCTGCATCCCAAGTGCCACAGACTATCCTGTCCCAAATTAAGGAGTTTGCCAAGTTTTCAAAATTGTACCTTGCAGTTAGTGTACCTAAAACAACAACAACAACACCACCACACATCTATCTCTTCCCCTTCAAACTGGTCTCCACTGAAAACACTGTGTCACTCTACAGTTTCTTTCAGTTTGGGGATGCAATGATCCGCAGGGCTCCGAAGAACCACTGTGCGACTTAAGGCAGTGAGGCCTTTTTCACCAACCAGGCAAAGTAACAGTTTTTTTCTTGCCATTGTCATCTTCTCACATGGCCAGGCATCTATCCAGCTCAGACTCTGCCCTCGAGAAGGTCCATTGCAAAATCCAGGGCTTCAGATTGAATTTGTGGCTCATGCTTTAGCTGCTGTAGTTTTGAGGATTCATGGCTCAGATGTTGCTGCTATAAGCATGTCTACATTGCAAGTGAAAGCCTGCAGCTGATAGTGCCAGCTGTGGCTCAGGCAAAGGGGCTATTGTAGGACTTGGGCTGCAGCCTGAGTTCTGTGACTCTCCCACCGTGTATGGTCCTAGAGCCTGGACTCCAGCTTGAGCCCCCACATCTACACCACAATTCAACAGTTCTTTAGCCCAAGCCCAGCAAGCCTGAGTCACAGGCCAGTCATGGGTTTAATAGTAAGATAGACATACCCTTTGTATCATTTCCAAAGTGTGAAGCTGAATACAGGTTAATGTGGATAAATGAAACTTTATTATACCCCATGCAGCTGTGTTGCTTCCAAGTCCCTTCTTTTCTTGGTTCCCCATGTATAATAATGTCTTTCTGTCTCCAGTTCCAAGAAATCTGATCATGATACATACTTTCAGCCCTAGGACAGAAGCACTTTGGGCTATGGCCAGGAGAGGAAGGATGGATCAGTAGTTGGAGGCATTACCTGTTTTAAAGGGCCAGACACCCTCCTTTTCACTCTCTTCAAGATACTGCACTGTACACAGCATGACTAGACCAAGGCTTAGCTGACTTTTTCCACCGTGTGAGAAAGTACTTCAGAATAGAAATGAAAAACAAGTTTTGTGAAAGCTTTCAGAGCTATTCTGCTTTTAAAGAGCTGAATTAGAATCATTTTTCAATATTCGATTTCAAGATTTTTACAATGTAAAGGAAAAAAATATGATTTTATTCAAATAAATCTCAAAAAATTATTGGAATGGTTGTTGACTTTTCTGTTTTTCTGATAATTCTTTTTAACTATTTTGACCTTTTCAAGAATGGAAGTCATGAAAATTTTCACAAAAGGCAAAGAGTAAATATTCAAATCCTAACAATTTTCACATGCAATACATATTTTCGATAACTTTAAAAAAGTTTCCACTATTTCAGCCATCTTTTTCTCAGCTCAGTTTCATATTGGGGCAGTAGGTTTCTGGAGTCCATGCTGCATTAATTTAATTCAACACTATTAAAACCTTAGTTCTAACATAAAGTAAATGTTGGAGAGCAAGGTAATTCAGAATGCAGATGGCTTTTAAGCAGCGTGTTTCCTTCAGAACTCACGACACCAGAGATCTATGGACTGTATAATGTGTCATATCATGGTGGGGCTTGTCAGCCATAACTAGGGGGCAGTCTGGCTGAGAAACTCTCACTGGTTTTGGTCCAGGTTACCACAGCTGTGATCTGTGGAGATGCTTGACCTGGAGCTTTCTCATTATAAAAAGGGACTCCTGGCAAGGCATTCTTTGTTGGGTCCTCTTCATTATTACTGTGTGTGGTATTGTGACGGCGCGTTGGGGGTTCCCCGTCTCCTGCACCCCGAAATGGCACAAACAGACTCCACCAGCCAGTGGAATTGAGGGTGGTTTATTGCTCCTCCAGCACAGCGCAGCACAGATGTAATCTGGTTACAGGAACTGGGGCTAAGAGGCCTCAGTGCCCCCCCTTGAGATAGGGGAGTCCCAGTATGATAAAAGATGATGTTTGTGATAAAGGAAGGTATTGATGGGGTTTTGATATTTTTGATTTAGCCTGTGATTCATTATTTTCTTGGGTGGAAGAAGAATAGCAGCTGGTTCAGTCTTTCTTTGAAATTCCATTTTTAGATTTTGGCAATGTTACAGAGAGCCTAGCAATAAGCAGACTTTTATAATGCATTTGAAACAAAAAATATAAATGAATATGCGATATTAATATGGGAAAGATCTTTCTGTTCTCAAGGGTTGTACTGTACTTCCAGAATTGTCCTAATCAAAAGTCTCTTATTAATGTAGGAGGGAGATGAAGGCTGATCATTCCTGTGTTATGAATACCCATCTTGTATTGGGCCCATAAATCATATCCAATATATTACTGAAAAACCTACAGAAAATTAGGTTTTCAAGGATATAGGGGACAATTTTGAACTGCTAATAGTTTAAAAGATGTCCAAAGCAGACTCTTCATACATACCAAATCCCTAGGTTCTATTATAAAACACCACTTTTACCTGACACAAACATAAACTCATTTAATAATGGGTAAGAGGCATACATAAGGAGCATCTGGTGTTGTCTATCACATCATGATATTAAACAGCTATTAATCCCACATGGAAACAGTCTTTATAGAAACTTTGTTTCTGCTTGCAGAATGTATTCTGTTTCTTTTTCCAGATTATTTATTTCTACGGATTCTTCATTGGTAAAGGAGAACTTTGTTTCTCAAGGGTTTCTCTGCTACTTTGTATATCCTTTTTCTATTTGTGAAATAAAGAAGTTCTTAGTGATACCTTACAGAATGATAAGTAAAAGTAGATGAATATTTAAATCAATCAATCCATAAGAAATAAGATCTTTCCTGGGAGTGAAAGGAAGCTGATAAATGCAAATACAGTAGAATCTCAAAGTTATGAATATTTCAGGCATACAGGTTGTTCGTAATTCTGAAATCTTTACAATTCTGAGCAAAATATACAACTGAACATTGACTTATACAGCTTTGAAACTTTACTCAGAAGGAAATGTTGCTTCCCCTTTATTTTTAGTAGTTTACTTTGAACACAGCACTGTACCAGCGTTTTGTTCTTTTGTTTCATTTTTTGTCTCTGTTGCTGCCTGATTGAGTACTTCTGATTCTCAATGAGGAGTGTGGCTGACTGGTCAGTTCATAACTCTGGTGTTCAGAACTCTGAGGTTCTCTTGCAATGCAATAAATGTCAAAGGGAATAGAAGTCTGTCTGTTCTGTATTATCTACCTTGTCACTATGCTGGTACCTTTCCATGGTGATAAGTGTGGCATACAGTCTTCACCAAAAAGTAGAGGATGATTTTAATTCTCATACTTCACAAAATCTTGATTTGGAAGCAGGCAAAGTACAGATGGGAGAGGATGGTAGGGATGTTGCTAGGGGCCTGACCATCTGTTGTGCAATCATTTAATTTTATTTTATTAAACAACTACCACAGAGGTCAAGAGGATTTAATTTTTCTAAATCTGATACACTCCCCCTACACACACTCCATCCAGCTGAACTCTGCTGCATAGTGCACTGTGTGATTAATACACATAATCTCACTCCATTCATAGTTCCTTCAACTACTTCCTAAAACAGATATAGGCAAACAGAATAGAGTAGCATTTGGGTAGAATCAGCTAATTTGAATGGCAAGTTCTCCAGAAAATGTTCAGTAAATTACAGAAAGATTTCCTGCATATTACAACCCAGACTATGTAGGTTAGCTTCCCCTACAGACCTTATACACCCCTCACAGGGGTCACATGAATGCAACTCCTGGCAGAAAAGTCATTACAATGCAATGAAAGATCTGGCAGGTTCCTTCAGTAGGTGAAGATAGGGCATGTGGAACAAGCTTGAAGAGGTAGCAATCTGTGTGCACATAGTCAGAGGTTTTACTGAATATCTGTAGTTTGTTTTGAAAGATCCTCATCTGACACATTGCTTAACCTATGCCCACTGCCCCTTCTGCCATATTGAGCTGGGTATATAACTGGGTGATGCTGGGTATCTACTTGCCCTGTGCATGTGAGTTTTTCTTCTGTATAATTTTGTTCTAAATGGAAGTGAATTGATATTTGCAAAATGTAGGGGAGACCCTCCTATATGTTTCTGATAATTGCTATAACCTGTGTATATAAGCTAATGCTGGCTTAAATGATGGTCACTGAATTTACAGATGCACAACTGTTGCCTTAATAGAATATTTTCAAGGATGTGCATGATAGGGCGTTTTCTTTTAAAATAACCTAGTAAAAATGAACCCACAGTTGTTCTTTCAGATCTGTTCAACAAATGAATAATTTACATCCTATGTCTGGAATAAAATGTGCTAGAAATCTCATGTGGAAGTTATTTATTTTGTTATAAATTACAAATTGTACTTTTTCTATTTTATTTTGTTGTCTGTATGTTAATTTAGTGATTCTTTGCTAAAATATTCATTCAGTGAGAATTATCAAATATGTAAACTATCCTGTCTCAAGCTTTTGGCTGAGTAATTATGTACATTTAAAATTTAGCTCTGGGACAATGTTAAGATTGCATTAACCCCAAATCAGAACAAATGAACAAATAGAAACATGCATTCAGCAGAGCTCCTTGTGAGAATAACTTGCATTTCTGTGCTGTAGCGGTGACATATATGACATAGCTGGGGAGGGTACCAGAAAGATGGAAGTAACATGAGTGACTGAGGGAGATCCTATCTGTCTTGTTTCCTCAGATCTGTACCTCAGTGTCAGTAGTTTTGTGCAACCTGAGAAGTGCAAAGAACCAGAGTTCATTTGGCGATGATGGGGAACTGTAAAGCATAGTATAACAGTGTCAGGCAGAGGTAAATGCCAGGGAGCACCACTACTTGGCATCACTCACCTTAATATTTAGACACTTGCCAAGAGGAGACTCCAAGATTTTCTTCAGTCCCTAGACAAAAGTGGAAAAGCTGGGCTACCTCTTCCTGCTGTGGATTGTGCTGTCCTCCATACATTACATAGCTGAGATTTAAATAGAATTTGTCAAATGTTCATTGATTTATTCAGGTGTTGATCCCAAAGCTGCTGAAGGCACTAGGAATCTTTATGTTGATTTCAGTAGAATTTGGATCAGGTCCTCAGCATATTAATGGATTATTCTCAAGTTTGCTTTTCATTTTTTGGCCAGTTCTTCTGTTAAGGCTTGGCATTAATCAGATCATTTTTACATGGACTGTAATTCCCTGAGGGGTCATTTAGGAAAGCAACTAAGTTTTATCTCCCCCTTTACCTGCACTTCTCTTTTTTCTTCCTTTTCTCACATTACTTCACCCTTCTCATGTATCTCTTGCACATCTTTTTTTGTGCCTGTTTCTTTTCTTTAGTTCCTGCTGTCTCACTGTTGTGTCACTCCATTTCACTCTCCATATCTTCCTGCATCTATTCTGTCCCATGAGTTTCCTCCTTTGCCTTGAGCTAGTGGTGGGTTGCTGACCTCTGCTGTCTCTAGAGGAAACCTTACTCTTGTATCTCTGTAAATCCTGCATTCCTGTCACAGACTAGCACCGCAGAACCTATTCTGCAAGCTGGACACTAAACATTCACACTGATAAAATGAGATGAGGTGAGGAAACTGGGTTTTTCCCTTTTAGCTGGGTCACTTGGTATCTAATTACTAAGCACTCTGTATGTGAACCATATGAATCGCCAGTGCAGAATCCTGCAGCTCAGCCACTGGATCATACTGAAGCTCTTTTCTTTTTATCTTCTGCATTTATAAAACAAATACTGGATATCAGAAATGCTGAGTTATAGCCCAATTTTGAAAGATCCAAAGTAAAGCTGTTACTGGGGCTTCTGTGCTCAGCACTTCTGAAAAACAGGGTGTTAATTAATAAAGTCCTCCTTGATTTCTATCACATAATGGTAGCATTGAATGTAAATAGAAGTGCAAAGAATAAGTCTTTTGAATTGGCTCCTGATTTCATATGGATTTGAATCCTGAAAGGTGCTGGGTACCTGAGACTTTAAGGGGAATGAATCATAGGTGCAGGACAGAAGCTCGGGGCCTCTGCAGATTTACTTCATGGGGAGTATCTGAATTCTTTCAGTGCTAAGAGTATCTGCAGTATAATATCCATCAGCTAGACAGAAAAGAGGCATGGCAGTTTATGTGAAGTGCAGATAAAATATCTGGTATCACTGCTGTACTATTTTTAGTCAGGTTATCAGCTTATTATGGGTAATTTGTTCACTGCAGAGTCTGTTTCATTTTGTACATCTTTTCCTCTTTGGTCCATAGAATTGTTGACTACTAATTGATTTTCCCCGATCTCAGTGCCTGTCTCTGATGAATTTTGTAGGCATTTCAAAAGATGTGTCCATTTGCCATGGAGTTTTTAAAATTCTAGAGATAAATAATATGGCATTTAAAAATTTGTCCGTTTTTTTCAACTCAGCCAAAATGTAAGAACTTCCTCCCATTCAGGATGAAATTTTGTTGAGTACTTGGAAATGCACTCAACTCCTTTAAGCCCTCTACTTGTTGCTGTTGTCATCTTTCAAAGGAAACAGTCTGTTTTGTGGCACTGGCAGTTTCTTTCGCACAGTGTCACTTCCTTGAATGACCCTTATGAAATTTTGAGAAAGTATTTGGAGTTTAAAATTTATTGTTGGTTTGACCAGTTTTAAATTACATAACACGTTTGATAGACAAACTTGCACTAATTATAACAGCTATTTACACGTACAGCACAGACCTTTAGCTAATCAAACAAAAGTGGGTGTGCCCTGTTGGCACCACTCATCTGCCTCTTGTAAGATTTTCAATTTCTCATAGAACATGTGCCCCACTGGGCACTGTGAAGTGCACAGACTTGAAGGAGGGTCTCCTCTTGAGGAGTCAAAGAGAGGCCTTACTTGTTCTTGCGGTGAACTGTGGGGCATAAGATCTAGGGATTGCTCAGGACCATGTTGGGAGTTCAGTTGGTGGGTTCTCAATGAGGTGGCAAAATTGGGTGTGTCTCATTCAGAGGAGGGCACCCCTTAACTATGGGAGCATGTGCCCTTGGATGTCCCTGAAGATCAGCTTGACCACTTACTAAAAATTAGTTGCATGTGAGTGCAGTTCTCTATCTGACTTTCTTTTCTGTGAGAATCAGTCTGGCCTGCCTTTAAAGCCCAAACTTTCATAGACTTCACTGTGATCAAGATCAGGCCTAATGCTGCTTATTTGCTCTTGTGATCTTCAGACATGAAAGAGGGCCTATGATGCTACTCCCTTGATGTCAGCTCTAAGGTAACAGGAGCAGAGAGTGCTGCAGACTCCATTTGATTTGCATGCCACATTGCTTATGTGCACAGACTACAGCTTCAAGTATCAAACATCCACAATAATCCTTGAGGTGAAAGTTTATGTACAGATAATATAACTGAAAATCCCTGATCTTGTGTATCCAGATCTATGAAAATGGAACCATTTCTTTTCTCTCTCATCATATTTTGCTGAGTTACCTTTCTCCCTGAGCATAAATGTAAACTGGGGAATGGTCCCGCTATTGTGGGGAACTTTCCCGGCTTCTGTACCACCCTGGTGAAATGGTCCAGTGAAAGGATCTGCATCCCTTCTCCCACTTCTTTTACCCAAAGGCCTCCCTGATCCTGAGGGCTCCCCTTCCACTCTCCTGAGTAGCAGAGTCCTTGAAATCCCAGCAAGGCTGGGCCCAGGTTTCCTGGGGCTTAATCCCTGACCTTGTAGTCACTTAGGGCAGGGGCTAGGGTGTTCCTACCCCAGGGTGCTCTCTGCACACTGGATGCTTTCTTGACCCACTGATCATTACATAGAGTTCAAAGTGAATACAATTTATTAAACAGCAACTGATTAAAAAGAAAAGAATAAGTCAAAAATGATGAAGGTTAAAAGAGAACACATAATCCCACTCTGTAGCACGGGGTCATTACAAACAGCAGTTTGCAGAGTGTAAGGACAGTTCACAGTCTGTTCCTTACAGGCAGGGTTGCCAGATGGTTTCAACAAAAATACTGGACACACTTGACATTACATCACAATCTACATTACATCTTATTTAGAAAATACCAGCTATTTCTATTTTCTCAATTTGTTTCCCAAACAGAAAGCTCAAATACTGGACTGTCCAGTTCAAAACTGTACACCTGGCAACCCTACTTCTAGGTCCCAGGGCTCTTTCCCAGATCCTGGCTGTGCTGCAGGTGGGCTGCAGGTTGGACACACTTGCTCTGGCAGTGACCACATGACTTCAGGCTCTAGGTGGCAGGACCTCTCTCCCAGTTGGAGTTACAATCCCTCTCCAAGTCTGGCCTGCAGGGACCTTTGGCTAGTAGCGTCTCCCTGCCCAGAGCCTCTTTTGCCCACTTTGCTGATCCCAGCTGCTCACCACACCCAGCTCCAGAATATGCTGCTTTGCCAGCCTCCAGATCCTTGCATTGCTCCTCTGACCCCTTTGGATTTGGTCACTGCATGTCTTCTTCTCACCACAGGGTCTGCGCTCTGAGCTGTGTGGGCCTCTGGCTCTGTCACTGCAGGTCTGTTCCTCAGCACAGCTTGCTTTCCTTGCTGCTCTTCTTAGCTCTCTCCCCCTTTGACTCAGAGACCCAGAAAATCCCAGCTCACATGGAAGATGGGACCTGGCCTCCTAATTCCCTCATTGGCCTGTCCAACCTGTCAGCCAGGCTGACCGGGAGTGTTGGCCTCTTTCCATTGTCTCTGGGAACTGTCATTCTCAGGGCCCTGATTTCTCATGGACCCTTCTCCTTTTGATACTGGGAGCTGGCCACCAAAAACTCCCACTGAGTTTTAGTAAGGGGCTAACAGTCCCCTTACATAAAATTTGAAAAAATAAGGCCCCTAAGCCCTATACATAGCCATGCCACTACTTTAAAAAATATTCCTTTTCACACAATGCATGATTGAATTGTGGAATGTTTCGCCATGGGATGTTACTGAGGCCAAAAACTTTCCAATGTTTAAAGCTGATTGCATAGTTCTATAGATAGCAAGACTATCCTGGCTTGTAATAGTTAATATTAACCTAAATATGGGAAGGGACATTAAACCTCTGACTTAGGCCTGGTCTACCCCTAAACATTAGATTAGTGATACTCGGACCTCAATGGCTCAGGAGCCAAATTAGTGATTAACATATGGACATCAGGTGAAAGCTCAGTGGGGGAAGGCAAGACCCAGCCCTGCCTCTTCTGCCGTAGACCTCTCCCACCCCCAGGCCAATCCTGCCTGGTCACGTGGCGAGCCAGGGCTCTGTAATGCAGCCCTGACCCAGCACTCCCTGGTGGCCAGGGAAAGCCAGAGTGCTTCACTGTGGCCCAATCAACCCCGGTGGCTGGGCTGCTGAGCTGGGCTGCATTCCCTGCCAGCAGGGGGAACCAGGCTACCATGCCGCAGTTCCAGCCTTCCCCGGGACTGGGCAGAGCAGGGCTGTGCCACGGTTCCAGCCTTCCCAGCGGCGGTCCCAGCCTTAGGCGATTGGGCTTGGAGGCAGTTTTGGGAAGGCTCTGCCTTCCCTTGTCTACATTACTGACTGCCCATGGATTACCTAAAAGAGCCACAGGAATGTGATTTAATTGTTTCATTCACTAGAATACTGTATATTCATATTTAAACCATAACACAAGGGAAGCATTTAGTGTGTGTGTGTGTGTGTGTGTGTGTGTGTAAGTGGATAATGCTCATAGAAAAATGACTAGCCACATATTATGCTTTCATCAAAAATGATTGGTTAATAACTCTGTGTGGTTGATAATTACATCAGACTGTTTTAATATCATGTGTTGCAAAGAGCCACAGGAGAGACACTGAAGAATCACTTGCGAGCTTAAGTCTGAGCGTCACTGAATTGGATGAACCTAGTTGCATTGCTCAAAGCTGTGAACAGTGTGTCTCACTGGGCAGTGCAGTGAGGTGACTATTACTCCTCCCATGGATGCAGCTAGGTTCAATAGGTTTTTCTATTGACCTTGCCATGGGTGCTGGCTCCATGGGTGCTCCGGAGCAGGAATGCCCCTGGAGAAAAATTAGCAGGTGCTCAGTACTCACCGGCAGTCAAGCTTACCCCAATCCTGCTTATCAGCTCCTCCCCCTCTCTGCCAGCCCTCCTACTGGCTGTGATCAGCTGTTTTGCAGCATTGAGGAGGCTCTAGGATAGAGGGCCAGGAAGGGGTGGAGCTGGGATAGGAAAGAAAGTATTAATATAAGATCCCCTTAGTTAGTATGACACACACTCAGGCTGTTGAGAACTGCAATGGCACCTCTAGGACTTAAAAGCACTACTGAGATTAAGGATAAGTGAACAGGTTCAGATAAAATAAGAACAATACTTCTACCTCAAGTTCAACTAGTGAAAGGAAGGGAATGGTGTGCTGAGTTTGTATAACATTGCAGTGCAGATTGGCACAGAAATCGTAGGGGAGCATCTATGAAACAAAAGTCTGACCAGAGGTCTCAACAGGGAGGTCACTGGATTCTGATTGGATGGGACAGCATGCCAGTTCATGAACTTCATGAACCCAGTAGGGAGCAGTTCTACAAAGTCAACTTGTGGTTAGGGTGGAGATAGGTTACTTGTTGGCACTGGGCAACAGATGGCATAAGATTTGATAGTGGTACAGGTTGAAACGCTCTTAACCGGGATTCTCTGGTCCAGCAACATCTGTGGTCTGGCACAGATGTTGCACGACAAGATAATCCCGGTGGAGGTCCAGTGGCAAATATCCCTGCGGGACCAGCAAGGCACTGGGCTGCTCGCGGTGAGCTGATGGTGGGGCCACCCAGTGCGTGGCAGTGGGGCTGCCCAGTGGGGTTGGGATACCCGGTGCGTGGTTGCCTAGCGGGCCTCGGAGTTACAGTAGCTCAGTGGGGCAGGGAGCTGTGGCTGCCCAGCGGATCAGAACCCCAGTGTGGTGCACGTGGCTGCCAGACAAGTTCTGGAGCTCCATTGCAGCATGCATGGCTGCCTGGCAGGTCCTGGAACCATGGCAGTGATGGCTGCCCAGTGGGGTTGGTAGAGCAGTGGGGCCAGCAGGGAGGCCAGCTGTCAGGCCATGGGCCAGTGGCAGGGGTACAAAAATGACCTCCCCTGCTCTGGCAGAATCCCTCATCTGAGACTGGTCAGGGAAGTCCAACCCGTACATTGGAGGTTAAGAGTGTTATGAGAAGGTGGGACTGTGGCAAGAAGGATCTCACCCACGAGTGTGGCGATTTATGAATAACTTCCATGCTTATTCAAACAAAACTCCTGAACTCGTTGAGGTTTGCCAAACAACAACTGAGATGGTAATGCACACTTTCCATAAGTTGTAATGGTTCCACCATAGGTACATTAATCAACTGATCATTTGTTAATCTAAAAGTACATTGTGCGCTTGTGAATATTTAGAAAATTCTGAAAACCATTCAAACTTGTGTGTAATACTCCTGATTATAAATTGACCAGCAGTGTTGATTCCACTGGACATTATGGAGATGTGCAGCACTAATCTGCTGTATGCGCACCTCTTCAAAGCATCACACTATTGACCTTATATTACATGTTCTTTTACTATCTTGCGTCTTCCTGAGCAAACACAGCTCATTAGAGAAAACTGTTCACAAACAAGAATTAGAATGAGATTTTCATCTGAGATGAATTTGGAATTTAAGTTTGCAGTGTGTAAAACTGAGCAAATAAAATAACCTGCTCAAACCACAGTATAAATGATTTCCCAGTGTACAGGACTGCATAATTGACTATGAAGACCTTATTGGACTAGATGGACGAGTAGTCTGATTGTTGTGGCAATTTCAGTATGTATTCAAAAATCACAAGCTGAATCACACCAATGTCTTTATAGTCCAAAGTGCATTTTTCTGATTTCATAGCTCAGACAAGTTGTTTGATGATCCCAGTTGCTGTGCACCCTTTGAACAAGAACAGAATATTCTCAGAGACCAAGCATTCCCTTTTTTCCTCTCTCAATTCCCAAAACTGGTCAGCTAGACCTTCTCTAGTGTGTTCCAAAGAAGATCTTTGAAAATCCACTTGTATGTAGCTTACCCATGGCAAGGCACATCTTCCTAGACTATGACTATGTCTGCACTGCAGAGCTTTTCTGGGATACCTCTGCCACGTCCAAGAAACATGTCCACTTTTTCAGAACAGTTTCCAAAAAAGTGGGTGCGTTCTTTTGGCATTCCTGCATTCCTCATTCCTCCTCTTCTGTCTTCTGGAGTGCTGGAGAGGGGAGGGGAGTGGAGGGGGCGGGGAAGGGGGGGGGTTCCTCAAAGCAGCGAGCCTTGCAGTTAAAATCCCATGGAGATGGACTGGGATGTTCATCTCTTTCAGAGCCTTATTTAACAACAGGGTGCAGTGATTTAAAAATCATTATTTACATCAAGTTTCCCGCTGATACTTCTTCACATATCTCTTCAAACAATGGTGAAAATCTGATAATTAAAACATGCTAATTTACAGCTCAGTACAGGCTTTTACAATATCTAGGAGGGTGTACTTTGTGTATTTTTTGAGATAACTTGATTTTTATTAATTTAGGAAATAATACATAATACTCATTACCTGTGTCAAGCTGCAGATGCAGCAGCAGTACATTAGGAATTTTAAGAACTAAATCACACCCACAAACACAGTAGCGCTTATACTTTATTAAACTAAATCCTAAATGTTACATAAATGTTTCAGATTTGCAATTGCAGCAGTCTCCTGAGTTGCTGGCTGATGGCTGTCCTTAATTTTTTTTTCAAATTTTATTAACTGTAACAGACAAGTCCTCAGAACACTAAACGTACAGTGTCCTTAAAACTTTGACAGCTAGCTCTCCTCTTCCCCAGTCCCACTGTCATTTTGATGCAGATCTAATTCTCAGTTAGCAAAAAGCTAATAGCGGCTTTCCTTAGAGTGCACATTATCTTGGAATAAACCCCACTGAAAACAAATATAGGATAGAGTTCCTTTGGGAAAGCTGAGTTCTGCTGAAGTAAAATTTATTTGCCTAGGAGGATGGTGAAGCACTGGAATGGGTTCCCTAGGGAAGTGGTGGAATCTCCAATCCTAGAGGTTTTTAAGTCTCGGCTTGACAAAGCCCTGCTGGGATGATTTAGTTGGGATTGGTCCTGCCTTGGGCAGGGGGCTGGACTTGATGTCTCTTCCAGCCCTAGGATTCTATCATTCTATGAAAATAGAGAATAGACTTGTGGCATCAACATTATGGTCTGTGACCATGATGTTCCAAAATAAGAGGTATGTATTATGTAATATAAAATAAAAAATGGTGCTCAGTGGCAACTGGCAGCTCTAGATTTTTCTTACTGTAGCTTTGTGTACTGTTCTCAAGTGTTATAGATTCTAAACCTAGTTAACTATTTAAAGAAACCATAAGATTAGCTAAGCTAACCTTTTTTTCTCCCCCAATATACAGAATAGCAAACATCTTGGGAATTTACTTATTAAATCACACATATCAAAAGGCATAGAGACAGTATTGAACAATGATGCATTGAAAAGTTGGTTTATATTGTTCTTCAGACACACTCACCTCTTTGTCTACATCATTTCCTGCCTACTTTAAGCAGTTTTCCTTATGATATTTAATTTTTGCAGTTAGGTTCTGCATCGTCTTCCCGCACTGCTTACACCTGACACATTTTCCTTTTTCACGCAGGAAACAAATTTCTTCAAAATATTCCCAGCCATGACAGGTTTTCTGGGGCAAAAGCATAGGGTCATAAAGAAAGCTCTGTGTGTGTGTGTGTGTGTGTGTGTGTGTGTGTGTGTGTGTGTGCAAGTGCGTGCTTGCCCCCTGAACAGTGTTCCCTCTAAACTGCACAGCAGTTAATCACAGGTGATTAATCAACCCCACCCAGTCAGAGGTTCAGGGCTCCCTGCATGGAGCCAACTCAATAGGCGGGGCTGATTAATCACCTCCGAAACTGTGCTGCTGGGCAGCTTAGAGGGCACATGGGTGCGGAATAATATCTTCTCTTTTTCTTTCCAGTCCACCCCACTGTTCCTATCTGTGCTGCACCCATTGCTTTCCTATACATTGTCTCTCAGTCTTTAGCCAATGTCTTAAAGCTAATTCTGCCATGCTTGGACCAAGTCCACCACCACATACGCACAGTCCATTCTCCCCTGTCACTCCTGAGATAGTGAAGTGACCATTTACACCTAGATCTGGTCCTGGTTGTTACCTTTGAAAAGCACAAAACCCCAAGGCTGCATCTAGACTGGCATGATTTTGCGCAAATACTTTTAACGGAATAAAAGAGGGCTTATCCCTGAGCGGGAGTGTCAGAGTATTTGCGCAAGAACCATTGATTTTGTACATTACAAAGTCAGTATTCTTGCGCAAATACTCACAGCCAGTGTAGACAGACAGCAAGATTTTGCGCAAAAGCGGCCACTTTTGCACAAAATCATGCCAGTCTAGACACAGCCCATGTGTATTTGCCCTTGGGCAAAGTAACAGAACATTAAAGCTACCTTTTTCTGTTTTTTTTTTACAACAAATTTGGGGTGAAATATGTGGTGATCAAATGGCACTGGATGGATTTTTAATAGAATGACAATATGCTTTCCTCTTGTAACTCAACTCCTTTTCCATCAGTATGAGCCTTTTGCCTCCTGGTTACCAATCTGTTGCCAGCGTACATCTTTAGTGACTTCAAAGTCCCTAGCATTTGACAGTTGCCAGATGGCTGGTTCTTGGTGGACAACCTTTCCTATCACCACATGGGATGAAGGCATGTCTGATGTCACCTTCAGCTGAGAGTCCAATATGAATGGCAAATGAGACACAAGTATTTTCTCATTCCTGGAAATCATTTTACTTTGTCATTGATGAGGAACATTGATGGAAAAGCATAGGGGGATTTAGCACAACCATCACCCTTATTGTAGCTGTGCAAAAAATGAACTGTGGTTTCTAAGGTTGTTAAAATAACCAAAATCTTTTTTTTAATGTTGTGTGTTCCTGAACAGGTCCTTTTTTGTTAACTATCTGCTAAGCCCACAGTCCTATTATTATTTAATAAGCCTTTAATAAAAAAAGAGGTTTCCCCCATTACAGAAAGGACGTGGACGCATTGGAGAGAGTCCAGCAGAGGGCAACAAAAGTGATTAGAGCGCTGGAGCACATGACATAAAAGGAGAGGCCGAGGGATTTCATAGAAGCCTTAAACTTCCTGAAGGGGGGTTCCAAAGAAGATGGAGAAAGGCTGTTCTCAGCGGTGACAGATGGCAGAACAAGGAACAATGGTCTCAAGTTACAGCGGGGGGAGGTCTAGGTTGGATATTAGGAAAAACTATTTCACTAGGAGGGTGGAGAAGTACTGGAATGAGTTACCTAGGGAGGTGATGGAATCTCCATCCCAAGAGGTTTTAAAGTCCCAGCTTGACTTTAAAGCACTAGCTAGACTGATTTAGTTGGAGTTGATCCTGCTTTGGGCAGGGGGTTGGACTTGATCCAACCCTAGGATTCTGTGATTCTATAAAAATATTGTCAAAGCCTTAACAATGGCATTATGAGCAAAGTTACAGTGAGGAAGGCGTGGTTAGTAAAAAAGTCAATGCCATTGATGGTCTGTGTAGTAATTCCCTTAGGGTATGTCTACACTACAGTGCTATTTTGAATTAACTTAATTCAAAATAGTTAATTCGAATTAAGCTAAATCGAAATAACACATCTATACACAAAAACTATTTCGAAATAGCGCGTCCACACTGAGTCGACCCTGAACCGAAGTTAAGGCTGGGCATCAGGTTAGGACTTAGTGTGTGGGGCTGCTGCCTGAGGCTAACTGAGCTCCGTGCTTAAAGAGATCCTACCCCCACCCTGGACAGACAATTCTCAGGGTTCCCCACTTGCTTGTCTACCTCAATGAGGAACAGCAAAACAGTCCTGTCTTGGAGTACCCTGAGTGCCCGAACTCGGGACACCACAGCACTCGGCCACATGAAGCCAGAGTTGCCCCTGGGCATACTGGCGTGTCTTGTGGGGTTGTTGCCATCAGCCCAGCTGCACTTGCTGCAGGCAGCCATCCGGGGGGTCCATTGGGAGGCTGTCAGGATCCAAGAGGCCCTGAGGGAGAGTGTCCACCCCGAGGAGCCCTGAGAGCCTCCCCAGTCCTCCTCACTGGGGGCTCATGCCCCATTCCTCCCCCATGTCCTTCCACTTACCTCTCCCTACCCCTCCTTCCTGATGTCAAATAAAAGATACTTATGTTCAAAAATAGAAACTGGGTTTATTGAACAAAACTGCGGGGGGGGGGGGGTGTAACCTCTGGGGAGACTGGGAAAAGGAGGTGGGAGAGGGGAAGAGAGAGGGTGGGAGAGGGGAGGGGAAAACCTGGGAGGAGGGAGCTGGAAGGGGGAAGCAAGGAGAAGAAAGGGGAGGGGAAGCTCAGGGCTCAGGGTTGGGGGTCTTGCCGGACCAACTTGACTTTCACGCAAACCTGCTGCTGGGTTCGCATGTGGCCTTTGATGGCCAGGCTGGCAGCTATCCTGCCATAAACAGTCATGTTCCTCCATCTAGTGCAGAGATCATGGACATTGGGGGCATCCCCTCCAAACCTGAATAAGGTCCATGATCTCCACCCTGGACAAGGAAGGCACCCGCCTTCTCCAGCCCCTGTCAGGCTCCTGGGAGCTGGCAGACTGCTCCTGGGGAGTGGTGGAGGGCTGGCTGCCACTGGCTTGCTGGCTCATATTTTGGGGCCATTGGGTCAGTGACTCCAGTGGCCACTGCTGGCTCTGGGTTGGCAGGCTTGGAGCTGGCATAGCCACTGTGGCCAGGGTGTACACCTTTAAAGTTTCTGGGGCTGAGGAAGAGGAGAGTAAGTTTTCCTGGTAGTGCCCAAAGTGGCCACCAGGGCTCCCTGGGAAGAGCTGGAGGCCTCCTAATTTCGAATGAAGTATCTACACAGCACTTAATTCGAAATAGCTATTTCAAATTTGGTGTTATTCATAGAATGAGGTTTACTTAATTCGAAATAAGGGCTCCACTATTTCGAATTTATTTCAAAATAGTCGTTTGCCTGTATAGATGCTATTAAAGTTAATTCAGAATAACTGCTGTTATTTCGAATTAACTTTGTAGTGTAGATTTACCCTTAGTATTCCTACAATACTAAAGAAAAGACCTATGAGCTATTGGTCATCTGGAAGATTGTGGTGTGATGGTTCTAATTCAGTTGCCTACAGCCTTCTTAATCCACGTTATATAGTTATTTAGAAATAAATAATTAGGGTGACAAGATGTCCTGTTTTTAAAGGGACAGTCCTATATTTAAGCCCTTCTGCAAATGTCCAGATTTTCTTAAAAACAGGCACATTTTCTCATATTTTCTGTTTCTTGGACAGCCTCTCCTCTAAGGTCTGGAATGGTGGGGAAAGATGGGGGGGAATGATTTCCATCCTGTTCACACCCCAAACCTTCAGGATCCACAGCAGCCCCCAGGAGCATGTGCGCAACCCCTGGGTCCTGCCCCCCGGAGCACGGGACTGCTCTGCCCCTGGGCTCCCTTGCCTGTTGAGCCACCTCTCTGGATTCCCTGGGCCTGATGCACCGCCCAGCCTTAGGGCTTAACTCCTTCCTGCCTGTGCTGTAACTGGGGGCGGGGATCAGAGGTGGCTGGGTTATGTTGGTGACCAGCAGCCCAGAAGTGTTAGCTGCTTTCCAACAGACAGAGCGAAGAGATGAGGTCATCAAAGACATGGGCCTTCCTCTCCCTGTGGGTGGAAACAGCTCCCATTCCTTCCCTCCCACACAGTGCCAAAAGTCTACTGCTGGCCACATTCTGGTGTGAACCCCAGCAGCAGTCTGGAGAGAGGGATGCACTTGACCCTGTGTGGCACCCTCCCTCTGAAGGCATGGTAGAAGGTACCAGGAGAGGCAGGCCTGCCCCAGGGGTCCAACTAGGTATGGAGGGCAGAGACTAGGGTTGCCAGGTGTCTGGTTTTGAACTGGACAATCCGGTATTTGAGCTTTCTGTCTGGAAAACAAATTGAGAAAACACCAGACGTATTAATGACCAGTATTTTCTAATTAAGTTTTTATTATTATCAGGAGTATCAGTACGTAGTTGTGTACTGCCTGGCTGGTAGACACGCTCATGCTGTGTGAGTGTGTCTACAGCCAGGCAGTACGCAACTACGCAGTAGAGAGAAGGGAGGTGGGGGCGGGGCCTCAGCTCCTACCCCCCCGGCCAGCCCTGCTCCTCCCAACCCCCTCCCGGCCAGCCTCACTCCCCCTAGACCCCTCCCAGCCAGCTCTGCTTCCCACCGGCCAGTCCCCCCTCCCTGATCTGAGATCAAGTGTGTCCGATATTTTTTTAAACCATCTCTAGAAGAGTAACCATCTCTAGAAGAGTAACCCTAGAAGAGACAGCTGGGCATGGTGAGGAGGGTCAGTCAGCCCTGCCTCCTCCCATGTGAGAGAGGTGTAGGAGAGTATGTGAGAGAGAGACCTCTCAATATGATTTATTTGAACATGACAGGAGAGGGATCACGTGAGGATTACCTGTTCTGTTCCCTCCCTCTTGGGCATTTGGCATTGGCTGCTGTTGGCAGACAGGATACTGGGCTAGAGGGACCACTGGTCTGATCCAATCTGACTGTTCTTATGTTCTATTTGCACTTTATAGTTCTGATTAATTGCTATTGAACTCGCTTGAATACGAGTAATTTTATCCAGTGTTCTGTATTCAAGAAAGGGAAATATGGTCACTCTACAGACAGTGCCTACTTAGAATTCTGCTCACATTTCTCTGCCACATTTTGCAGCCATCACATTATCTGCAGAATCAGACAGAGCTACAAATAATATCAGAATGGAGCAGACCAACTACTGACCTAGGAGACTTGCACTGTCTGCTGAACTGATTAAAAAACAAGTAAACGCACAAGCAGAACACCTCCCAACAAGTATATACACTTGGCAGGTTTACATCCCCTTCTGCTGGGAATTGTCAGCACAAATCAAGCAGGGAACAGAGGAGTATGAGGGAGGGGGAAGAATAGAGTGTGGCAACATTCACTTTTCTTGCATTCCTTGGAAACCACATATGAGCCAATGTTTTGCTATGTTCCAAAAGTGTAAGTAGGAATGGATTTTGCTATATGGTGCTGGCATAGAAAGAGGCTTTACCCAGATTAATTCACATAAAAGCAGTTGCTACTGCTTTTGTGATTAAGATTGGCTCTGTAGTTATTAATGCTGTCTGATTTGCTGAGTTTCATTTTATTGATTTTACTTTGATTGGGGTGACTCTGATTGTAGCCTTGGAAAACAAAGTTGTCCTTGAATAACACTGTTTAAGTATTACATCCCCCTGAACATTCATTAAGCCACACTTTTTATTTAAACCTAAGTGTATGGATAAGTTTCAGAGGTACTGCAACAGAACAACAACAAAAATGCATGGACCTGACAAACCCGATATTCTTTTCCACTTAAAAATGGATAATTCATTAGGGAAGGAGCGCACACACTCTCTCTCTCTCTCACCCACCCACCCACCCACCTTTAATTGGATATTGCTGGGTGGAGTGCCTAGTTTACCAGGTCCGTGGACTAAGACACAGGAGATCTGTTTCCTATTAGAATCATAAAATCATAGGGTTTGAAGAGACTTTAGGAGATCGAGTCCCACTCCTGCAGGACTGCTCCTAACTAGATCATTCCAGCTGGGACTTAACTTCTAGATATAGAGATTCCAGCACTTCCCTAGGTAACCCATTCTGGTGCTTTACCACCCTCCTAGTAAAATATTTTTTCCTAATATCCAACCTAGACCTCCCCCACTGCAACTTGAGTCCACTGCTCCTTGTTCTGTCATCTGCCACCACTGACAACATCCTCCCTCACTCTTCTCCTCTGCAAATTAAATAGCCCAGATCTCTCAGCCTCTCCTCAAAGGTCGTGTGCTCCAGGCCCCTAATCATTTTTGTTGACATCCACTGGACTTTCTCCAACATGTCCACATCTTTCTGTAATGGGGGGCTTCAGAACTGGACACAGTAATCCAGATGTGGCCTCACCAGTGCCTAATAAAGGGGAGTAATCAATTCCATAGATCGTCTCATAAAGTTCCTCCTAATGCACCCCAATTAGCCATTAGACTTTTTGGCACAAGGGCACACTATTAACTCATATCCACCTTCTCATCCATTATAATCCCCAGATTCTTTTCTGCCGAACTGCTGCTTAGCCAGTCAGTCCCCAGTCTGTAACAATGCTTGGGATTCTTCTATTCCAAATGCAGGACTCTGCACTTGTCCTTGTTGATTCTCATCAGATTTCTTTTGGCCCAATCTTCCAGTGTGTCTAGGTCACTCTGGAACCCTATCCCTACCCTCCAACGTATCTACCTCTCCCCCGTTTTAGTGTCATCTATGAACTTGCTGAGGATGTAATCCATCCCCTCATCCAGGTCATTAATAAAGATGTTGAATAAAACCCTTAGGGAACTCCGCTTGATACCAACCTCCAACCAGACATCGAGCCATTGATCACTACCCGTTGTGATTAAGATTGGATCTGTGGTTACCTGCCGATCTAGCCATCTTCCTTATCTACCTTACAGTCCATTTATCAAATCCATACTTTTTAAACTTGCTTACAAGTGTCCTGTAGGATACAGTATCAAAAGCTTTCTAAAGTCAAGAAATATGTCCACTGCCTTCCCCATGTCCACAGAGCCAGTTACCTCATCATAGAAGGCAAACAGGTTGGTCAGGCATGACTTGCCCTTGGTGAATCCCAAGTGGACTATTCCTGATCACTTTCCTCTCTTCCAAGTGCTTCAAAATGGATTCCTCGAAGATCCCCACTATGATTTTTCTGCAGACTGAATTGAGGCTGATGGGTCTGTAGTTCCCTGGATTGTCCTTCTTCCCTTTTTTAAAGATAGGCCGTACATTTGCCTTTTTCCAATTATCTGGAATCTCCCCCACTTGCCACAAGTCTTCAGATATAATGGTCAATAGCTCTACAATCACATCAGCCAAGTGCCTCAGCACCCTCAGATGCATTAGATCGGGCCAAATGGTTTTGTGTATGTTCAGCTTTTTTAAATAGCTCTTAACCTGTTCTTTCTCCACTGACGGCTGCCCACTTTCTCAGTGCAGTCTTGTCTCTGTTATTTATCTGCTGTGTGACCTTGGACAAGTTGGTCCATTTCTTTGTCTATGTTTCTCCTCTTATCCAGTGTCTGTCTTTTTCTGTTTCCATAGTGCCTCTCTCAAAATGTTTTCCATGTGTGTGCACAACGCCTAGCGCAATGCAACCCTGATCTCAATCGGGGCCCTGGAGCTACTTAGAACAAATGTTTTCCTGTCTCCTATAAACCTTTTTCTCTAAGAACTTTTCCCGGTCGCTACTACTACAAACACATAGACATGGCATATGGAGGGGCAGAGGTATGTTGAAGCATTCGCAGCAAAAGGGGGGAAATGCTGGCCCAAATGAAGTCCATGGCAAAACTTGTACCAGGATCCTGAGGTCAGGATTTTCATCCAAGGAACCATAGTCTCTAGCTATAGTCACACATATTGCAAGTCCTGTGTCATTTCAATAGGAAGTAGTGTACTGACCTCCACAAAGGGCCAGATTTCCAATTAGGCAAAGTAGAACGGTATCCAGGAGCACTGACATTTTGGGGTACCTTACCTCTGTAAAACTGCATGTCCCATGAAAGCCAGCTATAGGCAGGGAGTGCTGAAGATGCTGTGCCTAAGGGCATGTTTGGTATATATGGGTATGTCTACACTACCACCCTAGTTCGAACTAGGGTGGTAATGTAGGCAACTGGAGTTGCAAATGAAGCCCGGGATTTGAATTTCCCAGGCTTCATTTGCATAAAGCCGGGCACCGCCATTTTTAAATGTCTGCTAGTGCGGACTCCGTGCCGCGCGGCTACACGCGGCACGGACTAGGTAGTAACGAGGAGTAACGGTAGTTTGGACTAGGAAGGCTAGTCCGAACTACCTAGTCCGTGCCGCGTGTAGCCGCACGGCACGGAGTCCACACTAGCGGACATTTAAAAATGGCGGCGCCTGGCTTTATGCAAATGAAGCCGGGGAAATTCAAATCCCAGGCTTCATTTGCAACTCCGGTTGCCTACATTACCACCCTAGTTCGAACTAGGGTGGTAGTGAAGACATACCCTATCTGAATCCAGGTTTTATCCAAATCTCGTTTGTCCAGAATAAGCCCTGTGTCATCAGGCCCACTGACGGGGGCAAAAGGGAGAATTGCCCCAGGGCTCGAATCTTAGGGTTGCCAGATTGTTTCAACAAAAATACCAGACACACCTGACATTACATCACAATCTACATCATATCTTATTTAGAAAATACCAGACATTTATATTTTCTCAATTTGTGTCCTGAACAGAAAGCTCAAGTACTGGCCTGTCTGGTTCAAAACCGAACACCTGACAATCCTAGGCCCATGATTCAAAAGGGCCTGGGGTGCTGGCTGCAGCTACTGCAACAACAGCCAGAGCCCTGGGCCCTTTAAATTGCCGACAGAGCACCATGGCTATTTGCTATTGTCCAAGAGGGTGCAGTGTGGCATGCTCTGGCTGACACAAAGGGCTGGCTGCTCCCAACTCCACCCCTTCCACCCAAAGCCCCTCCCCTTCCAGGAGTGCAGAGCTGCCCCCCCCCCCTTTCCAGGAGCCTGGCGAGTCTGTTGGCTCCTGTTTGTGTAAACTGTTGGGAATAATTCTGGACACAGTGGGTGCAGATGAAAACAAGCAGAGGATTTATTGGTTCACACAGCTGGTGGAGTACCCATCAGGAGTTAACCTGCTGAGCACTAACTTAACCAAAACATACATTAGATTATATAGGTAGCAGATGGATGGAGGAGAAGTGATTTGATAGGTCTAGCAGCGGAAGTGAAATATGCACATAAGCCAATGGTCTACGACAGTTACACAGTATCTCTGCCCATTGCCAATTAAACATGTTATCACTAAAAAGAGGCAGCCATGTTTATGCTAATGAGGTAGCTAAATAAGCCAACATAAACAAAAGCATGTTGATGGTCATTTTGTCGACCAGAAATATAATGCGTCTCTTGTGAGGGTGGTATTGCCTTGGCACGATCTTTTGGATCCAAGCTTATTTTTCTAGGAACAAAGCAGACAATGAAAAACAATCCCGCGTGGTTGTTTGGTACCGGCCTTATCAAAGTGAGGCCCTTTTGGAATGTGGTTGCCAGGGGAACCAGGGTCACAGTAACTGCTGTACTATATGCTTCCCAGGGCTGGCCTAATGATTTGAGATTTGAGTTTGTCAGTTCTCAGCAGGATACTATGGGCTGCCTCAATTTACCCTACAGAATACTCCACATGGGAATAAAGAAAGAGGAAGAGAAATAGCTGGGCTTTTTGGGAGTGTATCTAGACTACACCTCTCTGTCGACAGAGATGTAGATTAGGCACATCAAAATTGCTAATGAAGCAGGGATTTAAATATCCCATGTCCCATTAGCATAAACATGGCTACCACTCTTTTTAAAATGGAGTTTTTTCGAAGAAAAAACCCCAGCAGTCTAGACGCGGATCTTTCGAAAATAAAGCCGTTTTCGACAGATCCTGTAAACCTCATTTATTGAGGAATACAGGATCTGTCGAAAAAGGCTTTATTTTCAACAAACCCGTGTCTAGACTGCCGTTTTTTTCAAAAAAAACCTGAGTTTCGAAAAAAGCGGCCGCCATGTTTATGTTAATGAGGCACGGGATATTTAAATTCCTGCTTCATTAGCAATTTTGATGTGCTTGATTTGCATCCCTCTATTGACAGAGCGATGCAGTCTAGACATAGCCTGAGAGAGTAGACAAGGGGAGAGAGATGAAATAGTTTAACTGTATCTTGTGAATGCTAAAATAATACATGAAAATTAACCCACAGACAGTTGCTAGAGTGTTCTCCTGGTGTTTGCTTTCCCACCGTGTCTCTTATTTTTTCATCTCTCTTGTCCCAGCACTTGCTCTGTGAGCTCTACAAATTTTTTTTAGCTTCTCTCTTTTTTAACATATCATGTTCTACACTACTCCATTACTCACCTCCTTGCTACTTCTCCTACTCTATTCTCATCTATGGGGTTTCTTTTCACTACCTTTGCTCATGGTTCTGCTGTGTTATTCCCATCTGAAGTCAAGCAGACAAAGAAAGGTAATAATAATAATGGCACGAAGGGTATGTCTACACTTGCACCGTAGTTCGAACAAGGGATGCAAATGCAGGAATTCGAAACAGTCAATGAAGTGGGGATTTAAATATCCCGTGCTTCATTAGCGTGATCTCTCCAGCGCGTTACTCCGAATGCCAGCTAATTTGAACCAGGAAGTGTGCTCCAGGATGCATTAGTTTGAACCAAATCCCTTGGTTCGAACTAACGTTACTCCTAATTTTTTGAGGAGTAATGTTAGTTTGAACCAAGGAGTTTGGTTCGAACTAACACATCCTGGCGCACTCTTACCGGTTCGAATCAGCTGGCATTCAGAGTAACACGCTGGCGAGATCATGCTAATGAAGCACGGGATATTTAAATTGCCATTTCATTCGCTGTTTTGAATGCCTGCATTTGCATCCCTAATTCGAACTAGGGTGCAAGTGTAGACATATCCTTACAGAACTTACTTCCATCTATTCAGGAATTTATTACCTGGTGGAAAAGTATATTTTTAATATGTTTGCTTGACATATGTTTGTATTTAGGAATAATATTATTGACATAGCAAAACAGCTCTAGTGTCATCAGTTTTCTAATAAATTGCAGTAATTCTTAAGAATGTGAAATATTTTGTTAAAATACTTTGCCATTGCTTAGTTTATTATTTTATGATCCTGTAGGCCACCTGTGCTTTTGTCAGTAAAACCCATTGCATGGTAAAATATTGTGTTCTGAGGCATTTGGACTCCTAAAATAGGTCATGTAGATTAGAAATACAACAGTCATGATAAAAAATTATCTCCCCCCTGCCCAAATCTGCACAAAAAACTCCAGAAATAATCAGGATATTTGTGTTTTGCTCTTTGTTACTTATTACTGCTCATTCAGGTGATCAAATTCAAATTTAGCACTTCTGGTGCTTTAATTTACCAACACTGCTATTAGTGAAGAATGCAATATAAGTAATGAGACAGCCCTAATCAGAACTTGCTGAGGTTTATTAACGCCTTATCAGAGCTTTGTAAGGCTCAGCTCTTACCCACTCTTCATTTGCATTACCTCACTTCATGAAAATTGAAAACAGTCTTAGCTGAGGCGTACACCATGGTTCATTAGTTTTTCAGAGTTTCGGCCGTTAGAGGGACGTCAGTGGGATAAATCAGTACATGCAATATTTAAAAAGTGTGATTGATATATTTATATTTGAGATTCAGAAGTTAATTATCCAGCCACCCTCAGGTTTAGTTTGAGCACAGTATAATGGCTGTTGGGCAGTGGTGGACAACTTGCAGTCCACTTGAGCTCCACCTTCGGCCCATGGACCCCCCATCTGCCCATCTTCCCCATGCCTCTCATGCACTAGGGCACGGGAGCCCCATACTGCCTATGCCTCCCCTTCCCTCCAGCATTTTTGGAGTGCCACAAATCTGCTGTTTCCTGCTCTGGCCCTGCTCCTCCCCTTCCCTCCCAGAGCTGGAATGCCACAACTCAGCTGTTCATGACTGCTCAGGCTTTGGAAAGAAGGGGCAGAGCAGGGATTGGGCACAAATTGGTTTTCCAAAAGTGCTAACATAAGAACATTCTGGGAGGGAGAGGAAGGAGTAGGAAGTGTGGGGTGCAGGTGCCTCAGTGTGTGAGAGACACATGGGGGAGGAGGCCAGACGGGGTCAGTCCACAGGGCTGCTGTGGCCCACTGAGATGAAGGTGGGCCACGCATGCGGCCACTCACTGATCTTGGCTGCCCATTGCTGCTGTAGAGGCAATATGGATTTAGAGAGCTCTCCCGTGGCAATGGCAATTGCCTCATGAACACTGCAAAGGGGAGGTATACTTGCAGCATGTAGCAGCACACCTGAGAGAGCTTTGAACTAGCTTGATTTAAAAAAACCAAACTGAACAAGTGCAGCTGTGGCAACATGGTCACTGGCACAGGCTCAAGTCCAAGCTCACCTGGATTTGGGGCATGGATTTTGGAAGCTAGCCTATGTCCCTGCTTGTACTGCAGTGGTTTCATGGCTGTCATAGCAACTCAATCACAGTTTGCTCAGGTTCACCTGCAGATGCTTCCGTGTCACATCCTGAGTGGTAGGAGGGTATATCCTTAAAGTAGGGCTTTCAAACTTTGGCTTGCAGCTTGTCAGGGTAAGCTGCTGGCCAGCTTGGCTGCTCACAATGCTCATGGTTTGCTGTTTCTGTCCAAGTCTGATCTCCTGTGTGCTGTCTGGATGAGAAGTTACTGACCATCCCCATGAATTTGGCCACTTCCTTATTCACATACCTCTCAGGTTTGTTGACTTGAGGGGACTTTGCAGCTCCCTGCCGTGTCCTGCTATGTCTGATCAAATAATCTTTACTCCAAGAAAAAGCAACAGGCTCTACCTAAAGTCTCTCTTAGAGCTAATCATTAGGTCCACCCTTTTACACATTCCCAAATCATTTTCCCTTACATCAGGGCTGCGTCTAGACTGGCATGATTTTGCGGAAATACTTTTAATGGAAAAGTTTTTCCATTAAAAGTATTTTCGCAAAAGTGCATCTAGATTGGCATGGATGCTTTTGCGCAAAAAATGCTTTTGCACAAAAGCATCCGTGGCCAGTCTAGACGCGATTTTGTGCAAGAAAGCCCCGATCGCCATTTTAGCCATCAGGGCTTTTTAGCGCAAAACAGTTCTTCCCTGTCTACACTGGCCCTCTTGTGCAAGTATTCTTGTGCAAGAGGGCTTTTTCCCGAGCGGGAGCATGAAAGTATTTGCGCAAGAAGCACTGATTTTGTACATTACAAAGTCAGTGCTCTTGCGCAAATTCAAGCGGCCAGTCTAGACGCACCCCAGTAGTTCTGAAACTGTGGTCCACAGATCCCTAGAGATCCGCGACTGTCTTGCAGGTGGGCTATGGGGTTGGGGTTAAGCCCTTGCTGGTGCTCCAGCCCCCAACCCTGCGAGTTTGGATCCTACTGTGGTGGGGAGAGGGGAGATCTAGCTTGTGGGAGGAGGAAATTCCTCTTTGCGCTGACACTTCCCTTCCCCTCTGGCTGGTGAAATGGCGGTGCAGGAAACCTCTCACCCGGAGGCTTTCCCCACTGCTCCCATTGACCAGAATCCCAGCCAGGTCCCCACCCGCATCCCACTCCTGCACATTTTGTCATTGCAGGTAGTTGGCTGGTGGCCGACAGAAAAGTTTGCATTGAGCAGGGTGGGCTGTGGGCCAAAAAGTTTGAGAACCACTGCCTTAGGTGAACCTCACAGATTTATTGGATGCTTACTTGCCTGGCCACCATTGTGTACAGAAAAGGCAGCCATTGGTCCCATATCATGCCCCTCTGCCCATGCCAGTCCAGGAGAGCTTCAATACTGAGACCCACCTGCAAACCATCCAACAGTCGAGAAACTTGCTTATGTACTCAGTAAAGCAATATAGTGCCCACAAATCCACATTGCCGTCTGCCTAACCCATCTATCAGCATGTGTTAGCAGTGATGTGATGATGAGGGCAATAGGCAAGTGGAGTGGCTGACAGCAGCAGGTTTTGGGTTGCTTAATGGCACCGTATTTTAGAGCATCCACTCCTCTGCAATGGCCCATATCGGTGACAGGGCCCTTCTGCTCCTGAAATTGCACAAAATCATCAAAACTTCTCTCATATCTCCGCAGTGTTCTCAGAGCTGCTGATCTCTGCACTGCCATAGCAACCATCATACACCGAGGTTCCATGTGACAATGCATCTGCTATTCCATTATCATCCCTGAGCATGTTTTAGGAAGAGAGACATGCACTGTAGTACAAATGCTTTCACCAATCTCGTAATTCTGTGTGATCCAAATGACTGGAGATTGATAACGTGCACCAGTGCCAGGTAGCCACACCAGAAATGCATACTTTTATTAGCACATACTTTTCTTTAAGTGACCGCTGCAACCAAAATGGGGAAACAAAGAGGAGTCCTTTGGCATCTTCAATACTGACAGATTGATTTGGCATAAGCTTTTGTGGGCAAAGACCTGATTTGTCATATGCATCAGACAGGAAATTACACAGCTCATTTTTTCATGTCATTGATGAAGTTCCACTTCCTAAAAATGGGGGAAATAAAAAATGGTGTCACTTGTACTATCCCTGTTTTGTAAGCAGGAAGAGGGTCATTTTGGTGCACCACATGCCTCTGTAAAATACCACCAAAACTTGTACCTCCTGAAGCATCTGAGTGGATCTTTAAAACAGCCTCTAGTTCCTTCCTGCACAATGGCACTCATTAAAATGGCTCAGAAATTGTTCCCATACCCACAAATCCTCCTTCAACTAACAAGTAGCTCATAAAAAACTGTAAAGTCTGGCTAATGGCTCTGGTGGCCACTACAGGCTGGGTACAGGATGCCCCTCTCTAGGCAAACCTGACAAACAACATTAAGATGTCCAATGCAAGTATAATGGAGTATAATTTTCTTGGCTTCTCTATCTCTCCTAATCAAGCTCAGTAGCTCCTGAAGCTGATCCTGAGTTACCAGTGTGACTGTCTCAATCCTCAGGCCAGTGTGCAGGAAAGCTGCGCTAGTTTTTCCTTTAGAGGGGGTAGCCCCAATTTTTTAGTCAGGGTCTGAAAAATGCTCATCAGTCTAACATGCTCATCAGAATTCATCCTATCTGCAAATGAAAAGTCATGTAAGTAATGCACTGCTTCCCATAAAACAGCTTCCCCCATAACTGCTCAGTGTAGCATAGTATTTACCAAAATAACATTATTTCAAAAAGAAAACCCAACAATTAAAGTCAGAAAATAAATTGGCTGTGATCTAACATCAGCCTTGACAGCGTAGATGGGCATCAGCAGCTGTGGCCCACTAGTCTTACCCACGTGCACAGAACAGAAGACTTAGTCTAGTCTATCATTTGCTGTCAACTGCCATGGGTACGACTGGTGGGAAATTAAGCCATATCACTCAGAACTTCATTAGGGATCAAGAGCTGCACAATGACTGAATGCCCTGCTACTCTATTATTTTATTCTTGCATATCCTTTTCTTTTCAATATGACCTATTTTTGGACATGACTTCTTTCCTCCCCAAAGGGGATCCAAAACCCCATCGTAACCCCATCCCACAAATACCTTGTTAAGGTAATCCAAAGAAGCACCCTGACACCCCCCAGTTACGTGGAGATGATGCTCTCGTGAAGCCCAACTTTCTCTTTCTCTTCCCTGTGTCTTGGTCTCCATGCTCTCCTCTTGTTCATGTGGGTCTGCAGGTAGCTCCTGATTTACAACCTTCATTCTGTTTCCCTACTTCAGCCTTCCCCAGTTGCTGGGGTGATTGTTCCAAAGCACAGTTTGTAAGGGTGCCCACATTTTGCAGATGCTACAAAAACAAATGCTTTCATTAGATACCCAGACATGTCATTTCTAGCAGGCTTGCTGCAAAATGGCTAGGCCACTGCCAGTGCAGAAAACAGGTTCGGTGGAGTCATCTATTCTAACCACAGTATACGACGCAGCAGCTTCACCGGATCCTGGTTTTTGTTACCACCCTCAATCAAAACTGTCGTAGCTAAACCAAGCCATGCCCACCCAAATGTGTTACATGCCAGCCGGATTACATCCATGTGGTTGAACGATACCTGGCTTTTGCAGTAAGTCCTGCATAGATTAGGAAGACAGCTTTCAATTTTCTCTTGGTCTGGCAAGTGTTGGCCACTTGGGCATCTCATTGCCCTGTTTGATCTGCCTCAGCTTACTCTTTGTCAGCACCTTCCTGTGCACTGCGACAATAGATCTACATATTCACCTTTCCACATCTACTCTTTAACAGTACTGGGAAGATGAACTCACAGTACCGGGCGAGCAATCGGACATAAACATTCTTGTGACTGTTCATTGGCTTACACTTTGTACCCCGTTACTCCTCAGCTGGCCCAGAGCAGCAATTCTATCCTGCCAATTCATATTCATCATCAGTGGGTGAGCTCATAAATCACTCCCATTAAAGGTTCCTTCCCCCGGAGAACAGTTGGACAGGCCTGACTGTCTCCCTAATTGTTAGTTTCTGTAGAATATATCTTTAAAGGCATTGCAGAATTGGATGGAAGGGACTTACTCTCACACTCTGCTCTTCAACCACAACATAGTCCATCAAAAATGCATGTTGGGAGCCCTGTGACCATGTAGGCCTTGACTCTTTTGGTAGTGATATGGCGCTGCTCTACCCCAGGACCAATACCCGTTAATTGGGTCTCAGAAGGGCACAGCCTTTTCAAGTCTACTCCTTCAGCATGGCTGGTAATCCTTCCGAGCCATTAGGTAGGAACAGAGCCCCTAAGTCAATTGTCTCCAACCTTTTTAAGCACAAGATCACTTTTAGAGTTTAAGCGAAATCCAGAATCAACCTCAAACCCCAATACACTTGCCCCCTTTCTCTGAGGCCCCCACCCTATCAGTCCATCCCCTTTGACACCCATATCCTCCAGCTGGGGCAGAAGGTTTGGGTGCAGGGGGTAGAGATCTGGTCTTGAAATGAGAGATTTGGAGTGTGATCAGGGCTCCAGGCTGAGCCTGGAGCAGAGAGTTGGGGTGCAGGAAGGGATCCAGGGCAGGGGTTCAGGAGTGAACTGGACACCACTTACCTCAGGCAGCTCCTGGGCAGTGGTGCAGTCACCCCCACCCTGGCCTAGTGCCAGTCCTGAAACTGGCCAGCATGTCCAACGGTGGTTGTGGGGGCAGACACAAGGCCTCATCATCCCTGTCATCAGTGCCCCCTGTACCACCACCTCCACTCACCCACACAGGAGGCTCCAGGGGGCAGCTCCAAGGCAGAGGGCAGGAGCAACACAGGGGCAGCTGCTGTGCTGACACTTTATAGCCTCCCAGTCAAACTAGTCAAGATCAGCTATCAAAGGCTCCAGGTTCTACCAGGAGATCCCAGACGAGCCAATCTTCCACCATCCCCCTTTTTACAGCCCAGCCTATTTTCCTGCTCTCAATTCCTCTCCATGCAGTGTCCTGTGCTAAACCAGATCTGTGCTCTCCTTTTCTTTTCCCAAACTGTCCTGTTTCCTCCCTGCATAGAAGAATTTCCAGTTCCCCTGCAGAAAGCCAAGTGCATGTGCAAGAGGAGGTAGTAGTTTTCCCCAAATGCAAATAGTGACTTCACAGTGAAGGAAACATTTATCACCCTTTCCCCAAAAACTGTCATTCTTTAAATGGATGGTGTTTTGGCATTTGAGCACATCCTTCTTTTCACTCCTTCCCGATTTCTTTCTCATCTTGATCTTTTTTATATATATGTAGAAGAGCTAAACACTGCCTGAAATACTTTTTAGAAAGTGAGTTTGGACTTTCATAATCTTCTTGGATTTAAGTTATGAAATAACACTAAAAAAAGCCAGAATATTTTTCTCTTTTTTTAAGGAGTATGGCAGTTGGTTTTTCGTGGATTTCTTGAAACTTTCCAAATTTTTTACCAGTGAGCACCTGAGATCAAGCAAGATAGAACGAAATCCAATGCCTATGTTTAGGGAACCTCACAACTTTTCTAAACATAGGCATTGGATTTCTGATGCAAATTACTTTTTCAACCATTTCTCTAAAATTGCTACCCTGATATTGCAATTTTTCTGTTCCAAGGCAAGTAAAAAAATAAAAATTTATCTCAGAGAGGAAGCTGTGTTAGTTTGTAATTTTAAAAAACAACAAGCAGTCCTGTGACACTTTAGAGACTAAGAAATATATCATGAGCTTTCTTGGGTAAAGTCCAACTCATCTGTTGAAGTGGAGCTTACCCATGAAAGCTAATGATCCAGTATATTTATTAGTCTCTGAGGTGACACAGCATTACTCGTTATTTCTATCTGTTTTGCTAAAATAAGAATTTGCTTCTTAACTGATTTTCTTTTTGGTGAGCCTGGCTCCTGTAGTTTGTTAAGAAAGTGAACCAGGAATCTGTTTAATACAAACTAAAGCATCTCTACCACTTAGCAATTAGTGTCCATGTCTGGATGTGAGGAGGCTAGGAGATTGATTTAAGGTGGCAACAAGTAATTTTGAAATAATAATTATTATTTTTTAATTATGTCAGGATAGTCAATTTTTTCATTAGTTGTCATGTACTTCATAACAATGAAAGTGTTGAAATGTGATTTGATTAGGATGTTTAATGGTGCTGTCTTTTGGTAAAAGGCTTTTCAACTTTTCTGTTAAAAAAGGAGCAATTGCACTGCACCATTTCTCAAGGGCGCTGCAATGTCTCAGCAAGGGTCCCACACCATTAATCATACTAATGCAGAATAAGCAATTTTAACTTGTTTTAATCATATTTGCTTAGCTTATTATATATGCAGCCTGCACTTTGTTTACTTCAGTGTATATGGACATTCCTATATAGTGTATTAGATATGGTAATTCCATCATATCTAGATACAAAGATGACAGTAGTCTCTTTCATAATACTCTGCTTATTTAAATCCATTTATTGGCATGTGGTAAGACCTTTTGTTCCCCTTTAAGCATATAAAATTCTACTTTATAAACACCAAGGGGAGATGCTATTGTGCGTTTAACAAAGATCAATTGGTGACAGTCATTAACAGCTAATTAAGCTAAAAGTCAATCATTTGTTTTAATTTCCAAAGATTTCCAAAAGAAATGAAAGATCTTTAATTACCTGCATTAATCCAACTGTGGGAATTTTTTTAAGAACAAAAAGTCAAAACCGAGTGGATTTTAATGGGAAGATTTACACTCCTAGCGCCTAGTGTTTAATACACATTTAAAATTCTGTTTACTTGTTTAAAGCAATGTTATTTTGAAGCCATACTGGCCTTTGGCTGAACACCCTTCAGAAAAAGACAATGTGCTAAAAAATAATTTTCAAGTAGCATACTTTTGGTGAAGGCACAATTTAATATCTATGAATTTCTGGCTCTTTTGCTGGAGTTTTTTCTTGAAATTTAGTTGAACAAAAGAAGAAGACTGTAGGATTATCCATGAAGAGTTGCAATTGTGTAGTACATGGTAACACCCTAAAATGTCAATAGCAAAGGCTGATGGGTCTGAAATGAAGTTGAAATGTGTTTCTATTATTTGCCCTTTCCCATTGTTGTTCTCCTTTCTTCCCTCTCATTCAGTATTTGTCATTCACTATTAATTAAATGGCAAATTCTGTTGCCTGTGATCAAGTTCTTGAAGTAGTCCTACCAAAAGGGAAAAAATTGCTAATACTAAGTTGTTTGCAATGTAAATACTATGGTATCTGACACTTCCGAGGTAATGAAATACAACTGTGCATTCAATAGACCATGAATTAAGCAGAAGGCACCAAGCTGAGAAATTATATTCCTATATTTTTAAAAGTTTGAACAAGAAGCGATCCTGTACAATCTGCCAAAAGAAAGACAAAGCTATAATGTATCTAGGTACACTAATTACCGTAGTATCTAAACTCCTTTTGGGCACTAATTATAATTAATTTATCCTGAAAATAATCTGGTGAGTAAACAAAGTGCTGTTTTCTTCCCTTTACTCATGGTGAGTTGAGACAAATGGCAGTATAGCAATGTTTGTTAAGGGCGTATTTTTTTTCTTTTAAACAACCTCTTTTTATAACAGCACAATGCATTATAGACACAGTAACACAGGCAAAAGTACTTTTTTGCCTGTAAAGATTATTCTATTTGGGGACCTGGTATAACCTAAATGCACAAAATGATATATGCTATATCTACATTAGGAAGGTTTGCTACCATAATAGCTATACTTGTGTATTTATAACTACATACTTTTCTTAGTGTACATTAGGCCATTCAAAAATTATTTATGTAAGGTCACACTAGAATTTTGTGGTACTGCTGGAATTAAACTCATATCTTCGGAATGCCATCAGGAGTCCTGAATTCTGTTTCTGTCTCTGCCATTGACTTGCTCTATGATACTCAGCAAATCACGTCACTTCTCTGATTCCTTCTCCACTGTTTTTGCCTTGTCTTTTCAGGGCATGGTTGCCTCTTATCATGTCCCTGGAAGAAGAAGACACTATTCTCTAGGTGCTATTGTAATACAGAAAATAAAGGGCATTATTGTGACAGCTTATTGTTTTATTTCATCAGTATGATTTAGATCAGGAGAAAATATTTGAATGTTAGATAGGGTATATTACAAAAACTGAGACCATTCCTGAGATATATCAACTAAGAAGAAGTTTACCAGAATCAAAAACACCTGTACTATTTACATTGAAATACAGCAGCCATATTTTATTTATTATAATAAAAGTACCCATAACATGTATAAGCAAACAACTACCCTTATTTTTTCCTCATAATTACTGTAAAGTGTTTTACTTTCTTTTGATAATTAGTCTCTGGACATCCACTAGAGATTTGTTAAAATCTGGTAGACTGTTTCAGTTTTTAGTGATGTTCCTGTACTTAAATTGATGTAAGGTTATAAATAAAAGTAAGAAATGAGCAAGTTTTCACACCAAGACAACATATTTATCTCCCTAGCAATATTGCTTAGTGTCAGATAAGCTTTTTCTTTTTAGAGGGAAAATAACCTACATTGTGGAAGACAATATATAATCTTCCACAGCACTTAAGCTCTTCGTTAAGGCTGCAGAGCATCCATGGTGACAGCAGTCGTGAAGAGGTAACTGCCCTCACAACATGAAAAAACATAAGGCTGAGATGCAGGGGTGCTGACACTGGTCCCTGGACGAGCCTTGGGATGCATGATTATGAGGCTAGAGTAATCCTAACACTCCGGGTAATTAGTATAGTGGGATCTGTAGCTGTGACTCTACTCTGTATGCTGCAATGAAGGTATTGTTTCACCTCACCAACTCTTACACTTCTCCCTCTCAGCCTTTATGTGTAAGAAGCAGATTTCATTCTTCAAAGTTAGCTGCAAAGATTGTATTTCTTTATGTAGCATCTGCATGGTGTCTGTGTTAATGAATTGACTTCAAACACTGCAACCACACTGTTAAAAAACATGAATGTCTGTTTCCTAAGCGTGTTTTGTTGAATATTTAAAAGTCCTTAGGTTCTGATCTAGCACTACACTTAAGTCTGTGCTTTAGTTTAAACTCATGAACAATCCTGATGAAATTGGTAGAACAGCTCACATATGATGAATTAAGAAAGGGTAGAAAATTAAAAATTAAAAAAAAATGTGGTTCAAAAAACTTTGACAGAGACGTACTAGATGTGAATTACGTATATGGAGAAGTTGTGGAAAGCCACTCACTTGAGACTAGGATTAATAAAAACTAGTCAATGTACTGTAGAGGAACAGCTATGCAGGAGCATCAGAGGGATAGAATAAGATAACAGAACATTTCTGTTTCTAACTACTGGGATTCTAAGAAAGACAAGCCAAATATAAAGCATTTATAAAGCATTTTCTAGATTTCTTTAAAATAATGTTGTTCACACAGTGAATTCTTAAATTGGGTTTCTTTTTTATTTCCTTGTTCAGATGCATGTAATCAAACATTATTGAATTCTGCTGCTAAATAGACTTGCAAAACCTTGTGACCACTTTGCTTTGGCTTTGTTTCTGTCAGACTGTGTTAAAGGAATATTTGCAGAAATTATCTCTCTTAAAACAGTTTCAGTATTGGCCTGTGGTGGGGTTTTTGTTTTGTTTTGTTTTGGGTTTTTTGTTTTTGGGGTCTTTTTTGGTTTTTAGTTAATGTTTTGCTGGACTACCTATTACTGTTTCTATACTGGAATCCAGTTGCATTCTTGAATTGCTAACAGGAATTCAGTACCTGATCTACATGGCAATAAGGTACAGCAATTCTTCTGCATACTTCTTTGCCCCCCAAAAAAGCTTGCCTGCTGCCATATAGCATTTATAGGATAAAAAAAATTGTTCCAAAATGAAAACCTGTTTATTTCTGATAGTTAGGCTGCTCTAGCCTTTTGTGAACTACAGAAGAATTACTGTATTTTTTCTTGATCACAATCTTATTGATGAATCAAATGGTACTGTGAACGGCCACTATAATATTTGGAAAACAGCATGATGTTATTGCATTTTCTAGCAAAACACACATAACTAGCCTGGAAACAAAGTAAGTCATTTCTTATCAAAAGCAACGCTTTTTCTGATATTTTTTAATTGCCAAAGTTATTTCTATCACAGTATACCAGGGAATTGGGATTGCTCAGCAGTAGGTATTGTGATAAGTGTTAGAAAAGAACAGGCTCTCTCAGAGGCATATGGGATAACAGGGCAACTTTACTGCTGATACTCATTCTCTCTTGGCTCCTACCTACCTGGGATGCGAGTGAGTAACAAATTAACCCAAGTGCACCTTTTTATCTTAGTTCTTATGTAAATACACTTATCAGTGACATCACTTGTTAGGCCCTAATTTAGTAATGTGAACACCCATATCATGCATAATCACAACCATGTGGTAAATAGAATTATACCCACCCCTGTTTACTGTTTACAGTTTTTTAGCTGATGTCAGCAGGTTTCACATCACAAAACTCCTGGCATCAACAACTTACAAGGGGTACAGGAGATGTGACCCTGGATGTATATTGCAGAGTGGAGAAAGGAGTAAGAAAGATATCATTGCTAGCACATAGACCATTCATTAAAAAGGCCATTCATCTATCCTGAGCAAGCAAGGATGGAGAAATCAAAACAAGCCTGTAAATCAATAGAATCGGGGTCTGCCAGGGCCGTGCCCCATTACCATGATTGCAACTACCAAGACCTCTTATTGAACCCTTATACAGCCCAACAATAAGGTGTAATGGTACTCGAGGAAACCGCTGTGACTCTTGTCTACATTAACAGTGATCAGAAGTTGTTGTCATCTACATGTATTTTGATGGTTAGTGTGAAATGCAATAGAAATCTCAATTCACTTTTTAATGGATCAGTACCCACATCATAAAAATCTTATAGCAATCTTGAAGAACTCTGTAGGGATGTCACGGACTGGCTAAAGTAGGAAAACTGGTTTACTTGCTTATCTTCAGAAGGTGGCCCCTCTAGGTCAGAGCTGAGATACGTTGGCATTTGGGGAAGCGTTCATTGCCAATGCCCATCTCTTGTGGGACGTCTTGCCCACCCTCCAGTGGGAAGGGCAGTGGGCCTCAGTAAGCCCTCACATAGCATCCAGTCGACATATGTCTGTGCCGCTTGTGGTCTTCGCCAACTATCCGGGTTGTACGGCAAGCCTCTAATGCAGCCTCTCTCTCATCAAGGCTTATTCCCTTCTCTACCAGGGCAGCGTGGCTTAGCAACTAGAGTCTGCATCAACACCTCACTCTCTCAGGTCAGTGCAGCCTAGAAGCCAGAATCAATGACAACAGAAGGCGGGGTAGGGGGACCGGGGCCCTCCCTTCTCACCATGGCTTGCTCTAGTGGCAGTTCCTCTTCAGGAGCTTCAGAACACCTCCTTTCCCAGCGGCAGTCAGCCCAGATGGAGCAGCTCCACAGGCCTTTGTAGCTGGCTTCCAGCTGGAGCATGCAGGGCTGTGGGGGTCAGGCCTCCTCAGCCAAGGTGAGCAAGTTTAACCCTGTCATCCCCAGGGCAAGGTTGATGCACCCCATCACATTATCCTGCACTGCAGTTAATTGGAGGCTTTTCATCTCTTAGGGCTGTCAGTCAAACTGAAATCACTTGAAATTGTTAGGAAACAATTTTAACAGACAGGGAAGTACCTTAGCTTTTCCCTAAGCTATAAATATGATTAAGGCACTTACTGCAAACTTGACATGCCATATAAATAGAACTTGTCTTTAAAAGTGTTTCAAAGCAAAAGTTCTGAAAGTAGCTGCATTTAGTTGTGTTTTAATTTACAAGGACACATTCATGAAATCTGATTTGGGGCATTTATGTGCTAAGCTATCCTTTCACAAAGGCTCTGAAATATTGCCTTGATTAGAAACCACACTGATTACAGGATTACGGGAGGAGGGAAGGGAGAAGGCCCTAGACAAGGTCGGGGGTGGGTGGCTGTGTGTTCCCAGAAGGGCCATGGCTTCAGGCAAAAGGGGCAGGGCAGGAGGATAGCCCCTCCCCCTTCCAGTCTTTCATCGCCACCCAGAGTGCACCACTTTGGGCTCTGGCAGCGATTTAAAGGGCTGGGGCTCAGGTCACTGCTACAGCAACAGTAGCAGTGGCCAGGAAACCTGGACCCTTTTGAATCACTGAGCTTTGAGGCAGTTGCTCCCTCTCCCCCTCTCACCTAAGTATATTAGGTCACCCAACTCCCACCAACTGAAAGTCCACATCACAGTCCTCACAGCACCAAGATGAATTTGCTTTCCCTGTGCTATGTGATATGACATGGCCCATCTCCACAGAGTGCCTGTTCAATCTCATGTTCAGTAGCACCTGGGACACTCTGAAGCCAAGTCTTCTGTGAAATCTGGATTTTGTGTATCCCAAATTCTGCTGAGCATCACAGTACATGACTAGTAAGTGTACCTCAAGTGCATGCCTAAGGACAAGGAAAAACTTTAAAAACAACAAGTAGTTCTGTGGCACCTTAGGGTATGTCTACACTACATGGCTTCATCGATGGAGCCATGTAGATTAGGTTTCTAGACATAGGGAAATGAAATGGTGATTTAAATAATTGCCACTTCATTTACATCAAAATGGCTGCCACGCTGTGCGGATCAGCTGTTTGGCACAGTAGTCTGGACGCTCCGTGGTCGACAAGGGAAGGCCTTGTCAACCGCCCCATTATGCCTTGTGGAATGAGGTTTACTAGGACGGTCGACAAGGGCTTCCCTTTTCAACCGCGGAACATCCAGACTACTGCGCTGTGCCACCAAACAGCTGATCGGCACAGCGCGGCAGCCATTTTGATGTAAATGAAGTGGCGATTATTTAGATCGCTGCTTCATTTTCCTTTTTCGAGTACACTAATCTACATGGCTCCGTCGACAGAGCCATATAGTATAGACATACCCATAGAGTCTAACAAAGCATGTAGCTGGTACCACTGGGTTGTGCCCATGAAAGCTAATGGTACCATCTACATGTTTGGTTAGTCTCTAAGGTGCTGCAGGACTATTTGTTGTTTTTTACATTTTTTTCAGTTACAGACTAACACAGCTCCCTCTCTCAGACTTTTACAGGTAAGGAGCAAGCTGTGGGTACAGAAGGATACCTGGGGTCTGACTGGGTGAAAGGTGCCTGAATGGCTAGTGGATTAAAGAAGAAGGGGAGGTTAATGAGTAAGCATCACCACTGACCAGGGTCCACAACCCAAACCCTCCTCCCAGATGCCAAAGCCCTCCTGAAACCGCGCTCTTCAAGCCCCAGCAAATTATTGAGGAAGCTGTTTTTATGTTTTTAAATTCTGGTCACCATGCACCTTGCATGCTTAAAAAAGGAGAACAAACTGCCTATCATTGCAGCTGGGCAGGAAGGGTGTGGCTGTGCAAGTAAAGTCCAAAAAGCTCAGAAAAGGATCCATATGTTTACAGTAGGTACACAACAAAAGCAAAACATCAGTGAGACAGAGAATTCGAACATATTGTAGTGAACGGCTGCAGAGGGGGTTATAGCAAATGGTGACATAAGTGAAGGAGGAGACCAGGCCCCATTGAGCTAGATACTGTAAGACACAGAAGAAAAAGGCTGTCCCTGTTCCTAAGCACTTGTAGCCTATGTGACAAGAGAAAGCAGATGGATATGGACAAATGGGGAAATTCAACAAAACAATAAGATAATATTGGTCAGCATGATAGATGATGGACTCAGTACACCAGCTGCTTAGAAATGATAAATGGCAATCCAGTGGGAGACATAGGGGTCAGTGTTAGGTCTAGTTTTATTTATTATCTTCATTATTCATTTTGAAGAAGGGATAAACAGCATATTAATGAAATCTGCAGTTCTTACTAAGTTGGGAGGTATTGCAGACATCACTCATAAGTCTACCTGGCAAGTGTTTACAGTCTCATAAATTTACCCCTTACACTATATGTATATTCTGAGTATATGTACAACCTGTCTCAAGGATCTAATTAGGATATTTTGCATCAGTTTGCACTCACTTAACCTCAGGAGACCTTCAGTCCAACCCTTTGCCCGAAGTAGGATCAATCCCAAGGGATGGAGATTCCACCACCTCCCTAGGTTACCACTCCCAGTGCTTCACCACCCTCCTAGGGAAAGTTTTTCCTAATATCCAACTAAGACCTCCCCCACTGTATCTTGAGATCATTACTCCTTGTTCTGCCATCCATCACTATTGAGAACACCTTGCTCCAGCCTCCTTGGAACCACCCTGCAGGAAGTTGGAGGCTGCTATCAAATCCACTCTTTAGAGTGGCCTCACTCTTCTCTTCTATAGACTAAATAAACCCAAATCCCTCAGCCTCTCCTCAGAAATCATTTGATCCAGCCCCCTAATCATTTAAGTTGCCCTCTGCTGGACCCTCTCCAATGCGTCCACATCCTTTCTGTAATTGGGAGTTCATATTTGGGTACAATACACCAGATGTGGATGCACCAGTGCCAAATAAAAGGGAATAATTACTTCCCTAGAGCCGCTCCTACTAATATCCCATTAGCCTTCTGGGCTACTGGGGCACACTGTTGACTCATATCCAACTTCTCATCCACTATAATCTCCAATAAACTGAGCACAGGATTTCAACATTTCTACTCCTTATTATATTTGTGGAAAAGCAGATAGCTTCTACCATGAAGTTTGGTGATAAACTAGTGGGAGATACTTGAACTGTACACACGGAAATTATGGGACTGATTTTCAAACATATGAGTCATATGGGAGTTAGATGCCTAGGGACCTTAGAAGATCTCTCTAGGGATCATCTGTATGATTAGGTTCCAGATTTCCTTTGAAAATTTGGCCTTGGTTTCATTTCTTATTGACTTTCAATAGGAATTAGATATCTAACTCATCACTTGTGCTTTGAAAATCAACCCCTAGGTGATCTGCTGCACACCAACAAAACTTTGTTGTTACAGCTGCAAATATTTTGTTTCACGGTGTAATAACTGTGGTCTAAGTATTTTATTTGTACAAGATAAACATATGTAAAAAATTCACTAATATTCTGCTGGGGTAGCTTTCTCTAATGTAGCACTTTAATAGCCAGCATTTTAACAAAAAGATATTCTGTGATGGAGATTTTAAAAATGAACAGATTCCTAAATGACTGGTGCAGTTCCAGCTACAGTGGAAGATTATCATTTTGGGTTTAAAAAAGCAATGCACATATATTTTATATGTTGCCATGAAATATAAGAACACATTCCAAATATTTAATTCATATGAAAATATTTTGAAATTTGATGTGTATATGGCTTTTCTGTGGAAAAATATATGTAGCCAATATGTATCTTTTGCATATATTTAAGATAATTGCCACATGAATTCATGATTGGGCTTGGTGCAGCTTGTAGTTTTAGATGCAAAACCGAGTGTGACAAGCAGTGTCAGAACAGAATTATTTATTAGAAAAGTTCTCATGGAAATCACAATGTACACATGATGATGTTGTAAATCATCATCATCGTCATCGTCATCGTCATCATCATCATCATCATCATCATCACATAAGGAACATCACCAAGCCAATTAAAATAATTGGAGCAAACAAAATCTGGAGAGAATAGGAATAAAAGAACCCCAACAAATCAAATTTAAAATGTTTAGTTTTATTGGAGGTTAATTACATGCTGTTTTTCCAGAAAACCGAATAGTTGTCAGTTAGGGTGTGTAACATGTACATGGAAACTCATCAGTCCAACACCCAAATGTTTGAATGGAAATGTACAAGTAGTGAGGTGCTCAGTATGAACTGGCTCTATATGCATGCATATACTTGGTTTTATATATGAGAGCATGTATAAAATCAAGTTTAAATATGTGTCATCAGCCTCCAGTAGAACCAAGGAATTATTAGGAAAGGGATAGAAAATAAGACCCAGAATATCTTACTGCCCCTGTATAAAACTATGGTACACCCTCATCTTGAATACTGTGTACAGATGTGGTTTCCTCACCTCAAAAAAGATATTTTGGCTTTGGAAAGGGTTCAGAAAACGGCAACTAAAATGATTAGGGGTTTGGAACGGGTCCCATATGAGGAGAGGTTAAAGCGACTGGGACTTTTCAGTTTAGAAAAGAGGAGACTGAGGGCGGATATGATAGAGGTCTATAAAATCATGAGTGGTGTGGAGAGGGCCGATAAAGAAAAGTTATTTATTAGTTCCCTAAATAGAAGAACTAGAGGACACCAAATGAAATTAATGGGTAGCAGGTTTAAAACTAATAAGCGAAAGTTCTTCTTCACACAGCGTATAGTCAACCTGTGGAACTCCTTGCCAGAGGAGGCTGTGAAGGCTAGGACTGTAACAGAGTTTAAAGAGACGCTAGATAATTTCATGGAGCTTAGGTCCATAAAAGGCTATTAGCCAGGGGATAAAATGGTGTCCTTGGCCTCTGTTTGTCAGAGGCTGGAGAGAGATGGCAGGAGACAAATTGCTTGATCATTGTCTTCGGTCCACCCTCTCTGGGGCACCTGGTGCTGGCCACTGTCGGCAGACAGGATAGGGCTAGAAGGACCTTTGGTCTGACCCAGTACGGCCGTTCTTATGTTCTTATGTTCAAGCTTTTAAATTTGATTTAGTGTATTTTATTTCTGTTCCTTCTTCATTTTGTTTTCTCTATAGGAAATATTCCTGTGGGAAGATGATTTAACCAGATTTATAAGCATATACAGGGCCAGAATGTGCTGCTTTTTTCACACTGAGTCCTAAGTGCCTGCTATTAGTACAGTTCCATTAAAATGTTATGGTATTTGACTGATGATTTACTATGCAATGTGATTTACTATGGATGGCAGCATCTGGCCCTTATTTTTCATTTGGATTTGTGCAAATGCATGTAAAGGTCACTTATCCACACATTCTAGCCACCCTTGCTGTAACTTTAAAATGTATCAAAATAATTTTCTATGTACAGCAGTAATTAGGGATATTTCTCTGTATGTGTGTGTGTATAACCAGGTCACTCAGAGAGTTAAGAAAAGGCATAAAGAAAAAAAAAGAAAAACTTGAAAGAAACGTCAGCATACTGGTAAGGTCCTTTTTGACTGAATCAAAGAATCATTGTAAAGCAATGTCAAGAGCAAAAGACAAGCAACTTAATTGCCTGTGGTAGTAGTAGCAAATAATTGCCTGGAGTTTATCTTTTAAGCTATGTCTACACTACAGGACTTTATTGAAAAAAGGTACACAAATTGCGCTCCACATTTGTGTCCCTTTTTCCAATATTTTTTTCGGAAGAAGCTTTTCTAAAATTTGGCCCATCTACACTGGGCCAAATTTCAGAAAAAAAAACCCTCTTTCGGAAGAACCTTTCTTCCTCGTGGGAGCAGGTAGATAGGGTTTCTGAAAGAGCACTCCTGCTCTTCTGAAAAAAAAGAAGAAAAAAAGTCGGAAGAACAGACGGGTATCCTGGAAAACACCCATTGTCTAGACATAGCCTCAGAATCTAAACTTCAGGATCCTATGATGAGAATAGCCATAAAGATGTCATGGTGAACACAGTGTTCTATTTCCATCACCTTACAAATACAATTATCTTTCTTCATTTTTCTAGTTTTGTAAAATTTAAGTTACAGAAAAGTAATGGGGAAGATGATGTTTTAAATATCTTTTCATAGTTGTTGTTCTGATGTATGTTCCCCCAGCAGCTACATCAGAAAGCATTTAACTTTTTTTTAAAAAAATACATGCCTGACCCCTCTACTCTTAGAATACTAAAGAAAATGTAATGTAATACTCATATCCACTTACACGTTCCATTCAGAATATTAGTTGCCAAATAACACTTTTGTCAAACAACATATATCCTCTTAAGATGTTCATGAATATGTAAAATTGATCTAAAAATGGAATACATGACTCAATTGTCTCCTAATAGGTTGGCAGCTTTTTACCTCTGTTACATATTTGAATCTGATCCCCTATCTACAATGACTGAACACTTTTGCCCTTTGATAGTTTTTCAGTATGTGACTGAGTTTATCTTGGGCCATTTCAAGTGGACAAACATAACAATCTATAAAATCAACATTCGGATTCTTTTTGGTGATCTCATTAGGAAGAATGAATTCTACTGTTCTTGACTAGCTGAAGGCACTAGTCTCCAACTCTTTCAAGCAATTGCTTCAGAAAGGTTTCTGGCACGTCATTAAGGCAATGTGAGACAAGCGTCCACTGTTGCTAGCTGTAAGTATTCTGCAGCTGTATAAAGAGATCCAGAACTATTTATCCACCACCTCTGTACTCAATCAGTTTTCTATATCTCTTAAAAAAGGAGATTGGAGGGAGGGAAATGGAAATGAAGGCATATGTGCTATTGGATGACCGACTATTTAAAAATGTATATTTAATCATTTCATTCTTTTCTGGAGTGAGAACACTAATAACTATACCTTCTAAATTAGAATAAGCTGTATCTAATGGTTAAATGTTTTAGGCAAAAGGGGAGCAAGTTTTTTCTTTCAATGGTTTTCCATAACATATTTACAGAACTGAAGTAAAGAAATGCCACCCCCCCCCCAAAAAAAACACAACAAAAAAACAACCATAACAAAAAGAAAAGATCCTTGTTCATTGCTTAACTAGAACATGGAAATGGACTGAAGTTGCAAGAACCATTGTTGTGTTCAAATATCAAAGGGTATGTCTACACTGCAAAGTTAATTTGGAATAACAGCCGTTATTCCGAATTTACTTCCATAGCATCTACACAAGCAAACCACAATTTCATATTAAATTTGAAATAGCGGGGCGCTTAATTCGAGTTTGGTAAACCTCATTCTACGAGGAGTAATGCAAACTCGAATGAGCTAATTCGGAATAAGCGCTGTGTAGACGCTTAGTCCAAATTAGCTGGCCTCCAGCCTTTTCAGTTTCCCCTGTTGGCCACTCTGGGCCAAACTAGGAAAACTCTTCTCCCTCTCCCCAGTCCTAGAGCCCTTAAAGGGGTTGACTCTGGCCACAGTGCCTGTTCCAGCTCCAAACCTGCCGGCCCAGAGCCAGCAGTCACTGCCCCAACCCAAAACATAAGCCAGCAAGCCACTGGCAGCCAACCCTCCACTGCACCCCAGGAGCAGTCTGCCAGCTCCCAGGAGCCTTCTAGGGCCCGGAGAAAGTGGGCGCCTTCCTGGTCCAGGGCAGAGATCAGGGTGGACCATACTCAGGTTTCGGGGGATGTCCCCAATGTCCATGATCTCCGTACTAGACAGAGGAATGCAGCCATCTATGGAAGGATAGCTGCCAGCCTGGCCACCAAAGGCCACATGCGAACCCAGGAGCAGGTTTGCATGAAAATCAAGTTGATCTGGCAAGACCCTGAGCCCTGAGCTTCTCCTCCTCCTTTCTCCCCTTGCCTCCCCCTTCCAGCTCCCTCCTCCCAGATTTCCCCCTCCCCTCTCCCACCCTCATTCCCACCCCAGTTTTGGTCAATAAAGAGAGTTTGTTTTTGGCAAGAAATGTGTTTTTATATAACATCACGAAGGGGTTTAGGGAGGGGTAAGTGGAAGGAGGGAGGAATGAGGCACAAGCCCCTAGCGGGGCATACCAGGGAGGCTCTTAGTACTCCTCAGGGTGAAAGCTCTCCTGTAGGGTCTCCTGGATACTGACAACCCCCTGATGGACCTCCGGGATGGCAGCCTGCAGAAAGTGCAGCCAGGCTCGCAGCAACACGTCCACAAGAAGCACCAGAGTGCCCAGGGGCAGCTCCAGCTCCGTGTTGCAGAGTGCTGTGGTGTCCTGAGTGAGGGTAACCAAAGCACTCCGAGACACAAATGCTTTGCTGTCTCTCATCGAGGCAGGCAAGCAAGCAGCGACACCTGAGAACCAGCTGCCTGGGGGGTGGGGAAGTGTCCCTTTAAGCACAGGTATCAGATAGCCTCAGGCAGTAGCCACACACACACAGACACTCCTGACCTGATGCCCTGCTTGACCTGGTTCTGGCTGGTCTTAAATCCAATTCTGTGTCCAGTCAGTGTGGATGCAGTATTTTGAATTAGCAAAATGCTAATTCGAGCTGCATTTTATGTGTAGACACATTAATTCAAATTAGCTTAATTCGAATTAACTATTTCAAATTAAGATAACTCAAATTAATGCTGTAGTTTTGACATACCCAAAGATATCATAATATTTGTTTTACTTTATCCCCTGGTCTACAGTAGGGAATAAGTTCAAATTAAGATACAAAACTTCAGCTACATTAATTGCATAACTTAAGTCAAAGTAACTTAACTTGACTTTTTTCGCTGTCCACACTGCAGGAAGTCAAAGGGATCACACTCTCCCTTCGACTTTCCTTACTCCTTGTAGAAGGACTACCTGCATTGATGTGTGCACCCTCTTAATTCTTCATTGGACCCACTAATTTGAACCTCAGAAGATCAACCGTGCCTGTTTCAATCTTATCTGTAGTGTAGACATGGCCTGTGTGTGTTGCTGCTGAAGTGAGGGTCTGACTGTCAAAGACACTGTCATACCCTCTGCTTTCCTCCCAAGACAGGAAAGAATTTGTGTGGAACTTTTGTGTCACCCAGGCTGTCTAAACTGTATCCCTCTGCCGACAGAGGGATACAAGTCAAGCACTTCAGAAGTGCAAATGAGCCCAGAATTTAAATATCCCAGGCTTCATTTGCATACTCATGCTTGGGCAGTGTGCCGATCACGCGCCTTTTCAAAAGTGAAAGTAAAGTGTAGCCACTGTTCTGCCGACAGCGGGGAACTTTTTTGGCGGATCCTGTACTCTTCAGTTTTTTAGGAGTACAGGATCTGCCGAAAAAGCTCCCCGCTGTTGGCAGAGCTGTGGCTACACTTTACTTTCACTTTCAAAAGGGTGCATGATTGGCACAGTGCCTGAGCGTGAGTATGCAAATGAAGCCTGGGATAGTTAAGTGCACTTCTGAAGTGCTTGAATTGTATCCCTCTGTCGGCAGATGGATGCAGTCTAGATGTAGCCCCAAACCTGTTCCCTTTTCTCCTATAAGAAGAAGAGGCTTAGTCATCCCATTGCAAAAATGCAGCAATCTTCAAATGGTGTGAATAGCCCTTGGGGGCCATGAACATTTGGTATAGATTAGAGCAGCTCTGAGAATGAATATTATCAATTAGAAATAATATTTAAATTAATTAAAAAGACAAGAATAAAAATGATGTTATCTACATGGCTTCATTTGTCCTCCATTATATTTCTTCATTTACTGATTATTAGGGAAGCAGTGTGGAGAAAAGGAACTTGGCTTTCAGAAATTGCATTTGTGTAGTAACACTTAACTACTTAGTACTAGCAAAGTACATCTTGATTAAGAAGAATTTATGGGGATACTGTGCTGAATTAATAACCAAGCATAATCATTTATTAGAGAAGGCAAATTCCTAGGATAATGAGCTGTCTAGGCAAAGCCACCACCATTAAAAGACTTTTTAATTAAGCAGAATATAAGGTAATATCAGTTATACAATCTTCTCATGTATGCAAGTGATCCCTTAAAATGTTATTCTTAGGGTGGGAGATTCTAGCATCAAATAAATATTTTATAATGAATTTAATTTAATATATTCATTTTGCTTGTAGTTCATTTTTGGACAGTCACTGTAATCAAGTCCTTATTAATACAATTTCCATCAGGGTATGTCTACACTACCACCGTAGTTCGAACTAGGGTGGTAATGTAGGCAACCGGAGTTGCAAATGAAGCGAGGAGTAACGGTAGTTCGGACTAGGAAGCCTAGTCCGTGCCACGTGTAGCCGCGCGGCACGGAGTCCGCACTAGCGGACATTTAAAAATGGCGGCGCCCGGCTTTATGCAAATGAAGCCCGGGAAATTCAAATCCCAGGCTTCATTTGCAACTCCGGTTGCCTACATTACCACCCTAGTTCGAACTAGGGTGGTAGTATAGACATACCCTCAGCAAGTTCAAAACTACTCTCATAAGTCTAAAAGACACTGACAGAAACCGATGTTTTGTTCTGGAAATAATATATGTGGTGTGAGTGTGATGTGAATTACAAGAAATTATGCAATTTTATTTCCTTTTAATTTCAAATCAATTAGAAAATCAGGTTTTGAAGTAATTGAGATTACAGTAATCTTCTATTTTAGTAAACAAAGGCAAATTTAAGTGAAATTATTGTTTTGGCATTCAGATTAATCAGACAACAAATACAAACATCCAAGTGAGAGATGGCATGCAGTAATTCAAAGAAAAAGGTGATATGGATTTTAATGGAAAATACAAACATTTGAAAAAGGTGCATTCACAGGTCGTTAACCTGCAAATGGACAAAAGTATGGGAGGCAGAAGCCCCAGGTAGTGCTCCCTCCATTCACTCCTAGCCAGAAATAGTTGCAGTATTCAATGAGTTGGTGTGGGTAACCATGAGTTAGGGGCGTGGCTTTATTCCTTTCCATGATTGCTTTAAGACCACAGTGATTGTGGTGGACAGAGCACATGCTGTACTCCCAGGCTGAACTTTAGGAGCTACCCAGAGGTAAAAATTACACAGGTGCGCCCTGGTGCACAGCTCCAGCAAGAGCTGGCTGAGCTGCGGCAAAGCCAACAGGGAGCTATTTACAGAGCTGTGAAGGAGCTGGGTTGCAATAGGATAGTACCTGGAATAAATTTAAGTTACTTTCATTGCTGGAGTAACTTGCATTCGCTCCTATCTGCCTACCCATGTTGTCAGTGACAATCTGTCTGTTCATATACTGTATTTAATATTGAAAGCTTCTTTCTTCCTTCAGCAGAAGCTGATCCAATAAAAACTATTATATTACTCACCTTCTCTGTATATTCCACACAGACCAGCATGGCTGTGACAACTGAGAATTCCACAGGCAGAATGTCTCTGGGGCATGATGCTTCTTCTTGGTCATTTGTGGATTTCCTTATCTAGACACAATAGAGACAAAGGCTCAGATTGTCTAAACCAGGACATCCACTTCATTTAAATGAGAATGAACGTACCTTTAAATGGGAGGATGGGGGAGTGAGTCAGCTTGATAATGCTGCTTTCCTGTGACTGAAAGTGCTGAGGTGTTGAAAACAGCAAGCCGGGGTGGAAGAAGCCCCTTTTCTCTAGAGCAGGCAAAGTACCTCTCTCCTCTTGAGGTGGCCAAATATTACGTTTGGTGAGGATCTGCTGTAGGCATTGCACTAACCACTCCTTTTCAGGGCAGCTGGGAAGGAATTTTTCATTCACCATTAGAATAGTTTAGATGGTGTGTGTGTGTGTCTAGTGGTGGGAGGTTTCTCCCTCCTCACATGAGTTCAGGGAAGGTTTTGTTATAGTGAAAAAGGAAGTGGATTAGGCTAAATGGTGCAACTCATTATATAAGTATGGGATGGATATCTCGGGGAGTCACTGCGTACGTATAGTGACTGGATGAATGGCCTGACAAAGGGCTTAAAAATACGTATTGGACAAAGTGGTGGAAGAGGCAGGTTTCAAGCTCCAGTGTACCACTATGAAATACACTTGATGGAGGTCTCAGGTTAGTAGTTTGGAGGCTCATATGGAATGTTTGGCTCATGAGCTGAGCTGAGTTTTGAAGGGTCAGAGGCACAAAAAAAGGATATTTTATTTGTTCACCTTTATCAGCAAATATTAAAGATAATTAGAAAATTGAGTGGCTAGCCAAACTGTGTATCCACACAGTCCCACAGCAGTCTGAAAAGGGAGCATCTATTTTTTATTTTTGAATATGATGCCAAATATGCTTACAGTAGGTATCAGAGAAGATCCTGAGCACTGTGGACTGAATGAGATTGAATGCAGTCCATGGAAAAATCATGGGGAGGAGAGGGGGAGAGGGAGAATCCTCAAGGAATCCATTTTTAAGCACTTGGAAGAGGGGAATGTGATCAGGAATAGTCAACATGGATTCACGAAGGGCAAATCATGCCTGACCAATCTGATTAGCTTCTTTGATGAGGTAACTGGTTCTGTCGACATGGGGAACTCAGTAAATGTGATATACCTTGACTTTAGCAAAGCCTTTGGTACAGTCTCCCACAATATTCTTGCCAGCAAGTTAAGGAAGTATGGATTAGATAAATGGACTGTAAGGTGGACAGAAAGCTGGCTAGATTGTTGGGCTCAACAGGTTGTGATCAATGGCTCGATGTCTGGTTGACTGTCAGTTTCAAGTGGAGTGCTCCAAGGATAGATTCTAGGGCCAGTTTTATTCAACATCTTCATTAATGACTTGGATAAGTGGATGGATTGCACCCTTTGCAGATGACACTAAACTAGGGGGAGAGGTAGATACGTTGGCGGGCAGGGAGAGGGTCCAGAGTGATCTGGACAGATAAGAGGATTGGGCCAAAAGAAATCTGATGAGGTTCAAGAAGGACAAGTACAGATTCCTGCACTTGGGATTGAAGAATCCCAAACATTGTGACAGGATGGGGACCGACTGGCTAGGCAGGAGTTCAGTAGAAAAGAACCTGGGGATTACAGTGGATGAGAAGCTGGATATGAGTCAACTGTGTGCCCCTGTAGCCAAGAAGGCGAAAGGCATATTATGTTGCATTGCCAGCAGATCTAGAGAAGTGATTATTCTGCTTTATTCAGCACTGGTGAGGCCACATCTGGAATATTGCATCCAACTCTGGGCCCCCCACTGCAGAAATGATGTGAATGCATGGAGAGGGTCCAGTGGAGGGCAACCAAAATCATGAGGGGGCTGAAGCACTTGACCTACAAGGATAGGCCAAGGGATTTGGGCTAATTTAGTCTTCAGAAGAGAAGAGTGAGGGGGGATTTGATAGCAGCCTTCAACTTCCTGAAGGGAGGTTCCAGAGAGGATGGAGAGAGGCTGTTCTCAGTAGTGACTCTGCAACAAGGAGCAATGGTCTCAATTAATGGTGCAGGGAGATCTCAGTTGGATATTAGGAAAAACTATTTCCCTAGGAGGATGGTGAAGCACTGGAATGGGTTACCTAGGGAGGTGGTAGAATCTCCATCCATAGAGGTTTTTAAGTCCCGGCTTGACAAAGCCTTGGTTGGGATGATTTAGTTGGGGTTGGTCCTGCTTTGGGCTGCAGGCTGGGCTGGATAACCTCCTGAGGTCTTTTTCAGCCTTATGATTCTATGATTTTATGCTTATAGTCTTCACTAATGGATTTCTTTAATGGCATAAGGCCTATGGAAATTTAAATGAGACAAAGTGCTGCAGTAATCTGTAAATTGTTAGGGTGATGACTTCTCAAGAACAAACATTTTGTAAAGAATATTTACTTTTTGTTAAAGGGGCTATTAGTTTGTTCACATTGAAGCACATAAACTACAACATTCGCAAGTTGTATATCTTCCTATTAGCTAGAGCTGGATGGGGAAAAAAAAGTGAATGTTTTTCCATCAGATAATGGAAAACAGGAACTTTCCAAAAGTGTTTCAATGTCTAAATATTCTACCTGGAAATTTTCATAGTGAGGATTCTGATTTTTTTTATATTTCTACAATAATTTTTGTAATGGTAAATTTAAACTTATGTAGTTGAAGTCAAATTGAAATATCTCAATATTTATTAAAATTGAATGTTTTGATTGAGAACGTGTTTTTGAAGATTTGGATTTTGCAGGAGATTTCAAAATTTGTTTCATTCCAATTCAGAATGAACATAAATTTTGAAATTATTGGAATTTCCCATGATCTAGCAACTCTGGTTTCTGTACTGCTCAGCTGTCTGCCTTTTATAGTGGTAGTATGGCAGGAGTAAAGAAGAATGCAGTAACATTACTTCTGTGGGAATAAGATGGGTTTAGGGCATTTTTGTTTGGAAAGATGAGGGACTACATAAATGTAGCTCATGGAGAGCAGCTGGTTTTTGAGAAGAGCTTTCAGGAGACCAAAGTGATCCATTAAGTTCAGAAAAGCCATTGCAGATGGTGAGACCTGCATGAATGAATTCTCTACCATCAGAGGAAGGATTGGAAATAGAATGAGGATTTAACACTTGAGGAACAAAGTTAACAGTCTGAAAAAACAGGTGTGAGGGGGATATTTATATAACCTTGGCTTCACATCTGAGTAAAAGTAAGATGACTTTCGCCTTTACACTTTTTTTTTCTACATATTTCTTTTCAGGTGACACCATTTTTTCAGTGCACAGTTTTGTTTGATAAAAGCTTATTATGTAGTAGCTCTGTGCAAGGTTCATTTCATTACAGATGATCAGGTGAGACTTAACTTTTGAGAGAGAGACTGATTAGATACTATTCCTTTGAGAACACCTATGGCCTGATGTTGCTCTAAACTTTTATTGTGCATGTTGTTTTCTGGTACATCTTTATTCCTAACTATGGGAGAATGAATGCATAAATAAAAATCTCCTGAGCCTCGGCTGCTCTCTGCCATTTAAATCCCCATTTATCTCACTCTAGGATGCCAAAGAGGAAACTTAATGCTCAGCATTGGTTCAATAAATGTCAGGAAGAGCGAGCAGTTTGTATCTTCTTTTGCTATAAACATTTAGTCCTCCTGACAAGGATGAGATCAGAATATTGGGAAGGGGGAGAAGCTAGATTAGCAGCCATCACCCCTTTTGGATTCTAAAAATGGGGATTGTGCTTGGTAATAGAGGTCATGTAACACTAGCTGGAATTTCCATAAGTAGTTAACATGTCCGTGTGTTTTGTGCTAAACAGAATATTTTCTTGTTGCCTGGACCAGTCTTGAACTTACATAATGTTTTCTCCCTATCTGTAACTATTATATAGATTTCATGTGGGTAGCCGTTTTACATGTATGCTGCCTTGTTCGCATTACAATGAAAGGCAATTACGTTTCAGGCTAATGAGCATTAGGAAACTTGCTGAGCTGAAGTCCCTGGTGATGATGGAGTATTATTAATGGCAGAAGTATTTAAGTGGAGCCAATACAGGATCCAATGATTGTACGAACTGTCTAGAGCTTGAAAAGAGTATGTGTGATCAATCAAAAAACCCTTAATGCAGGGGTTGGTTTGTTACGGATCTGTTATATTGCAGTGGAGCCTAGAGACTCCAGCTGAGCCTGGGACCCCACTGTGTTAGGGTCGAGACGTAAGAGTACTACTAAATAGACAAGATGGGATGTGTGTTAAAGGAATTACAGCTTCATCTACATGTTTTGTTACTCTATAAAGTGCTACCAGACCATTTGTTGTTTTTTTTCTGTAACAGACTAACTCAGCTACCCCCTGAAGCTTCAACTTCAATAGTCTGGACTTCCATAGTCCAGCAACATCTGTGATCTGGCATCCCTATGGGCACTCACGGGGAAAAGCCCGGCACCGCACTCAGCAACTCCTTCCCCTTGCTCCCAGGGCTTCTGGAGTGCTGCAAATTGTTCATTTGCAGTGCTCAAGCTCAGGGAAGATGGGGAAGGGACTGGGCAGGAGGGCATGCGGGGAGTAGGCAGGGTGGATGTGGAGCCTTGTGACTGGGAGCCAGGAGCGTAGCTCTGCAGCATTGACCAAGCTATGTTCCTGGCTCCTGGCTGCAGGGCTCTGCAGCCACCCTTCCTCTTCCCCAAACCACCCCCACCCCTAAGTGCCTGTTCAGTCAGTGTTCACACTTCTGCTGCTACCAGAGTGGAGCCTCATACCTGCAGCAGCCGAAGGACCAGGGTTGACCTCCCCATGTCCAGCATATTCCCTGGTTTGAGACCGGGCAGATCCCCAGGGTGCCGGAGCAGGAGGATCCAAACTATAATGGCATTCCCATTTTACATTGGGAAAATGAAGTAAAAGAGATTGAAGTGACTTGCCCAAGGTCACAGGAGAATTCTGTATCAGTCACAGCAGAGATACCTCCTCAGTCTGAGTTTGTTGATTTCATTTTAAGCCTATAACAGATGATGATAATAGACCCGTGATGTACAACACACTAGAGGCTGTTTGGCAGTTTGAATGTGGCTATTTCACTTGAACAATGTGGCCAGTTGAGTGTGGCTAGTTCAGTATAGCCAGAGCCACTATAGTGACTACTGCTTCAGAACTGGTCAGACACCAGGATAATAGACTAGATGTTCACAATTGTCCCTTCTGGCCTTGGAATCTGTGAATCAGTGCAGGCTGTAGGCAGAATATAACACCCAAATGTAACTGTAAAGAAACTGGCTTATGGATGAGCAGGAGTACATCTTCTCCAGCTATTGATGTTTTGCCAAGTTTAGTGGTAAGATTCTCTTTTTTAACACTGGACACTCGATAGTTTGGACAACCTGCTGCTACGGAGGGATAAGTATTTGCTGATTTCTTCTCAAGAAAATGTTAGCTGTGTATAATTTAAAGTCCAAGGGAATTATTTTGTGATTCAAATACTTAATTTCCATGTTCAATTCTTAGACTCCAAAGATATATAAGTTCAAATTCTGAGACATGCAAACATCTTAGGTAGGTGGGTGCCGTGGAATTTGCTACATAAAAATGTTTTCAGTCAAATGTTACAGAAGTAGGGCAAATCATGTCTGACCAATATGATTAGCTTCTGTGATGAGGTTCTGTGATGAGGCTCTGTTGACATGGGGAAGTCAGTGGATGTGATATATCTTTACTTTAGCAAAGCTTTTGATACAGTCTCACACAATATTCTTGCCAGCAAGATAAGGAAGTATGGATTAGATAAATGGACTGTAAGGTGGATAGAAGCTGGCTAGATTGTTGGGCCCAATCTATGATCAATGTTTCAATGTCTGGTTGATGGTCAGTTTCAAGTGCTCCAAGGCTCTGTTCTAGGGCCAGTTTTGTTCAACATCTTTATTAATGACCTGGATGAGGGGATGGATTGCACCCTCAGCAAGTTTGCGATTGACACTAAGCTAGGGGGAGAGGTATATGCATTGGAGGGCAGGGATAGGGTGCAGAGTGACCTAGATAGATTAAAGGATTGGGCCAAAAGAAATCTGATGATGTTCAACAAGGACAAGTGCAGATTCCTGCTCTTGGGATAGAAGAATCCCAAACATTCTTACAGGCTAGGGACCGAATGGCTAAGCAGCAGTTCTGAAGAAAGAGACCTGGGGAGTACAGTGGATGAGAAGCTGGATATGAGTCAACAGTGTGCCCTTGTAGCCAAGAAGGCTGATGATATTATTGGGGTGCATTAGTAATAGCCCTGCCAGCAGATCCAGGGAAGTGATTATTCCCCTTTATTTGGCACTGGTGATGACAAATCTGGAGTATTGCATCCAGTTCTAGGCCCCCTGTTATAGAAAGGATGTGGACTCATTGGAGAGAGCCCAGTGGATGGTAACAAAAATGATTAGGGGGCTGGAGCACTTGACCTACGAGGAGAGGCTGAGGGATTTGGGCTTATTTACTCCACAGAAGAGAAGAGTGAGGGGAGATTTAATAGCAGTCTTCAACTTCCTGAAGGGAGGTTTCAAAGAGGATGGAGAGAGGCTGTTCACAGTAGTGACAGATGACAGAACAAGGAGCAATGATCTCAAGTTACAGTGGGGGAGGTCTAGGTTGGATATTAGGAAAACGTATTTCACAAGGAGGGTGAAGCACTGGAATGGGTTACCTAGGGAGGGGTTGGTATCTTCATCACTAGAAAGTTAAAGTCCCAGCTTGACAAGGCCCTGCCTGGGATGATTTAATTGGGACTGGTCCTGCTTTTGGCAGGGGTGTTGGACTTGATGACCTCCTGAGGTCCATTCCAGCCGTAGGATTATCTGATTTTATGATTCTAGTTCTGTCCAGTCTACACTGAAATGTGTCATTGCACTTTTCAGCACCAGCAGCCTTTTCTTTCTCATTGTACTATGTACTAGCTTTAGCGAGTTCTTCTCTTCTGAAAAGAACTTCCCCTTCCTTCCTAAATAGCACTTACCCAGACATTCACACTCCTCTTAGTCTGCCTCTCATGTTTCAAACTAAACATAAACACTGCCTGGCTGTCTGCCAGTACCTCCTGTGAGTAGGCATATGTCATTGGTGGATAGGAAAGGAAACACAGGTCCAACCTCTATTGTCTGGACTTTTGTATATAGGGTTTTTATTTTAGCATTTAGCTGCCTTTGAGTTAGAAAGCTTGGTCCAATTGTGTTTATTTTGTAATGCTCTTCATTTCATTTGTACCTCCTTTCCCTTGTGCATGCATGAGGGTGGTCAGGCAAGTGGTCAGATGGTTCCTTGATAGGACAAATAACTGTGACAAAGAAATGTCGTGTGTTAAGTAGGATTTGCCAGGTTTAGAGCCTAGAGTTTTTGCAGTGTTGATCCTGGAGATAAGGTCTTTGGACTCTCATTGAATACAATAGGCACAGCATTCAAAGTGCAGGGACTGTGATGATGAAATGGAGAGGGCTTGCTTCTTTGCTATCAGTTCCCATTTTTTAAAAAATGGGGTTTTACTATCATATAAGATATGACCAGCTGTAATGTAAGTTAGATTGTCCTCTGGAAAAAAACGCTAAAGTGGACATGGTTTGTGGTGAATAATTTTTATGATCTAGTTTCACGAAGCTGCTAAGTAGCTTGTAGAATTGTCTTTCTGTGCAGGACGGCTGTGGCTTATGTTCCTTCGGAAGTTCAGAGTCCACTGATGCACATGGTTAATAATAGCTTATAAAGATGTCAAGACTGGGGTAAAAAAAGGACCCAGCTGTATTTGACAGACTTATTCTAAGTGACACTTTTGGGCTTATATAACCCCCTTAGATATTTTCTTCTATTTCAATAACCTGGATTTGCTGACTAGACGCTGATGTCAAAACATTAGAGAAGGAAAACTGATTAAATTGGAGAAGTTAAGGCCAAATTGAAACGGTTCTTTCTGGAAGGCTTTAAGATGTATTGATGGGACTGGAATTTTTCTTTACGGTAGAATGAACATGTGGTGACAAGGCTTCAGAGATATCATATAATATTATTGTACATTTTTCTGGAAAATAAATCTTTGTAAAACTTGCAAAGAAAAACATGCCTGTGTATTATACCTGAAAAGCAAAAAGGTGGAGGTCTAGCTTCACTGATAACCAGATTTTTGTATTTATTCTCCTAGCAGAACAAGGGCCTGGTAGCATATTAAAAATGCAGAAGATTCTTCTCCTGCAGACAAATAAAGCTAGCCGTGAGGAAACTCTGGATGGTAACCTCTCTGAGAGGTTATACATCTAAATGGAAAAACAGAATGCCTAGCAAATCCAAATACTTGGCCTGAAATGGGTCTACAGAGGGCTTGAAAAAGGAATGAGTCAGTGACCAGGGAGATTGTGAACAGGTGATTGAAATCAGGGAGTTTAGAGAGGGAGTTCTCCAGGTAAAGGAGAAGTGACTACCGGACTCTTGAGGGAGGTGGCTGTCTGTAGTGTGTGTTATGTTTTGGACTTTCTCGCTGTGTGCTGAGTTTGTGTTTGTGAGTGTGGTGGGGTTTTTTTCCCCTCTCTATTCCCCCCCTCCTCCGACAGAGTGTGTGCTGTGACTGGCAGCTGGAAACTGTTGGCTTCTAATTAAAGTTTGAAATCTAGAAGCCTCTCCTGATTGGCTGAGCCTTGGTAGGAGGAGGGACTATCAGGCAGTCCAGGGCTTTATAAAGGAGTGAGTCAGCGACCAGGGAGCTTGCAAAAAGGGAATTTAGAGAGGGAGTTGGGAAGGGGGCGAGGTAATCTTGCCTTTCCTTTAAACCCTTTTTTAGGACAGCAGGTATAGATAGTGATAGGTCTTCTGTTGTTACCTGCACAGCATGTGCCATGTTTGTCTTCCTCCTGGAAGAAAGAAGGGATTTCATGTGCACTAAGTGCAAACTGGTCGCCATTATGGAGGAAAAAATGAGAACTGGAGGCCCAAGTGTTGACCCTACGCTCGATCAGAGAGGATGAAGACTTCCTCAATACAAGGCAGCATTTAATCCTGCAAGCAAGGTGGCAGAAGAGCCAGAGAAGGCAGTACAGGATGAGGAAGATAACTGGCACCATGTAACTTCTAGAAGGAAAAAAAGGCCAGCACAGGAATCCCCCATTCCTACAGAGGTAAGTAATCACTTTCAGGCTCTCTTCACAGGCTCTGTGATGGTGAATGCTTTGGAAGGGAACTCACAAGGAAGAAATCGGAAGGGACCCACTTCTACTGGAAGGCATGGGATGCATAGTCCTAGTGATGGGGGTTCCATGACCACCACCCCCAAAAGAAGAAGGTGGGTGCTGGTAGTTTGTGACTCTCTCCTAAGAGGGACTGAGCCATCCATCTGCTGTCTGGACCTGGAATCTCAAGAGGTGTGCTATTTACTGGGAGCTCAAATTCAAGATGTGACTGAGAGTCTTACAAAACTGATCAAACCTTCAGATCACTACCTGCTTCTCCTTGTGGGAACTAATGACACGGCCAAGAATGACCTTGAGCGGGTTACTGCAGGTTATGTACAGTTGGGAAGAAGGATCAAAGAATTAAGAGCACAAGTGGTGTTCTTGTCCATCTTCCCTGTTGAAGGAAAAGGATGGGATAGGGATCATCGAATTGCAGAAGTAAATGCGTGGTTGTGCAGGTGGTCGCAGAGACAGCTTTGGTTTCTTCAACCATGGGATTTTGTTCTGGGCACAAAGATTGTTAGTAAGAGATGGGATCCACCTAACAAAAAGAGAAAGGAGCATCTTCGTGGGCAGGCTTGCAAACCTAGTGAGGAAGGCTTTAAACTAGGTTCATTGGGGGATGGTGACCAAAACCCTGAGGGGAGTGGGGAAGTCAGATACCGGGAAGAAATGCAAAGAGGAATGAGCAACAAAGGAGGACCCCTGATTCAAATGGAGAGGGTAGGACGATCAACTGGTTATTTAAGGTGTTTGTACACCAATGCGAGAGACTTGGTGGGATGACTCCCATGACTGGAGTGCTGCCATGGAAGGATATAATCTGTTCAGGAAGAACAGGCAGGGGAGAAAAGGAGGAGGAGTTGCATTGTGTGTAAGAGAACACTATGATTGCTCAGAACTCCACTATATAGAGGAAGAAAAGCCTGTTGAGAGTCTATGGGTCAAGTTTAGATGTGTAAGAAACATTTGTGATGTTGTGGTTGGTGTCTGATACAGGTTGCCGAATCAGGTAGATTAGGTAGATGAGGCTTTCTTCAGACAACTGAGAGAAGTTTCCAGATCACAGGCCCTGGTTCTCATGGGGGGACTTTAATCACTCTCACATCTGTTGGGAGACCCAGGAGAGCTGGCAGTAATTTAAAGAAGCAGTACACAGAAGGCCCAGGAAGTTTCTGGAGAATGTTGGGGATAATTTCTTGGTATAATCCTGCAGGAACTGACTGGGACCGTGCACAGCTTGACCTGCTGCTCACAAACAGGGAAGAACTAATATGGGAAGTAGAGATGAATGACAACCTGGGAAGCAGTGATCACGAGATGGTAGATTTCAGGATCCTGACCAAAAGAAGAAAAGAGTAAAATACACCCCTTGGTCTTCAGAAAAGGACTCCCTCAGAGACCTGATGGGCAGAATTCCCTGGAATTCTAACATGAAGGGGAAAGGAGCCCAGGAGAGCTGGCAGTAATTTAAAGAAGCCTAATTGAAGGCACAGAAAGAAACTATTCCAATGCATAGCAAGAGAAGCAAATATGATAGGAGACCGGATTAGCTTACCGGGGAAAATCCTCGGTGAACTTAAACACAAAAAGGGAGCTTAAAAAAAGTGGAAACTTGGACAGATGACTAGGGAGGGGTATAAATGTATAGCTCGAGAATGCAAGGGAATTATCAGGAAGTCTAAAGCGCAATTGGTATTGCGACTCGCAAGCGATGTGAAGGATAAGACGAAAGGTTTCTATAGGCATTTTAGCAAAAAGAAGGTGATCAGAGTGGGCGTGGGGCCCCTACTGGATGAGGGCGGTAACCTAGTGACAGATGAGTGGGGAAAGCTGAAATACTTAATGCTTTCTTTGCTTCTGTCTTCATGGAAAAGGTCAGCTCCCAGACTAATGTGCTAAGTGACGCAATATGGGATGAAGGTGGACAGCCCTTCGTGGGGAAAAAACAGGTTAGGAACTATTTTAAAAGCTAAATGTACATAAATCCATGGGTCCAGACTTAATACAGTAAACTTCCAATAATCTGGCACCTTTAGGACCCAGGGGGTGCCGGATTATCAGATATGCCGGACTATCAGAAGGGGGGGCTAAGAGGGGTCTGAGGTAGGGTGGGGGGATGCTACCCCAGACCCCCTCATAGCCCTCCCTTCTGATAGTCTGGCTCTGCCCCAGGAGTCCCCGATTCAACCGCTGCTGGTCAGTTTCAGCAGCGGCTGAATCGGGGATGCCTGCAGCAGAGCAGCTGGAGTGCTGCCAGGTTGGTCCGTTAGCGCCGACCCTTGGCGCCGCGAGACCAACCCGTCAGCACCCCAGCTGCTCTTGGGGATGCCTGGGGCAGAGCAGCTGGGGTACTGACGGGTTGTTCCCACAGCGCCGCTCCTCGGCGCTACTGGACCAACCCAGCAGCACCCCAGCTGCTCTGCCCCAGGTGTCCCCAAGTCAGCCGCTGCAGAAACTGATCAGCGGCTGACTCCAGAAAGCCAGAAGCAGAGCTGCTCTGCCCCGGCTTCCTGGAGTCAGCCCTGGTCAGTTTCAGCAGCGGCTGAATCGGGACGCCTGGGACAGAGCAGCTGGGGCACTGCTGGGTTGGTCTGGTAGCGCCATACCTCGGCGCTGCAGGGACCAACCCAGCAGCACCCCAGCTGCTCTGTCCCAGGTGTACCCAAGTCAGCTGCTGCTGAAACTGACCAGCGGCTGATTCCAGGAAGCTGGGGCAGAGCAGCTCTGTCTCGGGCTTCCTGGAGTCAGCCGCTGGTCAATTTCAGCAGCGGCTGAATCCGGGACAGCTGGGGTGCTTCTGGGTTGGTCCTGCAGCTCCGAGGGGCAGCGCTACTGGACCTACCTGGCAGCACTCCTGCTGTTCTGCCCCCTGCTTCTCGGATTCAGCACTGGTCAGTTTTAGCAGCGGCTGAATCGGGGAAGCTGGGGGGGCAGAGCAGCTCCAATGGTCCGACTGCCCGGAGCACTTCCGGGTTCCTGATGGTGCCGGACCATCAGGAGTGCTGGACCGTCAGATGCCGGACCGTCGGAGTTTTACTGTACATCCAAGGGTACTGAGGGAGTTCGCAAAATGTCATTGAGGAGCCTTTGGCCATTCTCTTTGAAAAGTCATGGAGATC